>NC_137430.1:790000-1390000 GCF_964374335.1 Astatotilapia calliptera
TAGTTTAACATTTTATTACACCATTGTTGCACCAACACAGCTGATGAGCTGATGTATCACAATCAATGCTGTTTTGCAATTCTTGTTGGTCTCAGCATCTTTTACAGATGCTTCACAAATACAGAATTTGATTTTAAACGTGCTGATCTTGTATTAGTAACAAAATGAAGAAGGATGCAGTTTTAAAATAGAATAATCAATAATAATTATAAAGTTATTTGCTCATAATTTGATTATTAGCTTAGATGAGACACATATCCACTGATAGCCAAGCTGATATCAGAAGGTTCCAGATATCACTCACATAACTGAACCGGTCGCTCTCACCCTCCCTGGCAGCCACTCTGAACTGATCAGTTTTTCCGTGTTCAAGACTCCTCTCACTCCGCTCGTTTTAGGTTATCCCTGGCTCCAGCAACGTGATCCCAATATTGACCGGAGGAAAGATTACATCTCTGGGTGAGGAGATGATTGTCACACGAACTGCTTTGATTACTTGGTGATGCCATTCGGGTTGGAGAACAAATTGTTTGTAAAAGGGAAGAATTGTGAATTCCATGTGAAAACGGTCTCTTTCCTGGATTACATCATTGAGCAGGGGACTCTCAAGCCTGATCCGGTTAAAGTTCAAGTAGTATTTGACTGGCCCAAGCCTTCTAATTGAAAACAACTCCAGTGCTTCGTAGGATTCACTCATTTCTATCACTGTTTCATCCGGGACATTAGAAGAATTGCCTTGCCTCTCGCTCACTTGATTTCTGCCACAGTATTGTTTCAGTGGGACCAGTTAGCTCAGACTGCCTTTAACCACCTCAAGAAACCCTTCGTCTCTACTCCTATCCTATCACTACTGGACCTAACACGCCAGTTCATCATGGAGGAGGATGCCTCCGACCCTGGGGTGGGAGCTGTGCGCTAGAAAGACCATGAAGGTAAGCTCCACCCCTGTGCTTACTACTGTTACTCCTGCAGAACATAACTATGAAGTAGGGGACCTGGGAACTCCTAGCCGTAATGCTTGTCTTGCAGGAGTGGCGGCACTGGCTCGAAGGAACTTCAAAAACATTCATCGTCTGGACCGATCATAAGAACCTGCCTATCTGCAGTCCGCCAATTGGCTAAACGCCCGACAAGCCACGTGGGCTCTGTTTTTCACCTGTTTCAACTTTTCCAACACTTACAGGCCTTGTTCACGCAACATAAAGCCCGACGGGCTCTCCCGGCAATTCTCGACCTCTGAAGACACTCCCAAGAATCCTGGATTCTCCCACGTACCTGCATCATGGGAGCGGTGACCTGGGAGACCAAATCAGCTATTTGGGAGGCTCAGTGGTTGGAACCTCACCCTGTACCCGGCCCACCAAGAGACTTTATGTTTCATCCTCTGTCCGGCCTCAGGTACTCCACTGGACAGATAATACCAAGTTCACCTGCCGTCCAGGGATTCACCAAACTATCTCCTTCCTTTAACACCTCTTCTGGTGAACACCGCTGGCCAAGGACACAAGGTAGTATGTTTCTGCCAGCACTACCTCAAAACAAGTCAAAGAGCTCTCCCCCCATTGGCCTGCTTCAACTTTTGCCAACCCCTGTACGACCGTGGTCACACATTGCCCTTGACTTCGTGACCGGTCTACCTCCCTATGCCAGGAACACGGTAATTTTGACTATCGTTGATTGCTTTTCTAAAGTGGCTCACTTTGTGGCCTTATCTAAACTCCCTACAGCCCAACTCTTCACGAACCACATCTTCCGGCTCCATGGGATCCTTTGGACATCATCTTTGACCGTGGCTTCAGTCCCTTACATTCATCATCTGCGCAGGTTTTGCTGCCTATGGAGGGCCACCTGAGCCGCTCTCCTTCCAACCAAGGAACAGAACAAGCAGCTGGCAGACCGACATCGGACCCTTGACCTCCCCATTAGCCCAGCAGAGGGCTAGTAGAATCTGGAAAGATTCTAGAAAACTGGCTCTCAACCCTCCTAACCCTGTTTCTGCCTGTCTGAAGTTAACTCGCAATATGCACATGCATGTTGTCTTCCAGCTCAAACCTTACCTCTCTAGTCCCATTGTGACTGGACACTCGAGCGAGTGTGTCGTGAGTGAGCGTCAGCATAGATTGCGAGTTGGACCTGTGGGTGACTGTCTTGGTGAAGAGCTTTTGGACGTGTTTCCCTTTCCTCGATTCCCTAGAGCCCTTTCCCCTTAGCCACTGTATAAAGCACCAGGTGTCACTCTGTAAATAAATCCACTTTAATCGTAACCCTTCAGAGTCCTGCAGTTTGAGTCCTGCATTTGCAATATGTTTCGAAGTAATGTAAGGTACTGCATGACCCTGATGAAGGCCACAAGCCGAAACGCGTTGGTCTATTATTAAAGTTGTTCATCTTCCCTCAAGTGTTGCTGGAGTTCCTGTTTTGTGAATACTCATCAGTTTTCACAGTCAGTCATAGTTTGTTTATAGTTTCATGTTTGCAGCTGCCTTCAGCCTGAATAAAGGCTCACTTTGTGTTGAAACCAGCTATACCTCTCTGCATCTGCTTTTGGGCCCATTCACAAAATACCCCAGCGCAGCCCACCGTGACAACTTCCAACATGCACAAACATTTGACCACACAGCATGCAGTTAATTTGCATGAATATAATGTCTTCTAGTGGTGAAGCCGACCTAAAGACCACCCAAATAGTCGTCTGATAGGTGAGCCACAGTCTTGTTTAGCCTCCCTGTATTCTAAGCAGGTACAGAGGATGGCTTTATCAATCCTTAAAAATGGTTCCCATCCTCTAAGGGGTGAATTTCAGCTTCTTTCCTCAGGACGGAGGTTTCTATTTCCGAGATGCAGGACAAAGCGTTATAAAAATAGCTTTGTCCCTGTTGCTGTCACTGAATTAAATAGGAACTGTTTTTGATTCGAAATATTAAAATTACTATATATGTGCCACAGTGAGCTTTATATATTTACTAGGTATGTGTGTTTTTTTAAAGGGATGCCAAATGCTGTCATTTTTCTGTAAAGCAAATTTACCTTGTCTTTGGGTATAAATAAAGTTACCTTGACCTTGATAGAACCGACAAGAGAATCGATAAGGAATTGAATTGATAAGTGATGTTGATAATGGAATCAGAATTCCAAAATTCGTATCAATTCCCATCCCTAGTTGGGACAAGGACAGAGAGCAAGTAAAATGTACTGAACCCACCTCTGGTTTCTCTGGCAGGGTTTGCTGGCACATGGTTTACTGAGGTGGCACGGGCCAAAGACAAACTGACTGTCCTTGAATCCCATACATCGAGCAACGCAGGCACTGGGATATGTCCGCCCATTAGAGGCACACACTGGAACAAAGCGGTCCTGGCAGCTACAGGGAAGACCTAGGGGAGGGCAGAGGGAGACAGAAACCACTATTTCACTGAGAAGTGTGACTTATATACAACCAAGAGTTAACAGAAAGCTAAAAGAAACAATTTGCTTTAAGGAAAATAACCTGTTAGGGTTGTATTCTAATCCATCATACTCTCCAAAGTAGAGGCAAACATCTCAGAATACTGGGGTTTAGTTCTGTCCATGCCTTGCTTTTTAACCCACCGGATGCAATTTTAGCAATCTAATCATAAACCCATATCTCTTTTTTTTTCTTTCCTTTTTTTGTGTCCCGTTTGGATCTTTAGCATCAGAATTGTTGTCTTAAGGCCAAGAAAGATGCCAAGCGGATTTATTTTACCAAGTGGATCATCATGGCCTTGCCATATTGGTCCATTTGATTGACCTTTATTATAATTATGTATTTATTTTATTTTCAGTTCCTACAAACGGGACAGACATGACTGGGGGATAGGACAGGGAGAAAGAATGAAAGAAAGAGAGGGAGAGAAAGAAAACCAGAGGGGAGAAGAGACGGTGAGAAGGGGGGGAAGAAAGAAAGAAAAACAAACAAAACACCTGGATCACCTGTATGGAGAAAAAAAACAGAAGAGAAAGCAAACAAAAAGAGCAACATAATAAAACCAGCACCATCACAATAAACTAGCTAGCAGTAGATAACAGTAGATACTAAATATTAAACGATTTTGTGCAGCACGCAAGATAGACAGCGCACAATGTGCTTTGAGACAGCAGCCAAGAAAGCTGTAGTCCGCGTCTGTGAACACCCGTGTGTACACCTGTGTGCATACCTGTGTGGATCAGCATGCTTGTGTTCCAAAGGTTTGCGAACAGGCACACGCGGACACAGACGTGCATTCCCACCCCATATACACAACCAAATACTCGGCACTCACCCAACGTGTAGACAGACACAAATAGACACTGCACAGACAGTCGCACTCCCCAAACATACTCTATATCCAGGTCCAGGTACCCCCGCCCTCAGAGGGGCAAGCCGCACCTAAACCCAGGAGATGTAACCCTTCTCTCTGGGGTGGAGGCAAGCGGACCACCTCCTTATCTGCAGTAGCAGGGAGGCCCCGCATCCCAGACCCCAGTCTGACGGCCAGCACCTCCTCCCAGCCCCCCAGCCCTGACGGCTAACAGAACCGGGGTGAGTGAAGACCTCAAACCTCCCTACGCCCGCTCATATGTAATGTTGCTGTGTGCTGTTCTAAAGTGCATTTAAAACTCAGGAGAGCATGGTACTAGCTTCCTCTCAGAGAGCAGCACAGCTCCTCCCGAAAACCCTTAGTGTCTAAATGCATTTAAAATTGAGGGTAGGGCACCAGCGCCAGAGGTGGGTTGGAGTACACCAACCATCCTCTGGATGCTGTAAAATGTGCCCACCCCCAAGGCCCTATATGTATGTGTTATGTGAGAGTGTGAGTAATGTGGATGTCTAGGTTGCAGAATAAAATTGAGGCACAGGCAGCCAGAAGGGGACAGAGGGGGAGTGCCCCCCCTGCACCTTGGTGACATACCTGCACCCCAAGCCCTGCGTGTGTGGGTGGGTGTGGTAGAGCGGGAATAGGGAGGCAGCTGAGAATGGGGAGGGAAGAAAGGGAGGGGCAAGCGGCCCCTCCCTGGGGCCAGCTCCCCCGCTGACCCCAGTAGGCACCCCCACACTCTGGAACCCACCAGGGCAAGGGGGCCCAGGCCCATCCAGACCGGGGCCCGCAGCAGCAGCACCGCCCAGCCCCACAGAGTCCGGGGCAGCCCACCCGACTCCACCCCAGAGAAAACTGCACCCACCCCATCATCCAATCATCTCCCAAATTACACAAGACAATAGACACCCAGGTTGAGTTCATTCTCCACCTCTCCTATATCTCTCCCCCACCTGCAGAGTGAGCTCCTGTAGTGAGGAGACCACCTGCAAAGATATGACAACCTCCCCACCAGTTAGAGAGCCCCCTGGTTGGGCCGATGCACCTGAGGTGCATGTCAAAAGTGAATGTCACTCAGTTTGGCTCTTGCAAATAATTAGTAATGTTCTTAAATGTTAAACACCTCTAAAAACAACCCTTATCTCTTTAATTATTTTGGTGAAAAGTGAATTTAATTCATGTTGAAATAAGGCTACAACATTACAATACTTTCCAGAAGCACTGTATCACACATTTATTGGGAATATATAGTCCAGGTATACCTGATGAAGTTCAGATGGAAATAAATGTTATAATTTTATAAATGTACAAGCAGTAAGTGAGGCAGTTCGTAGGAATTGTATTTAATTATTTTTATTGTCTTTTTTTCCTTCAAGCCACATGATGCCCATTCAGGTGTGCAGAATTTTTGTGGTGAAAAATAGTCAGAAGCCACAACAGTTATGAAGAGGCTTTTATAAGGCTGTAAATTGCAAACTTTTCAAGGCTAAAAAAGTGGTACTTTAAACCTTTGTTTAGTTTTGTGCTTTGACATCGGCTTCCTGTTGGGCTCTGGATGTTACTGCGTGGAATATTCTTGGACAAGTGTGATTTTTCTTTTCTTCAACACTGAATTTGGGGATAATCCATCGTACATGTCTAACATGTTTTAATAACCAACAAAAGCCACTTTTATCTCTTATATTTAATAAAATAATATTGCATTAACCTGCCTCTCTGTGAATCGCTACCATACCATGGTGGAGGGGTTTGTCTGTCCCACGGATCCCAGGGGCTATGTTGTCTGGGGGCTGGCAAATTGGTCCTGGGTGAGGGACCAGACAAAGAGCGATTCAGAAGACCCTTATGAGAAAAACATCGAGGGAACAGTTTACCCTGCCCTGGATAGGGTTACCGGGGCCCCGCCCTGGAGCCAGGCCTGGGGAGGGTGCCCGAGGGCGAGTGTCTGGTGGCCGGGCCTTAGTCCATGGGGCCCGGCCGGGCACAACCCGAAAAGGGGACATGGGCCCATCCTCCCGCAGGCCCACCACCCACAGGAGGGGCCATAGGGGTCGGGTGCATTGGAGGCCCTGGCGGACTGATCCCCGGCTGCCAAGACTGGCAATAGGGACATGGAATGTCACCTCTCTGGTGGGGAAGGAGCCTGAGTTAGTGCGTGAGGTTGAGAGGTACCGGCTAGATATAGTCGGGCTCACCTCTACGCATGGCTTGGGCTCTGGAACCAGTCTCCTGGAGAGGGGCTGGACTCTGTCTCAGTCTGGAGTTGCTCCTGGTGAGAGGCAGCGGGCTGGGGTGGGTATTCTAATATCCCCTCGGCTTTTTGCCGGTATATTAGGGTTCTTCCCGGTGGACGAGAGGGTTTGTTCCCTGTGCCTTAGGGTCGGGGAACGGGTCCTGACTGTCATCTGCGCTTATGCGCCGAGTGGCAGTTCAGAGTACCCAGCCTACTTAGAGTCTCTGGGTGGGGTGCTGGAAGGTGCTCCACCTGGAAACTCTGTTGTCTTTCTGGGAGACTTCAATGCTCACGTGGGTAACGACAGAGAGACCTGGAGGGGTGTGATTGGGAGGAATGGCCTCCCTGACATGAACCCAAGCAGTTCTTTGTTATTGGACTTCTGTGCAAATCACAGTTTGGCCATAACGAACACCATGTTCAAACATAAGAGTGTCCATAAGTGGACGTGGCAGCAGGACGCTCTAGGCCGCAGGTCGATGATCGATTTTGTAATTGTATCACCAGACCTGCGACCATATGTTCTGGACACTCGGGTAAAGAGAGGGGCTGAGCTGTCAACTGATCACCACCTGTGCAGCCATCCGGGAGTGGCTCAGAGTAGAGCTGCTGCTCCTCCACATCGAAAGGAGCCAGCTGAGGTGGTTCGGGCATCTGACAAGGATGCCTCCTGGGCGCCTCCTGGATGAGGTGTTCCAGGCATGTCCCACCGGGAGGAGGCCCCGGGGCAAACCCAGGACACGCTGGAGAGATTATATCTCTCGGCTGGCCTGGGAACGCCTTGGTGTTCCCCCGGATAAGCTGGAGGAGGTGGCTGGGGAGAGGGAGGTCTGGGCTTCTCTGCTTAGGCTGCTGCCCCCCCGACCCGGCCCCGGATAAAGCGGATGAGTATGGATGGATGGATGGATTAACCTGTAGTTCATTATCAGAAATGTCCAAACTCTATTGAAACACTAACCAGTAAAGTGTCGATGACTGTCATCTGTGTATCCAGAGCTGAGACACTCTTTAGTGGAGCAGACGGTCTCACCAGCAAAGCAGTAACAGTTGTGGCAGTCGGTCTTGAAAGACGTCCCATGGCCTGTCGGTAACACATATCGACCAAAAACATGTTAGAAAGTTGCTGAACTGAATGTGCAAGATTCATCGCTCAGATTTCACAGTGTAACCACAACCAGGAGTTCAGTTACATTAATAGTGTATCTGTAGTACCCATTGCTACCAGTGACACTTGGAATAAGTCAACAGCACTCACCAACTCATCACTGTGCTCAGACCGTAGACTGAAGTGCATTATTGTAGAGCTGGGCGATATGAGATTTTTTCATATCACGATATATTTTTTTCATTTCAGGCGATAACGATATCTATCACGATATAAGCCAAATAATTATATTTGTAAGATTTAAATGTGCCGTTGCTCACAAGTAAAATGTGAAATAATCAGCAGCTTGTTTTTATTTAAATATTTATTTCCCATAATAAGTTCAACAGGGTAGATGTACTTAAGGAACATGAGACTTTTTCAGATAAATAAAGGCAAATATTGCAAACTACACAAAAGGCAGCCGCTAAAGCGTTTAAGTTTCAAAATAGAACAAACGAAACAGACTAAATTGTCAATTCCACTTAGAAACAAAATATTAATTCTAAAAATAAATCTTAGTTTGTTTTACAGAAGAACAGACGAAACTGACTAACTTTTGTCAATATCAAAGAGATTGAGCATGCACCAGTTTATTGTATTTCCAGACTTGCTTTCGGCACAATTTACAGTGCTCTGTTTTTTGTCAGACTTGAAATAGCCGAAATACTTTTACACTACGGAACTTCTATGGCTCTTCCATTCGACAATCTCTCTGGCGTTGGAACCATCATCTGTTTTCTCTTCGGTAACCTTCGGTCACGCTCTCGGTTGATGTTTCTCTAGTCGGCACACTCATTTCCTCCATTACCGGGCGGCACGGTGGCTGGCTGCTTCCCAAACAAATACACATGTGCGGCTTGGCACTTGTGCTGTACGTAACAAGTCACGTGACGTGACGCTGTGGCTGTGATTGGCTCGGCTCTGCGCTACTTAATTTGGATTGGCTGTTCTTTTTTTTTTTTTAAGAGGACAAGAGCGGCGAGGTCTATCGCAATAGTCTAATTTTTCTATCGAGAAAAAGTTATTTCGCAATACATATCGTTATCGTTCTATCGCCCAGCTCTACATTATTGTAACCTTATGTTTGCATTCTAACGCGTTCAACACTGAACTTTGTATAGGTTAGTAACATTAACATGAATGACAATTAACACTGCTAATTAGTAGTAAGCAGACGTGGAAAGTAACTAAGTAAAAATATTTCATTACTGTACTTTAGCAGAATTTTCAGGTATGTGTACTTTACTTCAGTAGTTCTGATAACTTTGTACTTTTACTTCCTACATTTTCAAACAAATATCTGTACTTTGTAGTCCTTGGAGTACACATTGACAATAAACTGGACTGGGCTAAAAACACCACAGCACTTTACAGGAAGGGCCAGAGTCG
This sequence comes from Astatotilapia calliptera, assembly GCF_964374335.1. Classification (NCBI taxonomy): domain Eukaryota; kingdom Metazoa; phylum Chordata; class Actinopteri; order Cichliformes; family Cichlidae; genus Astatotilapia; species Astatotilapia calliptera. Next base: position 799,086 of record NC_137430.1, read on the forward strand.
TCTCTATTTTTTGAGGCGACTGAGGTCCTTCAACATCTGCCAGAAAATGCTGAGGATTTTCTATGAGTCTGTGGTGGCCAGTGCGATCCTCTATGCTGTTGCATGCTGGGGGAGCAGGCTGAGGGCAGCAGATGCCAACAGACTTAATAAACTGATCCGTAAGGCCAGCAATGTTGTGGGGATGGAGCTGGACTCCCTCAAGGTGGTGTCGGAGAGGCGGATGCTGTCCAAGATAAAGACAATGTTGGATAACACCTCCCACCCACTCCATGACATGCTGGTCAGTCACAGGAGCTCGTTCAGTGAAAGACTGAGATTACCGAAAAGCACCACTGAACGACACAGGAAATCTTTCCTGCCTGTGGCCATCTCCCTGTACAATGCATCCACTTAACACACTGTTTGCTGCTACAACTACACATGTTTCTTTTCCAAATATTTATTTATAAGTGACTTATGTATGTATGTATGTATGCATGTATATATATGTATATATTGTACTATTCTTAGTTAGCGTATTGTCTGTCTTGTCTTAATGTTGGTTTATAATGGAGCACTGTAACAAAAAATAATTTCCCCCAGGGATCAATAAAGTATTCTGATTCTGATTCTGATTACATTTTCAAAACAGGCTGGTTACCTTAGGCTTAATGAATTCTAAGTTATTATTTCGTTGCTGTGGGCCTTCATACATCGAACCGATTTGAGCCTAAACACCAGGGGATGTTGCATGAAAACAGATGACATGTGCCAAAGCCAGGGGTTAAAGTGGCAGTGTAGCTAGCCCTACAGAAGGCAAGCATAAAGTGACTGATGCTTTTTAAGTAGCAGGTCATTTCAAATGCAGCTTTTCTATCAGCAAACTCACAAACTGTTTGTGTTGTCTTCACAAGGAGAGAGAAGAATGAGGGCTAACTTTACTCAGAGATGAAGAAAAATAGGGTTAGCTTTAAAGGGCTGCTCAGTGGTATTTAATAAACTATAAATGCAAAGACTGCATGTAAGCCCTTGTTTTTAAATGGGTCTGTACATGTGACACTGATTTGTTTTGTTTCACAATATGAAAAAACTCAAACTGAGGCAGACTAACTGTGTTATTTAAAGGCTGCATGAAAATCCTCTGCAGGTTAGTGTCAGATAAACAGGTTAGTTCACTGCACTGTGATGGGTTCAAATTAAAGAACAGTGGCAGTGGGTTCATGGTCACAGTTAGCGTACATCATGTGCAGCAGAGATTCATATACATTTTAGCTGATGATGCTGATATTCATTCACTGAATTCCACCTTCATACCAACTTTATATGAACTAGAAAAAAGACAGGATAAACAGTGTACTGTGAGTGTACTGTGACCAGGTGTGCCATGGAAGACTATCTGGGTCCACCTGATTAGATTAGTAAGCGACTGGCATGAGTCACGGGAGGACAGTACATAGCAATAGATAAATATGTGAAAAAGTAGTCAGTCTGACCTTGGTCCTGGAGAAAACTCCGAGCTAGATGAAGGCCCTAGCATGAGCAGTGGTCAGGAGAAAGCACAAAAGGTACACTGGGGACAAACTGAGCCAATTCTGCTCTGACTGTTATGCAGGGAAATCTTATCAATGTCCTTTTTGTGATATTTTTGTTTGGTGGTGTGCCGTGGGATTTTTGTAATGTGAAATATCTACCGTGGCTCCAAAAGGTTGGAAAACACTGACGTAGAGGATGAACTCGTGAACCATCTGCTTCCACCTTGTTGAATTCAGGTGTGTACATCCACAGAGAGCAGTGAAGAAGAAAATCTACTGGAGCTCTTAATAAAAATAATTGTGAGTTATGATTCTTTCCCCACACTGAGCCACAACAACTGATTTTAGGGTTCCCCACCTGGTGAATTTAATTTTCCTTCTCTTTCTTCTGATTTAAGCTGAATCATTACGATAACACTGTGAGGCTCAGTTAGCTTCAAATGTCCTCCAAAGCTTATCTTTTGCTTTCTTACACTGAGCATATTTCAGAGTCTGTACTTTTTTACTTTTACTTGAGTAAAGAAGTTGAATGAGTACTTCAACTTTTACAGGAGTAATTTTTAACACTAGTATCTATACTTCTACTTAAATACAGAATATCCATACCTTTCCCAACTGTTAGTAAGTAATGTTACTGGGCCTGTGGAGGCAGTGGAGCTGCCAGAGACCAGCCGTAGTGAGACAGCTCCTTACACAACAGAACCAGCTTTGACCCTGATCAGATTTGCACCCTTTCTTTTAGATCCACTGTAGCCATGGAGGCAGTGGAAAGTAAAGATCTTGGCTCTATCAAAGGGATAGCAGCTACCCACTGGTACAGATATAAGGATTACTCCTAAGTCACAATCAAAACTCAAGAAGGAGAAGCCTTCACTGTTCACATCATCTCAGTGGATAGAAACACAAAGTTCATCGGAGTAGATACAAAGACTTTTGTTTTAGAACGTGCTCTGTGCACTGCAGAGGTTGGAAGCCTCAACACTGACGTTTACTGGAAACCTACACACAAAGACAAGTGTCTACTGTTTGACTACCACCAGGATCAGGACCCTGCAACTGCAGGAAGAAAACATTCCCTCTAAGGCAGAAGGGAAAGAAAAGGAACATGCTCTTAAAACATGTGGTTATATTAACTTGGATAAACACAAAGAAACTCAAAGTTTTTCCTCAGCACATCCCATTGCACTTCAGACTCACTCCCAGTTAAAAACTGGTTTTTCTCAAACTCCCACACAAGCTAAGCAGCAAACTGTAATCTGTGTGTGGCAGGGGTGTGGTCTTTAGCTCTGCTGCAGTGGGTTCAAAGGGCAGTGCCATGGAGGCTGAGGGCCAGGTGGAGGTAGTCAGGCTGATAATCTCTCTTCCCTTTTTAGTGTCACCGGGGACAGAGACAAGAGAGAATTGTGGGTTCAGCTGAAAAGCTAACCATGCCAGAGATGTTTGGTGCTGAACCATTCTGTGTGTGTGCGCCTAAATAAAAGTGGCAAAACAGCCAATTAATGCCGTGTCGGGATTGAACCATTCACAGTGGTGCCCAAATCCAGGCTCAATGTCCAGCCCTTAGTCCACGCAGCTGCTTCAGCTGCTGGCTCAAATGCTGATGCACCGTGAGCAATCTTAGCGGCAGACGCAGTTGTTGGAGAGGGTGGATGGAGCCACCCCGATGCACCGGATGGCGGAGGGCAACAACCTGCAGGTCTTTTTGGAGACCTTCCAGGCCACAGCAGAGGCATGTCAGTGGCTTGCCACTGAGTAGGCGCGGTGGCTGCTTCCACTGCTGTCTGGAGGGTCTCCCACGGCGTCTCTGAGCCTACCACCAACGTACCGAGGTAGCTTTAGGGAAATTCACAGCGCTGTGCTGGATCGTTTGGGCCTCTCCTCGAAGTATCATTAACTGCAGTTCTGGGCCAGTCAGATGATGGGGAGGACTGTGGAGGGGCTGCCAGGGGATATGCCACGATGAGAGTGGAGACTGCAGTCACGCTAGCAGAGGAGCACCTGGCCATGGGGGCAGAGGGAGCATGGAGTAGCAGCCCGCCGGCCACCAGCACTGCAACACACATACACATCCATTCTTGGTCACACCATGGGTTGGCAATAATGACTATGAAGTCAACATCGGCAGGGGAAGAGCCACACAGGTATATCACCTCAACCTCCTTAGAGGATGGCGAGAGGCTGAAATCACTTCTCCAATGAGCCTGGTGAAGGACAGAGATGAATTGAGCTGAACATAAACAGCAAATTGTTCAGAAGGAATTGGCAGAGATGCTGAAAATGGGAGTAATAGAAGAGTCACACAGAGCTTGGCGTAGCCCCATAGTTCTGGTCATGAAGAAAGGTGGGTCTATATGGTTCTGTGTCGTCTACCTACAAGGTGGACAAGGTGTCACGGTTTGATGCCTACCCCATGCCCCGGCTTCATGAACTCCTGGACTGGTTAGGCACCACTCAATTTCTTACGACACTGGATTTAACCAAGGGCTATTGGCAGATTCCCTTGTCTGCAGAGTCCAAGGAAAATCATTCTCCACTCTGCACGGTTTGTACCAACTTGTCTCTCTTCCATTTGGCTTGTTCAGAGCCCCTGCCACTGTCCAGTGCCTCATGGACCAGGTGCTGGCGCCGCCTGCACCTGGTCACACCTGCTGCATATTCTGCTGCCTACCGGGCTGATGTGATCATCCACAGGAACACCTGGGCAGAGCATGTGCAGAGGGTGGGCACGGTCCTGCATTCCCTGAGGCAGGCAGGGCTCACGGCCAACCCAAAGAAGTGCGCAGTTGGACTGAGGGAGGTACAGTATCTGGGGTACCACTTGGGAGGCAGGCAGGCGCATCCACAGGCGGAGAAGACAGCCACCATTGGATCCTGCCCGTGCCCCAAGACCAAAAAGTAGGTGAGGTGGTTCCTGGGGCTGGCTGGGTACTATCGCCGGTTCGTGTCCGTGTTTGTGTCCAAGATCTGGCTCAGCGGTGCGTTTGTGCCGTTGAAAAAGGCTCTCTGTGGGGAGCTGCTGCTCAACACACTTAACTTTTGCCTCACTTTCATCCTGCAGACAGATGCCTCAAACAGAGGGCTCTGGCCAGATGCGGCCCAAGCCTCAGTCGGGCAGTGGGTCGGTTTGGCAGGGGTGTGGCCTTTGGCTCTGCTGCAGTGTAGGAGGGGTGGGGGAGGGAGGCTGAGGTCCAGGTGGAGGCAGTCAGACTGATGAACTCTCTTCCCTTTTTAGTGTCGCCAGAGATTGGAGACAAGAAAGAAGTGTGGGGTCAGCTGAAAAGCTGACCATGCCAGAGATATTTGGTCGAACCATTTTGTGCAAGAGTGTGTGTGTCTGAATTAAATGAAAACAGCCAATTAACGCCATGCCGGGTCTGAATCGTTCACACCATGCAGTGCAGCACAGAATGCTCAGACCTCTACAATGGAGAAACCAAACAGCTGCTCCATAAACGTATGGCAGAACATAGAAGAGCCACCTCTGACAGGACAAGAGTCAGCTGTACATCTGCACTTAAAAGATACAGGCGAGGATGCTAATGTTCACATTTTGGACCAGAGGAGAGAGAGGCCATCTATGTTGTTGTAAGCCACCTCCTCTGTTGAACGACAGTCACTGAACAGAAGGGTGGGTAATGACACCAACTGTCAGCCACCTACGGTGCAGTCTTCAGATCCCTTCATCAGGCCTCCAGCTCACCTTGAAAGAGTTTGCAGCCAAGTATGAGGAGGCAGGAATGAGAATTAGCAATGCATCAAGATAATTATTGTTGAGCTTCTTAAAATTGGGAGATATGTAATAGAAATGGCAGTTAATGCAGTACTTCTGTTAAATCCCATGAATGAAAGGTGAAAGCCTGCACTTCAAAAACATCTGGATTGTTTGATTTAAAATCTTCTTTCCTCGTATGCAGAGGCAAAATTACTAAAAGAATTGCTTCATTGTCCAAATGCTTAAAAACTAACTGTATACTATAAGAATTGTATGTCTTTAAGAGTCCTACTCTTCCTCTGTCCTCCTACTATGCAGGGCTTGCTGGTGTCCATGCAGGGCATCTCCACACAGTTCTCCAGTCGCCCACTGGGACCACAGCTGCACACCTCGAAGCAAACCGTAGGATCAGTGCGCGTAGGCACTTGGATACGAGCATCCTGTTGCACCAAGAACTCAGAGGCTTCACCCATTTTGCAGCCTGAAAACATAAAAACAGACTTCAGCCTCTTGAATGTGAATAATGTGAAGCTGCAGAAACGGACTGTAGTTTGTCTTACCTGGCACACAGAGGTATGGCTGACAGTTTAGCTCATCGAGGCAGCCCTTCCTGTTCACCTGGCATATGTGGTTGCTTGGACAGGGGTTAGGATTGCATGGATGGATAACCTCCTTAACAGTGTTGCTGCCTAGGGAGCTGGGTGCTTAATGGTGTGTGGAAAAGGAAAGTACCATTAATGCTTTCTGTTTTTAAGAATGTGAATATGTGTTTTCAAAAGAAAAGTCTCATCAGGAGAAAAGAGACCTAATGCAAATCTACTATGAATTCTAATACGTAGCATATAGAGGCTCGATGTCCAGCCCTTAGTCCTATGTAACGGAAAGACAGTTCCAGCTGAGCCTGACTCTGTCTTTCCATTAAATAGGACACATGTGCTTATTGATCAGATCATTCAGTAACTTCAAATATAATAAGTGTTGGGACAACTGTTGTTGTACATGAACTTCAAATTAAAAGCTGAAACTATTAGAGACCATTTTTGGCATGAACTGGATGCTCTAACATCCATGATTTGGGACTAGGAGCCAAAGACTGACAAAACAACTACAGAAAATTGCTGCACATTCTACTGTGCATGTGTATAATGTATGCTTTTTTATTGTATAAAGCAACGCGTGAATCTATTTACATTTGTACCATATCATCAAAACTAGCCTTAAGCTGAAGGTAATTAAAGAAAAAAAAAGCAACTCAGTCATCTTGGCTACTGGTAACGTCAGGGGCACAGACGCTTGTGTTTTAGGCATCATTTCTGTTAAGAATAACTGAACTACACCATTAGCTTGGCTAATGTTCCCAGTGTGCAGACAAACAATAACAATAATTAAAATAATAATAATAATGATAATAACTCTTTCAGTTTCTTGTTTTCAGTGCATTACCTTGGCAACAGGAAACAGCGACACAGAAAATGTCAAACACTAGTGACTGTGATCACTGAAAGGCCCATTTTGAAACCACTGAGCATTGGATCGGGATGATAATATTTCTTTAAGTCTGCTGTGTTACAAGCAGCAACGTGTTTGCTAAAATGTTATTCAAAACAACATTGTAGGATGTACTGTATCCACCAGCTTCTGAGCATCTGTGCTCTGCTGCCCTCTAGTGGCAAACTCAATTGATTTTTCAAAAGTTTTTCTTTTGTTATTGAATTACAAGACTGCATCTGTTTCATTTACAGCTGATCCCTTCTGTTTCTGTATAATGCAAACAAACGCTGGAGTAACCTGACTCACTAAGGTATCTGTAGAGAGGGATGCAGTGTTCAGGGTCATCAATAGGCGACAGGAGCTCACAGATCCTCTCTGGTGTTTGTCCTTCGTGAAAACGTTTTGTATCTCCACACTGGGTCAGGATATCCACACAATCTGATCTGAAGACAGATAAAACAAATAGAACAGCTGGTACGTACAAGACAAGAAAAGACAACAATACTTTATTTGTTCGAGATTTTAAAATGATTTAGTTAAAGTCAGTAAAAACATTCTAAATAAACTAAAATATGTGTGAAGTTTGCATGTTCTTCCCGTGCTTGCCTGGGTTCCCTCTGGCTTCCTCCCACAATCCAAACACATTCAGTTAGTGGGGTTAGGTCAATCTAAACTGAATCTGAGTGAGTGTGAATGGTTTTATTTCTCTCTGTGTTCGCCCTTCATTAGGCTACCTGTCCCCGCCTCTTGCCCTATGGTAGCTGGGGTAGGCTACAGCCCCCCGCGACCCTGATAAGGATAAGTGGAAGAGAATGGATGGATGACAAGAGGAATATCCCAAGGTAACACTGAACCCGAATTCTAAATAAAATAAAGTGGGTACAAGTTTAAACAAAATACAAAGTAACAATGCTGTGTAACATTTTTTTCTTGTCACATCAGCTGATGGCCTCCAGCTTGCACTGAGGTGGTTCACAGCCAAGCTGAAGTGGCAGATATCACATTTAGTGCCTTTAATACTGAAGCCATGGTTTTTTTGGCCAGAAGGGGGAGTCGTTCCCACTCTGGGGTCGGGATGAGTTGCTGCCCCAAGGAGAGGATAATAAAAGTATCTCAGGGGCAGAGGGGAGTGGGAGAAGGACAGACGAACTAGAGTCACGTCTGCTGTGATGCAGAGTGTTAATCAATTTACAAAGCAGGTAACAGCTGACGGCACGCCACACACACAGCCGCCATCTTTATTCAACACAGGTGCGATAAGGGGTTAAGTCATTGAGGACTCACATTCGTTTCTTATTGGTTGTATTATGACAGAGCTTTACATTCATTATAGATATAACAGAGAGAAGTACAACAACAGTCATGTGAAGGTGAGAGGAGACCTACTTGCATATAACGCTCCCTCTGGACCTGCTGTGGCAGGGTTTGATCTGCAGGGCGCAGGCCACAGCCTTCCACATGTGGGGCTGACACTTCCTAATGTCCAGCACAGGGATGTTCATGAAGGGCATCTTAATTGTACCATTAGACCACAGCTTGATGTCATTCATGGCACCCTGGTCTGACTGGATGTTACAGCTGCGAAACAGCTCCGTCGGCCTGTGGACAGACACAGAAACACAACAGGAAGTCAATGAGCTGTTCAGCGGTGCACGTGCAGCAGCTCCCACAGAGGGAGCCAGAGATCCTCTGAGAAACGTCACACAGGTTTTCCCTTCTTGACCACATCAGGAATCGTCTGTGGAGTCTGATTGGTGGGTTTAGTCTCAAGTGAGTCAGCTAATTGGTGGTTTAAAATACCGACGGTTCCACAGGGAAGGTTCTGGGTGTGGTTCTATCACTCTGTGTGTGTGGGGATTCTGTAACCATCATGGCCAACTTAGGTTTGACTTCCAAAGCAAAACTAAATGTGGTAATGCACGGGGTCAGGCTAACAGGAGCTTAGTCCATGCAGGAGTGCAGCAGTACAGAGTCAGGCTTTTCCATCGTTTTCTGACAGAGTTCTCTGAGAGGAATTTATTCTTAATGTGGCAAATATCAGTGGAAGTCTGCACTGTGGCTGCTGCGTAAAAGAGTGCAGTTTGAAATCTCCACAGGTACTGATACAGCTCTGCTGCTGTGGACGGCCAGCATCTCCTGGGTCTTCCCCTATCAGCCTCTGCGTCTCATTATTGCAGTGTCACATCCTGACACACACACGCACACAGAGTAAAATAGTGTTTTTTCTGTGTGCGTGTGTACCTCCCTGTGTGTGTTGGTGCTGTGTACAGAAGCAGCATTCCTCTCTTTTTCTGTCTCCCGTTTCCTTTTCCTGTGTCTCTGCTTTCTTCTCTTATCTTTCATCAGTCTGGCGTTGACCCCGCCTGCTCCAGCATAACATCCACAAGACAATAATATGAATAACAAAATAAAACAAAAGCATAAACCAGAAAAAAGCCTCCTAGCCTCTACCACTGCGCCTACACTGGTTGAACTACCTTCCTGATATTTATACTTATTGCTGTGAGTAAAAGACAGGCTGCAAAGTGTTATAAAAGTGTTATAGTGCCTTTTCTAGTGCTGTTATATTTTTAAATAAAAAAAGAGGTTCAGATACAGCCACTTAAAATGTCTAGCTGCTCTGTGTCAGGTCCACGATGGAGCTTGGGGGTGTTGCACACTCACAATCACCCACAAAAAAAAACAGTTATGGTGGGGGGAAGAGAGTATTGACAGGTGTCCTTATCCTGCAGATGAAATAGGTAGCCAACTGACATGTCAGGCTGTGTCAGGGCTATCTGACCAACAAGGAGAGTGATGGAGTGCTGGTGGTCTGGCCTGCACAGTCACCTGACCAGTGGAGATGGTTTGGGATGAGATGGAGCGCACAGTGAAGGCAAAAGGACCAACATGTGCTCAGCATCTCTGGGAACTCCTTCCAGACTGTTGGAAACCATTTCAGGTGACGACTCATGAAGCTCATGGAGAGAACGCCAAGAGTGAGCAAAGCAGGAATCAAAGCAAAGGCTGGATGTTACAAAGAATCTCAAATATCAAACGTTCTGAGTTAATTCATACTTTTTTGTTTGTGTTCATTCATAGTTTTGATGCCTTCAGTGAGAATCTACAATGTAAACAGTCATGAAAATAAAGAAGAACCATTAAATGAGAAGGTGTGTCCAAACGTTTGTGCTTACAGACTGATCACATGTGCGACACACCAAAACAAGTTTAAAGGATCTATGATGTCATTGATACCAGTGAAGAACAAAACCGTAACAGCTAATTATAGACCCATATGCCCAAAATATGTTGATCGGAAAATACTGTCAAAAACTCTTAGCAGTGAGGTTAGAGAAGCTGGTAATTATTCATGAGATCAGGTTTCACGCAGAACAGGTCTGCAGCTGGTAACACGAGGACGGCCTGGAAGAGCTGCTGCCGTGTCTGTAGATGCCACCGAGCCGCACCTTAGTTAGACTGGAAATGAATAAAAATGCATCGTACGTTTTAAATTAAATGAACTGATACTTTAAAAGCAACGTATATATTTAATTAATTATTACAAGTTTTAATGAATTCATGACACAACAAATTATTTAATGATGAACTTGATTTATTTTGGCAGTCATGGCCCTCCATAATACTATCGTGGGAGCTAGGACTTGTGCTCAGTTCAGCCCAGTTTGCAGTGGACAGTCTGCTGCCAACCTTACTAAACCGTGATTCATTAAATCTTCTCCCAGCTGCAGAAATACAGTCATGCACGACTTTTAGTCACAAAAATGAAAATGCACCAACAGTAATTACTGCCAGCAGCAGAAACAAATGGTGTTGCACTGGTGCAGCCCACTACGTCTCAGTCTTCCTACATTTAGTCTACAATACAAACTATCCAGCTGTGGCTGCTTGGCTCCTCTATCCTATGGAAGTGCAGTATGACAACGTGGGAAGGTATTTCTGTTATGTTTGTATTTGTCAGGCTGTCAATAACAACATCTGGACAGCCATACTTGGATATGCAAAATAAAGTAAAACATCCAAAAGTTTGGATCACCAGTAAAACCAATGAAATACTTTTTTTGTATCTAGTATTTATAAACATATAAAATCACTTGGAAATAACTTTTCATCATGTACTTCCTGTTTTTGAAACGCTCTGTGTGTGGGCTTCACAACAGGAGACACTGTGTACAAATAACACACACTATACTGCAAACACACATATGAACCTGAGCGACAGCCTGTTCTTACTCAAACTTAAGAAACAAATGAAGCTAAAAACGTATTTTTTATATTTTCATGTTATTAATTACATAATTATTCAGTTTAAATTGAAGGGGACCTTTAAGTCAGAAGCTATGTTTCTTGAATTCTCCCAGAGTGGCCCCATTTCACTTCATCCACCATCCCATTCACACACCACTGTGTGTCTGTCTATTCATACATTTGTGTCTCCATTTCAGAACCCACAGGGTCTATTTATACACATTTTCTTTCATACAAGAACTCAGAAGCTCAAACTGCAGAGGAGGCTGTTCTACGTGGACCACACTCAGCAGTTTAACAGAGGTAAAGCGCTGCCTGAGGACATGCTCTCCCACACTACTGTGGAATAATCTCACTGGCTTACACCACTGATGGTGGCTCTTTGCCTCAAGTTCAACACGGTCCACTCAGTTCCTGCCCGAATGTGAAAATGACCCAGATACCATGACAGGACGTTTCTTTCTTGACCCTTTACTCCCAGTCACATTTATGGCAGCAGTTAATAAGTTGCTTAGTTAACTAATAATTAATGAACTCATTTAGTTAGACAATATTCTGTGGTTATCTGATTTTTAACAAAACAGCGAACACGTGGCCAGGACATGGCCTCCATCGTGCACCAAGGTCTTTCTATTCTACTTCTGGTAACTGGAGGGGAGTTTGTTTGGTGCTCTTATACAACTGATAAAACAGATTATTTGACATCAGTTTATTGATTATCCATCTGCTCGATCCCTGACCGCCTCAGTCTGCACACCAAGTATACTAGGGCATCATACTAACCCCAGGTTGTTGTCTGAGGCACTTTGAAAAAAGTGCATGTATGGATGAGGCGAGTTGTTTCTACTCTAACTGAGCACCCAAGAGCTATAGAGATTGACAGACCACGTGACTTTCGCGCATTGCATGCCGGGAACTCGTGGCAAAACAATCCAAGTACTTGCATCAAATGCAAGCATTTGCAGCACCGCAAAACGTTCATTCTCCGGTTCCAATACCTTCTTGTTTTTTCTTTGCCCCCCAATAAGTTATGTACAAAACGAAGGAGAACAATGCCGGTCCGTACAAAGACAGACTTGATGAAAAGACAAAGAAAAGATACGAGGAAAAAAATCAAAGGAGTGAAAGTGTTAGATCCTTACGAGCACACAGAGGGACAAAAGATGTTAGCGTGCTGCCCAACTTTCACCACGCTCATATTTATAATTATACGGTTCTTGGAGTGAGTGCATACACTCATGAAGTTTAGTAACTTCAGGTCACTGCAACAAGCCCAGGTACAGTTTACCGACGGATGGGTGCAGGACCTTGAAACGCACCGTGTAGAACGAAAGACCATCGTACATATCATAAGTTTACCAGTCTCACAAATCTTCGTCATAAATACACATTAGTTAACAGTTTATTAATATAACATTTGAGCTCAACGGTAATTAATTAGTAGTGGAAATAATTTCTGGTAGCATCACAGAAATGTAGCAGTGACAATAATACTGTATGCTGTAATCGTACTGGGCAATTAGTGATACAAAAAACCTGTTTTATCCTGTGAATAAAACTATATGTTTTTGTCAATGTACCATAATAACAGAAGCGAAACGCAATATTGAGTCAGGACAATTCACTATTTATGCACAATAAATAAAGGAGCATATAGCGCGACAATTTCTGTTCAGCGCCAGACTTGCTTGTAACCTATATCACCAATTATGTTAAGAAAAATGACGCATTAACTACAACAGCAGACTGACCTTTGTGTAAATGCTTGGAGCAGACTAACCTGTGAGCTGGAGTGTTCTGGGACGTTATATTTGGTCTTTGAATGGCTGCAATCCAGTCGCGTCTTTGTTACTTCGGAAACACGGCTCGAACAATTTCTCTTCAACGACGTAATCTGATAACAACCGATCTCTTTACCCGTCGGCTTCCCGTGGCTGTCATGTGACTGGCTATTGCAGTTAATAACACAACAGCTTCTTGACATTTTTGTGTTTCTTTTTATCGCTGTGTAACTGATTTCAATTGAAAGCCTGCGTGCACTAGTACCTCTTGCCACGAGTTCCCAGAATCCTTTGCGGTTTTACCCCTGAGTGACGTCACATTTTCAATCTCTATATAAGAACCAGTCCTAACAAACCCTTGTGTGTCAGTGGCAGCTGAACTTCATTCAACCATGGCCTGCAATGACTTTGCCAAATTCTTCACAGAAAAAAATCCAAAAGATTAGACCAGCAATTGGTACATCAACAGCAGATCCAGGATATGTACTGTGTCCACCGAAAAACTGTTTAAACACCATGAAACAGTTTCAACCTATTAACAGCAAAGACCTGGAGGACATCTTAGGTCAACTGAACTCCTCCTCCTGCTGTTTAGATGTCCTGCCAACAAGTTTTTTCAAAAAGGTCTCAAAGACTTTAGAGTCAGACCTGTTACAGATCGTCAACTTTTCTTTATTATCAGGTGTGTTTCCAGAATCACTAAAAACTGCTGTAATCAAACCTATACTGAAAAAGGACAATCTTGACAAGACACAAATGAACAACTACAGGCCGATCTCAAATCTCCCATTTTTAAGTAAGATCATTGAAAAAGCAGTTTCTCAACAGCTCAGTTACTTCTTAAAACAGAATAATTGCTACGATGCCTTCCAGTCAGGTTTTAGACAGAACCACAGCACTGAAACCGCTCTGACAAAAGTGTTTAATGACATATGTCTGAACACAGACAGTGGAAAAATGTCAGTCCTAGTTTTACTGGATCTCAGTGCAGCATTTGATACAGTTGACCACAACATATTACTCAAACGACTGGAGAACTGGGCAGGTCTTTCAGGAACTGTACTAAACTGGTTTAAAACATACTTAGAAAACAGGAAATACTTTGTATCAATAGGTAACTTCACATCTGAGCAGACAAGTATCACATGTGGAGTTCCCCAAGGTTCCATCTTGGGACCCCTTCTGTTTAACATCTACATGCTCCCACTGGCACAGATTATAAAGAACAACAAAATAAACTATCACAGCTATGCAGATGACACACAAATATATATCACAATGTCACCAGGAGACCGAGGCCCTGTACAGGCTCTTGGTAAATGCATTGAGGAAATCAATGACTGGTTGTGCCACAATTTTCTCCAGCTAAACAAAAACAAAACTGAGGTAATAGTCTTTGGCGCCAAAGAAAAACGATTACAGGTCACCAGAGAACTTCAATCTATACACCTAAAAACCACAAACCAGGCAAGAAATTTGGGTGTAGTGATGGATGCAGACCTAAACTTAGAAAAACACATTAAGACAATAACAAAGTCAGCTTACTATCACCTCAAGAATATATCAAGGATAAAAGATCTGATGTCTCAACAGGACCTGGAAAAACTAGTCCATGCATTCATCTTTAGTAGGCTTGATTACTGTAACAGCATCTTTACAGGTCTACCTAAAAAATCAGTCAGACAACTACAGCTCATTCAGAACTCTGCTGCTCGAGTCCTCACTAAGACCAAAAAAGTGGACCACATCAGTCCAGCTCTGAGGTCCTTACACTGGCTGCCTGTCCGTCAGAGGATAGACTTTAAAGTTCTGATGCTGGTCTATAAAGCTCTGAATGGTTTAGGACCAAAATACATCAATGACCTCCTGACCCAGTATGAACCTTCCAGATCCCTCAGGTCATCTGGATCCGGTCTTTTATCAGTTCCCAGAGTCAGAACCAGACACGGAGAAGCTGCATTCAGCTTTTATGCTCCTTATATCTGGAACAAACTCCCAGAAAGCCTCAGATCAGCTGAAACACTCAGTTTATTTAAATCCAGGTTGAAGACTCACCTGTTCTCAGCTGCATTTGAATAAAGCACCAAATCCACACTTTTAAGCTTAAATTTCAAAACTTACACTAACTACTGATCTTATCTAGGGATGGGTACCGGTGTCCGGTGCCATGATGGCACCGGTTCTGACATAAACGGTAGTAACCAGACCGAAAAGCAGCGCACATTTCGGTGCTTTATTTCGGTGCTTTTTTTTCCTGAGCTGTGATACACTTCTAGCCAATAATTTTACGTTTCCGAGGATAGGCGGGGCCAGGTACGTACGTTCTTTTAGAGCAGAGCTACAGATTAAAATGCCCAAGGCGAAAAGTCTGGCTGTACTTCACAGCAAAATATGCAAACTCAGCAGCAACAAGTGCTTTAAGCTGATACTGTGATACTGTCAAAGGAGGTAACACCTCAAATCCGATGAAACACCTGGCGACGCATAGCGTTTTTTTTAAAAAGCCCAGAAATGTGCCGTATTTGATAGCTTGCTGCGAGACCTCACACCGAGCGCATCTACTGTGCGTGGGTTGCCTGTTATCTGACCCGGAGTTAGCAATATCCCCCAAAAACCCCGAAGAGGAGAGTCCTGGCCCCTAGCCCTGCCAGTGTATCAGAAATGATGAGGATGATGATGCAGCAGCAGCCGTTCTTCTCTGCGTGAGTAGCTTAATGTTGTTCGTGTGTAATTTACGTTGAGTAGGCTAACCACGTTATTAAGATAAGATAAGATAAGATAAGATAAGATAACCTTTATTAGTCCCACACGTGGGAAATTTGTTTTGTCACAGCAGGAGTGGACAGTGCAAAAGTTATGAGGCAAAAATTAGAATACAATAAGAATAAATACAGTACACAACTGTACAGAATAAAATAAAATACTATATACAGTAGAATAAAATAAAATAAATATACAATAAGATAAAAATAGAATACAAATACAAATACTATATACAACTGAGTAAAAATACAACGATGACAGAAAGGATTATTGCACTTAGTGTTATTGCACATTAGTGGATGTGTGTGCTTGATCAGTTAAAGTCTTTGTTGTGGAGTCTGACAGCAGTGGGGAGGAAAGACCTGCGAAATCTCTCCGTCCCACACCGTGGGTGCCGCAGTCTCCCACTGAAGGAGCTGCTCAGTGCTGTCACAGTCTGCTGCATGGGGTGGGAGATGTTGTCCATCAGGGATGACAGCTTAGCCGCCGTTCTCCTGTCACTCACCACCTCCACTGGGTCCAGAGGGCATCCTAGAACAGAGCTGGCCCTTCGGATCACCCTGTTCAGTCTCTTCCTGTCCCCAGCAGAGATGCTGCCGCCCCAGCAGACCACGCCATAAAAGATAGCAGAAGCCACAACAGAGTCATAGAAGGTCTTCAGGAGTGGGCCCTCCACTCCAAACGACCTGAGTCTCCGCAGCAGGTACAGCCTGCTCTGCCCTTTCCTGTAGAGGGCGTCTGAGTTATGAGTCCAGTCCAGTCTATTGTTCAGATGAACACCAAGGTACCTGTAGCTGTCCACAGCCTCAATGTCCATACCTTGGATGTTCAGTGGTTGCAGTGGAGAATGCTTGTGCCTGCGGAAGTCTACCACCAGTTCCTTGGTTTTACTGGCGTTGATCTGGAGGTAGTTCAGCTGGCACCAGTCCACAAAGTCTTGGGTCAGACCTCTGTACTCCTTGTCGTCCCCATCAGTGATGAGGCCGACTATTGCAGAGTCATCAGAGAACTTCTGCAGGAAGCACTGGGTGGAATTGTGGGAGAAGTCTGCAGTGTAGATGGTGAAGAGGAACGGAGCCAGAACCGTTCCCTGTGGGGCCCCCGTACTGCAGACGACCCTGTCCGACACACAGCCCTGAGTCCTCACATACTGTGGTCGGTCGGTGAGGTAGTCCAGGATCCAGGTAGTGAGGTGATGGTCCACTCCAGAGTTCACCAGCTTGTCCTTTAGAACCGAGGGAAGAATGGTGTTGAAGGCACTGGAGAAATCAAAGAACATGATTCTCACAGTGCTTCCAGCGGTCTCCAGGTGAGCGAGGGAACGATGTAGGAGGTGAATGACGGCATCATCCGCTCCAATGCCAGGCTGGTAGGCAAAATGAAGTGGGTCCAGTGATGAGCTTATTAGGCGCCGAAGCTGAGCCAGGACCAACCGCTCCAGGGTCTTCATCAGGTGGGATGTCAGAGCCACCGGCCTGTAGCTGTTGAGGTCCTTGGGGCTTGAAGTCTTTGGCACTGGTACAACACAGGAGGTTTTCCAGAGCTGTGGGACTCTTCCCAACCTCAGGCTCAGGTTGAAGAGGTGCTCCATCACCCCACACAGTTGGTCCGCGCAGGACCTGACGACCCTCGAGCTGATGCCATCTGGACCCGCTGCCTTCTTGCCATTAATCCTCCTCAGTTCCCTCCTAACCTGGGTGGTTGAGAGAGACAGGCTGGAGCCTTGTGTTGAGTGTGTATTGGATGCTGTTGTTGGGGGTGGGGGGGAGTGAGCAGGGTGAATAGAGGAGGTGTGAAGTGTCTGAGGTGGAACAGCAGCAGCCGTTCTTCTCTGCGTGAGCAGCTTCATGTTGTTCGTGTGTAATTTACGTTGAGTAGACTAACCACGTTATTACATTAATGCATGTAAGGTGAACTAGCAAACATCATCATAGCTACATGCAGCTGTCTTCTTGTTTGATGGCAGATACTCCCTTCACCCTGGCCAAAAAGGCTAAAATGACCAAAGAAAAAGTGGGAAACAGTTAAACATGAGAGGATTTTGGACAAAGTTTGTGTTTTTTCCATTGTTTAAGCACTGCTTCCAGCCAAGAGTGATACCATATTTGCCCTATAGCTGCAGAAAAGGCTAACGTTGTTATCTTTTTACAAAAAACCAGCTGAACATGAGAGGTTTTTGGACCAATTTTGTGTTCTCCATTCTTTAAGCACCGGTTTGAGCACCGTTTAAGCACCGGCACCGTTTCAAAAGTACCGATTTGGCACCGGTATCGGATAAAACCTAAACGATACCCATCCCTAATCTTATCTATTTCTGATTTTATCTGTTTTGATTTTATATACTGTTTTGTTTGTTTGTTAATTAGTTTTTGTTTGCTTGTTTTAATCAATTTTAAATCATGCTTTTTATTTGTTTTTGTTTCTAATGTCTCTGTAAAGCACTTTGAATCACCTTGTTGTTGAATTGTGCTATACAAATAAACTTGCCTTGCCTAAAGTGTGATTTATGTGGCTGTCCTGAAATGATGATGATGATGATGAAGTGTCCTTTAGGTTTACTGGACAGTAACTGTTTCTCTCTTTGAATGTGTACATTTGATGTTATACGTCCTCTCAGTATTTCTAAAGCTGCGTCCACAGTTTGGCCTAATGACCTCAGAACAAATAAACTCTTGTTCACACACACACACAGATTTTGCAAACAATGGCAGGTGATGTAATAACTGGAGGGACTGGGAAGGGCTGATGGCTGGCTGTTAAGCGGTGGCCCAATTTGAGCTTCGCATCCACACAGGAACCAGAGTCCTCCACAGAGCCACACTGTTCACTTCAATAGCAGTTGGAATAAAATACACTGTAGCACAGCGGTCCCCAACCTTTTTTGCGCCACGGACCGGTTTATGCCCGACAATATTTTCACGGACCGGCCTTTAAGGTGTCGCGGATAAATACAACAAAATAAAACCGGTACTGGTACCAAAAAAAGATTTATTCATAACACACGTGAAAAGACCCAGGAAAACCGAGTTAACGATAAAAACGATAACAAAATAACGCTGAAAACCGATAAAACCCTGAAAACCAAACATTTCACACCTGAGCCTCAACTCTCGCGGCCCGGTACCAAACGACTCACGGACCGGTACTGGTCCGAGGCCCGGGGGTTGAGGACCGCTGCTGTAGCATATCAACTTCATTCAGAAAAAGAATCTCACAGAATCTCCTCTTATCTGCAGATGATGTGGTTCTGTTGGCTTCATCGGGTGGGGGCCTCCAACCCACACTGCAGTAGACCCCACCCTAGTGTGAAGACAAGAGTCTGAGGCCATGGTCCTCAGCTGGAGAAGGGCAAAGTGCCTACTTCAGCTCAGGCACAGATTTATAGCTGCTTTGAGATTATTATGTTATTCCTGATTGAATAAAAAAATCAGGTTGTAACCAAATATAAAACTAAGGTATGATTATCATCGCTTTTGTCCTTGTTTAATATTTATTCTATTTTTTTTATCTTTATTTTGAACATGTTGAAAAAGTACAACAAAATAGAATTAAAAGAGACAAATGAACAAAGCAAAACAAAAGGAAAACGAGCAAACACAACTATTTAAATCCAGGTTGAAGACTCACCTGTTCTCATGCTTTTTATTGTTTTTGTTTTTTAATGTCTCTGTGAAGCACTTTGAATCACCTTGTTGTTGAATTGTGCTATATGAATAAACCTGCCATGTACCAGTATTTCCTGTAATACTGTGTCCCATCCCACAGATACACCTTTACACTACACTGTACCCTATGAGGACATCCAGATCACACAAGCTGTGATCAACAAGCTGCAGAAGTGTACTTTTAAATCAATGAACAGTTTGTCTCTGTTCATGATCAGCTCTTTCTAGATGACTCCCTTTAAGTCAGTGTGTTGATGTTTATTTAGTCCATAGTGAAAACCTATTTCTGGTATTTCAGGTGGAGTCACAGAACTTTTGACTTACTTGTTAATCACACTTCAAAACATAGTGACTAAAAAAAGGAACAACAGATCAAAGTCAGAAAATGGCATTACAATGCATGAAACAAGTTTCTAGTTTTCACCTCCTAGGACCTGGCGTCCACAAATGTGGACATCACATTTTGGGTTGTCTAGACCAAAATACTACATTTTGCTCTACAAGGGCCTGATATCCACTTACGAGGACGTTATTCTGCTACTTCTCTATCAAAATTTAAAACGAATGTCCTCATATGTGGATGTCAGGCCCTTGTAGAGCAAAATCAGGTAAAAAGATAATTCTTTGTTTTTAATAATGGAGTGGATTTATATAGCGCTTTTCAAGGCACCCAAAGCGCTTTACAACGCCACTATTCATTCACTCTCACATTCACACACTGGTGGAGGCAGCTACGGTTGTAGCCACAGCTGCCCTGGGGTAGACTGACAGAAGCCAGGCTGTCATATCGCACCATCGGCCCCTCTGGCCAACACCAGTAGGTGGCAAGGTAAAGTGTCTTGCCCAAGAACACAATGACCAGGACAGAGAGCCCGGGGATCGAACCGGCGACCTACTGGTTACAGATACGCTTCCCAACCCCCTGAGCCACGGTCACCCTCATTCATCATGTCCCAATCAGCCCAAATAGCAAAGAGAAAATAAAAATGCATGAAATGAAAGCGTTCGGATCTTAGGAGGTTAATGTTGATGGTGTGCAAGCTTCAGATCTGGGGATCCACACGTTTATCTACAATGTCACACCTGAACAGACACAGGTGATTATGAGAAGTGGTCAGTGGGAACAGTACAAAATCAGATATGCATTAAAAGTTTAATAACGATACTAAGGCGAAGAGTACGAATTATTCACCTGCGCCTAAGAACATCATGCCAAATAAGATTTTATTTCCTCACTTTGATTTTGTCTATGGCACAAAATCATAGCTTGTGTTGGCACAGTACAAATTCAGGCTCCTGTGAGGAACTTCCTACATATGTAGATAACGTGTCACTGACGTGCAGTGACCATAACACAGCCATTTTAAAGTGGGTGAGCAGTAGAAGACTGACCTGTTATTGAAGTTGGTGCAGTAAGTGAGGTCCTTGCAGCCCAGCTGGCAGGGCTCTCTGACGTCAGCCAGGCAGTTGATGAGCTCTGTTTCCACTGGGTTGTACTCACAGAGCTGGTCAAAGTCTTGCCATGTCTGGCTGCCCCAGTTGGAGCTGATCTCCAGACACATGTCCCTGGAACACATTTATAATCAACCTGTAGTTCACCTCTGCTCGCTGTAAATGACACCCAAACACCGTCTTTCACTGATGTCAAGAACTAAAAGTGGCATACCTGCAGAGTGAGGTGTTGGCTTTGGAGCAGCAGTGCAGCTTGGCACAGTCCATCTTGGCAGGAAGGTTATCCTCTTCAGTTATGGAAGGAGTCTGGACACTGCTCAGAAAGCACTGCCACATAGGCTCCTGAGGGAGCGGCTGGGAGCCGCACTCTTTGATCAAACCCTCCATAATCTCATGCTCTGTGCTCATAGTGCGAAGGATTTGTCGGCAAGCCATCTGGCAGTGGGTAGCTGCCCTGTCGCAGCAGTACAGACCTGCATGTGAGACAACGTTACTGAGTTTATACATCGCCCACTGAAATTCCCACGCTCACTACATCAGTCACGAAACTGCACACACAGAGTTTCCACAGATATTTGTATGTCTGTTTAACGAAGTGAAACACTAAACATATATAGTCAAATGTGCAGGATGTCACTCTGTGTGTGAGGCTGGCTTTATGGAAGATGTTTAGTGCAGACGTCCCACAGTGGGTTGGTTAATACACTCATGTTAACTAACTAGTGACAGAACAACAGAACCAAAGACAAGAACCAGTCGTGGGGATCCCGTCTGCACCAGGCCTGGCTGCAGCACTGAGCTGCACAGCAGGGCTCCGTGGGGTAAACACATCCATGTGCTCGGTGTTCAGGACGGTCACGTGGTGCAACAAAAGGTTTATTCAACAAACCTTCAAGCAAGGGTGCGTAGACCTGGGATATAGAGTACGCTTGGGGAGTGTGATGGTGTGTACAGTGTCTATTTAACTGTCTCCACGTTGGGTGAGTGCTGAGTAATTGCATATGCAAAGCACACTGTGCACTGTCGATCTTACGTGCTGCACAATAATATTCAATATTTAGTATTTACTGTTATCTTCACATAGATCATCGCGATGATGTCGTTTATTATATTGCTGTCTTTTTTTGCTTGTTTTCTCTTTTTTCTTTCTCAACAGGTGATCCAGGTGATTCATAGATGTAGTTTTTGTCGGTTTGTTTTGTTTGTTTTTGTTTTTTGCCCTTTATCCCCATCCCTCTGTTTTTCTTTCCCTCTTTCTTTCCCCCAGTCATGTCTGTCCCGTGCGTAGAAAGTGAAAATAAAATAAAGTAAACAATAAAAGGGGAATCAAATAGACCAATACGGCAAGGCCGGGATGGTCCATTTGGTAAGGTAAATCCGTTGGGCATCTTTGCCTTTAGACAATAATTCTGATGGCAAAGAGCCAAACAGGACAGGAGGGGGAAAAAAACCTTTCATCTGAGTTTTTAAAGTTATGGATAAAGATCATTTTTGCCAACTTGCCGACTCTTCAGCATGAATTCATAACTGCTTTTACACTTGGAAATTATTAAAAACAAATGTTTCTGTATTACCTCTGGAGTGAATGGTAGCTCAGTCAGTGGTAAACATGGATGAGCTGTACTCAACTTCCTGTCTTAGTGATCGTTTTATATGCACCATATGACATCTGCAGAGTCTCATGGAGTTTGTTTCTAATCCAGCACTTTACTCTCTTCATAGCAAACACTGAGCTGCACTTCCTTTTGTTGTGTGTGAAGCAGATGGACTTACTGTCCACAGGGCTGTGTATGGGGTAGGACTTTGTGAAGTTGTTGACACAGTGAATCAGCTGAGCACTGTGAGTCTGACAGTAGTCTTTGACAGCGCTGATCTGGGACACGGTGGGGGTCGAGTCAGTCCTGAAGATGGCCTGGCAGTACTCTCTGCAGGTGGTGTGACGACCTGCATAGCTGCAGCATGTAGAGCCCACTGCAGGGACACACACACATGCACACACAGGTTAAACAGTAAGAACAGCTGGCTGAGGTTAGGAGTATCAAAGTATGCAGTGACTGTGCCAAGTGGGCCTGCGGTTTTCAAGCTCTGCCAAAATCCCAGTTGGTTACAGTCAGGGAAACAATACCATGACTTGCAAAGAAATGAAGAGTTTATCATTGTGATGGTGCTTTCTTTGTTATTTGTCACACTGTCTCAGATTCACAGATAAACTGGAACAGTGAGGACTCCATCCAGGACAATTCATCCAAGAGCACAGAAGCACAGAGAGAAACAAGAAATGCAGATCTTACTCGCCTCAGGTCAGAGTTCATTATTCAGCATTAAGGAAGGCGCGGGGCAAAACTGGCATCAAGGAGTTCCAAGGAAAAAGCCCCTGCTTACCAAAAAGTCCACACAGGCTCATCTCACATTTGACAAAAAACATTGTGACGAGCCCCAAAACCTTTGATAAAATCTTCTGTGTGTTGTAAAGTCCCGATCCATCGGCATGAAACTAACACAGCATTTCATAAACGCAAAGCACCAACAGACAAACATGGTGGGAGTGTAATGGTCTGGGGCTCTGCTTTGATGGAACCATATACCCTGAACCCACACCTGAAGCTCAAGCACCCTCAGGTTATGCAGCATGGTCCACCAACCAAGCAACCAAGCAACCAAGCAACCAGCCAACCAACCAACCAACCAAGCAACCAACCAACCAACCAACCAAGCAACCAACCAACCAACCAAGCAACCAACCAACCAACCAAGCAACCAACCAGCCAACCAACCAAGCAACCAACCAGCCAGCCAACCAAGCAACCAACCAACCAACCAACCAAGCAACCAACCAGCCAACCAACCAAGCAACCAAGCAAGCAAGCAAGCAAGCAAGCAACCAACCAACCAACCAGCCAACCAAGCAACCAAACAAACAAACAAACAAACAAACAGGTTTTGAAGAGGCTTAGTGACAGACTGGACTCAAACCCTACAGAGCAAAATCTCCAGTGTTAAATTAATACTAGAGAGTGTCTGTATGTGTCCACTCCTCTGAGTGTTAAATATAACAGTGTTATATGTTTAAAAGTAACCTAGTCAGTTTTGAAGATTAACAATGGCTAACACTGAGCAGTGCTGATTTTCTAACACTGGAATATTTCTAACATTTTGAGTTATTTTCCAGTGTTAGAAAACCAGCACTTATATTTAACACTCAGAGGATTGGACACATACAGACACTCTCTAGTATTAATTTAACACTGGAGTTTTTGCTGTGTATCGACACACTGTGGCATGCTCTTGGAAATCCTCCACTGTGACTGAATGAAAACAATTCCGCAAAGAAAAGCAGCCTTCAGAGCAACATGAACGACTCACTGCTGGTTATTACAAACGCTCGATTGCATTTCTCCTCATTAGGTTCAAGGAGCAGCCACTCTTTAACGGTGAAAGGAAGGTTTGTTTTCACAATAGACCATTGTTTAATGAGTGTTTTGCATTAACTTGGATTATCTTTGTCTAATATTAACATTTGTTTAACCCTGTGAAAAATGCAAGTGTGACAAATAAAACTAAGAATAAAACTGGCACTGTACAGCAAAAAACGAATACCACTCAAACTATTCTGTAAAGAATCACAACAAACAGATATAACAACAACAACAACAATAATAATAATAATAATAATGATATATCCTCTAAACAAGAAGTTATGAGGTAGGCAAATTACAATGCTCTGCTATTTGTTTATTTATAGTACGTATGACAAACCAAGGATGGAGACAAAAACACTAAATGTGGCAGGAAGTGAGTGAATGACTTACTTTCATTTTTGGTGATGCAGCTGTAGAGCGAGTTCTAGAATGAGAACAAGAAGCTGTGGTGACTCTGCTCACACAGACCACACTACTGCAGCAGAAACATGTTACTGGATTCAAGTCTCTGAACCACTGAATGACCTTTGACCCTTGACTAAAAAAACCTATATTTGTGCTTTAGTGATTGATCACATTTCATTCAAACATTGGAACAGACGTGAGGAAACTGTGATTCTGACCAAGAAAACACTTGAAGGAATAATAATAGCAACAACAGTGTGGAAACATTAGTAACTTCCATGTAAGCGTGCACATTTTCATCGACACATTGATACTCTTGTAAATCTGTAAAGGGAGCAGTCGAAGGAGGAAGAGACAGAAACAAGCACGAGGACATTTACAGTCTGACAGCTAGCTTCAATAAGCGATGTAAGCATAACAGCAACGATCCATCTGTGAGCGACACAGAAACACAGAGCTAAGAACTTCATCTGTCTGACAGTGTGCCACTGCAAAATAATCTCACCTCTCTGAAGCTGTTGGACTTACCTCTGTGGTTTTCTTGCATACTTTTGTTATATCATTTTTTGAAGATGCCTACATGGGGAAAAGAAATCAGATCAGTGTTGGGGACAGCAGCTCGCACCCCAGGATGGACTCACAGCATCTCACCTGTTTGCATTCCTTGCGACACTCGGTCGTGATGGCCAGTTCACAGCAGCCCAGCCCCACCCAGCCTTCTGATTTCCTCGATACTCCTGCAAGCAAATCATACACCAGAGAATCAGCTCTTTGCCACGTGGATTTCTTTCTATGGCTATTAACTATCACACTTTGTGACACTGATTTATTTACTGTTACTGTGAATTATGAAAACAGATTCACATTTACTTATTCTGAGATTTTCATATTCAAACGAGAGCAGCGATAACACCATGGAGGTGGTTTTATGGTGAAGCAGAGCGAGCGAGTTCACTGCCTGCAGTAAGCTCTGCTGTCACATGTCTGAAAACAAAGGTGTTCACTGTAGTCACTGTCTGTGCTTCTCATGCTGTATATTCTGATCTTTGCAGAGTGAACTTCACTATCTCCACGTGTCCGGGGTGGGTGGAAAGTCCTCTCCCCCATCTGTCCAGCCACCATCGTGCACGTGTACAGACACACCTGCAGGACCAGCTTAAGAGTAAATCCATGAATGTTGCTGGAAATCAGTGAACATCAATGATGGACGATGTCTCACTCTGAGAGGACTGGAGGAAGGTTTTTTTGATTCCTTCATCCATCCATCCTCTTCTGCTGATGTTTGTCAGGGTCATCGGTGAGCTGAAGCCTGTCCCAGCTAACATAGAGCGAGAGGCAGGGTGGAGGACACGTCTCCAGCCTGACGCAGGGCTAGCACCCAGAGACAGACAACCATTCACACTCACATTCACACCTATGGGCATGTAGAACCACCAGTGACTCTAACCCCACTAACTGCATGTCTTTGGACTGTGGGAGGAAGTCACCCAGAGACAACCCACACAAACACAGGGAGAGCATGCAAACTCCACACAGAAAGACCCCGGCCTGATTCAAACCCAACACGCTCTCGCTGTGAGGCAGCAGCGGTCTCGCCACTGTGCTGCATAGCCCGAAGTAGACACCGCCCTCAACAGTGTCACATCAGAAAACACCCAGAGGGACATTTTAGACACCTGTGATTCCACAACAACCAAATGTTTTCAGTTGGTGCTAAGCTGCCGACTGCTACAAAGCCATGCTGTTAAGAAAATGACGTACACAACCTGACACTGCTATCATCTCTCATCAATGTTCCTCTATAAACAGTATGTACTGTACATTTACATGTGCTGTCCCCGTGTCTGCCCGGCCACGTGTGCTTCTGTTTACTTTCTCCTCTCACCTCCCCGCCAGGGCGGAGCTCATTGCGGGCTCCCGCCCTTGGCTCACATACCTTCTCTTTATCAGGCTGCAATTATGTGTTGGACATTTAAGGCCGGGACACAGACGGTCTCATTGCTGGATGATTGTGCGAGACACGTTAGTGAATCTCTAGCTCTGTGAATCTCCTGTGTGTTTTTGCCTCTGAGTAACCGGCGTTTCCCCGTGTATAGTTTTCCTGGACCCGTCATCTACGGAGAGCAAGTGTGAATGAGATTCCCTTCCCGGATTTTTCCCTTGGACCCTGCAATTGCCCCACTGTATCTGCACTTGGTGATTGTGTAAATAAATGTCATTCCTTGTATTGGACTCTGATCTGCGCTTGAGTGTGACATGTGCTGCACCAACAGATGCCGGTGCAACAGTTTGCAGACAGATTTTATTTTGGTTGGTGGTTAAATACAACAGCAGATCAGCATCAGGATGTCGTGGTTTCACCTGCTTACCTGGAAGTGTAGAATTGATGCACATCCAAAGTTCATTCTGTAAGACATAAAAATGGTTCATGTCAGAGGTTATTAACAAAAAACCTTAATAACAGCTTTTATAATTCAGGTAGCATAATTATCAGATATGTAGCTCTGTTTTTCTCACACACCGTGGGTTTGTTAAAAAAGCAATTTTGCAATTCCACTTCAATGTCTGGGAGAAGAAGCACGAACTTTGGTAACTTTATAATTCCATGTGAATATATTAGTCTGCAGGTCTTTTATGAAAGTAAATGGGTGAAATTAGCAGGTGATAAGAATAATGTTTCTGGCTTGTTCCACCAACCATAGAAGAGGGCGTTACACTTTGGCTGAAGAGAGAAGGAAGCTGGTTGGATGTAAGAAAATGTTGCTTTAACAAAAAACTGAACGAGTTATTATGTGGCCACTCTATAATATTCTTCATATTTATAATAGAGTGATTTGTATATATTAGTGCTATTTGTTAAATGTGTGAACTCTGTAACAGATTGGATTATTTAACTAGCTGAGTCTGTTGCTGTAGCCCACATCATTTCCTCAGGGATTAATAAAGTTTTGTGATTGTGTTAATGTTTCAAAGAAACAATTAACCAATGATTTATTTTCAGAGACAGCTGTAAAGCAAACGTACAGATCAGCAGCTCTGATTGGCTGCTCTGCTGACCACATGTCTACTCGACTCCAGATGTGCAGCAAGCCCAGGTGTGACCCGTGATGCAGCACACTGTGCACGGCTCCTTCGCTGGTTGTTGGATCAACAGTTTCAGTGAGCCGGTGCTCACACAGCAGTTATCTGCTGCACTATATTAGTTATGCAGAAATCCCATGACTTTACAAAATAACTGAATAAACTGAGCCAGTTCAGTTTTACAAAGAACAGACTCTACATTCTTCATTTCAAACTGAAACAGACGAGTGTTGAAAATATGAATGTGAGGAAACTCCCACTGGAACCAGAGCCCTCTGCGTCCTCTGCGTCCTACAGCTGAGGGACGAAGACACATGTTGTCGAGCTGGTACAGGACAGTAAGACGTACACTTGTTGACATGTCAGCTGTGTTCTCTTCACAGCTTTCAGAAAGCACTTCTTCAAACTCACCGGGCTCAAAGTTTGGCTTTGAAAACTCGGGTTCTTTCACTTCCATAAGGTAACCAGCTTTCACTGCTGAGTAAAAAGAGACTGTTGTTTCCTCAAACCTACCAGCCCCTCATTTATCTTCTCTGTAGTCAGCTGTGCTTACCCGTTCTTGTACTGTTCACCAGGATCGTCTCACAGTGCTGATGAATATTTTATTCCTTGAGCACTGAAACGTGAACACACCAAACACACAGGTGGATAAACAGGAGCTGCTCTGCTCTTATTGAACTACTCGACACTCTGTGTCCACTTTTCTCCTTTTTGATAACGTTTCCATGAACAGCAGCAGTCTTTTTTTATTTTTTCATTTTATTTTAAATTGTACAGCGAATACATTTTTGTCACTACAAGGGAACGCTGCCTCCTCCTGTGATCTGTTTTTACACTGAAGCTCTGTTTCACAGAGAGGAACAGCAGCAATTATCCATCACAGCTTGTTAATCAACCACAGACCCAGAGAGAGTTTCAGGTCTTTGGAAAGCACACAGGGAAGTTCATTATACAACAGCCAACAGTCACAAAGACTTAGAAAGGAGACTGAATATGAAAACAGGTCCACTGAAAGTATCCATGTTTCTCTTCTGGACATACGCAGTCATCGTTTTGTCACATGACTCACACTGGAGTGGATCTCACCTGGATGCACACACACGCACACAGACAACCCACCTTAGAAATGTCTCAGATAAGCACCTAGAGGAGCCTGGTCTGACAGACACATGGACAATATACAGACAAACGTCCCCAAGGACACTTTTTTTGATCGTACTCTGATCTGTTTCTTCACCAATCAGTCTGACGTACACAGATACCAGCAGTAGCTCCTGCAGCTCTGGCATTATCAAAGGCATCAGTGCAGAATGACAGGAACCTGTCCCCTGGTATCCTTTGGGATGGTGTGAAAGCATACATGAGACGGTGAATAATCTAATTTAGTTGTGCAAAAGAAAAAAGAAGCAACGCTAAGGACAGTAAGGTTACTAGAACAACATCAAAGATCATAATCTCCATAATCTATTCTGCACTCAGAGATTTCCACAGTTTATTAACTGACGGGGCAGAGGGCAGCTCTAGACTCAGTGGTCAGAGGGACGGCGAGAATGCCAGCTGGTCAAGCTGTTTGTTTGAGCCCAGCAATCACCTAACAGAGTTATTTTAATGAGTAACGATCCAGAGGATTCACACAGCAACACAAGGATAAGGGTAGGTTAACATGTGTATGAGATGATGAGGACAGCGTTGGGCGTTAGCTGAAACCTCTCAGGGAGACCAAGACGAGGAAAGTCAAATTACATGTGAAACACCATCAAACTGAACCTGCCTCCCAGTGTCACAACATGTCAGTGAAATCACCACACATATGGTGACGATACTGAAATACTACTATTTTTCACAGATGCATCTATGGTATGAGTTTCAAAGTCCTTCATCATCTTGTTCTTGAGTCGCATTAACCTGGCTGTCCACGCTGCCCCGCCCACCAGCCCTCCCAGCTGTTTACAGCTCAGGAGTACGGACCCCCTCATAAAGTCTGCAAATCCATTTTGTTTTTAGCAAACAGATCCAGCAGAAGAAACTTTTGTAGCAACAGCGTCGGTTGCAGAGCATAAAAATAAACCTTTGCCAGTGAGTAGTTCATGGTTTGTTTTAGTCCTCAAAGTTTTATTCCTTCGCAAGTTGTCGAAATACAAGAATGCCAGAGAACATGGGCACATGGGGACAGTCTACATCAGAGCCTGTTGTTACTGGAGCCTGTTTGCATTATAATGACCTGCGTAGGCCTAAATTTAACGTACATGTGTACTAGTTGTTTGTTTTTCTTACTGTAATTAACAACAGCTCCTTGTGTTGCAGCTGAACATCATCTATTTGTTTGAGCTAAATTGCACAGCTGTTGGTAGAAAAATGAACTGAAAACAATGCAAATGTTGTAAATCAGGGGTGCCCAATCCCGGTCCTCGAGAGCTACCGTCCTGCAGCTTTTAGATGCATCCTTGTTCCCACACACCCGAATCAAATGAATGGCTTGTTATCAGGCCTTTGCCAAACACGATGGCATGCTGAAGAGGTAATCAAACCATTTGATTCAGCTGTGTTGGAGTAGGGATGCATCTAAAAGCTGCAGGATAGTAGCTCTCGAGGACTGGGACTGGGCAGCCCTGTTGTAAATGATCCAAAAAACGAACCACACCGATCAGTACTATTTGGGGACTGGGCTCATGTGCAGTAGCTCTGGCCCTAGATCTTCTAAGTACGCTCTTGCATCCTGTAAATTCTGTTGTACTGGCTTCTCATTAACTTCAGGGCCAACTGTACCTGAGCGAACCCTGCCCTCACACTCCAACATGCATCCACACAAACTCATGTCCACGTGTCAGTTATATTGCAGAGATGCTGATATGAGTCTTCTGCAGAAATTGTGCATATTAGAGCCAAAATATATACGAGTTACTCTGTGAGGCTAATAAACATTTTTATTCACAACATTTTCTAAGTGTTATATATTCAAACCTTATGACACAACACAATACAATCATGAGACAAGGCTTCCAATAGAAGCCATCTTGTTGGTTAGTGTACGTGTAGCTGCTGTATGTGAAATGGACTCACCATAGACTCTGGACAGTAACCAGGTAACCTCTGCAGGAGATGCTTCAGACGTGACTCACTCTTTATAGTGGTGAGCTGCAGGAAAAAGCAAAAATCATGACTTTATATAACACAATCTACACCGTCAATCTGGATCAGCTGGACCAGGTGACCCTGAATCCTCCCTTAGTTATGCTGCAATAGGTGTAGGCTGCTGGGGATTCCCATGATGCACTGGGTGTTTCTTCTTCACTCACTATGTGTTAACAGACCTCTCTGCATTGAATCATATCTGTTATTAACCTCTGTCTCTCTTCCACAGCATGTCTTTATCCTGTCTTCCTTCTCTCACCCCAACCAATCACAGCAGATGGCCCCGCCCCTCCTGAGCCTGGTTCTGCCGGAGGTTTCTTCCTGTTAAAAGGGAGTTTTTCCTTCCCACTGTCGCCAAAGTGCTGCTCATAGGGCGTCATATGATTGTTGGGTTTTGCTCTGTATGTATTATTGTAGGGTCGACCTTACAATACAAAGCACATTGAGGAGACTGTTGTTGTGTTTTGGTGCTGTATAAATAAAATTGAATCAAAGCTGGTACATGGTTTGTTCTGCCTCAAACCAGTCTGGGTGGGACGAGGCTCACCACTAGGTGATGTCAGCAGAGCGTCTCTGTCAGAGCAGTGCTTGGTTTTTTGGAGATACTGTGACTGAAAGTCAATAGTTAAATTTATATTTTCTGAAATCTTTGAATGTAAAAAAGTTTTACTTAAAAACAAAAACTAATACTAACCCTTCCAAAGACTACTTCCCCTTTTTGTGCATCTTACAACACTTGATTTTCAGCATTTTCTGAGCTTTTTCTTTACTGGTTTTCAACTTTCACTTGCTGGTCAATAAGATCACAGTAAGGTCTACTCGGCATCTCTCTTGAAACCATCACCCCTTCTCACCCCTCACCCACAATTTCCCAAGCACCTCCTTAAAGTGCAGCAATAAAACTGTAACACTCAGCTGCTTTTTGCTCTGATGCAAAAGCCTCTCTCA
Organism: Astatotilapia calliptera; assembly: GCF_964374335.1. Classification (NCBI taxonomy): domain Eukaryota; kingdom Metazoa; phylum Chordata; class Actinopteri; order Cichliformes; family Cichlidae; genus Astatotilapia; species Astatotilapia calliptera. The sequence goes on from NC_137430.1 coordinate 830,694, forward strand.
CATTTCCTTTAGTCCTCTTTCACTGACATGAGGATGGAGAGCGAGCGTCACCTTCTGTCAGTTAAAAAAAGTTGAGACTGAAGTTGATAGCTTCAAAGACAATCTGATTTGATGTGAGTAAGGCTTGTTGTGGGATCAACATGGTGTTCCACTGGTAGTGCGTTAGATGACCTTAGGGAGCAAATGAAAGCCCGTCTAACTGCAGAGAGCATCTCTTGCCAAATGGAGGCAGTGTCCAAAGTGTGTGGTCCAACTGGTGCTGTCTGGGAGGGGCATGATAATCCTTTACCTGGTCTGGGTCATTCGTAAGCCAATCAGCATTTGACCTACGCCCAGCTGAGCTACATGCTGTTGGGGTTTTGGAGGACTGCAGGTAGCACATTTACTTGGTTGAAAACCTCTCATTGGAGGCTCTCTGAGGGCAAATACATAAATGGACACAGCCATGAAACAAGCATCTATGTGTTTGTGAATGTGTATGTTCATACCTGGCCACAAGCTTCTCTGCAAGGTGAGAATTCGGCAGCATGGTGGCAACAGGAGGGATCTGCAGACAGAAGCATCAAGTTAGAGTCAGTTAGAGCATCGCCATCAGTGTTTGGTTCACCCAGAGCTACGGCTCTCACATGATGTCAAATCACACTGCTGTGGCTGGAGGCAAATCCAGGGATTTGATGGCATTATTTTTCCAACTGTACTGGGGTAATGCCAGTTGAGCCAAGTTAGTCAGCATAGTTAATGGATGTCAGGATTTATGAGAGTGTGATATATTAAAGCCCTCGAATGACACTGAGCAGCTTAATAACAGGGAGAACAGATGATTACACAAACCACCAACCTAAGAAGATAAACTGACAGCACTTGTGAGAGTTACCTGCCTGATAGCTTGAACTGGGATGCCAACAGCACCTAGCCCCAGTGAGGTCTTTGTCAGTACAGTTTGCTTAATGCTACGATGGTACCAAGCAAGTTAAAGAAGCACGTGGACTGTTAAAACAACCAAACGCAAAAGCAAAGAGAACAAACTCAAAAAAACAAAACTGACCTACTTTGACAAAGAGTCCTGAATGTGAACAAAGGGAAGCTCTACTATTTGTTGGATTACATGAAAGTGGTTGACAGCGGTCTATGTTAGTACAATAGATTCAACTGGATCCACATGAGACGATGACGTCTTCTGACACGTCCTTTCCAATCTCAGAGTGACTTTGTTGCACTAACCTTCATGCTATGCAAATACATTAAACTGGTTGGTTGAGATGAAGCAGACGCCACTATGCACTGATGTGAGTATTTAAGTGTGCTTCGGAACTTTTGCTTGGAACTGGTTTCCAGTTGCATCCAACCCTTACATCGCTAAGCCCATCAACGCATCAGGTTCAGTGGAATAAAGCGCGTGGCCACTGTGCTCTCGAGAATAACAGAGTGACCGATCACCCTTTCCCATCTGACGTATGAGTCTGGGTTTGGCAGTTGCTAGGAGGACAGTAATTTATGTTTCAGTATCTTGTCCAAAAATACTTTTGCCTGAAAGAGTTGGGATTACATGAGTTAGTGCAGTGTGTTTGTGCAGGTGCTCAGTTCAGATGAGATCTGACGTACATGAAGGCCACAGCATATTATTCAAATCATTTCATTTCTTTTACAGACTTCAAAGTGCAAAAATGACACTAAAAGTGAGAAAATTATTTCCAGTGCTGTGTAAAAACAAACCCATCTTGTCTACACACATGGCTGAAAGCTTTCATGTGTATCACTCAGCTAAATACTAGAATAAGTACTTGCCTCACAGCTGAACTATAGTAACCGGGGGGTACTGACACTGCATTCATCACAGCCTGTGTGTGACGCTACACACTGCATGTGTTTAAAACACGATGAGAAGTACATTCTGTTGTATCCATGGCCTTGTTTGGTCTTTCAATCCGCGTACACCCCTGCACCAGCCAGTAGCTTCCTTTTGTTGCGCCCTCCTTAATGACCACTGTTGGCAGGCATGATGAGATGTGAAAGAAAGTGAGTGTGCTGACAGACGTGAAACAAATGATCTGTAGCTTTGTGTGTGCGGGTCTTTTACACTTGTGTCTAAAGAGGAGCTGTGCTGTGAGTGTGTGATGTGGAGAGCCTGCTGAGTAAAGTTCAAACCTGCGCTGTAGCCTAAAAATTGCAACCTTCATGGTAAAGTGATGATGATGATGATGAAGTGTCCTTTAGGTTTACTGGACAGTAACTGTTTCTCTCTTTGAATGTGTACATTTGATGTTATACGTCCTCTCAGTATTTCTAAAGCTGCGTCCACAGTTTGGCCTATTGACCTCAGAACAAATAAACTCTTGTTCACACACACACACAGATTTTGCAAACAATGGCAGGTGATGTAATAACTGGAGGGACTGGGAAGGGCTGATGGCTGGCTGTTAAGCGGTGGCCCAATTTGAGCTTCGCATCCACACAGGAACCAGAGTCCTCCACAGAGCCACACTGTTCACTTCAATAGCAGTTGGAATAAAATACACTGTAGCACAGCGGTCCCCAACCTTTTTTGCGCCACGGACCGGTTTATGCCCGACAATATTTTCACGGACCGGCCTTTAAGGTGTCGCGGATAAATACAACAAAATAAAACCGGTACTGGTACCAAAAAAAGAAGATTTATTCATAACACACGTGAAAAGACCCAGGAAAACCGAGTTAACGATCAAAACGATAACAAAATAACGCTGAAAACCGATAAAACCCTGAAAACCAAACATTTCACACCTGAGCCTCAACTCTCGCGGCCCGGTACCAAACGACTCACGGACCGGTACTGGTCCGAGGCCCGGGGGTTGGGGACCGCTGCTGTAGCATATCAACTTCATTCAGAAAAAGAAAGTTAACTGCACAGAACCTCCTCTTATCTGCAGATGATGTGGTTCTGTTGGCTTCATCGGGTGGGGGCCTCCAACCCACACTGCAGCAGACCCCACCCTAGTGTGAAGACAAGAGTCTGAGGCCATGGTCCTCAGCTGGAGAAGGGCAAAGTGCCTACTTCAGCTCAGGCACAGATTTATAGCTGCTTTGAGATTATTATGTTATTCCTGATTGAATAAAAAAATCAGGTTGTAACCAAATATAAAACTAAGGTATGATTATCATCGCTTTTGTCCTTGTTTAATATTTATTCTATATTTGTTATAGTCTTTACTCAAAATAGTTGCCATTTAAAATAAACTGTGTAAAAAGGATTTTCAGCCAATAATGTATCTTCTTCCCATGAAGTTTCCTTATTTATTTTATGATTATTATTTTAAACACACTGCTATTGTTTCCATACATACGTAACTACTAAAGATGACCTTTACTGCACGTCTCCCTCTTTCTCTCTCCTCTTTGCTGTCTCTATCCAATAAAGGAAAAATACTAAATATAATATTTACAAAAACAGAGAGAATGACTGTTCTGCTGTGTGAAATCATTAGGACTGTAATATGGCTAAAACACAATTCTCCCTCACACCAACTAAGATCACAGTATCGCACACAAGCTCTGTAAATATGAATTACAAAAAATAAAAACAAAAACCTTCATTAAAACTAACAATAAAGCCTGAAACTGGTTTTTGAAACCTGAACTCTCCAAGTAAATGGACTGGTTCTTATATGGTGCTTTTCTCAAAGTGCTTTACACAACTTGCACATTCACCCATTCACACCAGCAATCCAGGCATGCAGACTGGGATCAAACCACCAGCCTTCAAGTTAGTAGGTGACCTGCTCTAGCAAGTACTGAAGCAAGTGCTGCAGCCAAATAATACGTAAATGCCACAGATATGGGACAGAGGAGCACGAGGTGTGAGATCTGCATGAAGACCAAGCTGTGCGTGTCTGTGTATGTGTGTGTTATTGCAACCCTTTTGATTTAAAATTACAAAAGTGTGTTTGTCCAAATACTTTTACATCTGACTACTTCAGGCATCTAAATTCTTTAAGTTTGAGTTTTAGTCGACTAACTGTGATACGATTATAATCTAAAGTTCGTATAATTGAAATATGAAGCGTAAAAGTTTGTTTTTACCACAGAAAGTTGTCCTATATGGCTTACAAAGTGTCTTATTATGGTGTCTCAGTGTGGGGAAAGAGTCACAACTCACAGTCATTTCTATCCAGCAGGTTTTCTGTGCACAGCCTGTGATCAGCTGGATTTAAGTCAAAGTCAAAGTCAAAGTCAACCTTATTTGTCGATTCTGCCACATGTACAGGACATACAGAGAATAGAAATTGCGTTACTCTCAATCCCTAGATAAATAGCAAATGAACATTTAAATATAATTAAATATAAAAGTGATTAAAAATGCAAGTAAAATAATTAAAAAGTAAAAATTTAAATAAATACAATTTTACATATAACAAGAAAGCTATACAATATACAATATAATGGGTAAGTGACATTGAGTGTAAACCAGGCAGAGTAGTGCAAATAGGCAAATAGTGCAAATGGAGATTTAGTAATGTACGGTAAGAGATAGTGTAACAACAAAGTCTTATGAGGTAATGGCAGTCCAATGCTCCACAAAGTGACTGGTAACTGGTGCAGGCCAGTGAGTGAGTCAGAGAGTGTGTGTGTTTGTGTGTGTGTGACAGAGTTCAGTGAGACCGTGGAGGAGAGAGGGGAGAGGGGGCAGAATCGGGAGGGAGTTAACCCCAGTCAATTCAACTTAGAAATACCTACTTGGGTAATAGTTACAACAAATGTATACGTTATTAATAAAAATGATGATTCAATCTTCCTCCCAACCACAAAGTGGTAGCGAGATCTTTTCCATCCATTTTAACGAGGTAATTGCAGGCTAGCCAACACGTTACCAGGCTAACAGCTGACTGAGGAATCAGCTGACTGAACCTGCTACCAGGGTAACCAGATAAAATGGGGCCAAAGAGGACACCGACAGCTGAGGAAGTCGAGGACATTAAAAAGTCCCTTGACTTCATAATGGAGGAAATTTCTACTATCAGGTTGCAGCAGAAAAATATCATTGAAATTGTGGAGGAGGTAAAGCTCCTCCGCATCCAAAATGCCGAAAAAGATAAAAAGATTGCATACCTGGAAAGTAAGGTCGCTGACCTGGAACAATACTCCAGGATAAACGACGTCATCATCACTGGGCTCCATATTAAACCCCGGTCATACGCTCAGGCGGTGACCGCTGACAGCAACGAGGAACCTGGAGAGCTTGACATTAGCTCCACAGAACAACAGGTGGCTGCTTTCCTGCGGTCCAAAGGGATTGCCCTGGACTGTAACTCTGTCGAAGCATGCCACCCTCTTCCCAGGAGGAACGGCAACATACCGGCTATTATATTAAGGTTTGTAAATCAAAAGCACAAGATTACGCTGCTGAAACAAGGAAGAAAATTAAAAGGATCTAATGTCTTTATCAATGAACATCTAACCAAACACAACGCTGAAATAGCCAAAAAAACGCGACACCTTAAGAAGCTGGGAAAAATCCAAAGCACTTGGACGACGAACTGCAAAATATTCATTAAACTAAACGGATCACCAGAGGAAGCCAAAGTTCTGACCATTAAAAATATGGCGGATCTCGAAAAATATCAGTGAGCAACACGATCTGGACGGCAAACAAGGTAACAGACAACCACACACTCACTTATGACACACACTGGAAGGAAGAACTCAGATACATCTGGAAGAATCAGCTGCATCAGTCAGACAGTTGCAGAATATGATCAATTGGAACTGAAAACATTTAACTATATGGATCACAATACACACGACTTGGAATATGAAATAGATCCAGACAACAACTTTTTCTCATCTAACAATAACAATTGCTGCTACTATACAAATAAAGACTACAATCAGAGGATTAAAACTGAGAATAAATGATCAATTATCCACTTTAACTGTAGAAGTCTCTATGCTAATTTTAGTCATATCAAAGAATATCTTAACCAGTTTTCACATCCATTTAGTGTCATTGCCTTATCAGAAACTTGGATCAATATGGAAAAAGGAACAGACTTTGAACTGGAGGGTTATGAATTCACATTTATAACTAGGCGAAACAAAGGAGGAGGAGGAGTGGCCTTGTATGTGGACAAATCCTTGAAATTTAATGTGGTGGAAAAGATGACGATGGTGATTGATAATGTACTAGAATGTATTACAGTTGAAATTTGTAAAGAAAAAAGTAAAAATGTAATCATTAGCTGTATATACAGAGCTCCAGGTAGTAGTATTGAGACATTTAAAGACTGGATAGAAGAAACATTTATTGAAATAGCTCGCAAAAAAGTTTTCATTTGTGGAGACTTCAATATTGATTTGCTAAACCCAAATAAACATAAAACCACTGAGGAATTTATAAACACAATGCACTGTATGAATCTATTCCCTAAAATTACTAGACCTACCAGGATTACATCACATTGTGCAATTCTCATAGACAACGTTTTTACAAATGACATTGAAAATAAGACTGTAAGTGGACTCCTGATTAACGACATAAGTGACCATCTGCCAATTTTTACAATCTATGATAGGAATTACAAGATCAATAAAATGGACAGTAAAAAAGAGTACAGACGAGTAAGAACAGAAGAAAGAATGAATGCATTTAAAAAAGATTTATTGAAGGAAAACTGGGGTGAAGTATATCAGGAACAGGACGTTAATAGTGCTTATAATAAATTCCTTAGAATATTTACATTACTGTACAATACCAACTGTCCAATAAAGCAATATAGTAGGAAACAGAAATATATGGACTGTCCATGGATAACAAAAGGTCTGCAAAATGCATGTATGAAGAAAAATGCTCTATACAGAGAGTTCTTAAGAACGAGAACTAAAGATGCTGAAATCAGATACAAAAGATATAAAAATAGGTTAACTAATATACTTAGATTTAGTAAAATGGAATACTATAAGAACTGTTACGAGTTCAAAATTGGGGATGGAGACAAGAGAAAAAACCACAATAACAACACTGGTCCGGTCGGGTTGAGTCAAACGATGATTTTAATGATCACACGCGTGGGAGATGGACACTGTATGCAGACAGCCTCTGATCTCAAAATGGTGGAGCATTGCTCAAACTTTTATAGCGTCTGGTGCCTCCACCTTATCATAAAAAGCCTAAACATTCGCATGCTCTCTCTCACACGGCGTCTAAGCTACGACCTTGGCTCCCTGTTTATCTGCTCCTGCTGAGATGGGGCAGAAAACTCCAGCATATTCTCTTCTAATCAGACAAATAAGACAATAACTCTCTGCGAACAGTATTTCTTATAACTCAGCAGTATAATGCATCATAAAACAATGTCATTCATTCACAACAAGTCAGCAGTTTAATGTAATGCAAATCAGTTTAGCTAATGCAATAGTTATCAGCTTCTTCTAATTCAGGAGGAAAATGCAAACTAAACTACATAATAATTCACAATCTTTAATTCGGGGTCTAACATGGCATAAAATAACACTACAATCCAACAGAAGCAATTAGATATAAATAGAAATAATAATAAAAGATTATGGGAAATCCTGAACAGTGTTATAAAATGTGGGACTGGACAAAAGAACTATCCCAAGTATTTCATTTGTAATGACCATGAAGAATACAATATGGATGTTGTGGCAAATAGTCTCAATGAATTCTTTGTAACTGCTGGACCAAATTTAGCAAGAACAATCACTCATCCTGGGAAAGCACAGGAAAAACCCGATACACTGATTGACAGAAATCCATATTCTATGTTTCTCACAGCCGTTGATGAAAATGAAGTTCTTGAAATTGTCAAAAAATGTACAAATCACAAATCTTTGGATTGTAATGATATTGATATGATAGTGGTTAAAAGAGTCATTGAGGCTATTATAAAACCATTTACATACATCTGTAATTTATCATTTCAAACTGGTCGATTTCCAGACAGAATGAAAATAGCAAAAGTTATACCTCTATACAAATCTGGCAACAAACACCATTTCACAAACTACAGGCCTGTCTCTTTACTACCTCAATTCTCAAAAGTTCTTGAAAAACTGTTTAAAAACAGACTGGAAAAATTTATAGATAAACATAAACTACTCACTGAGAGTCAGTACGGATTCAGATCAAGCAGATCAACATCATCGGCACTATTGGATTCAATAGAATACATCACAAATTCCATAGACAAAAAGCAATATGTGGCTGGGTTATTCATAGACTTGACAAAGGCATTTGACACTATAGATCCTGATATATTAATAAGAAAACTGGAACGTTATGGTGTCAGAGCGGTAGTTTTAGATTGGGTCCGGAGTTATTTAAGTGACAGAAAGCAGTTTGTGAAAATAAATGGTGGTTGCTCCTTATGTATGCACATTGCTTGTGGTGTACCCCAAGGGTCAGTTTTGGGTCCAAAATTCTTCAACTTGTACATTAACGACATCTGTAAAGTGTCCAATGTATTAAAAATGGTTCTCTTTGCTGACGATACAAACATTTTTTGCTCTGGTGATGATCTGCAGAATTTATTGGAGGATATGACTAATGAAATAAGTAAAGTGAAGTTCTGGCTTGATAAAAACAAATTATCATTAAATTTGAATAAATCTAAACTGATGTTATTTGGAAATAGTAGTTTAAATACAAATGCAAAGATTCAAATAAATGGTGTTGATATTGAAAGAGTCAGTGAAAATAAATTTCTGGGGGTAATAATAGATGAAAAACTTAACTGGAGAGCTCACGTAAGATATGTTCATTCCAAAGTATCACGAAGCATTGCAGTACTAAACAAGGCAAAACAGGTATTCGACAGAACATCACTTCATATTCTCTACTGTTCACTGGTTTCACCATACTTAAGCTATTGTGCAGAGGTCTGGGGCAATAACTATAAAACCACATTACATTCACTTTTTACTCTTCAAAAAAAGCAATTCGAATCATCCACAATGCAGGTTATAGGGAACATACAAACTCACTATTTTTGCAGTCTGAAATATTGAAAATTGACGATATAGTGAAATTCCAAACAGCACAAATTCTATTCAAAGCAAAAAATAAAGAACTGCCAGGAAATATTCAGAGTATGTTTTTTTTGAAAGAAGGAAGTTATAATTTAAGGGGTTTTTGTAACTTCAAAACAATGAAGGTACGTACTACAAGAAAAGGCTTTTGTGTTTCTGTTCAAGGAGTGAAACTATGGAACAAACTGAATATGGAATTAAAGCAATGTCCAAACATAAAACTGTTCAAAAAGAGTTATAAAAATATGATCTTCTCGATCTATAAAGAAAAGGAAAATATTTAAATTAAGTGAATGTCTCTATTTAAAAACAAACAAAAAATTCATGATGTGATATTATAGTATATAGTATATCAGAAATCTGTTCACTATTTTTATTACAAATTATATCAGTAAGGAAGCTGACTAAATATTCACTGATAATTTATGGCAAAGGGGTGGGATTAAATAAGTGTATACTTCTTCCCACTCCCTTTCAACATGTAAATTAATCAGAATGGTTTTTTGTATGTAATTTGTATAGTATTTTTTTTCTCTCTTATTTCTTTTCTAAATGTACTTGTATATTGTTCACATGTTGAAATAAATTACCAATCAATCAATCAATCCAGATCAAACCTTTGGACACAAAGAGGCTTAAACATCTTCAAAATGACTAAAAGCCTGAACTTACAACTCATACAATACAAAACTGTCCATGGAGCACACTACACAGAAGAAAGGATGTGAGGCACGCAGAGTCAAGCATATGCTCAGGCATTTCCACTGAGAACTACATGCATGCTATGTGGTCCCGTATGCCTGTGCAGAGGTTCTGGCAGAGGATACGTAAAGACCTTTCCACATGATTGTGTTTGCTGCAGCCCACACATGGAAGCAAATGCATCATATTCCTTCCTGCCCAATGCATTGGAAAAAAAAATATCCTCATGAGGTGGAATTTAAAAAATGGTTTGTGTATTACTCAATATAGAAATGTACTTCTAGATTAGCTTGGAGAAAACGTCTGCCTCCTCAAACAACAGAATTGGATGAATTTATTCATTCAACTTTCTTATTCTGCACAAAAACAAAGGTGTATACAAAATGTTTGAACATGCACACGGGCCTGTTTTATTCTTAGCACCATGCCTGTGTTAGTAATAATCATTCTGAACCAGGGTAGGCAACACGAGAACCTGGGACTGTTATGAAGGGACACACCAGAAAGCTAAATTCAGCTGGCTCAGTATTAATTCATCATACTAAATAATACTCATTTGATCTCTCACTCGCTGCTAGTAGGAGTAGATGTTAGGCAGTGAAAATGTGAAACAGGTATACACTGTTATTTCATTAATGTTCCTGAGAACATTGTGAACAAAATGTACAGATGTTTGCAAAATGTCATAGATTTACTGAAAGTGCTACTGCAGTTCTGCCTGTAGGTCAATTTCTTCATCTGCAGGTTTTCAGTTTGTTTTCTCAGTGAGACAAAGTTAGTTTGTTTGGGTTTGAACATCTGCATTACTGTAATCGTCACTCAGAGGGTGTAAGTATCTACATATGTTAAACTTCATAACTGACAATGTTTGCACACATGTAAGTCCAAATATGTCTCCTTATATGTGGAAATAAGAATAAAAATCCAGCTGAAATCATTCCTGTCTCGCTCTCTCTTACTACAGTTTCTATATCTAAAAGCACGAGTTCACACTGCAATAGTTTTACACCCTTAATATGTACACACTGTCTACAGAAAAATAAAGTCAGTATGATAGGAGGGTAGCGTGAGTCTGTCATTTCAAAGGAGCTGTATCTGTAGCATCCATTTATACCAGTAAATGTTTTTACATCCCTAAAGTTTAAAATCGTAAGTAAAATCAAAGCAATGCGTTGAGTAGTGTAACAAATTACTTTTTCAAGTAAATAATTAAATAACCTACTGCATTACTATAAATTAAAGTAATGAGTAATTGTTACAGAGTATAGCATGGTGGAAAAGGATGGAGAGAATCCCCACTAAGCTTTTGGGTTGGCATTTCTTTAGATTTTGTTTTGTATTAATTGCATGCTTTGGTGTTTTTTGTGTTTGATGCGAGGTGTGGGCCACACCCATGTGGGAGTGGAGATTCTACTCTAGTCCAGCTGCCAGCTATTTGGAGTTGAATACAGGGAGCAGCTGATTGGGGAGGATTGGAGCCCTTCTCTATAAAGGGGAGAGGAAAGAGGAAGTAGGGGTTGTCGTTGTTTTTTTTTTGTAGGACACTGGTGAAGCAGGGAAGCTTCGAAGATCCAGGATGAAGTGTGCACATTTTAATGGAAAAGATTTTTAACCTGGCCTGGTTTTGCTTTTAAAATAAACTGAGGATGTTGGAGGGAGGACTCATTCTTATTGGGATGTGAGTGGATGTGCTGGAAGGCAGGAAAACAAACACTGGACTGGAGACTCTCTGTGCCCCTGACAAGGAAACTGGACCAGTTTTGGGGAAGTTCCAGCTCCCAGGATGTGATGTGGAGACCCAGCCTCGAACGAAGTCAGGCCTGAAAAGGTGGGTGGCAAGCCTTTTTGAGGAAGCTGCAGGATTGATACGTTTTGGCTGCTTGTTCTTCCAAGTGACCACCTTTCCCCTGTTTGTAACCAGGCTAACAACCCTGACCGCGGTGGCTTTGGGCCTTGGATTCCTGGCCAGAGTTGTGTCTTCAGCCAGTAGTTTTACCCGGAGAAAGAACAAATAAATCTTGTGTAACCCATTACAGTGTGCGTGTGGTGGTTCGTTACTGGTCAATATTAGAGCTACTACTTTCTTGTACGGAGGCCATTTTGGGCCTTACGTAACATAATGTCTAATACATTGCTTTTTGAGTGTATCATGTGTGTATGGATCAGGAAATGACATAACAAGTACAGGCACAAGCAGAGGGTGAAATGTTAGAACAGCAATATTTCTACTTGACAAATGTCTATAAACTAAAGCATCCTGGGCGACACCCAGGGGAGGAGCACCAGAGAGGAGGAAGAAATCTGGCTCTTAATCCACTGCCCAGATGCCATTGTTTACTGATGTCTACCGAAGGGCAGACATTCCTTTTCAAGAGTTCCTGTCAAAAACACCACCAAACGGCTAAAAGTTCAGCTTTGGAACAGAGCATGTCTGTGTCGGTAAACATGACGACATTTAAATCCACCAAGTGGGTCCAATATGAGAATTTGTTAGTACGAGGATAATCTCAGCTCATTATGGACCCAGTCAAAACAATACACCTGTGCTAATTTATCTATGACCAGCCGAATGTGTAAATATGATAACCACTGTAGATAAGGTGCAGATGAGGTGACAGGTTAATGTGAAATACCCATCCATCCATCCATCCATGCATGCATCATGCATGCATCGATCCGTGCATGCATGCATCCATCCATGCATCCATCCATCCATCCATCCATCCATTTTGCACCACTTATCTGGTTTCAGGTCACAGGGGAAGCAGTCTGAGAAGAGAAGCCCAGACTTTCCTTACCCTGGCTACCTCGTCCAGCTCATGCAACCAGAAGATCCCCAGACTCTGCTTCCATTGCAAAGGGTATGGCAGTGGGATTGCGGAGATCTTTAAAGTGTTCCTTTTACAGCCTGCTTATATCCTCTGTTGAAGTCAGCAGCATCCCACTGCCGCTGCATACAATGTGAGTAAAGCACTGCTTTCCCCTCCTGAGTCGACTGATGGTTTGCCAGAATCACTTTTAGGCCAACTGAAAGTCTTATTGAGCTACTGTCAATCAGCCACTGTCAGAGCTGCACTCCATTTGGCTTGCTGGGACCTGTTTATTTATACAGCGTGACAACAACAGGTGATTCATACTGTAAGGGACTGATCACTAGGGCTGGGTTTCGTCACTGATTTCTAGAACTGATTCAATTCGGATTCACAAGGTCCCGATTTGGTTCAATTTTGACTCAGACACTCAGAAATATTATAATTATGATCATTTATCACTACATATCCATATCTATGTATAAAAACAAAGCTGACACTTGTGAGACTTCATCGAAGGTGTAAGCACCACAGCAGATGCCTTTGTGTCAAAGTAACTGAAGATAAGAGACAGAAAAATATGAAGGAGATGTTCCTGGCCTGGCTTTATAAAGTCAGTTCTGCAGTAGATCAAAAACTGAAGAAAACATGAATCAACATAAGAACATGATTACCTGATGCTGCTGAAGTAAAGCAGAGCAAAGTTACAGAGGTTTCATTAGAGACACGGCTAAGAGTTTTGCAATTTGGCATCATTTGTAAAAGTTTCAACATCTTTGGTACTGAACAGCAGAAATGAGGCTTTATTGTCAGAGGTCATTTTTGAAGAAAAACAAACAAACAAAAATAGACAGCGGGCGACAGCACTGTACACAACAGTAGACTGGTGCATAATAAGCAAGCGAATTATGCAGAAACAGATTTTTGATGGTTAACTGATCTTGAAGTACAACTGGGAGAGAGAAAAAGCTGTGCAGGAAGGGTGATTTTTATCATGGTGGAAGCAAAACAACCAAGTAAGCGGGAATTCATATACTATAAGAAGATAAGCCACTACATTAAGTAAAACCATCCTGCTTCTGAGTGTTCTGCCTCATTACGTTACTCAGCTTCTAATAAAATGAGCCAATGAGCCTTTGTGTCATAGACCATGTTTTCATGAACACCTGTTAAATTAGAAGCTGTGTAAAAGGATGAAGGCATGCAAGAGTCTAGCTCCAGATAACCAAGCTGCAGTAGTGTGACTGGCCACAAGGGGGCACAAAGGTAAACCCTGAAGGGTCTGGAAGAACAGCTGGGCAGGCACATAAACACAAAAAGGTCCACGCTTTGGTCCACTTTGAAAATGAATACAATTGATGGACTAATGACATCGTTGATGGTAAATGGACTGGTTCTTACATAGCACTTTTCTGCTCATCTGAGCACTCAAAGCACTTTACACAACTTGTGCATTCACTCATTTACACCAGCACATCATTCTAAGTGCTTTATAGCTAACATTCACACTCCGATGGATGCATCGGAGAGCAACTTGGGATTAGTATCTTGCCCAAGTCTACATGCCCAAGGATATTTGGCATGCAGACTAGGGGAAGCCAGGAATCAAACCACCAACCTTCAGAGCTAGAGCCACCATCAGGTGGCTGTAGCTCTACCACCTGAGCTACAGCCACCCGATGAGCATTTAAATATTTTCTCAGAACTACATGAAGAATTCACATGTGCAAACACATGTGTTGCCAGAAGATGGAAAGAATGTGGACCACATGTTTTGGTTCAGTCCAAAAGCCATCTCGCATGTGGCAAGGACTCCAGACCATCACAGACTACAGGACCACCAAACCCTCCCCCGCATCCTCTGATGTCTCCTTCCTCAACGAGCTCAACAACTTTTATGCTCGCTTTGAGCGAGGGAACCCCACAACCACAACCAAAGCAGACGTGACGCCAGACCACCAACCTCTGACTCTCTCCCCCACCGATGTAGGAGCGGTGCTGAGCAGGATCAATGTCCACAAGGCTGCAGGTCCTGATGGCATCCCCGGGCGTGTTCTCAGAGCGTGTTCTGGGGAGCTTGCAGGAGTGCTCACAGACATATTCAATCTGTCCTTGGCCCACGCTGTGGTACCGGCCTGCTTCAAATCCACCTCCATCGTCCCGATACCCAAAAACTCCAACCCATCTTGCCTCAATGACTACCGCCCAGTAGCACTCACCCCCATCATCACTAAGTGCTTAGAGCAGCTGGTCCTAGCACACTTCAAATCCTGTCTCCCCCCCACCCTGGACCCCCACCAATTTGCATACCGCCAGAACAGGAGCACAGAGGATGCAGTCTCCATTGCACTGCACTCTGTCCTCTCACACCTGGACAACAACAACACCTACGCCAGAATGCTGTTTATAGACTTCAGTTCAGCATTCAATACAATCCACCCCTCACAACTCATCAGGAAACTGACAGACCTGGGTATCAGTTCCCTCATCTGCAAATGGTTACTGGACTTCCTGACCAACCGCCCCCAACATGTCCGGCTGGATAACCACTGTTCATCTACAATCACGATGAACACCAGTGTACCACAAGGCTGTGTGATGAGCCCTTTCCTCTACTCCCTCTTCTCCCACGACTGCAGACCTGCTGATGGTTCCAACACCATCATTAAGTTTGCAGATGACACCACGGTGATTGGCCTCATCAGTGACAACGATGAGGCCGCCTACAGGGAGGAGGTGGATCGTCTGGCTGAGTGGTGCGACAGAAACAACCTGCTGCTTAACACCGAGAAGACCAAGGAGCTCATTGTGGACTACAGGAGGAATGCTGACCCACATCCACCCATCCACATTAAGGGGACGGCTGTGGAGCGTGTGAGCAGCTTCAAGTTCCTGGGAGTCCACATCTCCGAGGATCTCACCTGGACGACCAACTGCTCCAAGCTGGTCAAGAAGGCTCACCAGCGCCTCTTCTTCTTGAGGACTCTGAGGAAGAACCACCTGTCCTCAGACATCCTGGTGAACTTCTATCGCTGCACCATCGAGAGCATCCTGACCAACTGTATAACAGTCTGGTACGGGAACTGCTCCGCCTCGGACCGGAAGGCGTTGCAGAGGGTCGTGAAAACTGCCCAGCGCATCGCCGGAGCACCACTTCCTGCCATAAAAGACATCTACAGGAAGCGGTGTCTGAAAAGGGCTGGGAAAATCATCAAAGACCCCAGTCACCCATCACATGGACTCTTCACCCTCCTGCCCTCTGGGAGGCGCTACAGGAGCCTCCGGACTAAGACCACCAGGTACCGGAACAGCTTCTTCCCCACAGCTGTCAGACTCCTGAACTCTGCCTCCTGACATCTGACCCACGTTAAACTCATGGACTGAACATACACACACCCACAATGGACAACTGTACCCTCAAACACACAATAATAACATGGACTGAACCACCACTCACAACCACTAGCACTTTATATAGCCTCTGTAGAAACTATCTACACCCTCACTTATCTTAACTGCACTACTGTATAGCTCTGTGTAAATAATCATTCTGTACATTCAATAATCTTTAACCCTACAACTGTTTACAACTTGCATAGTTCCCATTTCTGTATAGCTGTATATCTCAGATTCTGTAAAGTTATTTATTTCATATTCTGTATAGTTTTTCATATTTATATCCTGTTCATAGCCTGTACATACTTAGTTATAGAATATTCACAACATACTTCATACCGTGTACATTATAACATACCATAATAGACCCATTTCTGTAATATACTCACATATCTATATTATTGCTAATATATATTGTAATATATCTATATCACTAAAGCACTTCTGGATGGATGCAAACTGCATTTCGTTGCCCTGTACCTGTGCATGTGCAATGACAATAAAGTTGAATTCTATTCTATTCTATTCTAAAAGAGGAGCAGTTCAGTGGCTTTATAACTGAAGCTGAAAACAGCATCAAGAAGATTTGAGCCCAGATGACAGCGTGTCACTGACAGCTACACCAGCTGAAAAGAAATCAGGTCTCAGTTTTGCAAGAAGCTCAGCTGGTGGCTGCTCATCAAATTTCATCCATATTGTTTGTACAGCAGAAAGAGGAAGCAGAGTGTGCTGTTCTGCTTGCATATGCAGCATCCTTGACACAAAGAAAAGCCTTAGGCACTGAAAAATGTAAGTTAAAGGCAAGAAGGGAACAGCTTGAGATCGAGACAGCTATTGCTGCTTCTACAGCTAAAATAAAAGTGTTGAATAGGAGTGTGAATATGAGAGCTGTAAAAACTATGTAGTTGGAAATACACAAAAACTCCTTAATTCGATTGTTAAAGCTTAGAGTCTTAATGAAGAGGAACTGCAAAATGCTCTCTGTTAAGTGGAAGCTATAGTTAACAGATGTTAACACATCCAATAATGCCATACCATACAACACCATACCATATAAAGTGCTTTAAAATGAACTCAACTGACACAAAGTGCTGTACATTGGAACTACAAAATAAAAATGCATAAGATATAAAACAAACCAATTAAAAAGGTAAAAAAAAAAGAAGAAAAGTGAAGTCTTGCTAAGGTCAAAAGCCAACAAATAAAAATGGGTTTTAAGATGCGTTTTAAAAAGTGGCCTGGCTAACGTGCAACAGTAGAGAAAGCCCCGCCCCCTCTGAGCTTTCTCCTGGATCTTGGTACTTCTAGGAGCAGCTGGTCAGCTGACCTTAGAATCTGACATCCATGTAGCGATGAAGATGCTCAGAGAGGTAAGCTGCAGCAAGACTGTGAGAACATTTTAAAACAGATATAAGACTTTTAAAATGAACTCAGGCAGCCAGTGCAGTGAACAGGGCTTATGTGCTCTCTTTCACGAGTTCCTGTTTCCTGTTAAAGTCATGCAGCTGCATTTTGAACCAGCTGCAGACGCAAGAATAACGATTGATTGACTGTCACACAAAGTGAATTACTGTAATCCATAAAAGTATGCATCACTGTTTGCCAGTGTTGCCTAAAAAGAAGCGATTTCATCCTTGCCAATCGCTTTAAATGATAAAAACTGAACACAGCTCTGATTTGACTTTTCAACTTATAACCAAGCTCAGTAATAACAGGTTTAGAATATACTTCTGTTGGTTTGGGGTCCCAAATCAACAGAGGAGGACTGACAGGGACCACTGGCTCTAAACACCACCACCTCTATTTTATTTTCATTAAAATGTAAAAAGTTTAAAGCAGGTATAACGGAAAGAGCAGTGGCCCTAAAATTGAGCCCTTTGGGATGCCAGAGAAGCAGCAGATGATTCAGAATAGAGAAGGTAGAGAATAGAGAAAGACCTAAAGCATTTAAGTGCCCACTGAGTAATGTAATCGAGATTTTAAAATGTTATGGTCTACTGTGTTCAAGACAGCGGTTAAATCAAGCAGAACCAGAACAACGTGGTTACCAGAATCACATGCAAGAAGGATGTTGTCAGAGACCCTTACTGATGCAGATTTGGTGCTCATCTAGAAAATATTTTTCAAATAAATATTTAGAAAACATTATAAAGGAAATGCAGCTTATAATAGGTCTGTAATTAGCCAGGACAGCGTGATCAAGGCCAGGCTTCTTAAGCAGTGGCTGCTCTGCTGCACATTTGCATTTTGCAGGAACCTCACCAGAGAACAGACTGCTGCTAATAATGGTAAGAACAGACTGCCCTATACTACGCTAAATTTATTTTAAAAAATTGTTAGGGACAGGATCACAGGACGAACCTGAGGGCTTAATATGGTGAACCATTTCCTCTAAAAGTGAGAGCATCAAAGGCTTAAACTGAGTGAAAGCAGCAGTGCCAGGGACAGAGACAGATGGAGCTGTGATACCAGCCCTGGTGGTGGAAACATTTTCAATAAGGAAGCACTGAAGATGACTGGAGAGGCGTACAAACAGACATTATGTGGAGTATTAAGAACAAAAGTGTTAAATAACACACGAGGACAGTTATGACTGTCGGCAGAAATCCTGTTTGCAACATGTTTGGTTGTGATGCCAGCAGTGGTTTAAACTTTGAAATGACACCTGCAGTTCATCTTTTTTTCCACCGATGTTCTGCTCGGTGACGTTGCCTTCTGACAGCAAAGGTTCTGTCATTAGGCTCAGCTTTAGGCTGCCTAGTTCTTAATGGAGCCACAGAGTCCAGGATGATTTGACAGGAAGAATAAAAGCTGGAACTTAACTCTTCTAAATATGAGGAGAAACAGTCAGAAGAGACATGGAGCAAACTGAAAGTGGCAAAAAGCAGAGCAGCAGTGGAAGGGTTAATGCCTGTCTGGGCCAACAACAACCACTAAGCCATGTAAAGACCCCAATGATTTAGAACCATTAACCCCCAATCAGTGTTCCCTCTAAGCTGCGCACTGCTGGCACGTCTCTGCGCACAGAAAATCTGCATTGCGCACAAAACAAATCTAACCTGATTTGAAATTAAAATAAATACGTTAACAATTCTTTTTTGCAGTGTTAGTCAGTGACTGGCTGCTCAAGTATGGGATTACAACGATGCCACCTTATCCCACAGTCCAGCCATTGATGCAATTCACATTCGTATATACGCAGCTAATCAGCGTCGCTGACAGGCTGTGACAGCGTCCTTATGTGCGACACCGGTGTTTTAGCAAAGCGGCTGATGTGGAGTGAAGCCACGTTAATGACAACGTGTACAACCATTGGAGACGTGAGCAGGACAGACGGAACAACTGACGGACAAAGCTAATCTTGTGTAGTTAGTGTGTAGTTAGTGTGTAGTTAGTGTGTAGTGTAGTCAGTAGTTTTGTTGTGTGTCAGAACAATGAGGCGCCTGCTGAGTGTTACAGGAGTTACAGCAGTGACACATCTGCTGCTGTCAGGCCTGCAGGTATCAGGCTGTTGTTCTCCTTCATCTCATAGTGGACAGAAATTATTTTTGGAGCGGCACAAATAATCTGTGTGGCATCAGATTTGATGCAGAACAGCTGATTGTTCTGTAAATAGTTTGAAATGTTTGTTTAAAAAACGCCTTGGCTGCATTTTTAGGTAAACAGCTGCAAAACACTTTGTTGTTTGCATAACTCAGTTACTTTTTTGAAGAAGTAACTATATAATTAATTGCCCAACGTTGGTCAGTATTTACTGTATTTGCAGACAGAGTTACAGACTCTCTCCCAGACCACAGACTCATAATACAAGTCAGAGCTTTATTTTTTTTTTAAATAAAGTTGTGTTTTCAAAATTGGAGTTCAAGTTATTTTTCCTTCCAATAGTGTTAACATGCTGCACAGGTCATGAAGAAGATTGTTTTCATTTTCATTGTAAGTGGGCTAAAGCATTAATTAAAAGTAGTCTAACATAAATGTAAATGCTGTAATTTGATTACTTTAATAAACATGTAACTTGGATGCTGGCGTGACCACAGTGCACACGTCTGATGTCGCTCACAGCGGTCCAAGGGACGCTCAGTTTGTGTGTTCGCTCAGACACATGAAACATTACAGGGAACATTGCTCCCAATCATCTCTTCTTATTAAAGACATCTCCCTTCCTGCCTGCTTCCTAAGGGAAGTTCAAAAGGATCACATCTGCACGTCACTGCTGAGTATAGGTCCAGTCTATGGCTGATCTCTCATGGAGGTTTTCCAAGGAATACCTGCTTCAGCAAATATTGTAGGAAAGACCTAAGTGGTCTGACATAAAGCACAACTTTATGACTCTTTTCATTGACAAGACGGGAATGGGAAGAGTTGCTGACGAAGAAAGGCCCCGTACTAAAGTGTGTTTCCAGCTGGAGGCAGAAATCATGACTTAATGTAAAAGGATAACTGCATGTCTGTTCCTGGAGTTACAACTGGCATGCATGTCGTGTGGGATATCTTTCAGCTAATAAAGAGGAAACGTTAAGGTAACATAAATAGGGTGTAGTGTGTACTTTTGGTTGGCCGCTTCACTTTGTGTGCATGTCAGTTGTTTTGAATTGTTTAGGTTGCCTTGGAGTAGCTTGCTTGTCTTTAGACTTGACTGCTGTTTAGCCTGATTACTGAAGCATAAAGATGCACAAATGGAGCTGCACCTTGAAGCTGGATTCTTTGTCTGCAAGTGAATCAACCACAAAATCCTCCTGCCTGCACTGGTGCAAAGTCACTACACAAAATGATTTGAAAGTCATTAATACAACTTTTAAAGAGTTTAGAAATTGGTTGTAGGTGCACAGGAAGTAGATCTGCGATACAGCTGCTAACCAAATGGTATTTAATGACACCCTACATATGAATGTCATAATGTGTTACTCTGAGATTCATTCTCTTGTTCTGAAAATGTGTGTTTACAATCTACAGCTATGCTGCTGCTGCCTTTGATAGCAATGTGTTTTCAACTAAGTCTCTGGGGAGCAAAGTACGGGGGTCAGCCATCTCTGTCCAAGCAAAACACTGGGAATGCTGGAACTATCAAAGTGAGGGTTTTAAGAAAAAATGTATGATGGCATGAATTATAACGGATGGCATGGTGGTTCACACTGTTACCTCACAGTGTCAAGGTTATGGGTTCAATTCCCTCATCAGGCCAGGTTCTCCTTGTGTTTGTGTACTACTTCCTCCCAAAGACATGAAGTTAGTGAGGCTAGGGTAACTATCTGCAGTGTTGGGGAGTAATGGAATACATGTACCGCTGTTATGTATTCAAAATACGAGTAACTGTATTCTGTTACAGTTTAAAAAGGTGGTATTCAGAGTACAGTTACTTTGTTGAAATAAAGGGATTACACAGCGGTCTTTTCCTGTTTCATATGTTCGGCTGTCCCCTCTCTGTTTTTGGTAATTCCATGCCAGTACAAACTAAAACAGAACACGCATTAAGAGGCTCAAATGCCCGTGTCTCAATCTCGCGGCCATTGTCTCACCTCTGCTTGCAGCCGCATAATGATGTGAAGAAATATTTTTAAAAATTATTGTTCAAAAAATTATTTAATAAGAAGGCAATAGGCAGAGAGTTACAGGCATCGCCCTAAAGAATGTAGCCTGATGGGCAGTGTGGCCCAGCTGTGAGTAAGCTGTTAAGACTCGACTGTACGCTGTGTTCGTGTTTTCCTCTGAAACAATAAGCTCCGTTGCAGCAGCCTTTCAACGCCTCTCTCTGTCTCTGCTAGCAAAATTGACCCACACAACAAAGTAAAGCTAGTTTTCAGCTACGAGCCGACACGAACCCAACGTATCAGCCAGAGGTCCCTTTACTACAGTTCGGAGCTGCGGACCTGTTTTAGATACACACAGAATAGTTTTCTATACGAGATCACAGCAAAAAGTGCAGCCTTACCTAATGTCCACCTACTGTTACTCATTTATATTAAGATTTAAATCTAGTTGGTGTTGGTGTGGAGAGTAACCTTCAGTAATGAATCACACAGCAATAGTACGTTCATGTAGTTGTAAAAAGCATGATAATATATAAAGTAATCCAAAGCCCTGTGACACACTGGCAACCAGTGCAGAGTGTCACCTTTTTCTTTTTTGCCTGTCCCATTTGGTTCTTTAGCCGTCAGAATTGCTGTCTGAAGACCAACAAGGAGACCCAATGGATTTACTTTGCCAAATGGAGCATCATGGCATTGCCGTATTGGTCCATTTGATCGACCTTTGTTGTTATTGTTTATTTTATTTTCAGTTGTTACAGACGGGACAGACATGAGTGAGGGATAGGAAAGGGAGAGAGAAAGAGGAAGGAAACTTAAGAGAAAACAAGCAAAAAACAGAGCAACATACTAAACACAACACCATCACGTTAATCTAGCTGAGTGTAAACAGCAGTAAAAACTAAATATTGAATGTTGTTGTGCAGCAAGCAGGACCGACAGCGCACAATGTGCTTGGAAATAGCAGCCAATAGAGGTGTAGTTTGTGTCTATGAACAGTGCACACCTGTGTGGATCAGCGCGCTTGTATTCAAATGGTTTCCACATGTAACGATCTGCTAGAGGGTGTAGAGAGCCATAGCCCCGCCCCCCAGGGCATGAAGCAGGCATGGAGGAGATCCAGGCCCCAGACATCCAGAGGCCCCAGAGTACAAGAGCCCAAGGAGGACCACTGGAGGGGCATCCATGCCACCCTCCTGGGAGGAGCTGAGGAGATCCCCAGATGAGGAGGCACCCAGTAGCCATGGAGCAGAAGCCAGAGGGGGCTGCAGTGGTGTGCCCGCTGGCTCTGCCAGCAGCCAGCTGTGCCAGAGTGAACCGAGCCGCAGGCCCAGAGGCCGGAGGCCCGAGGGCCCCCCGCACCCCAGAGGAGGCCTGACCGAGCAACAGGCACCAGGCCCCGCCAAGTAGCCACCGGGAGTGAGCTGGTACACACCTGAGCGCCCAGCCCCGGACACCAAGAACCACCAACGCACCGACCCCTGAGGGCATCAGTCACCGGCAGGGAGTGTGGTGAGCGGAGATAGGCCTCCATACTTTGGAAGGCCTGAGATGTACCCAGAGAGGTGGAGTGTAAGACCCGACCTGACATATAGACACAGACAAACAAGCACACACAGACAGGGTCCAGGGTGTACCCACCCTCTCACCTGACTGGGAAAGGCTCCAGACCCCCCACAATCCTTTAAAAGGATAAGCGGCAGGGAAAGGATCGATACAACATAAAATGATAATTCCTGCTACATGTTTTGAGAACAGATCGTTGCCCTGTTAAACTCAAATCAAACCTTGTTTACTTTTATCATTTCTTTGGATTTCTTTCTCATTTTTTTAAACTTTGATTTTTTAGTCTGACAAAAAGCAAAAAATGTTTTTCTGTTTGGGTGAAACCATCTATTTCTGAGTCAATCCAGCAATATTCCAAACCCCGGCCAAGAAATGCAACTCTGTGTGCTCCACTTTAATCTGCTGTTCACCAAACTATAATTAAGCTTCGGAGACTCAGGCCCATGTCTGCTCACAGTGGACATGGAAAGAAAAGGGCTGCCATTTACATCCCTCCTCTCCCCCTCGGGCTCCGTGGAGTCAAATTGGTTCCAGATGCGTTCTCTCTTGGCCAGCCTCCACAACTGAATCACACCAAGCAAGCAGACGAGAGAAATTTTGCAAAAAACTCAGCAGAGCAAATATAATGTGTGGAATTTCTACACAAAGTGTGAAGAAAACAGTATCAACTAAAGGCCGGTCATCACTATAACACATGGCGAGAGCCTTATTCCTGTCGCCAGCCTGCCCAACAATATGCACCCCGAATGAGGATCTAAGTCTTTTGTTTCTTTCATGTTGAGGACAGATGTGCAAGCGGTGAAAAAACAGATATTTAGCCAGAGCAAATCCACATCCTGCACCCATGTGCACTGAACATCAAAGCGCTCGCCAGTTCACACGCTGCTAGTTGAGTCCCTTTAGATAAGACACTCACTAACTTCCACAGAGTTGATGAAAAGCATTAATGACTGGCTCTTCATTCATGTTTACATGGGCTCTTTCTTTTATTCAAACAGCATCTGTGGTGCCCTTCTCACCACAGACAGAGACCTAACTCAGGACTACATTTTCATTTTGTTTATTTAAAGTACACATGTGTTGGGGAACATTTATAGGAGCCGAGCTGAACAGTGATTTTGCTGATAAATAAAGCACAGACAGACTTCTTCCTAGCAGCTCTGTATATACACGTTAAACTGCTCGTCACATTCGCTTTTAACTCGCCCACCCGACCCGCTATGTCCGCCCCGTTTCCTTCCTGTAATTTGTGGCACAAGGAACAAATCTGCTCTTTTGAAAGCATATATCCATAAATGACAGAAGGATACATTTTGGGAGGAGTTTAGATTAACTTTGATCTTTGTCCTTAAAAGCTCGAAGGCTTCTGTGTATTTAAAACAGGACGTCAACTCAATGCGTCGCGTTTCGCAGGAGGGTAAAGCTAACGCCCGCCTGAATGCTTTCACTAATATTAAAGTTATTCAGATGATCGGAAAAGCCGCACGCCCAACATTTACCACTAAATCCTGTCGCGTAGGAAAATCTCCAATCACTGTGGAGCTCCAACTTTCCAAATGCGTGTGTGTGTGTGTGAGTACCGTTATTTCCACACTTACACATTCCTCGGTGGGCGGTAGCTTGCAGTACAACCTTTGTTATTTATCAACAGTGAACCGTAATCATACGTTTGGACGTTTACACAAACACTTTAAAGTTTCAGAATAAAACCTAATGACGACTTTGTGTGGTATCTAAATTTACCCACATTAAAGTATCCGGCTGTAAGAATATGAAGAAAGTGGAGTCTTAGTACATCTCAGTTGTGCCAGTTGTCACTGAATAAACACAGTCAGTGTTTTTTCAGCACAATATTAAAGCAGACGAACATCTGAGTTAGTCGAGTTTAAGAATATAAGGCACACACTCACCCTGAGCTCGCACTGGCCGGCTGTAAAAGTTTACGGCGAGAAGGAAACTGGTTATCTGGAAACACACACGCATCTTATTGAAATCCTAAAGTGCATCGTGGAAAAGAAGACATAGAAAATGCAACATGTTGCTCATTGGGTCGCCGCTCGCTCTCTCGCTGCCCTCTCTATCCCTCCCTGTGTCCACAACCCCAGGTTTGGCGACCGCAGAGAGCATGCGCAGATTGAAGCCGGAGTCCGGTTAAGTAGATGTTCCACGTCTGTTCAGTGTATGCTGCAGTTTAACCCTCATGTTTACTGTCACTGTTATTATGTTTCTCAGCGAAAAACACATAAAGGTCTATACTAGTCCCTCCCAGGCACAATCTGTTAGCAGTCAGTACTCCTAATCAGCTTTGGACTTTAGAACTACTGAGGTCATCAAACACGAGTCAGAGAAAAAGGCAGAAATCTGACATAAAAGACTTTAATCTCAGAATGAACTCACTGAAGAAAAATGTCGGATTTCAGTGAGTTTTTGGCGTTTCCGAGCTGAGTGGTCCCGGCAGATGAGCAGTTTTTGTATTACAGACGCTGGCTGCCTACCCATATGAGTAATATAATATAATATAATATAATATAATATAATATAATATAATATAATATAATATAATATAAGTTACTCTTAGTACAGTGAAAGACTTTAATGAATGTTTACAATAACACACACACACACACACACACACACACACACACACACACACATATATATATATATATATATATATATATATATATATATATATATATATATATATATAATATCACACCATATTAGCTAACAGATTTATGGTAGATGGCCTGTATTTATATAGCGCTTTTACGCATTTACTGAAAGGCTATGCCTTAGCTCGCTTCTTCCATTACTGTATTTCTCTCCGCATAAAATAGCTTTTCTGCTAACTACAGTCAGTACTTTCCTACTGGCATTAGTGGTGACCTAAGAAGCTTAACCTTAACATTGCTTAGCAGTGTAGACATTAAAGAAAATGACTGTCTTTTCTTTCTTCTTTTGTGCAGATTGATGGCGATGCAACTTTGGCAAATTACATCTCCTAAAGAGACCAAATTGCCTTCCCCAGTTTCTGCAAAAGCAAACAACCACTTACAAAAAGAAAACTAGGACTTTAGGACTTCTGCAGAAACTTTGTGAGAAAATGAAAAACAGAAATGAAAGTTCAAAGGAGAGCACCTCACATGCACATGCAAGAATAAGGCAGACAAAGAAGCAAAAAGCAGCATGAAATGTTGAGATAGGATGGATACACAGTGATGGAAAAATAGCCAAACAGGTGAGAGCAAAGCAGGGAGGTGGACCTAGAAAAATTCAAATTGCCACTTAATAGATTAAAAGATATTTTTCAGGAAGGAATTTTTTTTTCCTGATGGCATATCTCCTAAGGTATCTGAAATAGTTTGACGTTTGCGACTTTAAACAGAACCACCTTACTGATGCTGCGAGATCGATCAACTTCAGACCAGACAACAAACGACGGAGGCTCCGGAAAAGTGCAATCAAACGATGAGTTTTATTATCACAGGAGAACAACCAACCGTCAGCATACGGATTGTTTTGCTCTGACAAGAATACACTGGGTTCTGGTTTTATAGGATAAAATATCACACCTACGTCAATACAGTTCAAAAATACATGGTGACAGACGGGCAAAAGTTCAACCCGTGCAGACAAGGGTACATCACGTACACTTCTAATAACCATAAATAGAATAGAATATTCTTTATTGTCATTGTCACAAGTACAATGAAATTGAAAGATGTCTCCGGTCAGTGCAACATCACGAAAGATAAATACTTAAAAACTATAATAGATATGATATAAAAGATAGAAATACATATAAAATACAGTGTTCTCATACAGTAAATACACCCAAGCAATCCAGGCCTAAGGCCCCATACAGACACTCAACATACGACCTAGTTGATATATCACTCAAACAATCAATCACTCAGTCAATTTGTTAGCGCATCCAACAAAACATGTCTGAAAGCATTCCAACATCAAGGGCACAAATGACAACAGGGGCAATGAAAGTCATCTACTTTTAGTAGCATTGAGACATGATATTGCAATTGGGTAGAAACTGTGTTTGAGTCTGTTAGTCCTTGTGTATGTTGTTCTATACCGTTTACCTGAAGGCAGCAGTTCGAACATGGAGTGTCCAGGGTGTGAGGTGTCCTTTATGATGTTATGGGCTCTTTTGAGGCAGCGGGAACTGTGTAGGTCTTTCAGTTTGAGGAGAGGGCAGCCGATTGTCCTTTGGGCAGCGTTGATTACTCCCTGGAGTGCTTTCCTCTGAGCCACTGTGCAGCTAGCGTACCATATGCCTATGCAGTACGTTAGTATGCTTTCGATGGAGGCTCTGTAGAAAGACACCAGCAGTCTCTGTGTGATGTTGTTCTTCCTAAGCACTCTCAGAAAGTACAGTCTCTGTTGTGTCTTTTTCAGTAGCTCAGAGGTATTCACACTCCAGGATAGGTTTCCCTCTATGCTGACTCCCAAGAAGCATAGAGGGAAACCTATCCTGGAGTGTGAAACCAACATTTAACTTCCCTTTTCTACATTACTTGCCTTTTAGGGTAATAACTTCAGGTCTTAGCATCTCTGAGAGCTAATAATGGACCCTCGTCATTAATCACTAAGTAGAGTACTTTGCAGCCAGTCTCAAACTGAAGCAGAAGACGCTTAGGCCTTCGCTCAGACCTGCTACTAGATTAATATGTGTATCGTAAGCGTGCATGCAATTAACCTGCTATGTTCTCATCTCCCCTCAGCATGTATCATCTGGACACTCTCACCAGTGAAGCTTAAAACCTTCTAGAATGGAACATCAACTCTAACCAAGCACATTTATGCATTGTGTATAAAATGAACTCAACCTGTAAAAATAGAAAGGTCAATGTGATGACAGACATATTCAATGCAATTTTATAAACCCTGCAGGAAGTATTACTGATAAATGATACTGTGAAACATGTTATTAATACATTCTTCATAAGGCAAATTAAATGGTAGCAATAAAAGAATCTCTGAATCCCAGAGGCAGCGAGGCTGCCAATGTTATGCTTCTACACTGCAACAAAGCCAAAAGATCCTGAAGAAGATGCCGGTAAAATGTTACTTTTCACACTGCATTTCTATTGTGGTTTTGAGTATGTTTATGAAGCTCCTTATCCATTTGAATAGGCCTGAAATCCATAACCAGTGTTGGGAAGGTTACTTTTGAAATGTATTTCCACTACAGATTACAGTTTACATGGCCCAAAATGTAGTTTGTAACATTTTACATTAAGTTACTCAATGTGAGTAACGTATTCTGAATACTTTGGATTACTTGATATATTGTCATGCTTTTTACAACTACATGAATGTCCTATTGCTGTGTGATTTATTACTATTACTGAAGGTTACTCTCCATACCAATAATTAAATTAAATTCAATTTTATTTATACAGCATCAAATCACAACAACAGTCACCTCAAGCTGCTTTATAGTGTAATGTAGACCCTACAATAATACATATGGAGAAAAACCCAACAATGATATGACCCCCTATGAGCAAGCACTTTGGTGATAGTGGGAAGTGTTAAGATTCAATATTGAGGAAGGGTACAAGAGGTGATCGAAGAATAACCACACCGATCCGGCCGGGTGAAGTCAAACGATGATTTTAATGAATACACGCGTGGGAAGACACTCTGTACGCAGACAGCCAGTAGTCTTCAACTTAATCAAAGCATGAACAGATATTTTATAGCATCAGGGTTTGTTTACTGACGCCCCTTCATACGTCACAGACACATTTTATACATAGATCAGATCAACATCATCATGACTTTTCACCCAGAAAATCATCTCCTATTTTCATGGCTTGGTACTTTCCGTTCTTATCTTAAAATGAATTGTTCCTCTTTCTTGTCGAGACAACAAGAAACGGTTCCTCTTTTACCGAGACAATTTTGTAGTTACAGCCAAACATAACTAACCTCTTCCTCTAAATAAATCTAATTTAAAGTGTGTGTGTGTGTGTGTGTTGACCTCACATGCTCTTTCTCAATTCACCTGTTGCACTTCTGACCTTTTACCAGACCAGAAGCTCACTGAGACTATGTGTATGTCTTCTACTAAATAAATGTTTTTTTTAATCAAGAACCTCTACTAAAACCTTAATATAAAATGATAAAGCTATCTGTTACATTGTTAAAGCCTCGTCTTAGCCTGCGGCTCAAAATAACTTCCTGCTTCTTTCTGCATACAACTTCCTGTCAGCCTGCAACTCAGTCTTTCTGAAAGAGACACTGTCTAAACCTTGGAATGCAATATCCATGCTGCAAATTATATTATTAATGCAATAACAATTATTTAACAATAGCAGTAAAATAATTTCCCTCCTCGACAGAAGGAAAAACTCCCTTTTAACAGGAAGAAACCTCTGGCCATCTGCCACCAACTACATTTTTAAATCTTAATATAAAATGAGTATCAGTAGGGTGGATATTAGGTAAGACTGCACTTGTTGCAGCTTTCTCATATAGAAAACTATTTCTGTATCAGTAATATTTTTTCTTTTTGTCTGTTTTCAGAACTGCACATGATTATTTACAGCTAGCAGGTTGTTAATGCTGTCCATCAAGTCTAACAGTCCGCAGTCTATGAACTAACCTCAGCTAACAATGTTAGCTCGGTGGCGAGTAGCCTTTAGTAATACTAATAAATCACACAGCAATAGTAAATGGCCTGTATTTGTATAGCGCTTTACTAGTCCCTAAGGACCCCAAAGCGCTTTACTCATCCAGTCATCCACCCATCCACACACTGGTGATGGCAGCTACATTGTAACCACAGCCACCCTGGGGCGCACTGACAGAGGCGAGGCTGCCGAACACTGGCACCACCGGGCCCTCTGACCACCACCAGTAGGCAACGGGTGAAGTGTCTTGCCCAAGGACACAACGACCAAGACTGTCCGAGCCGGGGCTCGAACCAGCAACCTTCCGATTACAAGGCGAACTCCCAACTCTTGAGCCACGATCGCCCCATTGAGATACTGAAGTTGCACATAACCCAGGTAGCTACCACAGCTAAAACAAGGTCCAAACAAGAATATGGTAATTTCTTAGTTATTACCACCCAATTAGTTGATTCTGTGTAATAAGCAGGAAAAAGAGTTGCAAAATACACCACAGAAACATCTGTGGCAGGGGGATCACACTCTTCATCCTTCCTGGGAAAGTCTATGCCGGGGTGCTGGAAAGGGGAGTCCACCCGTTAGTCAAATCTCGGATACAGGAAGAACAATGCGGTTTTTGTCCTGGTTGTGGAACACTGGACCAGCTCTTTATCCTCTCAAGGATACTTAAGGATACATGGGATTTGCCCAACCAGTCTACATGTTTTTTGTGGACATGGAGAAGGTATTCGACCATGTCCCTCAGGGTGTCCTGTGCGAGGTGCTGTGGAAGTATGGGGTGTCTGGCCCAAGAGCTTGGTCCCTATAGCCAGCAAAAAGTCAGACTTGTTCCTAGTGGGTGAAGGACCCTGCCAGGGCTGCCCTTTATCACCGAATCTTGTAATAATTTTATGGACAGAATTTCTAGGCATAGCCAAGTGGTGGAAGGCTTTCACTTGGGTGGTCTCAGAATCTCATCTCTGCTTTTCGTGGATGATGTGGTTCTGTTGGCTTCATCGGGTGGTGGCCTCCAGCTTGCACTGGAAGGCTTTGCAGCCAAGTGTGAGGTGGTGGACATTAGAATCAGCACCTCTAAATCTGAGGCCATGGTCCTCAGCCGGAAAAGGGTGGAGTGCCCACTCCAGGTCAGGGACGAGTTCCTGCCCCAGAGTGGAGGAGTTTAAGCATCTCGGGGTCTTGTTCACGAGTGATGGGAGAAAAGGGCGGGGTGCTGTGGCTGCAGTAATGCGGACGCTGTACCGGTCCGTCGTGGTGAAGAGAGAGTTGAATATAAAAGCGAAGATCTCAATTTACTGGTGGGTCTACGTCCCTACCTTCACTTATGGTCACGAGCTGTGGGTAGAGACCGAAAGAACGAGATCGCGGATACAAGCGGTGGAAATGAGCTTCCTCTGAAGGGTGGCTGGCCTCTCCCTTAGAGATAGGGTGAGAAGTTCAGCCATCCAGGAGGGGCTCAGAGTAGAGCCGCTGCACACACACACACTCACACACACATGCACCGTAGGAAAATGGCAACAATGAAGAAGCTGCTATGAAAGCTGCAAACACTAAGTACCTGCAGAAGGTCTGGCAAGTCCCGAGGAATCAGATGAACAGTAAGAACAAAATCCAGGCTACCAACACCTACGCCCTGCCTATGATCAGGTACCCTGCTGGGATATATAAGCTGGAAAAAGGAGGAGATAGAAGCCACTGCTGACAAGACAAGGAAGCTCCTGACCATACATCAAATCAAATCAAATCAAAATTTATTTATATAGCACATATTAAAAACAACAGTGTTGACCATAGTGCTTCACAGTCAATAAAAACATGAGACAGTTAAAACAAACAATAAAAGAGGACAACAAACAATAGGTAACAACGCAACAAGCTAAAACAGCCAACTAGACAGAATCAAAAGCCAAAGTAAAAAAATAAGTTTTAAGACGTAATTTAAAAGACTGGATAGACTCGGCAGTGCGAATATGAACGGGGAGGTTATTCCAGAGTCTGGGTGCCACGGATGCAAAGGCCCGGTCGCCTCTCGACTTCATTCGAGTCCTAGGTTGTGCTAGGAGCCTGTGATTGGACAATATAAGTGCTCTGTTGGGATTGTATGAATGGAGTAAATCAGAAAGATAACTGGGCGCTAAATTATTCAAAATATTAAAAGTGAACAAAAGAATTTTAAAATCTATACGATATTTAACAGGGAGCCAATGTAATTTGGCTAAAATTGGAGTTATGTGTTCATGAATTCTCGTACCTGTTAAAAGACGCGCAGCTGCATTTTGAATTAACTGGAGCCGGCAAAGAGAGGAGTGTTGGAGGCCCGAGTAGAGGGAGTTACAGTAGTCCAATCTGGATGTAATAAATGCGTGGATAAGCTTTTCAAGATCTTTTAAAGGAAGGAACGGCTTTGCTTTGGAAATCTGACGCAACTGGTAAAAGCTGTTTTTTACCACAGTGGACACCTGTTTCTCGAGTTTAAAAGAGCCATCCAGGAACACTCCGAGGTTTCTTACAGTGGACGAAAGATGGCTAGCGAGAGGGCCTAGGGCGTCAGCTAACTGGTCTAGCGGAGTGTGACTACCAAAGACTATGATTTCGGTCTTATTCTCGTTCAATGTAAGAAAATTATGTGATAACCAAATTTTAACTTCATGCAAACAGTTGAACAGAGGTTGCAAAGAAGCAGTCACATCGGATTTCAAAGGTAAATAAATCTGGATACATGACGGGTTTCCCCCCTAAGTCCAGCATTCTGAGGCTGTAAGCTAAGCAGAAGGAAGGAGGCCGGGGACTGGTGAGTGTCAGCACCAAAATCCAGGATGAGATAACAAACATCCATGAATACATCAGGAAGATGGCCACAACCGACTGCATGCTCAGTGAATACCTCAGGCAGCAGAAACCCAAGAATGAGGAGGAAGAGGAGGAACCATCATGGAAGGACAGGTCCCTGCACAGTAAGTACCACGGCAGATAGCAGAGGTGGCTGACATCCAGAAATCCTACCAGTGGCTCATGTGATTAGCTGGACTGAAAGACAGCACAGCGGCACTAATCATGTCAGCACAGGAACAAGCTCTGAGCACAAGATCCATAGAGGCTGGGGTCTATCACTCCAGGCATGACCCCAGGTGCAGGCTGTGTAAAGATGCCCCAGAGACAATCCAGCACATAACTGCAGGGTGTAAAATGCTAGCAGGCAGGGCATACATGGAACGGCATAACCAAGTGGCCGGCATAGTGTACAGGAACATCTGTGCCGAGTATAATCTGGAAGTCCCGAGGTCAAAATGGGAGATGCCCCCAAGGGTGGTGGAGAATGACCGAGCTAAGATCCTGTGGGACTTCCAGATACAGACGGACAAAATGGTGGTGGCTAACCAACCGGACATAGTGATGGTAGACAAGCAGAAGAAAGACAGCCGCAGTGGTCCCGAATGACAGTAACATCAGGAAGGAGGAACATGAGAAATACCAAAGGCTCAGAGAAGAGCTCGAGAAGATGGGGAGGGTGAATGTAACAGTGGTCCCAGTGGTAATCAGAGCACTCGGTGCAATGACTCCCAAGCTTGACGAGTGGCTCCAGCAGATCCCAGGAACAACAGCGCAGTCCTGGGAACAGCTAAGATACTGCGCAGGACCCTCATGCTCCCAGGCCTCTGGTAGAGGACCCGAGCTTGGAGGACAGACCGCCTGCAAGATGTGTGCAAGTGATCCTAAATATAACTTAAGGAACAGTAGCTAGAATATTCATTGATTCCAAATGTATTTTTATAACCCTCTCGTTTATGCAACCATGACTCTACGAGGCAAGCCAAAAATGAAGGGAAAAGTGCTTAAAGTTAGCTGTTGGCACCCCACTTCTTCTTTGTCTTTATCCAGGGATAAAATAGAAAGTTCAGACTCACAGTAGGCACCAGTCTGCCACCTACTGGCAGCCAGCTCTTTACAGGCTGTTTCTGTTTATGCTTATTACACAGAAACTACCACAGGTGTTTCCAGGTAATAATTTAAGTTTGTTTTAATAGGTTATTAATATGTTATTAAATAGAGACAGTTTTGCATTTTGCAACTGTTTCCTGCTTATTACACAGAAACTACCTAACTAACCCTGACCCTCTTCCTCATTATCC
Source organism: Astatotilapia calliptera (assembly GCF_964374335.1). Lineage (NCBI taxonomy): Eukaryota > Metazoa > Chordata > Actinopteri > Cichliformes > Cichlidae > Astatotilapia > Astatotilapia calliptera. Next base: position 864,500 of record NC_137430.1, read on the forward strand.
TGCTATTAGCACTTAATACAGGTCCCAGCTTTGGGACCCTTATTATGCAATTACATAAATTTCAGTGTAATCTTACTCAACTGTAACCATGGTTGTTACCATGATATTACTTTGATATTAAGTGGTTATTACTTTGGTACTCTGAAACTGAACTGGATATTCACATGGGTAAATGATTATAAGAGCTTTGTTTCAATATAGTCACAATATTCAGCTTCGTCAAGCAACGTCAGCATTTATGCTTTAATTGCAGTGTGCAGGTAGAAAAACAATTGAACTGGGGGAAAATAGAAAATGTACTTTTCTACTATGGTCAACATAAACTGATACTAGTTGGAAGACTAATCTGACCTCCTATCAGCACTCTGAATTTATATTATAGCAGTAATGAATGGCCATATTCTGACAGAATGACATGAAAAAAATGGTTTGCTTGCACCCAAAAGATGTCTTTCATTAAATGCAATGAAGAAATACCTGCATATAGGGTATCTATATAAAATCACATGGTCAAGATAAAGAGTAATTTTTTTATTTTATTTGGACTTTTAGACACTGACATTTCTTAAATACTTTGCAGTATTTCTCCTCTTAACCTAATATACAGATCAGCAGCAACAAGTGGATCTCCTGGGGCATCTCGTTCATTTTCTACCATAAGCAGACAACAAAGACTGTTTCATTGCAGGAATATTGACCTTTTGGCGTGCACTCTTCCATACACAGTGATCTCATCCACACACAGTGATCTCATCCACAAAAATAGGGTTCAGTCCATCCTCTGGAAACGAATACATCGCTGCATCTGTGCATTGGTCATGATCTCTTGTTGGACAAAGGCTAGTCTGACTGAATCTTCCTTCTAAACAGCCCAAGTTTTTTACAAATTCTCTTTAGAGTTCGAACACTTCTAATAGTCTGATTAATATGTGCTAAAGTTAGAAATATTACTTTGTTACCGAAAGAAAGTTTGAAGAACAGTCTGATTTTCATTTCAGGCACCGTTTCTCTCACTTTGAGAGGTGAACTTTTTGCAGAAGCGAGCTTCTTCCATTATTGTAACCTTTTTTGCATCATGGACTGGTTTATGTTTGACAATATTTTCATGGACCTGCCTTTAAGGTGTTGTGGATAAATACAACAAAAATAAAACCAGTACCAGTACCAAAAACAAAGATTTATTCATAACACACAGAAAAAGAACCAGGGAAACCGAGTTAATGAAAAAAACAATTAAAAAAATTATGTTAAACTGTGATAAAAACCCTGAAAACCATAAATTTCACACAGGAGCCTCAACTCTCGCGGCCTGGTACCAAAAGACTCATGGACCCCCACCGGTTTATTTATGTCGTTATGCCCAACCTGGGACATTCTGCATTTCTATTGGTTGTGTGAACAAATGTCACATCACTCTGAGGTCAAAGTTTAAGGCAGCAGTACTCCCCAACCACTACAGAGTGGAACACAAATGTGACTCTCCTGTTCCCAAGCAAAGACCAGTACTATTGTGAGATTTTGTAGTTCAAACAGATTTTATCATTTAAAGGTAGAACAACATTGGGACAGGTGCACCAAAAAAACAACAATTAAATAAACAAATAAACAAATAAACAAAAAGTCTCTCACGTGCCTAAACTCAACACATGAAAAGCTGTTAAAGGAAAAAGGATTCCTATCCCTGCAGGTACTGGGACTGCTTTTCAGACATATTATGCATACAATGTATAGAAGTAAAAAAGTAAAAATTTATTTATATACTGTAGCACCTTTCAAGATAAAAATCACAAAGTGCTACATAGAAGCTAAAACATAAAAATAAAAATCAACCGAAGCAGTTTTAAAAAGATGAGTTTTTAGCTGTTTTTTTTTTTTTTTGGAAACATCTTGGGGGCTTAAAGGAAATATATAACTGAATATCATCTGCATAGTAGTGATACGAAATGTCCTTAAAAGTGCTCAATAAGTACTGAAGAGGAAGTAAATACAACAAAAACAATAAAGGCCCCAAAACTGAACCTTGTGGCACACCATAGGCAAGAAAAGTAGAAGAAGAACTGTACTTAGAGGTAGCCACAGAAAAGGATCGTTCATGCAAATAAGATTTGAATGAGTCCAAAGCAGACCCTGATATGCCCACCCAGTGTCTCAGCCTATCTAGCAGAATATGATGGTCCACAGTATCAAAGGCAGAGGTCAGGTCCAACATCAACAAAACAGAGCATTCTCCTGCATTACACCTCATCAAAATGCCGTTGGAGACTCTAAGAAGTGCAGTTTCAGTAAAGTGAGCTCTACGAAAACCAGATTGGAATTTATCCAGAATGTTGTATTCATCTAAAACAGCTATAAGCTGCTTAGCCACTGTCTGTGAAGGTTCTCAGTCATCCAGATCATCATAGTCTAAGGATCTTGGAAAGAAAAGCGTCTGGACTTCTTTAAGTTACTTGAAGACGTTTCACCTCTCATCCAAGAAGCTTCTTCAGTTGGTGGAGAGTCCCAGATTTAAACCCAGTGGGAGTTTCCCCCAAAGAGGGACAAAGGACCCCTGATGATCCTCTACCTAATCACATGAGCAAAGGTGTGAAATCGGGTGTGGGTCACAATCAGCCAGGGTTTCGGGTGAGCTCATTGTGAAACCTGGCCCCAACCTATCGTGTGATTTCCTGAGGTCAGATGGCCCAGGATGTGAGTGGAAGCATCTCAAAACGGGATTATAGATGGCAGACAGTTGGTGTTGTAAGCTACTGTGTTCACTCTGTTCAAAGATGGTCGCTCACAGTGGACATAAATGGCTTCATTTATGTCCACGCTCATTAATGGCTCTCTGTCCAAAATGTGAACACTGGCATCCTCGAAAGAGTGTCCTTTATCCTTTAGATGCAGATGGACTGCTGAGTCTTGTCCTGTGGAGGTGGCTCTTCTGTGTTGTGCCATGTGCTTGTGAAGTGGCTGTTTGGTCTCTCCAATGTAGAGGTCTGAGCATTCCTCGCTGCACTGTACAGCATACACCACATTGTTAAGTCTGTGTTTTGGCGTTTTGTCTTTCGGGTGAACCAGTTTGTGTCTGAGCGTGTTGCTGGGTCTGAAATACACCGGGTTTCTCTGATACACCGGCTACATAGGGGATGACAATGTTGTTGCGTCTGTCCTTCTTATCCTCCCTCGCTGGTGTCTGGTCTTCTTTTCTGTGCCTCTTTGCTGACTTTAAGAACGCCCATTTAGGATAGCCGCACGTTTTGAGTGCTTCCTTTACATGTGTGTGTTCCTTCTTTTTTCCTTCAGGCTTAGAGGGAACATGTTCTGCCCGGTGGTGTAGGGTCCTGATTACTCCAAGTTTGTGTTGCAGAGGGTGATGGGAGTCAAAGAGGAGGTACTGGTCCGTGTGTGTGGGCTTCCGGTAAACTTCAATGTTGAGTTTGCCGTTCTCTTCAATGTGCACAGCGCAGTCCAGGAAAGGCAAACAGTTGTCCTTTGTGTCTTCCCTGGTGAACTTGATGTTTTTATCCACAGCGTTAATGTGCGCAGTGAAGGATTCCACTTCTTGTGTCTTGATTTTGACCCAGGTGTCGTCTACATATCTGTACCAGTGGCTGGGTACTCTTCCTTTGAAAGAGCCAAGAGCCTTCCTTTCCACTTCCTCCATGTAAAGGTTGGCTACGATAGGTGACACGGGGGAGCCCATGGCACAGCCATGTTTTTGTCTGTAAAAGCCTTCGTTGTACTTGAAATATGTAGTGGTGAGGCAGAGGTCTAACAGTGTGCAGATCTGATCGGGTGTGAAGTTGGTCCTGTCCTCCAAGGAGCTGTCTTCTTGTAGTCGTTTTCTGACAGTCTCCACGGCCTCCGTGGTGGGTATGCAAGTGAAGAGAGAGACTACATCAAAGGACACCATGGTTTCATCTGGATCCAGGGTAAGTTTCTGGATCTTGTCGGTGAAGTCGGTGGAGTTCTTTTTTTTTTTGTAATTGAAGTCTTTATTTGTTTTTAACATTTAACAACATGAAAACATAAACAAAACAACAAACAAAACAACAACAGAAAAGAAACAAAAAAAGAAAAGAAAAGACAGCTTCCAATCCCATGGTTAATTCACCTTTGTATTTTGGGTCTATTTTCAATACTTACTATCGGTACACCCGCAAAAAAAAGGACAATAAAATCAAATTCTTAAGTTATTCCATTACTGAGTGCCTACACAAACATACAATACAGCAAGCATAATATTTAACTAAAGATAATTGCCCTGACCAAATAAATTCTAACCATCTCAGCCAAAAACACGTCCCCATGATTTGTCAAAACCCTCCCTATCATCATTAATCCTAGCCAAGAATTTTTCATACGACACCATTTTCAGCATATTTTCTTTCCACCTATTATATTCTGGAGGAGATGGTTCCTTCCATACATTGAGAATAACTCGAGCCACTGCGATCACCCCCACCTTTATAACCACAAAGTCATATTTTGAAACCCCAGGTAACACCGACCGATCCCCTAATAAGCACAGTCTTGGTGACAAGGGTATCATCAAACCAATCCACCTTCCTATTTTGTCCAATACTTTTTGCCAAAAGGGATAAACTTTCTCACATTCCCAAAAAGCATGCATAAATGTCCCTGGATCTGAACTACATTTCCAGCATATATTACTGGGACTGATTCCCATTCTATAAAGTTTGGACGGAGTGAAGTACCACCTGTGTATTAATTTGTACTGAGTAAATTTACCCCTGACCTCTCTTATATATTTATCAGAGAATGACAAGATTCTACACCAGTCTTCTTTAGAAATTGCACAACTCAGATCTCTCTGCCATATAACCCTCAAGTTTTCACATATCTCTTTTTTTGGATTGTTAAACAGTTTGTAGAAAACAGCTGCTCTATGTGCTGTACTGGACAATTCTAAAAACTCCACCACCATATTTGAGCTTTGAGTAAATTTTCCTTTGGTAACACAATCCCTTATTTGTAAATATTTCCAAAAATTGCATTCTCTTATCAAACCATATTTTTGGGTTAAGTCGGTGGAGTTCTTGATGTGATGTGGGGTGTTCCCCACAAGAGGTGCTAGGACAGTAGCAAGGTGTTTCGAGATGTTGTAAGTGGCTGAGTTTATGCTACTGACTATGGGTCTGAGTGGGACCCCTTCCTTGTGGATCTTAGGAAGTCCGTAAATGCAGTGTATGGCATCCCCTGGATAAAGTGATATGTAAGGCGGTCAATGATTTTGTCCTTTTCAAGGTCTTGAAGGTAAACTATAACTTTCTTTTTGTAGCTGCTTGTGGGGTCTCGCTTTAAGGCTTCGTAAGTATTGTTGTCACTGAGGAGAGTAGTGATCTTTGTGTGGTAATCTGTAGTGTTTAGGACCACGGTGCACCTTCCCTTATCAGCTGGTAAAACAGTGATGTTGTGGTCTTTGCTCAGGGAAGCGACGGCCTTCTTTTCTTGTATTGTGAGGTTGGATGGAGGGACTTTGGCACTGGAGAGGGTGGCTGAGACTTTCATCCTGATTTGCTCTGCTTCTGTCTGTGATAATTTATTAATCCGTATGGCTGATTCTGTGGCTGTGATGAGGTCCACTATGGGCAACTGTTGTGGAGAAATGGCAAAATTGAGTCCTTTGGCTAATACTCTCTTTTCAGGTTCAGGGAGATTTCGGTCTGAAAAGTTCTTCACCCATTTCTCCTGACTGTCCTCAGCTGTGTGCTCTTCTCTGAGTTGTGACGGTTCAGACTGAGGAGTGTATGTTTTTGAAAGCAAGGTGTGGCATTTCCTGCATTGTCTTTCTTTTCCTTTAGAGTGTTGGGCCCGCTGAGCCTTGTCCACAAACTTGTAAACCTCTTCTAAAATAGGAGAGGGTTTTCAGTTCCTGCAGAGTCTGGCTATTCTTGCTCTGTAGGGCATTTATAGTGAAATGGACCTGTCTTATCCTTTCACTTAGAAGCTGATTTTGTGCTCTCCGTAGAATCAAGTCTGCTCTGTATCCCCTGATAGTGGATCCAAGACGCAAACTCTTAGGAACAACTCTGCTTTGTCTGACTTACCTTAACCACTACCTTTTCTAAATTTTGAAATTGGTCTGTAGCTACTGAGAAGAGAAGCATCAAGCATAGATTTTTTTTAACAACGGTGAATAACAGCAGTCTTACAATAAACAGGGACCTGACCAGAAATCAGTAAGGTATTGATAATTGTAAGCACACAGGCACCGATAGACCGAAAGGTTATCTAATGGGCTTCTTTTGATGCCCCCCCACAACACTGCACTCCCTGGTACTCACATAGAACACAGGCTGGTTGGATTCAGGAAGTAGGCAGAGCCCAGATGGTCTTGTCTCAAAGTTGACGCCTCCAGTCTTCAAAATGGCCATATGCCATCTAGTGCACTTAATTGAAAACACAGAAGCACCACCACCCTGAGGCAGGCGAGAGTGAACACAGAACACAATACAAAAGATATGACCTGGGTCATAACACAGGTCTTAAAGAGAACAGTAGTGGACAGTGTGGAAGAGAGAGCCGCTTGTTTCCAGTCCTACAGTAAGAACCTTGAGGCCTGAGACATCTGTTGTGGACTGGCCAACTGGCTCCAAGCTTCAGCACAAAGCTCTATTGTTGTCGTCTGTGTAGTAAGAGATAAATTTAGTGTTTTTGTTTTCCATTTGGCACGTCGCTGTGTCCCCTAAACAGATGCTGTTTAACTGTATTTATTACACAGCTGTACAGATGTAATTTGTGGACTGGCTCCATGTGAGCTGTGCATGGTTCTAAATTAGTCCCAAACATGAAGCACATCTCAGCTTTGGATTAAAACTGGCCACACACACACTCGGCCACAGCTGAAATAAATAGATTGTTCTACTTGATAGACACATTTTGTGAGATTTTACATGTTGTTAACACTATTCCTGCAATAATGTAACAACTCTGATGAGCAATGTTGACATTTGTTATAATGGTATAATCTCTTATAATAAATGGGATTATTTGATTCTGAACGATAATTCAACAAATATGACACAGACTGCTGTCGTACCAGCTACCATTTTGCTTAGTTTTTTGCGACCTCGTGTAGTTTGTTAAGCAGAGTATTTTAACACAACTATCTGTACTTCTACTTATGTGAGCAAAGTCTGTACTTTTTTACACTTGACATGTGTCAAGTTTAAAGATTTTTTTAATAAATACTGTAGGAAAACTCTGTAAAAAAATACAATATAATGCACTGTATAAATGTGAAGGGATTTTTCGTGATAGTCATTTACAAGTATTTTTCAAAATTTTCTTAATTACTAAAATGCATTGTGGAAGCACGACCCCAAAAGGCGGGAAAGTGAAAGAGTGTTTTAATTAAGAAAGAATTGTTAATTTATTTGATATCTGGTTACAGCAAATACCAGTTAATTTAGGAATATTTTACTGACTCTTTTAAAACGCAACTTTATTTAGGTTTAACATGACAGACGCTTTCCATCTGAGTTAATATAAAATCATTTTTTGCTATGATATCACCAGATTTCCCCTCCAGTGGCTGGACCAGTTTTCATAAATATTACACTTAAATGTCTGTTTCTCTCTGGGTTTTAAACAGCTGTGACTGCTAGCTAATAAGCTAAAGCCAGTGATGTAAGTAACAGGGAAAAATAAAAACCTCATGGTTCTATTGATGTAAGGATCATTTGAGGACTTTAATAAGTTCTAAAATAATACTTATATTTCACAGTTACCACTACTGTAAACTTAAGGGTTTTAGGCAAAGTTACACTAACCCTAGTTTTAGCCTCAGATCTTCTTGGTTGATGCTAACAAATGCTAATGTTAGCTTAGATGTAAGCTAAAGTAAAGACTTTTAGCTGACTGACCAGCATAGACTAATTTGGTGGGTAACTGACTACAGTGGTAAGATTATTAATAATGTAATTTAACAAATGTTTACTTGGATTCATTGATGAAGTGAATGCAAGTCAGTAATCTAGGGTGGCTGTAGCTCAGGTGGCAGAGCAGGTCAGCCACTAATCAGAAGGTCGGTGGTTCGATCCCAGGCTGCCTCCTCGCTGCATGCCAAATATCCTTGGGCAAGATACTAACCCCGTGTTTGCCTACTGGTGGTGGTCAGAGGGCCCGGTGGCGCCAGTGTCCGGCAGCCTCGCCTCTGTCAGTGCGCCCCAGGGCAGCTGTGGCTACAATGTAGCTTGCCATCGCCAGTGTGTGAATGTGTGTATGAATGACTGAATGTAGTGTAAAGCGCATTGGGGTCCTTAGGGACTAGAAAAGCGCTATACAAATGCAGGCCATTTACCATTTAATCAAAGGTGAGTTGCCATAACTGACTTCATTGGTATATATTTTTCATAACATAATTGGTGATATAAGTTACAAGCAAAAAACAAAAACGATTTTAAATTTTTTTGTAGTTTATTGCACTTTTTTTGCAATTTATGTAATTAATATGGACTTAATGCAGACATATTATTAAAATTTGGGCTATAATGGTTGTATTGATGTATAGCAACTTGAAATGGCTCCACAGCATGTAAAAATATACTATAAGCTCTGGCGGACTTGGTTCTATGGTAGGTCTTAAAGGGTGAAGGAGAAACTGGAGTGGCAAAAGAAGAGAATTGAAGAACTGGAAGGAGAGAGAGATTTTCTACGAAGTCAGCTATCATCCCTTACAAGTATGAAACTAGACTTGTTCCATGAACATTGTTTTTATTTTACAGTCTTCAAATAAACATTAGATAATTTATCAATCCCAGTGAAGTTCCCTTATTGTCATTGTGTTGATTAAAAGATTTTAGTCAGTTAACTTTAAGTGCTGTGCTAGTTCATTCCTAAAGAGATCTGGTTCCAAATTCAGTTCAGCCAGGTCTAACTTGATTGATTCAATTTCATAGTTCATGAGATCATAACTCCAACTTGAACTAGTAATGTAACAGCCTTACAATCAGAATTAATATAGGTTTATATATATATATATATATGTATATAAAAATAAAAAAACACCCAGCACGCCCCTGCAGGCGGTTTATCCTTCAAGCTCGGGTCCTCTACCAGAGGCCTGGGAGCTTGAGGGTCCTGCGCAGTATCTTAGCTGTTCCCAGGACTGCGCTCTTCTGGACAGAGATCTCCGATGTTGTTCCTGGGATCTGCTGGAGCCACTCGCCTAGCTTGGGAGTCACCGCACCTAGTGCTCCGATTACCACGGGGACCACCGTTACCTTCACCCTCCACATCCTCTCGAGCTCTTCTCTGAGCCCTTGGTATTTCTCCAGCTTCTCGTGTTCCTTCTTCCTGATGTTGCTGTCATTCGGAACCGCTACATCGATCACTACGGCCGTCTTCTTCTGTTTGTCTACCACCACTATGTCCGGTTGGTTAGCCACCACCATTTTGTCCGTCTGTATCTGGAAGTCCCACAGGATCTTAGCTCGGTCATTCTCCACCACCCTTGGGGGCATCTCCCATTTTGACCTCGGGACTTCCAGGTTATACTCGGCACAGATGTTCCTGTACACTATGCCGGCCACTTGGCTATGGCGTTCCATGTATGCCTTGCCTGCTAGCATCTTGCACCCTGCTGTTATGTGCTGGATTGTCTCTGGGGCATCTTTACACAGCCTGCACCTGGGGTCTTGCCTGGTATGATAGACCCCAGCCTCTATGGATCTTGTACTCAGAGCTTGTTCTTGTGCTGCCATGATTAGTGCCTCTGTGCTGTCTTTCAGTCCAGCTTTGTCCAGCCACTGGTAGGATTTCTGGATATCAGCCACTTCCTCTGCTATCTGCTGGTGGTACATACCGTGCAGGGGCCTGTCCTTCCATGATGGTTCCTCGTCTCCCTCCTCTTTCTTGGGTTTCTGCTGCCTGAGGTATTCACTGAGCACTCAGTCAGTTGGGGCCATCTTCCCAATGTATTCTTGGATGTTCGTTGTCTCATCCTGGACTGTGGTGCTGACACTCACCAGTCCCCGGCCCCCTTCCTTCCGCTTAGCGTACAGCCTCAGGGTGCTGGACTTAGGGGTGAAACCCTCCATGCATGGTAAGGAGCTTTCTTGTCTTTATGTCAGTGGCTTCTATCTCCTCCTTTGGCCAGCCTATTACCCCAGCAGGGTACCTGATCACGGGCAGGGCGTACGTGATGATGGCCCTGATCTTGTTCTTACCATTCAGCTGACTCCTCAGGACTTGCCTGACCCTCTGCAGGTACTTGGTGGTTGCAGCTTTTCTAGCGGCCTCTTCATGGTTCCCATTCGCCTGCGGGATCCCCAGGTACTTGTAACTGTCCTCTATGTCTGCAATGTTGCCTTCTGGTAGTTCAATCCCCTCAGTTCTGACTACCTTCCCTCTCTTTGTTACCATCAGACTACACTTCTCCAGTCCGAACGACATTCCAATGTCATTGCTGTATAGCCTGGTAGTGTGGATCAGTGAATCGATGTCTCGTTCACTCTTGGCATACAGCTTGATGTCATCCATGTACAGGAGGTGGCTGACAACTGCTCCGTTCCGTAGTCGGTATCCGTAGCCAGTATCCGTAGCCAGTCTTCGGTTAGCCATTCCGGGTGTCTCTCGTTAACTAGCAGCTGGTTCATTTGTGCTGCCAGACGCTCGTGGAGTGCAGTCAGCTTCTTCAGCCAGTAGGCGTGAACCATGTCGGGCCCTGGTGCTGTCCAACTCTTCATACTGGAGACCCTTTCTTGGATATCTGCCACTGTGATGGTTACTGGACCCTGTTCAGGGAGGTCGCTATGGTCTGCCCTCAGATCCACTAGCCACTGAGCATTGTCGTTATGGGTTGCGTCCTTCTCCCATATGCTCTTCCAGTATTGCTCCGTCTCCAGCCTTGGTGGTGCTGTTCTCTTATTGTTCCCTTGCCACTGAGAGTACACCTTTGCTGGTTCTGTGGAGAACAGCTGGTTTATTCTCCTGCCTTCTATCTCTCTGGTGTACCTCCTCAAGCGGCTGGCCAAGGCTGTGAGTCTTTGCTTGGCAGTTTCCAAGGCCTCAGGTATGGACAGCTTGCTGTATTTCTTAGGCACCTTCTCTGTCGCACCTTTCTGCAACTCCGTTAGTTGCTAACCTCCCTCCGTGCTACTTTGATCTTGCCCTCTAGCCTCCTTCTCCATGGAGAGTACTGCCCCTTGTCGCTGTTCAACTTGTAGCCAAGCATCTCACTGATCACTGCTGCCGTATTGTAGATCAGCTTGTTAGTGTCGGTATTATAGTGCTGCATTAACATCATCTAGCAGACCTTCTGAGGGTACTTCACGTAATCTTGGGAACCGGCTACGGGGGATCCAGGTTTCAAGCTTGGCCATGATCCTATTTTTCAGGTCAGTTCCTCTCGCACTCAACGATCCTTCTCCTATCGCACTTGGGGCTATGTACCCAATCTCGGGTGGGGGTGATGATATCGCCCCCCTGACCTGGCGTCCTGACTCCTCCTTGCCATAGCATTTGTGTTGTACCTCGTCAATCTCTAGCTGTGAGAGCAGTCCCTTCTTTCGAATGTTGGAACACTGAGCTACTAGTTGTTTCGCCGTCATTGCGGATGTTGGGTATTGAAGAATCCATAGGTCCCTCATCCTATTCATGTAGCCCCTTCCGCCGGGGTTACTTGCGTAGTAGCATTCCAACAACGCCCTGTTTTTGTCTCTTGCCCACCGATGCCTTCTTGTTCCAGTAGCCCACTTTTCGTCAGGGAAATCCATGACACAAGACGGGACCATTAAGCCACCTGGTAGAGGCGACGAAGTTGGATGTTCCACCAACACAGCCTTCTCGGCCTGGAGGCAGCGTCCGCAAATTAACCCCTCCAAGGCAACAGTTTTTCCAGCTGGGATGGTCTGTGGTCCGTCAGTGTGCAGCTTGATGATTCCATGATGGTTACTGTTGGCCAGTCTGTATCGTTGCTCAAGGATTTTCAGCACCGTTCTGTATCCATGTGGGGCTGGAATGGAGGGTTGTTGGTCTGAGAATGCTCTCTCATATGCCAAGTCCAGAGTGTTTGTACCAATCAGTATTGACGGCTGTTGAGCTGATTGGACATCAGGAACTACCAGGGCAAGTGTGTCAACAGCTGTGGTGGAACCCAAGAAGTCGGGAGGGAAAGTGACGTTCAGCTCCACATAACCAAGGTATGGAACAGCTCGGCCATTTGCTCCTTCTATCTCCAGTAGATTTTTCAGAGGTTGTATCTCATGGTCAGAAAGATAATCATGGTGGAAAGAGTGAGAGATGGTGGTTACCTGAGACCCAGTGTCTAACAGGCAGTTGAATACAGTTCCTCCAATCGTGACCTGTGCTGTGCTTCTGGTTCCAATGACTCCTTTAGGCAATGTGATGGAACGTCCATCCTGCTTGTAACTGGGACATGGGTCGATTGCAGCCTCCGTCTGTCCCTCCACAGAGACTGCCTCTAGTTTGACGATTTGTTATTGCTGTCCCAAGCCTGCTGACTTTTTTCAAGTTGTTTCTTCTTTTTCAGAACCAGTGTCGGGTTCGGAGGGTTGGCGCATCCTGCTGACATGTGCCCATCCTCTCCACATTTAAAGCAGTAGCCTGCTCTAGGCCGGGAACTGGTTGCACTGCTGCTGGGTCTTGGTTGTGCTGATCTGAGTTGAGGTGGTGCTGGCTTGGAGAATTGAGATTTCTGTGAGAGAAGAGCAGCCATTTGACTCTGCAGTTTCTGCATCTGTTGCTTCAGCTCATTAATAGCCTTGGTGTCTGAATGGCTACAAGCACATGTGCTCTGGGAATGAACAGCGGCACGAGGCTTGGATGCAGTTAGGTGCTTCTTCATGAGATTCTCCTTGGCCAGCTGTCTACCCTCCTCAGTTCGAAGCAGTAGGAGGAGCTCTGCAAAATATGGGGGATCGCTCCTCAAGTTCTCCAACTGTAGTTTGTTTAGGATATCGCTATCCCAGCATCCTCGACAAAACTGCTTGAGTAAATGTTTGTTGAAGTCTGAAGACAAGATACCACCTCTTTTCATCACAGTGTTTAATGTGAGTTGTAAACGTTGCAAAAAAGCAGAGGGTTTCTCACCCGGATCCTGTAACGTATTCAGGAATTGAGCAAACAACTCTTCACCATCTTGTACTAAAGCAAAAGCAGAATCCAACACTTTCAAATAGATGGATGGAATTGTGTTTGAGCCCAGCCCTTTCACAACATCTGCTGCCGGAGGTAGCAAACTTTCAAGGATGCGACGAGTGATCTGTAGAGGTGCCAAATTTGGATTTGCTAACAGCAGTTCAATGTGAGATCTCCAGGTCTCATAATCTGTTTCGTTAGCTGGTTTGGGGATCTTCCCAGAGAAAGGACGAAGTCTGAATGCAGATACGGTGTCTGTTTTTACAACATGCTCCACCACTAACTTTTGTATTTCCGGGGGGTTCATTTCAGTCTGTGACAGTGAAAATCTTTGTGGATGTGGCAGTGACCCCTGTTGGTCAGGTGAGGGATTGCTGGTAGCTGTCTCAGAGATTGCGGAGTGTCCAGACAACGACCCCTGCTGGCCAGGCAGAGATGATGCAGGCTCCACAATTTGGACTGAGGCTCCCTCTAAGTCACTGTCTTGTTCGATTCCTTCCAGATGCTCACTGATTTGTCCCATCATTTCCCGCAGAATATCTGGAAAATCCCTGCCGCTGCGGCGTGCAAGTTGCTTGAGCTCGCCGAGGTAATCTGCAGGGGTCCTGACTCCTCCTGTGGCTGTGGATTCTGCGGCAAGCGATCTTACACAAAAAGTCAAAGCCGAGTGATTCTTTGACTGATGAGTATATGGGAAAAACGTATTAAGAGCAGTTATCGCAGAACTATCACAATATTCAACGATCAGGTTTTTGTAAAAAACACTATTTGCGTCATCCACGAATATAACAGTTTTTATACGACCGTATTGTGTCAAATAATCAAGAATTTCCTCATCTTTCTCAGTGTTTGTGGCACCAGAAACAATGACAGAATGTGCAACATTGACCCCACTTTCCTGAATAAACTTCATTTTTTCTTGTCGCGGACCTTATCAAAACCACAGAAATTACCGAATATCAAATTACATCAAATAACACAAAAAAAAAAAACCCCTCATTCACCCATCAGGCTCCTGGCTGGCTCGCCACGTGTAACGCTAAGTTATTTAAGGACTAGTTTATGGCAATGGATGAATTTACTGACTGACGCGCAGAAGAAATAGTTCTTTATGGAGCCTAGATGGTGTGAATGATGAGACCAAAAACTGCAATGTCTTGTACCAAAAATATATTGAATAAATAGGGGAAAGGGGAAATGGAACAAAATAATTAACACAACACACAACGTAAATGTCCACAATTAAATAATAAATCAGTGCTGTGATTTTTCTGTGCAAGAGTCCTTTTGCTAAGAGTCCTTTTTTTGGTCCTTTTCTTTTTAAAGTTCACTTTTAAGGTATTCCTCCTTAGGGTCCAGCTTCATACAAGGGGGAAATATGTCCGTAATCCAAAGACGGCTAAGTGGGGGAAAAGAGGGGAAAACAAAGGATGGTCCTACCGGCTCGCCACTTCAATATGAAGAAGATCAAATTCAAAGGGGGAAAAAAACCTGACCTGTAGGTCAGAAAAATGTCCATTAGCACATCAAGTTCAATTCAGTTTACCGGTAAACAAATATATTCTTCTGCAAGTCTAGGTAACAATGCAAATCATAAATCATCATCAATCTATGTACAACAGTTAAATCATTAATCATCTTGGCTACGTAGCTTACTCTATACATTCCAGTAGCGTTCGCTACAAACAATACAAAAACAACAATAAAGAAAAACAACTGTCTAACAGACAGCATAGCCGAATTCAAGGCAACACATAACAATAATCATTCAATCGCACTTTGTTTCAAAGTAAGATCATAAAAATGCTTAAGTAAATAAAAGTGTTCAAAAACAGCGGTTTTTGAACCGGAGTTCTGCTCGCGGTGGGAACGCTGCCGCACAAAGTCATTTTTTAAGTCGCGAAAACGATCGGCTGGTTACTGACAACCAAAGGTTGTAAGATATTAAGGACACTTACCGCTGAGGTGAAATGAGTTTATCGATGAATTGAGGAGAGAAAACTATGGAAGAAATATAGTATCATCAGAATTCAAGTATTTTTAGACATTGAATTTATGACACTGAATTTTATCCTCCAAATTTCCCTGCAAAAATATTCACCTGCAAAAATTCACCTGCAAAAAATTCACCTGATAAAAGCCCTGAGTGTAGAGCAGGTAAGATATAAAGTTGCATCCTAAATTCATGCAGAGTGTTTAGTTTATGACTTTTTCACCTGGTCATTTCTTGATGAACAGATGGTCTTTTAGGGTTGACCAAGCTGGTACCTTGACTCTGTTCTCTGCAAGATGTTGCAAAAAACAAAATCATATGGAGACAATATTGGACACAAAATGTATAACAATTTAGTTAAATGTAGCATTAACTCATAGGTCTTGCTAAAGTAAACCTTGTATTCTGATTCATCACAGCAGCAGTTCAGTTGGATGATGTCAGTAACTGCAGCAAGTGTCTTGCTGACTGAATAATTACATCTTGCATAATCTGAAACAAACACATAAAGACAGAAACAATTTATAAATTAACGTTTGATAAAATCTAAGAATTAATCATTTATTAGATACCAATATGAATATGTCTACCATAAAACTTGTGTGGAGCGAAGTTACATTCAATCAAGATGGTCTGGCATGCTACAACTTTATAGTATTCTGGCTACAAGTATACATACCCATCTTGTACATGTTCTTTAACATTATTATTATCATCATCATCCTCCTACCCAATTATCTGTTTCTTTTAATCAGAGTATGCTGTTTTAATGACTTTACAATATCATTTACATTGTGTTCCTTACATTTTCCCCAATTGTATGTTATATTAATCCTATATTTCCGTTTTAATATTTCTAATGTTTGCCTTGTTTTCTTCACTGTCTGGTGAATTTTTGCAGGTGAATATTTTTGCAGGGAAATTTGGAGGATAAAAATTCAGTGTCATAAATTCAATGTCTAAAAATACTTGAATTCTGATGATACTATATTTCTTCCATAGAAAACGCTTTGTTTTCCAATACCGTTCTAAATGCCATAAGCTCACAGCCACAGCAGGAGTCGAACCCGGAAGTATCCCTCCACAGCCGGTTTTGAGAGTTGCCGCGACGTGGAAGGAGCCAATCAGAAGAGGGACCTCAAATCAGCTGACGTGGGTCATGTGACAGGGAGTAGTTGATATGGGTTACACACACAACTTTGCCGACATGTGGCCAACAGCAGTCTGCCGTATTTTGCGGCAAAATTATCCACACCCACAGCCGCGCTATGAATTGTGGGATATATGGGACCGCGAAGCGTGCACCGGACCACGCTTGATATTTGGGGAAATCGACGGCACATTTGGAGTATGCATTTGAAGTACATTTCGGATTGGGACAGCCGTCGTCACGTGGCGGTGACGTAATCGCACTTAAAATGCGTACTTCAAGCGTGCAGACCCCGAATTGGGACACAGCCATAGAGCGAGCGATTCACTCAGGACTCACTAACCCCCTCCCTCCTGTGCTGAATCATAGAGCGAACGAATCACTCACTCACTCACTCACCCCATCCCTTCTGGCTCACAGCTTCTTCTTCTTCTTGGTTGGCAACCAATGTTAAGGCGCATTACCGTCCCCTGGCTCACAGCTCAGTGGACATTTAGATGAGAAAATATATATTTGACACATTTAAGGAAAATACTAATAAAATAAAAATAAACAAAATAAATGTTTATTAAGCAATTTTGATAAGATAAGATAAGATAAGATAACCTTTATTAGTCCCACACGTGGGAAATTTGTTTTGTCACAGCAGGAAGTGGACAGTGCAAAAGTTATGAGGCAAAAATTAGAATACAATAAGAATAAATACAGTACACAACTGTACAGAATAGAATAAAATAAAATACTATATACAGTAGAATAAAATAAAATAAAAATACAATAAGATAAGAATAGAATACAAATACAAATACTATATACAACTGAGTAAAAATACAACGATGACAGAAAGGATTATTGCACTTAGTATTATTGCATATGTATGGATGTGTGTGCTTGATCAGTTAAAGTCTTTATTATGGAGTCTGACAGCAGTGGGGAGGAAAGACCTGCGATAGGAAATTGCTTAATTTTAGAAATGTTTTTGCTCTTTTTTGCTCTATAAAATAGTGGTTTTCTTTTAGAATCACTCATCTTAGCAGTAGGACATACATGAAAATGTAAATTTTTTGAACTCTCTGGTCAACTGACTCAGTGAATCAAATGATCCAAAAATCCGATTCATTTTGGTGAGTGACTCATTAAAACTCGATTCAGTAAAAAGAATCAAATTTACCATCACTACTCCCCGTTAAATTCAGAATCCGCTTTAAGGTTTTGACCTTGACTTTCAGGGCTCTGCATGGACAAGCACCAACATATATAAGTGAACTTTTACATCCATACATTCCCAGCAGGTCCCTGAGGTCATGTGACCAGGGTTTGCTGGTTGTCCAAAACACAAGGCTGAAAACAAAAGGCGACAAAGCTTTTGTGACTGTGGCCCCCAGATTGTGGAACTCTCTCCCTTTGAGCCTGAGATCTGTGGACTCCGTGGTCGCTTTTAAAAAATAGCTAAAAACTCATCTTTTTAAACTTGCTTTTGGTTGATTTTTATTTTTAGGTTTTGGCTTCTGTGAAGCACTTTGTGATTTTTATCTTGAAAGGTGCTATATAAATAAAATTTTACTTTACTTACTTTACACACGGGTGCTCACACACACAAACTACACCCTTTTTGGCTCCTCAAAGCACACTGTGCGCTGTCGATCTTACGTGCTGCACAATAATGTTTAATATTTAGCATTTACTGTCATATTCCCATATATCATTGTGATGTTGTTTATTATATTGCTCTTTTTTTCTGCTTGTTTTCTCTTTTTTCTTTCTCAACAGGTGATCCAGGTGATTGATATACGTATTTTTTGTCTGCTTATTTTGTTGTTTTTTGTTTTTTGCCCTTTATCCCCGTCCCTCTTCCCCGCTGTTTTTCTTTCTCTCTTTCTTTCTCCCCTTTCTTTTCCCCAGTCAAGTCTGTTCCGTATTTAGCAAAGTGAAAATAAAATAAACAATAAAAGGTGAATCAAATAGCCCATTACGGCAAGGCTGGGATGGTCCATTTGGTAAAGTAAATCCGTTGGGCATCTTTCTTTGCCTTTAGACAAGAATTCTGATGCAAAAGAACCAAACGGGACAGGCAAAAAAAAAAAGAAAAAAAATTCGATCTCTTTACCTGTCGGCTTCCCGTTGCTGTCATGCGACCGGCTGTTGCAGTTAATAATACAACAGCTTCTTGCCATTCTTTGTGTTTCTTTTTATCCCTGTGTGATTGTTTTCTTGTGAAAGCCAAATAATAGATCATGCCACCAGTGGAGTTTCTTGTAACTCTTTCACCAGTCAGATGTAGCTATGCAGTCACATGACCAGTTATACACTATGGCAGGCAAAGTGGGAAGAGTCAAAACAAACTGACATTTCAACGTGAAAAAACTCATTTCGTCTAACCTGAGGAAATGTGCCCCGGTAAGTTTACTCTAAATTTCTTTTTAGCTGTGGTTAGGTAGATGTCTGGCTAATGTTGTGTCGAGCAACTTTTTGATATGTCCTTAGTTCAACACACATAAATTAAATGGCTGAATTGCCACCTCAGCATGCAGTAAAGTATTTGCTAATTAACTAATAATTTTATTCTGGCGTGTTGCGGTGAGGACATGTTTAATAGTTTTAGGACACTGGGGAGGAGGATTGGACCTTGGCCTTGTCCACCTCTAACATGTGGAGAGCTCCGTCACATGACTGTGGGGATATGGAGGCGGTTTTCCTCATGCCCTGAGTTTGATTAAACTAGAATTACATAATTTTTTCGGCGCTACGTTGTGGTGAGATACACTGAAAAAAATGTTTTGTTCAATTTACTCAATTTTTTTATGACAAGTGGTTGCACGAAATAAATTTGTTTGAATCCAGAAATATTTTTTAAGTACACTGAATTTAATTTAAGCGAGTAAAACCAACATATATTTTTAAGCTACTTTAACTTAACTGTTGTGGATACAACTTAGTCAAATATTATTAGTAATTCCAACTAAGGTCGTGTTAAATGTACCAGAATAATTTGTTTCCTTTACACTTATGTCCCAAACTTATATTCAAATCAATCAAATTGTTAATTTCTCTCTATTTCAATTAAGTTAAGTTTACTTAAAAAATATTGCTTACCCTGATTTGTAGTTTTTAAAAACGTCAATAATGAAAACTACAACATTCTTTCACATCATTTATTAATGCAAAATTTGTTGCAAACAGAATAAGAATCCACATCTCTAAGGGAAATTGCTGCAATTTGTATAATACAAATTACAAAACTTTTGCCTATGAACTAGTAGCTTTAAAAAGCTGTATTCAAACAAAACAGAAACAACAGACAAGGGAAAGGTTAACCAATGTTTCTCTTCCTCTAAAAAAGAAAAAAACAAACAAACTCCTTACATAAAAGAATAAAACACTACCAGCAGTATAATGTATCACAATTAGAAACTGATGCATCCACAAACTAACCAGTTTCAGACTTGCTGTTCTGCGATCCATATTTAGAAATTGCATTTTAATAAGGTAATTAGACTTAAAATTAAACTTGTGTTTTCCTTACTGCTTATTGACCACTGTCTTTCCATTCTAGTCCTTCCTTGAAGATTCTGAATGTTTTACATATTTTCTGACCTAACATACTCGCTTCAAAACAATTAATAGTCTTTAAAGTGTTACCAGTGTGCTGCAGTGTGGTAATCATGAATGGTTTCTTTTGTTTTTTTTATTCGGTTGAGTTAACACTGATTATACGCAGGGCAGCAGCTATAACTGAATAATTACAAAGTTGCTCTTCAAGCTACTCAAATGTACCACACGTGAAACATTCATTATTGAAAGTTAAAATGTTCAATCGAAACATAACACAGAACAAATGATGGTTGTACAAGAGTTTCACTCCTATTCACAAGAGCACCAGTCATTGGTAATTTACATAACAGCATTCTCTTGATGTGTGGTTTTAGAAATCTTCCTATCCAGTAGCAATTTTGTTCTTCAGCCCAAAGACTTTGGGGGAGAGCTTTTCACCATCCAATCCCATCAACACTTTCTAAATGAATTCATAATAGTCCTTCAATTCCTTGGGGAAGGCTAGGTTTATTGCATAGATTACTCCAAGCATCAATGCACAAGCTTGGGCCAGAGATCCAATGTTGTCCATGACTATCTCCCCTTCAACAAATATTCCAATGTCATCATAATGTCCATTTTGTCCGTCCTCCCTGTTGATGACATAAATGCCCATGGTGTGCTTCTTCAGGTCTCTCTGGATATCATCTCCTTCAATGTCCTAAACATTTAATAAAAAGGTAAAAGAAAAAACAATTAACTCTACAATTAAATTCCAATCTAGTCGTTTGTGTGTGTGTGTGTGTGTGTGTGTGTGTGTGTGTGTGTGTGTAATACACACAGAAAGATATCTATCTAAAAAGTGTGTGTATAGATGACTTGCTTACAATGACTTAAATGACTTACAAAGAACTCCCGAATAAGGCTTCCGTCCTCTTCACCAAGGTAGAGGCAAAGTGCCCTGAGAACTGCTTCCCTTTTCACTTTAACATCACTTTCAGCCTGTTTAAAGAGAGTTGCTGATTAAACCAATTTGGAAAAAAAGAACAATGTCTGACATTCGCAATAAGTAAATTTTATCATAAGTCAGTTCAAACATAGTAAATAAAATTTATATATGAAATTTCAAAATTTAGATTGCTTGGCTGGTCACCTAAAACGGCTTATTGGACTCACCAGTGACCTGCCACTTAAGACAAAAGAAATCCAAATAGAATTTGCAATATTCAGATTTACCTCTTGCATGATCTGCAAGTGGTGGGCAAGTTTCTGCCCAGAAACACCACCCTTCTTCTGGAAAACTGTCATCAACTGAGGTGTAATTCTGTCTAACTGTGCCGCGAAGGTCATCTCCAGTTGAAGTGTTGTAATACACTGGAATTCAGCATTTACCTGTATCTCTCACACACACACACACACACACACACACACACACACACACACACACACACACACACACACACACACACACACACACACACACACACACACACACACACACAGAAAAAAAGAAGACTGGTGCTTAATCATTGGTATGATTATTTTGTTATTTCTTCATTAAATGCTACAATGCAATTGCCATCACTTCATAAAGCATGATTGTCATATGGGTTAGTATACAGTGCATGAAGGATGTTACTACTGTTAATCAAAGAAGAAATGAATGGCATCAGTCCATTTAACGGGTTTAAAGGGTTTTAAAAAGCAGATATTTGTCTGTTTCAGGTGGTTAGCAACACATTTTCCTGTGCTCTTTGTCCACTGGTGGGAGTGTCTCACCTGTGAGGTCAGCGGGGCAGAACTCTGCCGTCAGCAACAGAGAGCAGAGAAAATTTAGATGTGCAACTAAAAACATGCTTGCCATGTAAGCCCCAAACATCTCTGAAATTGCTCTGCAAACTTCAGAGTACTTATACTTCAGGAGTCCTGTGGGTACCGTAAAGACTCATGTATGCAAACAAACCACATTTTTTTTTGCAATCTGATCCTTTTTCTCTTGGCTGTTTCCTTCAGGGATCACCACAGTGAATGATCCACCTCCATCTAACCCTATGCTCTGCATCCTCTTAACTCACAAGAACTAAATTCCTGTTTTTCATTTCACTTTCGCAAGTTTTTTTTTTCTTTTGTCCTGGATAAAAGAAATTTAATCATATATATTAATTGATATTAATTAATATCAATATTAATAATCACAAGAACCCTTAAGATGAGATAGATAAACTTGTCCCTGCAATACTGTGACAAATACTGTTGTGATAAATATGTAAGGAATTTGCATGTACTTACCAAAATAACACCATCTTCTTGAATAAACAGTAACACATAAGGGGAAGAAAATCTGCCAGAAAAGGAAGACAAATAAAAAAAAATAAACTTTAGAAAGACAAACAATTACCGTTTCCAAGCCATTAGTGCATTACTTCATGATACTCCCTTGTAACAAAACAAATCTTACTTGTGCCTCTGTGCAAACTACAGATGGCACGATACCACTTTTTTATGTCCGATACCGATATCATAAATTTGATTATCTGCCGATATGAATCTGATATAGTGTATTTTATAATAAATAAAATTGTTTTTATAAATATTTTGCTGCATTTTGTATAAGTTCATACTCAGTTTTAAAAACAAAACATTAAAGCTATTCTGTTATACCTGTATGCAAAAAATACACTGCACCCAAAATATTTTATACTTCAGCAATACTGATCAACCTAAAAAACTTACACCATCCTCCTTATTCAGGTATTCTAAACAGTACATAGAAATATTAAACTAACTAATAGGGCTGCCAACTCCCAGCAAAAATATTAGGAAACCACCCCGCACCCTCCGCCTGATAATGCTTAATTGACGTAATCTACTTTAATGCACAGAAATCAATTATTTTTCTATAATAATTTGATTCAACATTTTTCTTCAATACAGTGGCAGACAGCGCAGATGGTACCTTCCCAAAGGAAAAAGTGCTATATGTACTACTATTACTAGGGCATATATTAGACTTAATATTTACTACATACAATAATGGATCTCTATACATTTAACCAGATCACCACTTTGGTAGTAAGATTTAGAATAATTATTTATTAAAAGCTAGACATTTTAAATGAGAATAAGAAAGAAAATTATGTCTTTGTGTCTCCCTTTCCTTGTTAATGCCCTACCTGGCCCCCTGGCAAAACTTTGCTAGACCCGCCCCTGCACAGTTACCAGCTGTCAGCTACCTAAAAAAGGATCCTGGTGTTATTTGTCTCTCATAAACAGTTCATAACTTCCCTTCAACTCATTCATGTGACCTAAAATGTAAACCTGTTTCTTCATTACCTGTTCAGCTCTAATGATTCAGTAAAAACTTCTCCTGGTTTCACCTTCATGTTTCCTTCTCACCACATATCCAAACTATCATGACCAGCAGCTATTACGGCTGTGCCTTCAGAAAACACAAGCGGATACTAGAAGTAATATTAAAAAAAATTCTAGCAACAGCTTATCAAGCTTAAACGTGCTGCTGTTGTTTATCTGCCGTTTTCCTCTTTCTAGCGCAAACTGGGTGACTAACAAATGAGAGAGACTAGCGACAGAAAAGCTGATCACCTGATAATCGATCAGTTTCATGATTGAAGTAGCAACAGGAGAGGGAGGGGGGAGAATGAGGGAAGAAGTTTTAGCTGTTCAGCATGAAGACACCGAATAACTCCAGCTTTGTGTCTTTTTTCATTCTAGCTGAAGTATAAAACAAATCGCTTCCTTTCCCCCTCAATACAAAACTCCGACAGCCAGTCCAGCTGTGGCTCCATACATCGGTTGTTAAGCTCAACATGGAAATACTATGCAAACATAAAGAGATGAACTTACACACTTGCTTTACTTCTGTGTTAGCTTTCTCTGAGATTAAATGCAGCGGTTTGGAAGCACGTAGCGAGGCTTTAAATGCTAAACCAGACCGCTGACAGGTCTTGCACTCAACAGCTCTATCAAGTGAAGCAACTTCTTTTCTGAGTTAATTTCAGTCCTGACAAACATCACTCTCAGTGCCTTTTGATCTCACATTTTTGGCAACCACTGAGTTATTCTCCTCCACAGTTTACAACCATTATTTGTTTCTGCACAAAAGACGTTGTGCAACGCCAATCCTACTTATTTCCTACTGCACCCCTGACTGTGCAGGTGCGTTCAGAAGCCCCCTCCCCCGCCCGACTATTCCTTAATGCCAATGTTGTGGCGGGAGGGACGATTTCTCCACTTAAAACTGCAGGCGACTGTACAGTGCACTTTACAGCTAACTACAGAGAAATTGCCTCGTTCCATAATTTGTTAGTACAAAGTGTGCCACCAGAACTAAGCTAAAAACATATGACATTTTAACGCATCAATACAATTACTCTTTTAATAGAGCAGTAGCTAATAGAGCACATAGCTAGCTTAAGTCAAATCACGACAAAGTTCAGAGCTGTACAACTACTTAGACTTCTTTCTCCATGTGCACACGTCTTAAAGAGTCAACATGCTTTGACTGAGGTAAAAAAACTAAAACAAAAACGACCGTAAAAGGTTTACTTACCGAAGCTAGACCACCTTTATATGAAGTTGTGCGATTAACTTGAGCCTGCTTGCAGCACACAAAGAGTCCGCTTCTTCAGTCCGCGTGCAAAAATGGTGGCCTGTCCTAACGCATGCGCAAAATGGCCCAGCAGGAGGCTATGAAAAACATACTTAAGCATTTTGAGCTACATTTAATTAACTAAAATTAATTGGATTAAAACGCAGGGAATGTATTCTGGAGTTACTCGAATTATATATGTAGACAGGAATTACTCATTTGAATTGAAAAGATATACCAAAATATAATATGCTATATTTAAAAGGAGACAATATCACTTCTTTCAGTGTAAGTTTGTGGGTGTTGTGTCCGTAGCTTCGGCTGCCCTTTTGCTCGCTGGTTAGCTAGCGTGAGCTATAAGCTAACAGCTAGCCTGGTTAATGAAGCTAGAGTTCCAAGCACATGAAAACACAGCTCATCTCTACTGCTTTAACTGTTAAATCAGAAGGCAGTACTGTGGTTGACAGGGGATTTCTAAGAATCGCCCCACAGTTCTTCAGCTGAGACACCCGAGTTAGAAAACACAAACACTGGAGTTGTCTTTACTTGCGAGGGCGGCCACAGAGCGCTCGTCCTCGCAGGAGGCACTCACGGACTCGCGCTCTGTCACTGTCTGCGTTCTTTATTTATACAAGCTTGTGTGTGTACAAAGGTAACAAAGTTATTCCAAGAACTTAGAGCTGAGGTTCCCCTTTTCTAAGTCTGTATGTTCTTAGAAAAGTGGAAGCTGTTAAATGCTAAAAAAGTTTATCACACAAGAGTTCATGTAAAAGGTCACGTAGACATGTGGATTGCTTAGTGATCAATAAAAAACACATTTCATGTAGCTGATCATGCTATGTACAATTTTCTTCTGACAGTGGTTGACAGGGTTTATTATGTGAAACAGCAGCTTGTTTAGCTTAAACAGCCTGCGTTAGGAGGCTAGCTTCATCAGCCACCAGGAAACACTCGCAGATCCTCAATGCTATGGAGATGAAGATGCTCAGGTGGATGATGGGCTTAATCCGCGTGGATCGTGTGACTAATGAAGGTGTTCGAAAACGACTCGGAGTTGTCCTGATGGAAAGGAAGATAAGGGAAGCGTGCCTATGGTCGCATGGACACGTCATGTGCAGTAAGGAGAATTTGGTGTCAAGAACAGCCCTCCGACTCGACCCTGGAGGCCGCCGACCGCAAGGAAAACTGTAAAAGCGGTGGATGGATACAAAGACCGAAGACATGCGCGCAGTGGCTCTCACCCCAGAGGAGACTCAAGACCGATCCAAATGGAGAAGACAGAGCCACGCAGCAGACCCCGCGCTGGGAAGATGCTAGGAAAGAGTGAGAGACACCAAACAAGAGTCAGTAGCAGAGGAAGTTGTTTGGCAAGTTTTTCATGGATGCAAACCACATACTCTTATACTTAGCCCCAAATTCATTTTCCTTGCAATGTTTCATCATGTAAGAGGAAATAAACAGGCTTTCCAACAGTATAAGATTTATTTCCAAGAAGTATTTTTAAAACAAAGAAATAATCAGCCCCCCAAAAATTTCTACAAGTTTAGAGTTTTTCACAGTTTTTTTCTTCGAGGTAAGTTCATCTATGACATTAAAATACAGGGAGTGCAGAATTATTAGGCAAGTTGTATTTTTGAGGAATAATTTTATTATTGAACAACAACCATGTTCTCAATGAACCCAAAAAACTCATTAATATCAAAGCTGAATGTTCTTGGAAGTAGTTTTTAGTTAGTTTTTAGTTTGAGCTATTTTAGGGGGATATCTGTCTGTGCAGGTGACTATTACTGTGCATAATTATTAGGCAACTTAACAAAAAACAAATATATACCCATTTCAATTATTTATTTTTACCAGTGAAACCAATATAACATCTCCACATTCACAAATATACATTTCTGACATTCAAAACAAAAACAAAAACAAATCAGCGACCAATATAGCCACCTTTCTTTGCAAGGACACTCAAAAGCCTGCCATCCATGGATTCTGTCAGTGTTTTGATCTGTTCACCATCAACATTGCGTGCAGCAGCAACCACAGCCTCCCAGACACTGTTCAGAGAGGTGTACTGTTTTCCCTCCTTGTAAATCTCACATTTGATGATGGACCACAGGTTCTCAATGGGGTTCAGATCAGGTGAACAAGGAGGCCATGTCATTAGTTTTTCTTCTTTTATGCCCTTTCTTGCAGCCACGCTGTGGAGTACTTGGACGCGTGTGATGGAGCATTGTCCTGCATGAAAATCATGTTTTTCTTGAAGGATGCAGACTTCTTCCTGTACCACTGCTTGAAGAAGGTGTCTTCCAGAAACTGGCAGTAGGACTGGGAGTTGAGCTTGACTCCATCCTCAACCCGAAAAGGCCCCACAAGCTCATCTTTGATGATACCAGCCCAAACCAGTACTCCACCTCCACCTTGCTGGCGTCTGAGTGGGACTGGAGCTCTCTGCCCTTTACCAATCCAGCCACGGGCCCATCCATCTGGCCCATCAAGACTCACTCTCATTTCATCAGTCCATAAAACCTTAGAAAAACCAGTCTTGAGATGTTTCTTGGCCCAGTCTTGACGTTTCAGCTTGTGTGTCTTGTTCAGTGGTGGTCGTCTTTCAGCCTTTCTTACCTTGGCCATGTCTCTGAGTATTGCACACCTTGTGCTTTTGGGCACTCCAGTGATGTTGCAGCTCTGAAATATGGCCAAACTGGTGGCAAGTGGCATCTTGGCAGCTGCACGCTTGACTTTTCTCAGTTCATGGGCAGTTATTTTGCACCTTGGTTTTTCCACACGCTTCTTGCGACCCTGTTGACTATTTTGAATGAAACGCTTGATTGTTCGATGATCACGCTTCAGAAGCTTTGCAATTTTGAGACTGCTGCATCCCTCTGCAAGATATCTCACTATTTTTGACTTTTCTGAGCCTGTCACGTCCTTCTTTTGACCCATTTCAAGGTTCAAGGTTCAAGGTTCTTTATTTGTCACATGCATAGTTATACAAGTATAACACACAGTGAAATGTAGCCTGACACGCTCCTCGACATGTGCAAAAATGGGGGGGGGGGTGTAGAGGAAGAACATTATATATATATATACATACATATAATATATACACTGGGTGAATGTGCAGTAGTAGCAGCAAGCAGGTGAATTCTGTACATTAATATGAATAGACATCTGTTACGAGTTCAAAATTGGGGATGGAGACAAGAGAAAAACCACAATAACAACACTGGTCCGGTCGGGTTGAGTCAAACGATGATTTTAATGATCACACGCGTGGGAGATGGACACTGATGCAGACAGCCTCAAAATCTCAAAATGGTGGAGCATTGCTCAAACTTTTATAGCCTCTGGTGTCTCCACCTTATCATAAAAAGCCTAAACATTCACATGCTCTCTCTCACACAGCGCCTGAGCTACGACCTTGGCTCCCTGTTTATCTGCTCCTGCTGAAATGGGGCAGAAAACTCCAGCACACTCTATTCTCTTCTACTCAGACAAATTAGACAATAACCTTCTGCGAACAGTATTTCTTATAACTCAGCAATATAATGCATCATAAAACAATATCATTCATTCACAACAAGTCAGCAATTTAATGTAATGCAAATCAGTTTAACTAATGTAATAGTTATCAGCTTCTTCTAATTCAGGAGAATAATGCAAACTAAACTACATAATAATTCACAATCTTTAATTCGGGGTATAACATGGCATAAAATAATATTAGAATCTAACAATTCCCCCTGATGAGCTCATTAGAATAATGACCTCACAAACACCCTTCAATTCAGTGTGGCCGGGTTCATCTCTTCTCACTCCTGAGGACCTTTGTCCCCCTGAGGGGCGAACCATATGTGGGATGACCTCTATGTTTGCGCAGTTCAGATGCAAGAAAAACTATTATTCCAACAATAGCGAGTACAGATGACACTCCCCAGGTCTCCCACAGCTTTCAGCCTTTATTTTATTGCTGCAGCTACCAGTGTCGTCCAGTTGGGTGATCCTCTGCTCTTCATTCTTCAACCTTAGGGGTTAGACAACCCTTCAGTCGTAACACAGATCAGGGGATTATTCTGCTCCGATTTCAAACAACGATCTGTGTATTCTCCAGAAAAGGAACAGGAAGGTGTCCCCTTTTTGCCCAAAAGCCTCTCGAACTTCGTTGGTCTGGTGTTCCCGGATTTCCGCCAACCCCTTCATGGTTATTGCTGTGTTTATGGGATCCATCCTTTTGTGGTGACTAGCTGGAGCCCAAACGCCATGACCCTTGGACCCAGTTGATGTCTCGGCAGTCACTGTGTCTGTCTCTGCTACGGAGGATCCTCGTATATCTGTAACCTCGTCTGGTGTCTGTTCCTTTCTCTGTAAGAGACAGAAAACCAAAACACCTCTCTTCCTAACCCTAATAATCTAATGTTGTTATCTACTGACCTTCTAGTGATTCAGAATTGGTCTAAAACATTCAGAATGTCCCAGGGACTTATTCTAATCATATCTTATGTGTGTGTAAGCATGTTTGCATTTAGCCCTCCGCACTCAAGGCATTTCCTACACTTTATCAGTCCGGACAGTCACGCCGAACGAAGCTTCTGACCTTCAAAAGGCCGAGTGCCAACTCGTTATAAGCACATTTGCAAGGTGTGTCTGAGAATTATTGAAACCACTCTTTTTAACAAAAGACAAAAAATTAACAAATCTTCTAAACGCTATTCAGTTCATTTCAATGAGTAATGATTAAACATGAAAGTGATAGTTTATGCTTTTTCACTGATTCTCTAAAAGGTTATAAAATGTTCAAATAATCCTGGTTTGATGTTAAAGCTCAACCTTCCCCCCCTTTTTTGACACATTCCAATGTGTCAAATCAACGGAGCTAGAACATTCAAAAAAGTTAGGCAGCTACAAAGTTTCCCAGACTCTTAAGGTGATCCGCGTGTAACGTTCTGACTCAGGTATTTAATATTTTAATAAATGTCGTTTAATTAACTGCCGCTATTTAAACTAACCTTAAAGACATAATTTAAAAAAGATCACAAAAAATAACATGATATCAGTGTTTTGTAAGCGTGTGCGGCCTTCTATGCTCGAAGCCTTTCCCCTCAATAGATCAGTCAGACATTCGCGCTGACTGTAGCTTTTAACCCTTATTAACTTGAGCACAACTCTACAATGAGCAACAAGTTGCAATATGTATGAAAATGATCATGGTTACACCTGCAATGAAAAATTATATCATTATCCTAACACCTGTAAATAGAAGATTCATCAGAAGTTATAACAATCACAGGAACACAGATGTTAGTATAAGGTCAAAAGCTTCAATAAATGATCATCGATGCAATGCTTGTCGCATGATTCTCATACAATAATAATGCTGATATTGAAATAACAGTAAAACACCCCCTTTTATCCCGTTTCACTTGACACCTAAACATTTATAAATGCCTCTTTTATTCTTAATTTTATTTCCCCCTTTTCTCCCCTTACTGACCACAGCAGGGGGATCTTAGTTTTGAATCAGCCATGAATCCAGCTCACCTGATTCATCAGTGAGCTCCACCATCACTGGCGTCTGACAGGGTGGCGCTGCATACTCTTCCTTTAATGTCACTATTTTCAACCTGTTAATGAGAGTGTTTAAACCTGAAGTCGACTACGTCCACAACAAGTCAATACAGCTGTAAATGTGGCCAATTATCAATCTATTACCAATCAATAACAACAGATAACTTCTATTTTATGCATGCTTTTAATCAACCACTCACCCAGAGGATCTCCAATCCCAGCAAGTTCCTTCTCCTCCTTTAATGAGTCTGTCCTCCTTCCATGCCCTGGTAACTGGTCCATCCAGAGCCATATGATCTCAAATATACATACAACAAGCCAAACCACACCTTGGTCACACCAACCCCTTTCCACCCCCAAGATGTCCAATGCCATCCTAGTATGGACTGAAAGTGGCTTTAACGCTGACTGTCCTGACAATCCATCTCATACTTTTCATACTTATTAATATGAATAGACATCTGACTATTTTACAGGATAGACAATATAAACATATTTAAAATTAAAGGAATTGAAATGTACATTGTGCCTTGGTTTAGTGTCTGGAAGAGTCCTGTCTCAGTCAGTTATAGATGATGTGAGAGGGCGGGTGTGTGTGTTTAGGGCACGGATGGCTTGGGGATAGAAGCTCCTCTTGAGTCTCTCTGTCCTTGCCCGGAAGATGCGGAACCTTCTACCAGATTGCAGAAGTTGGAACAGTTTGTTGCCAGGATGGGACGGGTCCTTCAGTATCTGCGCTGCTCTAGTCCGGCATCTCCTGGTGTAGGTGTCCTGAAGCGGGGGGAGAGCAATCCTGCAGCAGCGTTCTGCTGTACGGATCACTCTCTGGAGAGCTTTTTGGTCCTTCACACAGCTGTTCCCGAACCACGATGTCATGTTCTGTGTGAGGATGCTCTCCACAGCGCCTGTATAGAAAATCCTGAGGATCTTTGGAGAGACCCTGAACTTCCTCAGTTGTTGTAGGTGATACAGGCGCTGCCTAGCCTTTTTGGTCTGGACCTGAATGTGGGCAGCCCATGTCAGGTCTGAGGAGATGTGGACACCAAGATACTTGAAGGACTGCACCCTCTCCACTGGAGCTCCATTGATGATGATGGGCTTGTAGTCTCTGTGCTGACCCCTTCTGAAGTCCACCACCAGCTCCTTGGTCTTGCTGACGTTCAGCTGGAGGTGGTTGTCCTGGCACCATGATGCCAGATTCTTCACTTCATCCATGTAGGCCGCCTCATCGTTGTTGGAGATGGCACCCAACACCACTGTGTCGTCAGCAAACTTCACAATGGTGTTGGAGCCGTGGGTGGCCACACAGTCTGAAGTGTAGAGGGAGTAATTTAATTGCACCTTAGAACACACATGCATCAACACTACAATGAGCGGGTGGAGGGAGGTTTGGAGTCTTCTCCCACCCCCGTTCTCTGCGGCCTGCTGGAGCGGGAGGGCTAAGAGGAGTTGGCCGTCCGACTGCGGTCTGGGGTGTGGGGCCTCCCTGCTGCTACGGAGTCGGGGTGGTCTGCCTCTCCCCACCGCAGGGAAAAGGGTAACACCACCTGGGTCTGGGTGCAGTTCCCCCCTCCAGGGGCAAGGGTACCTAGACCCGGTTTGTAGAGTACGCTTGGGGAGTGTGATTGTGTGTACAGCGTCTCTTTATGTCTGTCTCCACGTTGGTTGAGTGTGGAGTGAGTGCACATGAGAGCATGAGGGTGGGAATGGATGTTTGTGTCTGTGTGTGCCTGTATGTCTGTGTCTATATGTCAGGCTGGGTATCAGACGCCACCTCTTTGGGGACACCTCAGGCCCTCCAAGGTTTGGAGGCCTATCTCCACCCACCACCACTTCCCCTGCCGGTGGCGGACCCCCTCAGACATCGGTGCGTTGGTGGTTCTTTGTGTCTGGGGGTGGGCGTCCAGGTACACACCGGCTCACTCCTTGGCGGCCACTTATCGGGGCCTGGAGCCTGGGGCTCGCTCGGGCCCCTTCGGAGGTGGGGTGCCCCCGGCCTCTCGGCCTGGGGCTCGGTCACTCAGGCACAGCTGGGGGCCGGCGGAGCTCATGGGCGCGTCACTGCAACTCCCCCTGGCTTCTGCTCCGCGGCTGCTGAGTGAGCCCTCATCTGGGACTCTCCTCAGCTCTTACTGGGACAGTGGCGCGGCTGCCCCTCTGTTGGTCTTCCTTGGTTTCTTGTGTTCTGGGGGCCTCTGGATGTCTGGAGTTTTGATCTCCTCCATACATGCTTCACACCCTGGAGGACGGGGCTGTGGCCCCCCCACACTCCCTAGCAGATCGTTACATGGAGAAACCTTCGGAATACAAGCGCGCTGATCCACACAGGTATGCACACGGGTGTTCACTGCTCGTAGACCCAAATTACACCTTTCTTGGCCGCTACTTCGAAGCACATCTGTCCTGCGTGCTGCACAACAACATTGAATATTTAGTATTTACTGCTGTTTACACTTAGCTAGATTAATGCGATGGTGTTGTGTTTAGTATGTTGCTTTGTTTTTTTTTTGCTTGTTTTCTATTTTTCTCTCAACAGGTGATCCAGGAGATTTTTATTTTTTTTTCTCCCCCCCTTTCTCACTGTCCCTCTCCCCTTCTGTTTTTCCTTTCCTTCCTCTTTCTTTCTCCCTTTCCTATCCCTCACTCATGTCTGTCCCGTCTGTAACATCTGAAAATAAAATATAATAAATAATAAAAACAAAGATCGACCAAATGGACCAATACGGCAATGCCACGATGATCCATTTGGCAAAGTAAATCCATTGGGTATCCTTGTTGGCCTTCAGACAACAATTCTGATGGCTAAAGAACCAAATGGGACAGGCAAAAAAAAAAAAAAAAAAAGATTTTACAGTAAAATCAGCCTCCAATAAACCACTCATACTCAAGGAAAAAAAAAATAAAAAAATTTTACAGTAAAATCAGCCTCCAATAAACCACTCATACTCAAGGAAAAAAAAAAAAAATGAAGTGTAGAGGGAGTAGAGCAGTGGCGAGAGGACACATCCCTGAGGTGCTCCTGTGTTGATGGTGATGCTGTTGGAGAAGCACCTGCCCACCCTCACCACCTGAGTTCTGCCAGTGAGGAAGTCCAACACCCATGCACACAGACGGCTGTTAAGTCCCAGATCCCTCAGCTTTGTGAACAGTCTGCAGGGCACTATTGTGTTAAACGCTGAACTGTAATCAACAAACAGCATTCGCACATAGTTACCCTGTTTCTTGTCCACGTGGCTGAGAGTGGTGTGTAGGACGTGGGCGATGGCATCCTCTGTGGATCTGTTGGATCTGTAGGCGAACTGCAGCGGATCTGTGGTGTCTGGGATGGAGGAGGAGATGATGTTCTTCAGCAGCCTCTCAAACACCTTCATTACTACCGAGGTCAGTGCAACTGGCCGGTAATCGTTCAGGGATGAGGGTTTGCTGTTCTTGGGCACAGGGATGATGGTGGATCTTTTGAAGCATGTGGGGACCACAGACTTCGCCAGGGACTCGTTGAAGATGTAAGTGAACACACCTGCTAGCTGGTCAGCACAGCAGCGCAGCAGACGGCCGGTGATGCCGTCTGGCCCCGCCGCTTTCCTTGTGTTCACTCTCCTCAGTGCCGCTCGGACGTCATGCTCCGCGATGCTGGTCACCGGTCTCTCGCTGATGACGTCACTGTCCTCGGTAATCAGGCGGTAGATAGCATTAGCCGCCTGGCTAACCTCGAAACGGGCGTAGAACCGATTCAGCTCGTTGGTGAATGCAGAGTCGGCGTTGATCGGCGCACTGTCCCTGGCTTTGTAGTCCGTAATGGTGCGTATTCCGTGCCACATACTCCGTGTGTCGCCCTGGTGGAAGCGGGACTCCACACGTTCCCGGTACCGGCGTTTGGCATCTCTCACCGCGCGCCGCACGCCATTTTGCCAAAGGAAAGGACGTTGCCTAATAATTATGCACACCTGATATAGGGTGTTGATGTCATTAGACCACACCCCTTCTCATTACAGAGATGCACATCACCTAATATGCTTAATTGGTAGTAGGCTTTCGAGCCTATACAGCTTGGAGTAAGACAACATGCATGAAGAGGATGATGTGGACAAAATAATCATTTGCCTAATAATTCTGCACTCCCTGTATAAAGTATATTGTGTTTATAGCTATTTGTAGCATCTGTGATACAGCATTTACTCACCCAACTAACACAATCTCTTCATTTTTATCATGCAAAATAACCACAACTTGTTATTTTTTCCATACATGTAACCAAAACTTTTTCCCAAAATCTATTGGAGACAATATATAAAATGAACAATATCTGTCTCAACATATGACATATTTATATATATTCATCTTTGGCAACAACGTCTCTGAGATGAGCCCTGGTAAAGAAGATAGAAAGTTATATAACATTGAAATAAATGTACCTTGAATTTGGAGTGTAGCACAATCAACTGAATTAAATTCACCGCTGGTCATTTTTAGTATATTTCATATATTAGTATGGTTAATGTAGGCCCTGTTGTTTTATATTCTCAAAGTGAAATGACACTAGTTTCCTGAACTATGCTATTTGCTTATTATAAACTAATATTCACATTAGTTTTGGCTAAAGGGACACAGCTTAACAAATCTTATTTTTACATGGCTGTGGTCTTTTGGCCTCAGATAGATTCCTTCATTTTTATCATGAAAAATAACAACATCTTGTTAATTTTCTGATATGTACCTATGAAACATATCAGTTTTCTTCAGTAAAAGTAAAAATAAAGAAAATGAAAAAGAAGAAAATAAAGTCAAGATTTCCACCCAACAAAACATCATGTAACGCTATAGTGTTGTGGTTGCTAGGCAACAGGAGCAGGCCTAGACCAGAGCCACTGCAGGGACTCACGGGCAGCCTTTACTCCCTAATGTTGATTTTAAAAGCTTAACATTAGAAATATTTTAATCCAGGAGGAAAGCGTGAGCATGTTTACTGGGAGCAGAAACCTCTGGGCCCCTGTTGATGCTCTACGTGGTTATCCTCCTGAAGACTGTTTCAGAAATGATCAGATCATGTTTTTAACATTTATTCAACTCTATTCTAAACACCAACTGTATATTGTCTTAGGGGCCTACTACAAAAATAAAATCATTCTAACATGTGACCTGTTTTTTTTTTGTTCAACAATGTTTGTTCAATAATAATGTTGCATATAATGTTTGTATTAAAAGATGATTTCAGACTCGACTATTTATGCTTAAGTGTATGAAGCTTACTATACACTGTGAATCAGATCATGTAAATCTCTGAATGTTAGAAGGCAGCTTATAATGACACATAGGTTTTCTCTAGATTTAAAAAAAAGATTAATATAATAGTCAGCACCTCTAGGTTTGTAATGGAAAGTCAGTGCAGACCAGTATCCGATCGTTCAGTCTGACGTCACTAGCCGTGTCTGGACCTAAACTCCGCTGCAGGTCCATATATCAAACGATCACTGTGGCATTACTGAGAGTTGAAAAACTGTCTAAAGTCTTTCATCTTTAATAAAATGATCAGCGTTCTGCTCTACCAGGTGTAACAATTGAGTTTAACATCCAGGCATCCATGAAAACGGAATTTATGACATTTAACGGAGTTAGTTAGCAGGACGTTAGCTCGCTTCTATCTAAATAGAATATAGCATGTCCTGACTGCAGGGTTTTGGAAACAAATTAAAACGTACAGCTCTGCTATCACTTCCAACATAAATGAAGACAGAAAACTAAACAGCAGTGACGTTTGTAGGGTTACTGAAGTTGAGCTAGCTGGTATATAATGATGTGCTACATGACCGCTAGCGACACAGCTATGTTAGCACAATATTAGATTAGATTAGATTAGATTAGATAGAACTTTATTAATCCCTCGGGTGGGTTCCTCTGGGAAATTCGATTTCCAAAAAAGCACAGCACCGACAGAAGTTACAGAGTTACAGAATATTATATATACAGTATATATATATATAATACACACACACACACACACATATATATATATAAATACAGAGACAATATAAATAAAATATACGAAGGGGATAAATAGAATAAATAGGAATAAAAATAAAAATACAAGTGAATTGCACATTTCAAGTATTGAGGTCTATTGCACCGTTGACTATTTACAAAAGTATTGCACAAAAGGTATTGCACAGTGAGGTGAAGAGGCACTACAGCTTAGTTGTTCCCCCCCTCCTTTGTCCTCCTGTTTCCCCTCCCTCTCCCCTCCAGAGAGGAGTTAAACAGTCTGATGGCGTGTGGGACAAAGGAGTTTTTAAGTCTGTTAGTTCTTGTCTTTGGGAGAAGCAACCTGTCACTGAACAGACTCTTCTGGTTGTTTATGGCCGTGTGCAGAGGATGCCTGGCATTGTTCATAATGTCCATCAGTTTCTTTAATGTCCTTTTCTCTGCCACTGTCACCAGAGTGTCCAGCTTCATGCCGACCACAGAGCCAGCCTTCCTGATCAGTTTCTCCAGCCTGGATGAGTCCTTCTTTGCTGTGCTGCTCCCCCAGCACACCACAGCATAGAAAAGTACTCCAGCAACCACCGACTGGTAAAACATCCTCAGGAGCTTCCTGCAGATGTTAAACAAGCTAACTTTTTTCCACTCGATAAAAGTTAACGTGAGTGTTCTCGGTGGTCAGGAACAAATGTAATCGCATGGCAGGATGCTGTAAAAGGACCAAACTTCAGCCAGGAGAACAACTGAGATAATCCATCCACAATACGAGGTTAGTCATTCATATACTGCTGCATGGGCTGGGCTGTAGTTACATCCTAAGGTTTTAAAAACTGAGCTTAAATAAATGATAAGATAAGATAAGATAAGATAAGATAAGATAAGATAAGATAACCTTTATTAGTCCCACACGTGGGAAATTTGTTTTGTCACAGCAGGAAGTGGACAGTGCAAAAGTTATGAGGCAAAAATTAGAATACAATAAGAATAAATACAGTACACAACTGTACAGAATAGAATAAAATAAAATACTATATACAGTAGAATAAAATAAAATAAATATACAATAAGATAAAAATAGAATACAAATACAAATACTATATACAACTGAGTAAAAATACAACGATGACAGAAAGGATTATTGCACTTAGTGTTATTGCATATGTATGGATGTGTGTGCTTGATCAGTTAAAGTCTTTATTATGGAGTCTGACAGCAGTGGGGAGGAAAGACTTAAGATTAGCGGTAACAAAAGCCGAGGGAGGTCAACAGTGATCACTGACTTTTTAGGAGCTTTTTGAGATTAAATAGAAGAAAATACAAAACATTAAACATGTTAACAACACAAAAGCCATATTAAACACAGACTACTTTAGGCCCGGAAGTAGGATTCGTCACGTCATCACTGATACTCTGAGTTAGCGATCCAAGATGAGGCACTGAAATTAAACAGTAGTAAAACTGTAAACTTGTAATCTTTACTGCCATCGTAGTGCAACTCACTGAATAAGCCATATACAGAGCACTGATCAGGCTCAGTCCATGAATGTGTTTTTAAGTGCAGAAAACGTTTATTATGCTGCATTGTAGTGATGCCTGAATGGCTCTAGCTTGCTAAGAACAAAAACAAATCCTGTTTTCTTTCCATCACTTACCTTGGCATCATCATTAATAAAAACCAGTCCTCTAGATGTTCACTTAATTTTATTCCAATTTTGCATAAAACACAAGATAAACTAAATACTTGTCTCCAGAGTTTTATCACCAGAGCGGAGGGATTATCTCGATGGAGCTTTGTCTCTTGATGTAAATAAAGAAACCCTGGTGGATATTGACAGACTCCTTTATAACTTTATATGGAAGAATAGAATAGATTATACTAAGAGATCAGTTGTATCAAACTCAAACCAACATGGTTCCGTAAGCTTGACTTTTCTACAATAAACAGTGTGTTTAAAATAAACTGGATCAAGAAATTTCTCAGGAACACAACATCAAGTTGGTGAAAACAATGGTGGTGTTGACCTTGTTTTACTTTGTAACTACAACATTTATAAAATCTCCTTAAAACTGTCCTAATTTAATAAACAGAAACAGAAACAGTTGCTGCTTTATAAACACAACTTTTCTCCACACAGATATGATATTTGGAACAACAGAGACATTTTATACAAACACAAGTCTTTATTTTTAGGCGACTGGTTTATTCATGGGATTCGTCTTGTTTTGCAACGTCTTAATCCAAATTTAGGTTTCATTTCTTACTCTGAATTTTTGAGTGTATATGGTCTTCCTGTTCCACCAAAGGAATATGCCATAGTGTTTGATGCTATCCCTACTGGTGTTTTAAGACTGTACAGAAATTCTGTTGTTAATGATCTGACTCCTCTACAACTGGATCCTGCTGTTACCAGATCTGTTTTCACCTTAAAGAGGAAAAACAACCGTGACATATGAACTCTTTTTCAGAAAGACAGAACTGGTGTCCCAGTGGCCGTAAAGCAAACATCTTTTAAAATCATTCATCATTTTTACCCCACCCGAACTTTTCTTGTATAATATAAAAAAGACTGATGTCCAGTGTTCATTTTGTAGCCGTCAGAAAGAAGATAGTTCACACTTATCTTTGTGCTGCTTATGCACTTCTCTTTTCTAACACGATTTTTGCACTTTTGTTGTTTCTTTTATCTATTCTGACTTCTCTCTGTGTTATGAAAAAATATTATCTGGCTTTTCTGATTACCCTATCAATAGGCAAAACGAATTTTATTTCATTAATTTACTCATTTTACTGGTTAAATTTCAAAGACATGAATCCAAATTTTCTAACGCAAAACCGTCTTTTCAATGCTTTATGAATGAAACCAGACAATATTTTAAAACTATACAACAGTCCCATAATATAAAAGCAATTCTTCTGCTGATTCAACCCCAGCCTGCGTTTTTAACCCCCCGACATTGAATTCTGTAATGTTTGAAGTGCGTTCAACGAGAAAAAAGATCCCGCAGTAACTTCCGGGTCACGTCTTTCAACATCCTATCAAAGCGTCGTGACGCTGTGGGCATACGTACAGCACGCGCTGAGCACAACTGCTTGTGCAACTGTCCTGCACGTTGACATTGAAACGCTCCGAGAGACCGCCGCGCTGCTGTCGTCTCTCACAGGTCAGTGATTTAACCTGCTGTTCATTATGTGACGAAACTACAGCTGAATATCTTCGTAATACGCTGTTTGAATTAAGTCCACACATCCGCTAACAGTGGCTGCTGGGTAACGTCAGGGCCACAACCATACCTGCTGTGTTTTTACTCTGTGTTGTTGTTAAGTCTTATTTGAAAAGCCGAATAACTCGAACACGAGAGCGGCGTGGAAGTGGGCTGTAACATGATGCTAGTGATATTAGGATAACCGGGCGGAGGCTAGTTTTGACCCGGTTAGTTGCACTACAGCTAAACCTGAGGTTACCGAGGGCGACATCAGTCAGAGTTAGCGATATAACGACAGTATTAAATAAACACACGACCTACACAGCCCACTGATCACAGCATTAGCCCAGCTGTGTTACGGCTGAGTGTCCACAGATGATCTTTGCCTTTTTCGTGTTTAAATCCTAATGTCCTGGGTGTATTTGTTCCCCTGTCAGACAGGCTAACATGGGATCCTCCTGGTCCACAGCAGAGCCCTCTGTAGTCAAAGCTGAGGCTATGAAGACCGTCTCTGCTCAGCGCTGCCCAGTGCAGGAGGAAGCTCAGCCTGTCAGAGGTACTGTAGTTTCATTACAGTCAGGATGTCATAGCGTGAAATGCTGGGCCGAATTTCTTCTTCCAAATTCTCCTTTGTAAGTGCAAGGTGAAGATGGCATGCGATTTGTGAAACAGATATTTTTTATTGCTACTAACTGCACATTTATAAAATACTCTGACGAATGTCGACAAGCCAGGAATGGAAAATCTGATAATCACTCTAAAGAGGCATCAGTGGCTGTTAATATGTAAAAACAAATACTCAAAAAACTGTCTGAATACAGTGAAATCCATATCGACAAGCTGCTGTAAGCCAAGCTGTGGCAGAGCAGCTAGCATCAGGCTGAATGCTTAGAAAGCAGAGAAGTTGCAACAAAACAGTGAATAAATGGAGCGATCTTTCCTGCACAGACTCCAGAGCTCAGTGGGGGGTTCGTGGAAAGTGAATTTCTTCCATTGTATGAGGAAGATAACAGGTTTATCATAAATGTTAGTATATTGTGACACCCTTAACTCGAGCAATTAAGAAAAGAAACGGCTTGTGTCAGAGAGAAGGTCCTGTGCACACAGATAGTGTTTTACTCCCACAGAAAACTGCATTTCATGGTATTACATAGGTCATTAGCTCTCATTCTTCACTGTTATCATAAACTGTACAAGTTTTACTGAATGATGTTGAATTATATCTTGACTGTGGTTGTGTATTTGTGTTTTTCTTAGCATCTCCGCCTTCACAATGTCCCATGCATCAAGCTCAGGCTGAAAAAGGTAGGGACTTCAGTCTAAAGGATAGCCTGTGGCTTGCCTGCACTGCAACACATTTCTATGTTCAGATGGTTGTTTTAATGAAATGATCAAACCTGTGGCTCGCACGTGTTCTCCTGCAGGTCCGGCCCACCAGGATCAGGCGTACAACTTTGTGGAGTGTCCCATGAGAGCTGCAGCAGTCACGAAGGGCGACATCGATCCAGCAAATATGGTACCTGTGCAGCTTGGAGCAAAGAGGCTTTATTTTAGAAGTAACTTTTATGTTTTAAGCTACGGTAGCCTGATCCTTAATTCGTTTTAGTTCTGATACACTGGCCTCGTTTGCTGCCACGCACTGTTGTTGTCTGCGGTGGCTCTAGTTTGTGTGCTCGTGTATTCAGCCAGCTGACAACAACATGTTAGTGTTACTTCCCAACAACACCAAGCACAACAAAAGAGAAGCAGCTTTGTTATGCGAGCTTTTCAGTTGTTTCAACACTTGACCACAGGTATGAAACACATGTATGCTGCACTGACCATGTTCTCTCCTGGAGGACTTATGGCTGTCATGCCTGACATCTTTTCTATGTTTTAAGGTCATGGCTCAGACTATAATTTATCTTTTTCCACACGTGCAGATGCCTCCTCCCAACCAAACGCCAGCTCCAGACCAGCCCTTTGAACTCTCTATCAGAAGAGAGGAGTCCACTATCCCACGTCACGACACAGAGAAGAACTGGGTGTACCCGTCGGAGCAGATGTTCTGGAACGCCATGCTGAGGAAGGGGTCAGTTGGCTGGTGTTAAGACTACTTCAGGCTACCATATTGGAAACTATGAACTTCTATTTAGTGTCTCATTGAACCTCAAAGTCAGTGTTTTTAAAAATGCTTGGATTTCACATATCGGTAGCTTTAATTATTGCAGTAGCACAGTGATGGAGAAATATCTGCTAAAGACACTGTTTCCTTTGTTCGATCCTGTGCTGCAGGTGGCGCTGGCGAGATGATGACCTCAGCAAAGGTGACATGACCAACATCATTAAAATCCACAATCAGAACAATGAGCAGGCCTGGCAAGAGATCCTGAAGTGGGAGGCTCTGCATGCTCGGTGAGTGCGTATGATCGTTTGCAGCGAGCTGCCTGTTGGTCAGAGAATTGAGCCTTAACTGATGAACATTTACCTCGTATAGTGAATGTCCATGTGGACCAACTCTGAGGAGATTCGGTGGGAAGGCTAAAGAGTACTCCCCCAGGGCCCGCCTCCGACACTGGATGGGGTGAGAATGAAACATCCTGATGCACATTTAATAATTTTGGCTGTGTTATGTTTCTCGTTTGGGTCTGCATTGCCAGCTGCTGGTCCGCTATAATGAAATCAGGGAAATGCGGACATGCCGCGCAAAGCAACCCATGCAGCGGTCCATTAAAACATGATGCATGTAAACCTCATGTTGGGGAAGATCCTGGTGACTAATTGAGTTTGTCTCTCTGCAGCTACGAGCTGCCATTTGACCGTCACGACTGGATCGTTGACCGCTGTGGGAAGGAGGTGCGCTACATCATTGACTATTATGATGGAGAAATCAACAAGGACACCTACCAGTTCTCCACCCTGGACGTGCGACCTGCTTTTGACTCTTTAGAAGCTGTGTGGGACCGTATGAAGGTGGCCTGGTGGCGCTGGACTTCCTGAAGGACTCTGGCTCATATTTGAGTCGCAAATTTTCAAAAACTGTTGTTACCCATTTCTGCTCTTTGTAACTTGTGTGATGCTGAAAAAAGAAACGAATCAGACCTCGTAAAAGATGATTGGATGTAGAAGAGTTTGTCCAACAGGTCATACAAGACCCTGTGTGTCTATGAAATCTATTGACTTGCGCTTAAATTTAACTGCTTGCTTGCTTACAGCTACCTGACTCTAGGTAATTTGAACCTCATCTAGCAACAGAAAGTTTAAATGTTTATTTTTCTCAGTTGGGACATTGAGACAAGCTTTAAAACCTGCCAATATTCCTTTATTGGCTAATGGTCATAAACCAGAAATCTAGGAAAGTTCATATGTTGTGTTTTAATAAATCACCTTTTCTGTGTTTTGTTTGTAAACACTGCGTATTTAATTAAACCATTTTTATGGGCCAGAGAGGTTAAACTACCTGTCCAGAATGAATTCAGTCCCCTCCTGTGAACTGGCAGGACCTGGTGTTTGAAACCAGGGTATTAGCAGCTGGTCCTGTGGGTTGTGGTGTGGAGGTCTCAGAGAAAAGGCCATGAAGCAAGCCTAATGAGCTACACTGAACCTAAAGCTGGAGATTTCAGTGACATGGACATGGTTGACTGATGTCCTGTAATCATTATGACGCTATAATTTGAGATCCAATAAATAAAATAAGTTTTTGTACAAAGTATCGGATCAGTATCGTCGATACCACCCTGAATATTACTTGGTATCAGATCGGAAAGAAATTCAGTGATATCGCACATCACTACCACTGATGTAAGAACACAGTTGTGTGAAAGAAGCAAAAACTTCACTGCATACTCGGCTGTGGATGAAAGTACAGACATGATGGACACTGCACAGCTGACCATCTTCATCCGTGGAGAGGAAATATTGAACATTAAATAGATGCACAACGACAGGAAAAGACATTTTTTTTAAATGTATGTCAAAGTGTAACCGACATGAAACTGCTCTGGTTAAGGCACTATGCTGACACGAAGATGAGAAACGTAACAATGACAAACACACGCTTGATGGAAGTGTTTATAAAAAGCTATAACTCAGAAACTATTGATAGAATTGTATCATGTCTCTATAAGGGTCTAATGGATTTGAAACCACATTCGACTTCATATATTAGAACAAAATGGGAGAAGGAAGGAGGGATAAAAATATTAGAGGAAGAATGGACGGCAATATGGAGGTATCAGTGGATGTGTACCAGCTCACGAAAGTGGAGGGAATTCGGCTGGAAGTGTCTAATTAGATACTTTATAACACCTTCTCAGAAGTCTCATTATGATGATAACCCCCCTGCTTGTTGGAGGAACTGTGGAAATCAAAGTGCAAATCACTACCACATTTTCTGGGACTGCTCTATCTTGAGGGATTATTGGAGAGAAATACATAATGCCTTACAGGATATCTTTAAATGCGAAATACCCCTCGAGAGTAAGACTATGTTCTTTGGATATATACCTCAGGAATGGCCTAAATATGATAAACATTTAGTAAATATTCTACTGGTGGCCTGTAAAAAGAGTATCACCAGAAAATGGTTATCCCCGGAGAGCCCAAACATAAGTACATGGATGGAAATCTATAACATGGAAAAGATAACAGCTTCTGTTAACCACAAGCTGGAGAAATTTACATCATACTGGGAAAACTGGGTCAAATATATCACGCCTCATAGGCCAGATTTATTTTTACAAACCAATAACTGTGATGTATGAGAGCATATATTTATAGGATCACCCCCTACCAACACATCCATTTTTGTTTGTTTTTTTGTTTTGTTTTGTTTGTAGGTTTGTTGGTTTTGTTTGTTTTCTTATTTTGGATTATGTGATTGTTTCAATTGCTTCTATAGTTGTAAATATTCTCTCTTTATGACTCGGATGTAAATTAAAATACTATTTCGGTATCTAAGGCAGATAACCTAAGCAAGAAGTATGCTTACATGATGTACAGACTGATGCATATATACCAACAAGACAGTGTACATCACTGTGACAACAGCGTTTGTTTTCATTCAAAGGCTTTATGGTTTTTCCTATAATACCTGGTGGGTCGGTCTCTAGTCGGGACGATTTTTTGTCCCAGTGCAGCCCTGGGTGCGATCCACCGGTGGTGATACTTTGTGAGTTCATGATTTAACAATCAGCTCTCATATACTCAGGCCTGAAAAATTGAAATTGAAAGTGCTATGAAATATTCTTACTGGGAACAGTTGTAAAGTGTGCTTCTCCAGGATTATAATGGGCTTTGGAGAAGTTCACTTCTATTGGACACTGACCACATG
The DNA here is from genome assembly GCF_964374335.1 of Astatotilapia calliptera. Lineage (NCBI taxonomy): Eukaryota > Metazoa > Chordata > Actinopteri > Cichliformes > Cichlidae > Astatotilapia > Astatotilapia calliptera. The sequence goes on from NC_137430.1 coordinate 908,943, forward strand.
AGATGGTAAGTCCTGAGTCTAAAAGGATTGCACCGAGTCAATCCAGTCCAAAATCATAAAGAATTGTTGATGACGTCATCTTGCTGATGATGGATACTCGAATAAGGCAAGGCAAGTTTATTTATATAGCACAATTCAACAACAAGGTGATTCAAAGTAAGTAAGTTGCGCGTGAGACTCCACTGTCAGCAATATCTGGCATGGATGTGTGTGACTGGACTGTGATGGACTGACGATGTGGACTAAAAGTTTTGACTGACTTGATACTGAGACAAAGACTGCACCAACCTTAGGATTAGTAAATGTCGACAAACAATTCACCCAGCCTGTAAGAGAAGGGTGGATGTTTTGTTTTGTTTTATTTTTGCAGGAGCGGGAGCATAAGAGAGGTTTATTGTTTTACTTTTAACTACAACTCGTTTGTGCTTCTATATCTTTTCCCTTCTGGTCTGTTTGTCTTTTGGTAAATGGACTGACTCTATAGCACTTTTCAACTCTCCCAGAGCACTCAAAGCACTTTATAAAACATGCCATACACTATGCTTTAATTGCTTTATAAGCATCCTCACACACATTCATCGGAGAGCAACCTGGCATTAGTGTCTCGCCCATGAATACTTGGCACACAGACTGGGGCAGCCAGAGAGCGAACCACCAGCCTTCTGATTATTCTCCCTCTTGAGCTACAGCCATATTTGGTGTTATTGTGACATTTTTATTTTTCAAGTGCTTTATAAATGAAGTAGTGATGGGCAAATGAAGCTTGGGTTGAAAACAGGTTAATTACTCAAAGCTTTTCAACCCAGTCCTCTTTAGTGACATCTGGTGGCCAAAAATATGAAGCACAGCTTAAATCTACAACTTTAAAATAAAGTGCTTTGTTGTGATTGGCCACAGGAGAGAGCTGAGTTGGCAGCCTCTGTTTAATATCAGTGATAATTCTGTGTGACACCAGGCTACCACTGTGGTGCATTGAACATGTAGTTTTTTTTGGGTGGTTTTATTTTATTTATTTTTTTAATGTCTATTTGATTAATACATTTTGAGGAATAAACCTTCCTTGTTTAAACATCTGACATGGTGTGGTTTCTCTTCGATGTGACTTCTTGAGATTTGTAAACATAATGGATGAAAAATACATTTTATATAATAATATGCAACAGTCTTACAAAAGGCTGGGAGCATGCTTGTGCTGTAAGTCCCTACATTCATGTGATTATGTAAGTAACCAGTTGACAGGTACATTTATATATAATATATTATAATGAATACAATAATATTACATAGACAAAGAGCTGTTTTGTGCAGAATAAGAGACAAGCAGGTACCTTCAGAGGAATGGGAAGTCCTCGTCAGCATTCATGTCTTTCCACACAAAGTGGGGAGAGAGATTGTCATGATACGTTGTGTGGCAGGCAGGAGAAGGACCCAATAGCAAAACTCACAGACACGGGGATGAACTCAAAATCACAGCTTTAATGCTGGAATGGCAGAACATAGGAAATACAAAACTAAACTGGGAAAAGTAAACTAACATACGCGGAGAGACACAGGGAGATCCACACAACATGAGGGAGAACGCGACGCCGAACAGAGGAAGACGCAGACAGAAATACACAGAGGGTTAACGAGGAAAGTGGGAACACACGGGGAACACAGGTGACACAGATAACCATAACGAGACAGGGCGGGGTGAACTGAACATGACATGTAGAGGCAGAGGTTCCGACAGGAGGAGAGAGAGCACGGGGAAAACAGCGACATAACGGGCTGGGGAAACATGAAACAACCACAAGGGGAGACGAGGGCTCATCAATACATAGAGGGCACACAGGGGGGAAGAGCCATGAAGGGAAAACACTTAGGGAACAACACAACAGGGCAACTCAGAAAACATGGCCTAAATAAGGAACAAAATACAAAAATGCATGAAAACTAAGAATACTGGGCCCACATGGCCCAGGACCATGACACCACCCCCCCCTAAAGGGCTGGCTCCCGACAGCCCAAACCCGAGAAACCAAAACAAAAACAGAAAACAACCCACCCAGGGCGGGAGGCGGGGGACCAGGACGGAGGGACCAGAACGGGAAACAAAATAAACAACAGAAAACACGGGAGCACATGACCATAGTCAAAACAAAGTTCAGGGGGCCGACCCAGAGCCCACAGGCACCAGAGTCCACGGGTCACACGGTCGGGGGGCCGACCAGGCGGGTGGCAGAGCTGGTCCGGAGGCCAGCCGCGCGGAAGCCAGCGGCGGCGGCGAAGGAGACGACGGAGCAGTTCAGGGGGCCGGCCGCGCGGAAGGCAGCGGCGGCGGCGGAGGAGACGACGGAGCAGTTCCGGGGGCCGGCCGCGCGGAAGGCAGCGGCGGCTCTCCAGTGTCAGGCGTGCTGGCCATGGCCCGGTGGGCACAGGACCAGACGAAGCACAGGCTGAAGACGCTGAGGCTGGACCAGACGAAGCACAGGCTGAAGACGCTGAGGCTGGGCCAGACGAAGCACAGGCTGAAGACGCTGAGGCTGGGCCAGACGAAGCACAGGCTGAAGACGCTGAGGCTGGGCCAGACGAAGCACAGGCTGAAGACGCTGAGGCTGGGCCAGACGAGGACGAAGGCTCTGAGGCTGGACCAGGCGAGGACGAAGGCTCTGAGGCTGGACCAGGCGAGGACGAAGGCTCTGAGGCTGGACCAGGCGAGGACGAAGGCTCTGAGGCTGCAGCGGACGAAGGCTCTGAGGCTGCAGCGGACGAAGCACAGGCTGGACCAGGCGTAGCAGAAGGTGGCTGGATGGGCTCCTCGGGCCCTCCAGCTGGTGTGGCATGGTGCTGGACGGGCTCCTCGGGCCCTCCAGCTGAGACAGGAGGCTGAACGGGCCCCTCGGACCCTCCAGCTGACGTGGCATGAGGCTGGTGCGGTTCTCCCGAACCCCCAGCTGACGAGGAAGGTTGCTGAACGGGCCCCTCGGACCCTCCAGCGGAGACAGGAGGCTGAACGGGCCCCTCGGACCCTCCAGCGGAGACAGGAGGCTGAACGGGCCCCTCGGACCCTCCAGCTGACGTGGCATGAGGCTGGTGCGGTTCTCCCGAACCCCCAGCTGACGAGGAAGGTTGCTGAACGGGCCCCTCGGACCCTCCAGCGGAGACAGGAGGCTGAACGGGCCCCTCGGACCCTCCAGCGGAGACAGGAGGCTGAACGGGCCCCTCGGACCCTCCAGCTGACGAGGTAGAAGGCGGCGTGGGAGCCGCGGAGTCTTGGATGAGCTCATCCGAGCTCCCAGCAGGAGCTGATGCAGAGCCAGAGAGATTAGAGACCCCTGGCTGAATGTTAGGCTGACCAGCGGACCGTACTGCTATCGGGGCCTGCGCTACAGGCGGCACTGGAGCTACTGGGGCCTGCGCTACAGGCGGCACTGGAGCTACTGGGGCCTGCGCTACAGGCGGCACTGGAGCTACTGGGGCCTGCGCTACAGGCGGCACTGGAGCTACTGGGGCCTGAACTGAAACAGGCGGCACTGGAGCTACTGGGGCCTGAACTGAAACAGGTGGCTCTGGAAACTGAGCTAAAAGTGGCTGTGGGGTAGGTGACACTGGGAGCTGAGCTACTGGAGACCCAGGTGACACTGGTGTACTGGGGTGAAGGCAGCGAGGACGCAGTCTCTCTCTTAAGGGAGGATCGAATGATTTAGCGATAAACCTTGACGGGAAAAGATGTCGATGCTGAGAATACCAGGCAGCGGGGGCTTCCAGGAGGGTAGCTGACTGAACTGAGGGTGGCAGCGAGGGAGCTGACTGAACTGAGGGTGGCTGCGAGGGAGCTGACTGAACTGAGGGTGGCTGCGAGGGAGCTGACTGAACTGAGGGTGGCTGCGAGGGAGCTGACTGAACTGAGGGTGGCTGCGAGGGAGCTGACTGAACTGAGGGTGGCTGCGAGGGAGCTAACTGAGCTGTGAAGGGCTGCAGACCCTGGCGGCTCCGAGGGCCCCCGAGAGCCAGGCGTGTTCCCCGAAAGATGTGCTGACAATCGGGGGTAGGCCACGGCTTTCTCCGGAGCTCCTCCTCTACGTGGGTGCAAGCTGCTTGCTGCTGCTCACAGAGACCGGGCTCCATGATTTCCGGAGTTAATGCGGTGCCACGGCGGCGCCGGCGCCGCCCCCTTCTGGTAGCTGGCGCGATGGGCGCTGATGGCACAAATGCAGGGGGTGATGTAGCGGCGATCTCCCGGTCGTCCGCCCACATCCTTGCCAGAAATGAGGCAGGCGAAGTAAAGTCTAAGTGGATTGGAGACGGCGAGCGGCTGGTAGGCTGTGCAGCAGGTGAGAGGTCCTGCTCCGAGATGAGCCAGGGCTTCCACCGGAGCTCGTCCTCCCGATAAGCCCGCAACACCTGCTGCCGCTCCTCCTCACCGAAGTCAACAGCCTCGGGCATCTCCGTGCAGGCAGGCGGTGGCGAAGATGCGGAAGCTGATGAAGTGTGAGCCAATGGTGTGTCCGTGGTGAGCCTCACCGTTCCGACTCTGACCGCCACCGGCTCATGAGGCGGCGGGGCAACGGCGCGATGGCACGGCTCTGGTGAAGGTGCACGCCCACCGGGCCGCTGCTGCTGCGGACGGAGTCGGAGAGCGGAGACGAGAAGGTCGCTGACGAGGGGGTGCAGCGTCTCCCATAACCAGGGGAACACAGACACGCACACCCCTACCTGGCGGGCGAACTCCTCCCGTTCCTCCTCACTGGAACAGTGCAGCCACTTGTCGCATAGCGACTCCACTGTCCGGACAATCTCCAGTCTTTGTGTCGCTGGGTCCGGCATGGTCGCGTCGTACTGTCGGTCCGCGGAGGGGTTGTGAACTGCTGGGTCCATGTTGTGGTCGCGTTCTTCTGTCATGATACGTTGTGTGGCAGGCAGGAGAAGGACCCAATAGCAAAACTCACAGACACGGGGATGAACTCAAAATCACAGCTTTAATGCTGGAATGGCAGAACATAGGAAATACAAAACTAAACTGGGAAAAGTAAACTAACATACGCGGAGAGACACAGGGAGATCCACACAACATGAGGGAGAACGCGACGCCGAACAGAGGAAGACGCAGACAGAAATACACAGAGGGTTAACGAGGAAAGTGGGAACACACGGGGAACACAGGTGACACAGATAACCATAACGAGACAGGGCGGGGTGAACTGAACATGACATGTAGAGGCAGAGGTTCCGACAGGAGGAGAGAGAGCACGGGGAAAACAGCGACATAACGGGCTGGGGAAACATGAAACAACCACAAGGGGAGACGAGGGCTCATCAATACATAGAGGGCACACAGGGGGGAAGAGCCATGAAGGGAAAACACTTAGGGAACAACACAACAGGGCAACTCAGAAAACATGGCCTAAATAAGGAACAAAATACAAAAATGCATGAAAACTAAGAATACTGGGCCCACATGGCCCAGGACCATGACAGAGATTATGTTAAGGATTACATTTAGATGGACTTCTTTAAACACCACTGGACCATCTGTGTCCCATTGAGTGTGTGTGTGTGCATGTAGTTGTGTTCACTTTGTCACTAAATGGACGGTGTGTACTCCACACAGAAATTCTTACATCAGTGTGCAATAACCTGTGCACACACACGAGAGATTCCCCTGCATGTTTGTGTGTGTCTAATTTCTCTGTGGAAACATGTTGCAGGAGCATAGGTAAGTTTTGCATAAACACATCTCAGTGGAGCTTTAAAGCAACGCAGACTTTGTGCTGGCAGTCTATTAAAAATGTTAAACTCTTTAGTTTTTATTTCTCGAACATGTTTAAAACCTCAACAGGTTTGCATCGTCTGACATCAGAGAGCAAGACCAAGGTATCTCTGACAAAGGGACAAAAATAGACTTATTAATGATTTCACTGCAGGTTTCATATTATGTAAAACCATCCACTGGTATGATTTGGACCCTTTGGTGTTCTGATTTTGTCTTCTACTCGACAGTCCTGTTTTAGAGGTTATTGATGAAACATTTATATCCTGATGAGAACGGTCTCTTCTACGATGATAATGTTCTCAATCGCAGGAGGCGAGTACTCAGTAAATGGTTTGATGAGGATGAAAATAAACTCAGTTTTTACCATGAACTTCCTTCTAGAAGCAAGTTTTACCAAAGTTATTGTTTTTATAGATTGTGAGAGATCCCTAATAAACCCTGTCTTACTTGGTTTAAATCACTAGACTCCAACATTTTGAAATGTTAAGGTGTTGTTGGATGCTTGTCTTATGTCTTTTTTATCCTCCCCTACCTCAGATAACACATCACTCACTCATGTAGGGTTGTGAGGGAGGGTTATGGGTCACGTAGGTCACAGTGGGTTGGGACATTCATGTGTGCTGAACCATGTGGGACATGGTCATGGAGGGGATGGGTGCCCCTCTCTCTGGGATACTGCTCCTTGTTGGTTTGGGGTGGCTTGGACCTTTTCCGTGCTGGCGGGGGCAGTTCTTTGGCGCGTGGGGCCCTGGGACCCTGTTCTTAGCTCATACCTGGGTTGCCAGACTCTAGCGGCGCGCAACCACATTTTCAAGTACATTTCATGACAAAGGCACATACACAGGCACACACACTCTCTCTCTGTCTAACACACACACACCACAAGAAGTATGCTGATCTGTGCATTTTTCATATTTCAGTTTGTGCTTTAGGTGCTGTAGTTTGTTTTTTTATTAGTTGTTCAAACATAAGTAGGTACGAACAAGATATAAAACACAGCAAAGTGACAACAGTCGGCTAGGTAGCGTTGCACAGCAGTGACGTCAGGCCAAGGGCTTATGTGGAGTGGTTACACTGGCAGAGGTATTTGCTTATGTGCCTTCAAGCACACATGAACTTTAGTGACATACTGTAGGATCCAGTTTTTGTGTTGTTACCTTATGTGTGCCGCTAAGGGTCACTTTTTGTGCTTTTACAGTATGGTATGTTTTATGGTACGGTGTTCAAGGTAGACACACACAAGTCAGGTGTTGCTGGTTGGAAGGAACGAGCTGTTTGTGATTCATGGTAAATGACGTTAAGATAAGATAACCTTTATTAGTCCCACATGTGGGAAATTTGTTTTGTTACGGCAGTGGACAGTGCAAAGCTACATAGAAAAATTAGAAACAACAAAAACAAAACAAAAAAACAAGACAAAAAACACTGGAATAAGATATCAATAAGATACTGCACACAATAGAATAAAATACTATATACAATCAAATCAAATAGAATAAAATACAATACAAATGCTATATACAATATGGGTACAATACAATGATGCCAGAAAAGAGTATTACAGGGAGTGCAGAATTATTAGGCAAATGAGTATTTTGTCCACATCATCCTCTTCATGCATGTTGTCTTACTCCAAGCTGTATAGGCTCGAAAGCCTACTACCAATTAAGCATATTAGGTGATGTGCATCTCTGTAATGAGAAGGGGTGTGGTCTAATGACATCAACACCCTATATCAGGTGGGCATAATTATTAGGCAACGTCCTTTCCTTTGGCAAAATGGGTCAAAAGAAGGACTTGACAGGCTCAGAAAAGTCAAAAATAGTGAGATATCTTGCAGAGGGATGCAGCAGTCTCAAAATTGCAAAGCTTCTGAAGCGTGATCATCGAACAATCAAGTGTTTCATTCAAAATAGTCAACAGGGTCGCAAGAAGCGTGTGGAAAACCCAAGGCGCAAAATAACTGCCCATGAACTGAGAAAAGTCAAGCGTGCAGCTGCCAAGATGCCACTTGCCACCAGTTTGGCCATATTTCAGAGCTGCAACATCACTGGAGTGCCCAAAAGCACAAGGTGTGCAATACTCAGAGACATGGCCAAGGTAAGAAAGGCTGAAAGACGACCACCACTGAACAAGACACGCAAGCTGAAACGTCAAGACTGGGCCAAGAAATATCTCAAGACTGGTTTTTCTAAGGTTTTATGGACTGATGAAATGAGAGTGAGTCTTGATGGGCCAGATGGATGGGCCCGTGGCTGGATTGGTAAAGGCAGAGAGCTCCAGTCCAACTCAGACGCCAGCAAGGTGGAGGTGGAGTACTGGTTTGGGCTGGTATCATCAAAGATGAGCTTGTGGGGCCTTTTCGGGTTGAGGATGGAGTCAAGCTCAACTCCCAGTCCTACTGCCAGTTTCTGGAAGACACCTTCTTCAAGCAGTGGTACAGGAAGAAGTCTGCATCCTTCAAGAAAAACATGATTTTCATGCAGGACAATGCTCCATCACACGCGTCCAAGTACTCCACAGCGTGGCTGGCAAGAAAGGGTATAAAAGAAGAAAAACTAATGACATGGCCTCCTTGTTCACCTGATCTGAACCCCATTGAGAACCTGTGGTCCATCATCAAATGTGAGATTTACAAGGAGGGAAAACAGTACACCTCTCTGAACAGTGTCTGGGAGGCTGTGGTTGCTGCTGCACGCAATGTTGATGGTGAACAGATCAAAACACTGACAGGATCCATGGATGGCAGGCTTTTGAGTGTCCTTGCAAAGAAAGGTGGCTATATTGGTCGCTGATTTGTTTTTGTTTTGTTTTTGAATGTCAGAAATGTATATTTGTGAATGTGGAGATGTTATATTGGTTTCACTGGTAAAAATAAATAATTGAAATGGGTATATATTTGTTTTTTGTTAAGTTGCCTAATAATTATGCACAGTAATAGTCACCTGCATACACAGATATCCCCCTAAAATAGCTCAAACTAAAAACAAACTAAAAACTACTTCCAAAAACATTCAGCTTTGATATTAATGAGTTTTTTGGGTTCATTGAGAACATGGTTGTTGTTCAATAATAAAATTATTCCTCAAAAATACAACTTGCCTGATAATTCTGCACTCCCTGTAAACTTAGTGTTATTACTATTGCACATGTGTGGATGTGTGTGTTTGATCAGTTGGAGTCTTTGTTGTAGAGTGTTACGTCCCCACATGAAAGCTAGGCAAAGAGGGTGGGGGACGGTAACAGTTGGATTCGGGTTGAAATGAAAAGAACACCAGGCAGAGGTATTTAACACAAAATATCTTTATTATAATCAATTGCCTCAATATTCATATAAACAGTAACAGCAAAAAGAGACAGCAACGCTGCTTTAATGATAAATCAGACAGGCTAACCCAAAGAGATGGTGACCACTTCAACAAAGAAAAAAACTATAAGGCTTCAACAGAAAAAGACAGCAACGCCACTATTAGCAATAACTAGGCAGGCCAAACAAAATAATGGAGGCCACCAAAACTTAAGGAAAACCACTGCTCAGTTAAGAGCTACTCACAAAGAGCCACGCACGGTGGGGCTGGTCACACACAGCAGGCCTTTTCCACACCTAGACCAGTATCACACACTGACCAGCACAGAGGAAAACCACCAGAAGCCTCTCCCACTGCTCCTACCACTCCACACCGTAGGCAGGACGATCACACACCTAGCACTCAACGCAGCGACACCAGAGAAAGCCACCCTCCCACATCCAGCCCATCCGCAGCTTATAGGGCTTTGGAGCGTGATGTCACGGGGGTAGGCGTGGAAAGGATTTTGGCCCGATCCGCCATTTTGGGGGTCTAAGTAAGGAGCGAAAGCATAGCCATGGTTCATACTTGCTGTGTGGTCGGCTGCAATGTTCGATCTTACGACCGGCACAGGAATAAGTTTCGATTGTCTTTTTATGCTTTCCCAACCTGGAAGCAACATGAAGGAGCTCATGTATCGGATGTTACCAAACGAAGGCGTCTAGCCTGGATAGCAGCCGTGAGACGAGCTGATATCAAGTTCTGTTACGTCTCCAGATATCAGTTGGTGTGCTCAAGACATTTTCATTCCGGTAAGTTCTAAATATGTTCACATCACACTTTATAGCTGAATAATATCATCGTCTCGGAAGTTATAGAAATTGCGATCAAACATAGAATGGAGTGACTTGATTGGTTGATGTAAAGACAATAAATGAAATGAGACAGGAAGGACACAAATTGGCGTTAATAATTTACCCGATTATCAATGTGTTAATTTGCATGTACTTTACAATTATGGGCATATAATATGTTAACGATATTTTAGCAGTTAAATGATAAATGTGTAAAATTAATTATGGTGGGGGGTGGAAAATGGCTATTTCACTCGGTGCACTCCAGCTGACTTACTTTGACCACGTACTCAGAGTTTGGCGGCTTGAAAATAGCCAAATCTTGCACCCAGCCATTTGTAAATTGGATGTGCGCCTCCAGTGACTTGTAATTACGAAACTGGTTCGCTGTGTAAGCGCTTACTCCACAAACAAGATACGTGAAGATATCGGGGTAGGACAGTGGCGGTAAGTCGTCTGGGTCTTTACTCCACTGCCGTATTTCATATGGGTCCAGATTTGCACTCTATTTTTTTTTCAAGTAACGCTGCTTCGCCTCTGGACGCAATCGGTCTCTATACCGTCCGTTTTCTTTTGAGCTGCTTTTAAGCATGATTCTTGTCGTTGTCGTGTGTTTGTTTTGATTCGTAGACCCCGAAAATGGAGCTGTGCTCCCACAATGCATTGCGGCATGACGTCAACTCCAAAGCCCTATATAACCTCAGAGAGGTGATTGCTGACTGGGCCCAGGTGGCAAACGAGGCCAATGAGCAGCAGCTGTGTACTGGGGAGAGAGAAGAGCAAGAGAGAGACAGAGGGGTGGAGCAAGCGAGGAGGAGGTGGAGAAAAACACCACGCCCACACAAGGGCAGTATCAGGAGGCCCAGCTAGGGCCGTAACATAGAGTCTGACAGCAGTGGGGAAGAAAGACCTGTGAAATCTCTCCGTCCCACACCGTGGGTGCCGCAGTCTCCCACTGAAGGAGCTGCTCAGTGCTGTCACAGTCTGCTGCATGGGGTGGGAGACGTTGTCCAACAGGGATGACAGCTTAGCCGCCGTTCTCCTGTCACTCACCACCTCCACTGGGTCCAGAGGGCATCCTAGAACAGAGCTGGCCCTTCGGATCAGCCTGTTCAGTCTCTTCCTGTCCCCAGCAGAGATGCTGCTGCCCCAGCAGACCACACCGTAAAAGATAGATGAGGCCACCACAGAGTCATAGAAGGTCTTCAGGAGTGGGCCCTCCACTCCAAACGACCTGAGTCTCCACAGCAGGTACAGCCTGCTCTGCCCTTGCCTGTAGAGGGCGTCTGAATTATGAGTCCAGTCCAGTTTATTGTTCAGATGAACACCAAGGTACCTGTAGCTGTTCACAGCCTCGATGTCCATACCCTGGATGTTCAGTGGTTGCAGTGGAGGATGTTTGTGCCTGTGGAAGTCTACCACCAGCTCCTTGGTTTTACTGGCATTGATCTGGAGGTAGTTCAGCTGGCACCAGTCCACAAAGTCTTGGGTCAGTTCTCTGTACTCCCTGTTGTCCCCATCAGTGATGAGGCCGACTATTGCAGAGTCGTCTGAGAACTTCTGCAGGAAGCACTGGGTGGAATTGTGGGAGAAGTCTGCAGTGTAGATGGTGAAGAGGAACGGAGCCAGAACCGTTCCCTGTGGGGCCCCCGTACTGCAGACGACCCTGTCCGACACACAGCCCTGAGTCCTCACATACTGTGGTCGGTCGGTGAGGTAGTCCAGTATCCATGTAGTGAGGTGGTGGTCCACTCCAGAGTTCTCCAGCTTGTCCTTCAGAACCGAGGGAAGAATGGTGTTGAAGGCACTGGAGAAATCAAAGAACATGATTCTCACAGTGAGAATCTCCAGGTGAGAGAGGGAACGATCTAGGAGGTGAATGACGGCATCATCCGCTCCAATGCCAGGTTGGTAGGCAAACTGAAGTGGGTCCAGTGATGAGCTTATTAGGCGCCGAAGCTGAGCCAGGACCAACCGCTCCAGGGTCTTCATCAGGTGGGATGTCAGAGCCACCGGCCTGTAGCTGTTGAGGTCCTTGGGGCGTGAAGTCTTTGGCACTGGTACAACACAGGAGGTTTTCCAGAGCTGTGGGACTCTCCCCAGCCTCAGGTTCAGGTTGAAGAGGTGCTCAATCACCCCACACAGTTGGTCTGCACAGGACCTGACCACTCTTGAGCTGATGCCATCTGGACCCACAGCTTTTCTAGCTTTAATCCTCCTCAGTTCCCTCCTAACCTGGGTAGTTGAGAGAGGCAGGCTGGAGCCTTGTGTTGAGTGTGTATTGGATGCTGTTGTTGGGGGTGGGGAGGAGTGAGCAGGGTGAGGAGAGGAAGTGTGAAGTGTCTGAGGTGTCAGAGGTGGAGCAGCAGTAGTGGGGGTGGGTGAGTCTGCAGCCGATGTTGAAGACTGCCTCATGGGTGAATCAAATCTGTTAAAGAAATGATTCAGTTCATTTGCCCACCTCACATCCCCCCCGAGATGGTTCTGAGGCCTCTCCACACTTCTACTGGTTACTAAGAGAACTGTTGAACAACAAATGCAACCAGTTCAGAGTAATCAAGGTGTTAAACAGACAAGAGAAGTTCAGCTGGAGTTACTGGACCAAGTTTCATTTATAATAGTGGTACCGCGTCACCCACGCCATCGAACATCTCAGTGGCTTCAAGCGTAGGCTTAGCCTCTGCACATACTATTCTTAATCCATAGGGTTTAGGTGATTTTGGCCCTTTGTAGGTATAACAGCTTCAACTCCTCTGCGAAGGTCCCAAGAATGTGTGCTTGAGTGATGTGTTTCTAAGATATTACAAGGTTTCAAAGTTGCATTAATCACATATTTAGCTTTCCATAGAAGCCAGTATTAAGACTCGACAATTCAATAGGCAGTGCATTTCAACCAATAAAAACGTCTCTCTCCGAGTCCAAACCCTCTGAGCTACAGTCGGTAACCTTTAGTGAGCACTTAGTCTTCGACATAATTTTCTGTCCAATCCCTGATTCACTGCGTGCACCCACACCTCATCTTGTGACCCTGTGGCTTTTCTCTCTGCAAAGATTACTAGTCTGACTGTTAAAAGTACAGCTCTACTCTTTCTGCAGTTTTATTCCTTCCAATTAAGCCTTGACAGTCTGGGGTTTGCTCGTCTTCTCTGCAGGTTATTGATCATCAGCTGTGTTGGCAAGCTAAGACTCCTCTGCTACAGATAGATCCAAAATGGGCTCAGGAGCCATGTTTTCATTAAGAAAAAGGCACGGATGAATGGCAGGGAAGAGATAAAGGTCATCAGACCTAAGAGTCTAATAATTAAACCTGATAGCTCTCAGCCAGCTAGTCTTCAGTGTAATAGTCAGGCTGTTTGTCTGCTTTCTTGACCCAACTAGCTTTCTTGTGATTGAGGAAACTTGTAAAAGAAAGGAGGTGAAAATAAAATTGCTCATAAGCTACAGGGAAGCTGGTCAGACTATGTTATTTCATCAGTAATAAAGAGACTCAGGCTACGTCCACACTCGTCCGGATAAATCTGAAAACTGCGTTTTTGTCTGAAAACGCTCCGCGTCCACACTATCGTTTTCAGTCATTTTCACAGAGTTATGCGTCCACATTGAAACGGCCGAAAACGCTTATGTTCCAGTACTGCGTATGCAACCTGCCTCATTTCTGTCTGCTGTTTATTTACTTTGTGCGTCTTTGAAACGTCACGGCAAAATGTCGAGGAAAAGCACCGAGTTTTTGAAATAGACTAACAATGAGGTGGAGTTATTGCTGCGAGTAACAGAAAAGTACAAAGTTGCAAAAGCAAATGAGAGTTAAAGAATTTGAAGAAAAGCTATCTGGAGCACGTACAGACTGATATTAATCTTTAATAGGGCTGTCAAACAAAACAACTGCTGTGTAATGCCCTTCGCCATCTTAGTTTAATTGAGTCAGGAGACAGACACTATCTCTACTTTTAAGATCAGGCTTCAAACTTTCCTTTTTGCTAAAGCATATAGTTAGGGCTGGACCAGGTGATCCTGAATCCTCCCTTAGTTATGCTGCAATAGACATAGGCTGCCGGGGATTCCCATGATGCATTGAGTTTTTCCTTTCCAGTCACCTTTCTCACTCACTATGTATTAACAGACCTCTCTGCATTGAATCATATCTGTTATTAACCTCTGTCTCTCTTCCACAGCATGTCTTTATCCTGTCTTCCTTCTCTCACCCCAACCGGTCACAGCAGATGGCCCCGCCCCTCCCTGAGCCTGGTTCTGCCGGAGGTTTCTTCCTGTTAAAAGGGAGTTTTTCCTTCCCACTGTCGCCAAAGTGCTGCTCATAGGGGGTCATATGATTGTTGGGTTTTTCTCTGTATCTATGAAGCACCTTGAGGCGACTTTTGTTGTGATTCGGCGCTATATAAATAAAATTGAATTGAATTGAATTGAATAGTATCTACAGAGCAATGGTTTTGCTGAAAGAACAGTCAGAACAGCCAAATCAGTTCTGGATAAAGCTCATGCCCAGGACGAGGATCCCTACCTGTCTCTTTTAGAGCAAAGGAACACGCCATTTGATGAGTGTAAATCACCAGTACAGCTCCTAATGAGCCGACACCTATGATCAGTGCTTCCAGTCACCAGATATCAGCTAAGACCCTGCATCATAAGTCAGACAGTGGTACAAACTAAAACGATAGAAAAGCAAGAACACCAAAGGCAATACTACAATGGGAACGTCACACCACTACCAAAGCTGTAGCAAGGGGACCAAATTTGTTTCCAGCATAGGACTGGAAACTGGAAACTGGCTGCAGAGACTGACCACTCTTTTATAATCCACACCAGCGAGGGACAGACCATGTGTTGCAACCGACGGCACTTGATGGGCGTTAAGTTTTACCAGCACCCTTAAAACCAGCAGCTGATCTGGAAAACCAGCATGAAAGTTCAGCTCAGCAGCAAGCAGAGCCTCAGTCACCATCAACACCAACCATGGAAAACAGCCCTATAGTGACCACCAGATCAGAGTGAGCGGTTCAGCCAAGAGCAATTCTTCAATTTTGATTTTGAAGGGTGCAGGTGGATCGCTGTCCTAAAGAGAAAAAATGTTTTCAAATGTTGATGTGAAATAATCACTGCAGTTCCCATTTTGTGGAAACTTGATATGTGTTTACTATCTAGTATCTACAGAGCAATGGTTTTGCTGGTTTTTCATCACTCCGCACCTGCTGGTTCTGCATCTGTTCCTGCTGGATGGTCCGAGGGGGCGCTTGAGCAGTCTGTTTTGCTGGAGGGTCCAAGGGACCCATTCAGCCGTCTTCTGCCTCTGCTGCAGGGTCCGATGGGCTCGTTCAGTCATCTGTCTTTGCTGGAGGGTCCGAGGTGCCGCTCCAGCCATCTTCTGTCTTTGCTGGAGGATCTGAGGGGCCTGTTCAGCCATCCGCCTCTGTTGGAGGCTCCGGGGAGTTCATCCAACCATCAGTGCGCCCATCAGCACCACCAGATCCTCCACCTGCGGCTTCCACAGCGTTGCCTGCAGCGCCATCGCCTGCTCCATTGCCTGCGGCTGCCATGGCGCCGTCTGGTCCTGCCTGGTCTGGTTCCGCCTCGTCTGGTCCTGCAGCTGCCACGCCGCCATCCAATCCATGTCCTACTTGACTAGCACGGCCAGCTCGTCCACGCCCAGCACACCGTTATTTATTAAAGAAATTTAGCAATAGCAAAGCTAAAGAAAAATTGAATGGTAACAATCACAAAACAATAATAAAATCACTTAAACTATACTTATCTAACTGACCGACTCTGAGCTAAGGCTGATTTTGTTCTTATCCTTGGTGATGAGAGGGTGGAGAATGGATGACGGCAAAAATGAGCAGATGAGAGCCAAAAATTACAAAATCAATTCAAAGGTTCACAGGTTGGAGTGCAGTTCCCTTTCTAGCATCTCTGCTGGAATTTCGACTGTGAAGCTCTTAGATCCCATCTTCTGAACTGCTCAACTCACAAGACAGACAAGACAAAAGGGAAGAACCCCAGATATCCTTTTAAACTCCACCTGGTCACTCTTTCTCAATCCTCTCCTACTGGACGTCACAGCTTCACATGGGTATCCAGTATCAAGTTAGTCGGAGCTGGCGAGTCCCCTCACCCAAATCGGCTCCATCTGAAGTCTGCACTGGCTGCTCGGTGATACCCAGAGGATCAGAGATGAGAACATTTTAATCAGAGTGCTGAACCATACTTCCTGTACAGGGGTAGATCAACAGTTTGTTTCCTTTTTTTCACCGTTCCTGCTTCTTTGCTGTCTCATTAACGTCTTGCACTCTTCATCTCCTCTTCTCTCTCTTTCATTACTGCCCTCCATTTTTCTCCATTTGAGTTTTTTTTCACAAACTTGTCCAAATAAGACAGGGAAATGTAAATCGGGAATTACACAAAATGCACTGAAACTAAGGGTTCGCTTTTTACTTCTAAAATATGATACAGAGAGCGTACATTTTTCTCTTCGGTCTAAACATCTCATAACTCCAAAGAATGAAAAAGTCAAAAACCCATGACCATGTCACATGTGCTCTGGTTTCGCTAATTACTCCATTACTACCATTGGCATTGCACTATTGCCCAGTTTCATTTATTCCTCAAGCCTACAAATCTCAGAAAACACATAGGTTGCCAAATTGGTGTGACCAAAATCATGCCTAAGATGCAAGCAGAGTGAAAGTGTGTCCTGTGTGATGGTTTTAGGTGGTGTACACAAATGTATAGGTGATTTCCACAACAGGGATCAATAATTATATCTATCTGGACACTACCCAGACTTCCATAATAGCATCCAAACTATATTACAAGCCTTTGGAATAGACCACAGGCCACCTGCATCAATGATGGTGATGGATGGAATATTACAGCCTCATCCTTGTTGGAAGCTTGCCATTGGTATAAAATAATAATAAATAAATAAATAATCACAATAGGAACGTCCAGTGTTTAACTCCCACACCATCCTCACACTGGCTGCCAGTCTGATTTTGAACTGATTTCAAGATTTTATTATTTATTTTTAAGGCATTGCGTGGAACAGCACCTTCGTATCTTTCTCATCTTTTGAAATTGTACACACCTTCAAGATCATTAAAGGCCAAATGATCCCAGCTGTCCTGAGGTCCAGACTAAAGCATAGAGGACAACCTTTACTGTGGCTGCTCCTAGACTGTGACACAAACTGCCCCTCCACATCAGTACACATTTTCAAACCCGTTTGGAAACCCACTTTAATTCTCTGGCAATCAGAAGGAGTTCTGACTTATTCTATTTGTGTTATTTCTTTCTCAGGGTTTCTCATTTTATATTTCCTTTCCTAAATCTGATCATCCTTTCCTATGTTTTTTAGATGCACAGCACCTCCTCTAAATGTGCTATAGAAATACATTTGATTTTAACTTTTTCACAGCTTAATGAAAGGTTGCATACTGAAATGCATTAGAGTTTTTTGTTTTTTGTTTTTTTGGTTAAACGTGACCATGTCATGAGAATAAAAAGTGCGTTTACGTTTACCAGTAGGTGGCAGACTGCTGCTACTGGGAGCCCACACTTCCTTTTTTGTTCCTTGGATAAAGACAAAAAAGAACTGGAGCTCCACCTGCCTCCTTTTTGGCCTCCCTCACAGATCCATGCTTGCATAAAACAGTTGACTGTAACACACATTTTTGAAATCAAATCCAGATTCCAGTTATTGTTGAAGGATTGCAAGGTAAGTAAAACCTTTGGATTTTTTCTTTTCTTTTTTAACTGAAGTTATATTTAGGGTTGTATTTCTTGTACTTATTAATTTAAACCAAATACTGTTCACCAGAGATGGGCAGTAACGCGTTACTTGTAATCTGATTACTTTTTTCAAGTAACTAGTAAAGTAAGGGATTACTATTGCAAAAATTACTGACCTTACTTTGAGTTTGATTCCATAAAAAGTGACAAAAACATTAGTGTCTGTTGTGTGTGGGAAGAAAACTTCTTTTTACAGCGAAAAAAACCCCTAAACTTCCAAGCAAGCACCGAGTGCGCTACCACGTAATGGGAAACTCACAGAGACACTGCCGTATCCTTCCACTGACCGCGGCACACCTGCACCAGGGTAAACCTCCGCCTACCCCACTCCTGCTTTACAGGTGAAAATAGAGCAACAGGACCGCTGAGTCTTTGACTTTATTTATTTTCTGCTGTGTTTTACTTGCATCTATTTGAAAGACTGAGTGTAAACACAAAAAATATTTTATTTTATGAGCTGGAATGTGCAGAAAATAGGTTTAAATGTTAAACTAATTTATTCAAGTCAGAGAACGTTGCATATAATTAAATTTTTGCTTGATGCATAAAGTTAAAAGATTAAAACTGATAAAACAAGTTAAAAAAAAGAGACTTTTCTATTTGATTACATTTTGTATGATGGATTATGCAGAAAAAGTAATATTGGGCTGAAAGATATATCACTTTATCACCTCTTCAGGTTGTAAATTGTGTTTTTAAAAAGTAACTAAGTAATTAATTACTTTTGAAAATAAGTAATCAGTAAAGTAACGGGATTACTTTTTTGGGGAAGTAATCAGTAATTAGTTACTGATTACTTTTTTCAAGTAACTTGACCAACACTGCTGTTCACTTACACTACTAACAGAGTAGTTATCAGTAGCTCAGATTTATTTAGACTTTAAGTAGTCCAATATGTTATTTTGGGCAGAAAAGACAAAAGATTTTCTTTATTTTACTGTTTACACAAAAAGTGTTTTTTTGATTGTTTGTTTGTTTCTAAATAAGACAGTCTGTATCTGTGAAATTGTTGCTCAAAGAACTGCCAATCACATCATGCTTCTTTTAACATTTTTATTCTTTCAAAAAAAATGTCGGTACACAATCATGCTTGTTTGGTGCTCCTTGCTGCAGGAGAGGCTGGATCTTTGGATCGTTAGAGGTCAGTTAGTGATGAAGACGGTGCAGCCCCCCACAACCCTGTAATGGATATGCGGGAGAGTATGGATGACATCGTATTTTTGTGTAGTGGAGATTTTAAATATGTATCCCATGACCACTTTTACTATCTTATGTATTGTCATGCAGATATTAAATATGCTGTGAAAGAGGGTATTGTTCTTTAGGTTTCGTAAAAGGTTATTAACATGGCTATTAATTAATTAATATGTAATTAATTAATAGCCATGAATTAAATAGAAAATTTATTACACAGAAAATACCACAGATGTATCCAAGTAAATACCCAGAGTATAATATTTATAATGGATTGGATTTATATAGCGCTTTTCAAGGCACCCAAAGCGCTTTACAATGCCACTATTCATTCACTCTCACATTCACACACTGGTGGAGGCAGCTTCATGTCACTTAGATTACTGTGACAGTCTTTTTCTTTGTTTGAGCAAAAGGAATCTTGACCGTCTCCAGTTAGTCCAGAATGCTGCTGCAAGGCTTTTAACTAAGACATGAAAAAGAGAGCACGTTACACCAGTGTTACGTTCATTACACTGGCTTCCAGTACATTTCAGAATTAATTTTAAAATCTTAGTACTGACTTTTAAAGCTTTGAATTGTGATGCGATGCCCTGCCTGCATTATTGATCTTTTAGAACCCCACGCTCCCTCTCGCAGCCTGAGATGATCTAATCAAAGGCTGTTGGTAGTCCCACGAACATGTTTTAAGACAAGAGGTGATAAATCTTTATAGCAGGCCCCCAGGCTGTGGAATGCTCTCCCTCCATCATTACGTTGCCTTGATTGTATTTATTCTTTTAAAAAGCAGCTTAAGACTCATTTATTTAGATTGGCTTTTAATTAGATATGTGCTGTATGTTTGATTTTTCATGTATTTTATATATTTCTGTTTTTATATTACTGTGAAGCACTTTGTGGTTTTTATCCCATGAAGAGTGCTATATAGATAAATTGAACTGAAATTGAATTATCACTATTTAAAATCTGTATAAAAGGTATTACACTACTGTTACCTCTTGGTTACCTCTGGGGAAATTTTTATTTTCTACAATTTTACCTCGAGTTTTGGGCCCTTATTATCCAATTACATAATAATTTTTGGGTCCTGTCAGAGACAATTGCATTTTAGATGAAATATAAATGTACAAGTTGGACAGTGAGCAACTATAGTGTATCATGACTGGTCCATCTTTGAACAGCAGGACCTGGAGACCTTCACTCAGTCTAAAACCATCTGGGTTTAGTCCACCTTTATGTAGGTCTGATGGATGGTAGAGGTGGTTGCCAAGGTGACGAGTGAAGTGACCACAAAGCCACAGAAGAAAAAACCTGAGCCGACATCAGACCTAAGGCCACCCTAAACTGTCACCTTAGTGTCATGTTTATTGCACATAATAAAAAGCATTTACTGTCTGTGATGCCTCAAAGGCATTTATGTCATTTATATTTAATGTTTGCTTTAAATTAATTCATTTCTATGTATTTAAGTTAAAAAGAACAGTAAAAAGAGTTAAAAATGTTAATGCTAATAACCTCACTTCCTGGTGGGTTACCTGTATTGCTTCATTTCCTGTTTACTTCCTCTTCTTGGTTGCTCTAAGAGGGAGGCTGTGTCCGAATTCAGGGGAAGGATGCTCATAAGGACACTACCTACCTACATCACAAGGCAGTGTCCTTAGACAGACGGGTAGTCAGGAAGTGAGCAGCTGTGGACAGCCCCCTTTTTTTCTCCATAGAAACTTTATTGAACAAACAATGAGTATCCAACATAACAGATGGGCTGTGGACAGCCTCCTAGCCTTCAACTCCGCCCTTACTTGCGTGTTTTTCCGTCGCTAGCACCACAGCGCGAAAACTTTAAAATGGACCCAGAAATGTCGCTCAGTTGTTTGGACAATTTTAATTCTCGAGGAGCTAGAAAAACCTTATCGTCGTCGGCCGCACGTTTTGTACCTTAGGCTCATCAGAGACAATCGTGTCCAGGTAAAATAATTTCCTTTAATCTACACGCATTTAGGAATTACTCAGCTAATTACACGATAATTGAATTATTGCCGGTGTTGTGCCAAAAAGTGTTCGCCTGCCAAAACTGATTTCCAATGTTTCCGTGTGTAATATCTTCATGTATGTTGGTAAATAGACTTCGGTGAACATGGTTTACAAAGGGGTTTTATATATATAATAATTACCTGTTGTTCAAGTATCTTTATAACTCTGGTTCTAATGTAGGTACAGCTGATATATTTGTTTTGCTGTCTGCTGTCCTCTTGGCCAGATTACTCTTAAAAAATAAATTTGCAATGTCAACAAGATTGTTTGTAAACTGGATAAATAAAGTCAGTGCCAAAAACTGGTTGCAGCTTCTACCTGTTACAGGAATGTTGCTGGTGGCTCAGAGTGACTTGATATCATTAATGAGGGAAACATCTGACATATGTTTCACGTATTACAGAACAAGAAGTTATTCATAGCAGGTTAAAAACGAGCAATCAGTTTAGGGCAAAAACCGGAAATCAGTTTTTGGCAGACGATCATTTTTTGGCACATCGGTCATTCTTACACATGAACTGTCTCATATAACATATATAAACTAAATATCTTTGAAACTTATAGAATCTAATCTTTTGTTTGTTTTTACACAGCACTTTATCAAACTGTTGTCTGCTACAGAGTTACAAGTATTATACCAATAATACAGCACCCACCATCTCCTGCTTGCATATTTCTGAAAACATCTTAGTGGTGTGGCAGCCACGAGTGAGCCCTGCAAACCCTGTGGATGGACGATGCAGTGGACAGTGGGAGGATCTTAAAGCTCTCTTTGCAGACCACTCTGTGTGATTCTCCACTCGCTGACCAGAAAAGACAAACCTCAGGTTTCAGTTGCAGCACCATCCACGTCTGATCTTCAGCGACACTGCCAGAGACTTCCTGTAATCTATTACAGTTGTAAAAGAAACCGTCCAGGACCAGGTCACTCAGGTTAATCCTGTGTGAACAACTGTAAATATTGTTTTTCATCTTTACATGCTGTGTATTTGAAATATTAATATTAATTACTTTATTGCTATCAAATAAATATCCATGTAATATTGTTCAACGTTAGCGTTATGTTCATACATGTTAAAAATGCCTGTGAATCAAATTGAGTTCAGTGACAATTACTGTTTGTTTGAATCAATTTATTAATACCATAAAACCTTCAAACCAATGCAACACATAACAAATATATTCAAATAAACACATTTCTCAGTACATAACTCATTTGGGAACTGATCTTTCTAGAAGTGAAAACAGTCGGTCCATCCTCTCCCTACTCTCCTCTCCTCAGCCTCTCTTTGCTGCCTCATGTCCTCTCTGATGAGGTCTAGCAGCTCATCATCTCTTTTCCTCTTTCTCCCTGTCGTAGGTGGCTGAGCCGCTTCGTCATCGCTGTCCTTTTGGTCACACACTGCTGTGCTTGGGCCTGGGGTGTCCTCAGGGAGAGAGGACATTAGGACAGGAGGCTTAGTGGAAGGCATCTGTCCCATCACCTCATCCATGAGGGCAAACCAGGGCCAAGCACAGCAGTGGGCTTCCCACTGACCCCCTCTCCTGAGCCTGGATACTTGCAATCCTAAAGGCAGAGGAAATCAAAGATGACAGCAGGCAAATAAAAACACCACAACAACTCTTAGTAATTGCACATTTATTAACTTGTGTTCTTAAGAATTATCTTCTTGATAACACACATACGTACTTTGTATTTTTTAAACTTATCTCATGTCCTCTGGCCTGCAAGGGGGTGACTTTCCCCTGCAGGCCCATCTTCTTCAGAATTGTCCTGATCACACACAACAAATAAGAGAAGAAAGGAAACCATGACAACTACACTCAACAAAAATATAAACGCAACACCTTTGTTACTGCTCCCATTCCCCATGGGATGGACGTAGAGACCTAAAATTCATTCCAGATACACAATATAACCATCCCTCCCAAACAGTGGTCACAAATCAGTCCAAATGTGTGGTAGTGGGCACATCTGCCATATTGAGATAATCCATCCCACCTCACAGGTGTGCCACATCAGGATGCTGATCTGACATCATGAGTAGTGCACAGGTGTACCTCAGACTGCCCACAACAAAAGGCCACCCTGGAATGTGCAGTTTTTTGCGCTATTGGGGGTCTGGGGACCCAGAACCGGTCAGTATCTGGTGTGACCACCATTTGCCTCATGCAGTGCAACACATCGTCGCATGGAGTCTATCAGATTGTCAATTGTGGCCTGTGGAATGTTGGTCCACTCCACTTCAATGGCTGTGCGAGGTTGTGGGATATTCATGGGAACTGGTACACGCTGTCGTATACGCCGGTCAGGCACATCCCGAACATGCTCAATGGGTGACATGTCCGGTGAGTATGCTGGCCACGCAAGAACTGGGACATTCTCAGCTGCCATCTGCCCTGAACAATGTGAACCATGATTCATCCGTGAAGCGCACACCTCTCCAACGTGCCAGACGCCATCGAATGTGAGCATTTGCCCACACAAGTCTGTTACGGCGACAAGCTGGAGTCAGGTCAAGACCCCGATGAGGACGACGGGCATGCAGTTGAGCGTCCCTGAGACGGTTTCTGACAGTTTGTGCAGAAATTGTTTGGTTGTGCAAACCAATTGTTCCAGCAGCTGTCTGGGTGGCTGGTCTCAGACGATCTTGGAGGTGAACCTGCTGGATGTGGAGGTCCTGGGCTGGTGTGGTTACACGAGGTCTGCGGTTGTGAGGCCGGTTGGATGTGCTGCCATATTCTCTGAAACGCCTGTGGAGACGGCTTATGGTTGAGAAATGAACATTCAATGCACGGGCGACAGATCTGGTTGACATTCCTGCTGTCAGCATGCCAATTGCACGCTCCCTCATTGCTTGTGGCATCTGTGGCATTTTGCTGTGAGACAAAACTGCACATTCCAGGGTGGCCTTTTGTTGTGGGCAGTCTGAGGTACACCTGTGCACTACTCATGATGTCAGATCAGCATCCTGATGTGGCACACCTGTGAGGTGGGATGGATTATCTCAATATAGCAGATATGCCCACTACCACACATTTGGACTGATTTGTGACCACTGTTTGGGAGGGATGGTTATATTGTGTATCTGGAATGAATTTTAGGTCTCTACGTCCATTCCATGGGGAATGGGAGCAGTAACAAAGGTGTTGCGTTTATATTTTTGTTGAGTGTATGTTAATCCCTAAACCCAAAGTTTTCACAGCAGAACACCAGAGGAACGTCGTCTGGACATCACAGGTTCTGTACAGCAGCGGTCCCTGAGTCGTTTGGTACCGGGCCACGAGAGTTTAAATTTATGGTTTTCAGGGTTTGTATTGTTCCCTGGGTCTTTTCCCTTGTTGTAGTTGTGTGTCTTATTTTGAAAGAAATATTTACATGTTACCATAGCGACCAGAGAGCATTAAGCGGCAGAGAGGAGGATGTTACTGTCAATGTTGGCGCATTTTCAGGAGGACGCTGCTAATAAAGTTACACAATTACACAGTACATTTACGTTTATTATTATATTTACAAAATACCAGTTTTTGTCTTGGTCGGATCATTTTATGTGGTTGTATTCATCCGTGTCTGACATAAACCGGGCTGTGGCGCAAAAAGGTTGGGGACCGCTGCTGTGCAGCATGAGGGTTAATAGGACCGCACTCATATGAATATGATGTGTACATTGATTTATTTGTGTACATCCATGCTGTACACCTGGCGGTGTACGGCGTGGAGGTGTACGATCACCTCTTCACCCCAGTGAAGTGATCGTTTTCTCCTCGTTTTAATAAATTAAGCCGTTTGGTCTTTGTTCCCACAACATATCACCAATTCAAAAAATCTAAATTAGCTGTATGTAAGCGGCAATACATGAAAAACCGCGGGACCCACCATACAAGCTGGTTTACGGTTATTTTAAATAAAAGAAACATGTCTATGCAGATGCCCAAAGCTTAACAACACGACCGCTATAACAATTTAACTTTTGTACAACCAGATGTTCATATACTTACATTTGAAAGTGTTTTCCTCTCCTGCTTCGACCACCATCGTTATCAGAAACAAATCTCCTCTATGACCCGCAATGAATCCTGGGATATAGTAGGACACGAAGGATACATCGGACCCATCCTTAGAATTCAGGGCAAAGTAGGACGCATTTGTCGCCACATTTTGAGCACTCTTTGGATTCGGACAGCCTTCGTCACGTCGCCGTGATGTCATTGCCTCTAAATGTGGCATTGGCGCATCCTTCCCCCGGTTTCGGACACGACTAACCCTCAAATTTGCGGAGAGGTAGGACGCATTTGTCGCAACATTTTAAGTGCTCTTTGAATTCGGACGGCCTTCGCCGTGTCGCTGTGATGTCATTGCATCCAAATATGGCATTTTAAGCATCCTTCCCCTGAATTTGGACACAGCCGGAGAGTGACATGCGGTCATGCTCTGAGGCTTATCCACAGCCATCCACTTGGGAACATTGTTCAGGCAATGCTGTAAGTGTATATATTTTATGAGGAAGGTGTTAAAAAAAAAAGCATAATTAGCGGTATTTGTTAAAAACTATATTTTATTTGTAATTCATGAAGGTTGATTTGTCCATGTTAAACAAGGCAGTTTTGATGATCATTACTGTTGCTCAAGCTAATACAAAGATGTAAGGTCACATTTTGAGTTATTTCGTGATTCAATATTTATGTAAACACGATCATTTTTTCTATCCTGTATTTCTTTTCAACTACAGTTTTCACCACTTGTCAAATGAAGATTCTGAGTAAAAAGTCAACTCTACTCAGACTCGTGTATTCATTGACAGAGGTTTAGCTTGGTGTTTAATCAGAGTTGCTACACTCTGCAGCAGAACACTACACTGTGTGTGTGTGGTGCTCTTTGTTCGTTTGGGTATCCAGAGTGAACAGAGAGACATGGCAGCCGTTTTTTAACTTGGACTTTCAACTGCTTAATACATTTCAGAAAATGCACTTTGAGCATATTTATCTTCTTTCTCCAGAAATGAACCCAATATTGACCATGTGTTTAGTGAATACCTCAGGCAGCAGAAATCCAAGAAACAGGAGGAACCATCATGGAAGGACAGGCCCCTGCACGGTATGTACCACCGGCAGATAGAGGAGGTGGCTGATATCTAGAAATCCTACCAGTGGCTGGACTGAAAGACAGCACAGAGGCACTAATCATGGCAGCACAGGAACAAGCTCTGAGCACAAGATCCATAGAGGCTGGGGTCTATCACACCAGGCAAGACCCCAGGTGCAGGCTGTGTAAAGATGCCCCAGAGACAATCCAGCACATAACAGCAGGGTGCAAGATGCTAGCAGGCAGGGCATACATGGACGCCATAACCAAGTGGCCGGCATAGTGTACAGGAACATCTGTGCCGAGTATAACCTGGAAGTCCCGAGGTCAAAATGGGAGACGTCCCCAAGGGTGGTGGAGAATGACCGAGCTAAGATCCTGTGGGACTTCCAGATACAGACGGACAAAATGGTGGTGGCTAACCAACCGGACATAGTGGTGGTAGACAAACAGAAGAAAAACAGCCGTAGATGTAGCAGTTGTCAATGACAGCAATATCAGGAAGAAGGAACACGAGAAGCTGGAGAAATACCAAAGGTTCAGAGAAGAGCTCGAGAGGATGTGGAGGGTGAAGGTAACGGTGGTCCCCGTGGTAATCGGAGCACTAGGTTCGGTGACTCCCAAGCTAGGCGAGTGGCTCCAGCAGATCCCGGGAACAACATCGGAGATCTCTGTCCAGAAGAGCGCAGTCCTGGGAACAGCTAAGATACTGCGCAGGACCCTCAAGCTCCCAGGCCTCTGGTAGAGGACCCGAGCTTGAAGGATAGGAATTATATATATATATGCGTTGAGGTCAAATGTTTGTGCATGTTGGAGGTATTTTTCTAGTTTGTTGTGTTCAGTGTGGGAGTGATAATTAGCATATTACACATAACACTTTTCTAAAGTAATTCAGAGCATAAATCACTCCCGCGAGAAACCAATTTGTTATACTACTTGTTAAGCTACTTTCACATTTCTCTGTAAAACCACCGAAAACTCATTGTCTCATAATTATAATTCAACAATATAAACCTATAGGCTACACTCCTATTCACGGGATTCTTCTATGGGAGAAGAAATGCCCTTTTAGAAGCTGTTCTTATCACTTAGCAGTCATATCAGCTATTTGAAGAGTGAAAATTCAGACATAGAGAAACCACTGTGTCATCGCCCACTTGATGTGCCCTCTTCATTTGGTAATGTTTCTCGTATAAATATGAAGCACTGAATCCCACCATATAAAGATAAAATATGAGGAAGATCATGTTAAAATACAAAATTTTTGTGCCATTTCTAACCTTTCATAGAGCAACGGGAGGTGGTAATATATAAACAGAAACACGTACAGAGAAAGGTCAGTCATGTCAGTGTCACCTGGTCATTTGCTCTCACTGTGTGTAGCAACACTGAGCTGTGAGCCATCTTTCTTCTGCTGTTTGCTATGTGACTCGCCTTCCCACGCTCTGTATTTCTGTTCCTATATCTCCACTGTTTTAAGAACAAATATGCCCCTCCATGCATTTCTTTATGTGAAAGTGAAAAAGACAAGGAATACTGGAACAAACACTAGAATGTGGTTGACAGGTTTTTAGAACTGAGCATTTAGATAATATTTTTACAGACTGTTCAAAGTCTTAATATGGCTGACTCTTACCAACCGCTCCTGATTGAAAAGCGCTCTCTGGTGCTTTAAATGAGTATATCCTCTGCTGAGGACAGTGTCCATATTTCTATTTGCCAGGGCAAACCATGGGGATGTAGGGAAGGAGGACCCAGGCGCGGAGCTCTGAATATCAACAGTGTGTTTATTTACAGTGTGGCAACAACTGATGCACAATTAATCCTCGTGCTCCCCAAGACTCCTGTGTGTGTCTCCCACTCTGACGTTTGTGCTCCCCGCTGTCGTGACTCTGCACACCCTGTGCGTGCTGTCCTTCCTCTCCATGTTCCTCCTGCAGGAAAACAATGGAAGCAGCCGTTAGACACTGACCCCAGAACCAAAACACAAGCAAAAACAACAAAATAACAAACCCTCCCAGGTCACAGTCCCAAAGTCAGACCGCGCATCCCGCAGCAGTGCAAAAAAAAGAAAAAAACCCCCACAAAACAGTCTCAGGTGGTCCATCACTTTAACAAAAGAGTTCAGGTGGCCTACCTTGGTCCCGTGATAGCAGTAGGACGCTTTAGGCGGCCTACCTCGAGTCCAGTGGTGGCAGCGCTGTAGCTCCGGTGGTCTGCCACAGGTCTGGCAGCAGCGGCGAAACGGTTCCGGTGGCCGGAAAACAGAAATCAGAAACAGCTTGAGAAATATTTTGCATGTTAATTGGCAACAGGTCAATAACACGATTGGGTATAAAAAGAACATCTTAGAAAGGCAGATGTCAGATGTCAACCAGAACCAGAACTACAGCTTGGTGAAGACTGTGGCTTCCTGGAGTGAGTCAAAAACAGAATTAATTAGTGGGAGGGGATATTTATTCTTGACGGTGATGTCATTTAGACCCCAGTAATCGATGCACGGTCGGAGCGTCCCGTCCTTCTTTCCCACAAAGAAAAAACCCGCAGCTACGGGGGAGGATGACGGCCTGATTCTTCCTGCTGTTAGCGACTCCTGGATGTAATTCTCCATAGTTTCTCTTTCGGGGCGAGACAGGTTGTACAGTCTGCTAGAGGGTAGCGAAGCTCCCGGGAGTAGATCAATGGCGCAGTCATATGGTCGGTGAGGTGGTAGTGAGAGCGCCTCGTCTTTACTGAACACCTGCCGTAGATCGTGATATTCAGGGGGAACGGAAGAGAGGTCTAGTGCTGGTGGCGGGACTGGGCTCCGTTCCGTTGAGGCGGGGGGAACGGCTGACCCCAAGCAGTTTGCCAGACAAAACAAACTCCAGCTCGCGATTCTCTTTCCGGCCCAATCAATGTGAGGATTATGCCTCTGTAACCAGGGGTAATCTAAGATAAGCGGGGTGTCAGGAGCGGGGAAAGTGAAAAAGGAAAGCTGCTCCTGGTGGTTTCCTGATGCGACTAACTGTACTGGCGCGGTTTGGTGAGTGATATAAGCAAACACCTGATTATTCAATGTGGACGCAGGGATGGGCGGTTCGAGTGGAGTAAGAGATACCGCTAACCTCTTAGCCAGTTTCTCATCCATGAGGTTCTGTTCTGCCCCGGAGTCCACCAGCGCGGGGCATGTAAAAGTCTGGTTATTAGTCACAATGGTAACGGACAGTAACAATCGGGGTCTAGTAGTGCTGAAAGTGCTGCCCACCGGACTTACCGGTGGGCCGGGTCGTTTGGGCAGACCGGGCAAACAGCGATGCGGTGACCGGGCCTCCCACAGTACAGGCAATCCCCAGCCCAGAATCGGCGTTCCCTCTCCTCCGGAGAAAGCCGAGAGCGCCCAATTTGCATGGGTTCGGGCGGAGGAGGCGATGGAGAGCGCGTACACGCAGCCGTGGGTGGGGACGAAGAAACACGGATCCCGGGGCGCAATACGGAGCCCATAGGCTTAAGCCGCCGCTCGGCATCCCTCTCCCGCAGGCGTCTATTGATCCTGCGGGCGAGGGAAGCCAATTCTTCGAAGGATTTAGTTTCCTCGTGAAACGCTAGTTGGTCTTTCATCTGGTCGGTTAGCGACCGTAAAAAGACCCCACGGAGGGCCGAATCGGGCCAACCCACGGCGACCGCTCTGGTACGAAACTCGACTAGGTACTCCGCAATACTACGCCGCCCCTGACGGAGCCCCAGCAATTTCTGCGCGGCGTCGTCCTCCGAGACTGGAGGGGAGAACGTAGCCTGGAACTCCTCCAGGAAATCGTCGTAATCGCAATCACGAATGGGGTGAGAGGTTAAATAAGTTCCGCGCACAAGCTGGACCCAGAAGCAGAGCACACACACACCCGGGTATGAGAAAAAAATAAACTTTATTATAACTGAAGGTGTCCCGGGAGGGTAGAAGGGGAAAAACGCGTGGAACCAGAGAAACCGAAGGACCGGGAGGTGAGTCGCGCAGGAACGCCGCGAGCGGGACTGTGGGAGGCTGCAACAGGAAAAGGATTATTGGGGTGCGGGGAAATGGCAGCATACGAGGGGAGGTAGAGTATGCGTCTTACGATGATAGCGGGGCCGAGGGAGCCGGAGGGAGGGGTGAGGGTCCGCGGGGGAGCTCCAGAAAAGTCGAGGCGGCGAGTGCTGATCGTGATCCAAATTCCGGACGGGCAGGTGGACAGGCAGGTGGCTCAAAACACGCCGAGTTGTGATCTGAGTACACAGGGCAGAGTTAGTGCTAGTTCAGATGAATAAGTTTTCATAAGGGCTTTCCCGCAGGTGTACGTTACCGCTGAGAGACGACTACGGACTGGCGTGGAGCAGCAGGCTGGGCAGGATTAAATAGTCCACCTGGTGATCGCCTGGGATGGGATGCAGGTGTGGAGTTAGCAGCCACGCCCGTGGGCGTGGGCATCCCATCAGCACCTCGGACGCCGGGCCGCGGACCATGACACACACTGGTTGCTTAACATAAAATTATGAAGTATTTGAATATATCATCATCTACTAAACACAATGTACTCAAGGAATTCTGGAAATCTGTGAGAAGGGGAAAGGATTGGAAGTCAATGCTGTGATCTTCAGACCATCAGACAGAGCTGCATTAGAAACAAACATGATTTTGTCATGGTGATTGTTACCGGCACCAGACCTAGGGGAATCTGGACCGGCAGCAAGCGGCACACAGGCTAGAGAGCACTGCGTAGCCAAATATGAGCAAACTGTGGATTAATAGAGAGGACACCGAAGTTAGCGTCTTGCTCAGGCCGGAGCTCATTTATTTCTCCACATATACACAATACAAATCACACTAGACCATGCATTCTTCCCATAAAATAACAGAGTTCATAAACATAAATAAAGTTACAAAAAGCATTCTCTCAAAAGCAAAATAAATACAAACTAATTCAAAATGACTTTACATACTCACAACTTAAAACACTCGCGGCTAAAGCATAACAACATACCAAAATAACCCATCTCACATTCACACCTTTCCCCACATTCGCGCCATATACGCTATTACTTTTGAACATGGCGTCCCTTGAACGCAACATAACATGGCGGCAGACGACTGCAACGTTGTTTCACCAACAAAAAGCTTTCCCCTTAATACATGTACTCAGTACTGCTTGGCTAACACTAAAACAAACACTACAACACATTTTCAGAAGTCGCAGGTTGCCACTGTCATAGCATATACTTATAGTGCTACGTAGCATTATAGCATTATGCCGATGATACACTAATACTCATTACAACAAAATACCACAAAACAACATCATCACTATCATCTCAAAATATAGCCGAACAGTTGTTACTCAACTTACATGACATTTAGAACCAGTTCGGTAACATAAAAGTTTGTTTGTCAGTACCTGTGGATTAATAGAGAGGATACCGAAGTTAGCGTCTTGCTCAGGCCGGAGCTCATTTATTTCTGAGCTGCGCATGCGCAGAGCCTATAGCTAAAGTCTCTCTGGTAGTTCCACAGCAGTGCAAGAGCACCATCTACTGGCATAATGAAATATAACCAATATAACAACACATAAAAATGTCAAAATAAGTCACAATAATAAACAAAAAATAAGGGGGTAATTGGTTTTCTTACAAAAATAAACATGTAGCTTTTTCAACCTGCTACATGATCACTGCACAAGCCTGCCTGACCTGTTAAAAAGTTAACTAGGCAAACCGTCCTCGCTGCACCGCAGGCTACTTTAGGCAAAAAGATAAAAAGCTTTTAAAAAAGATTAAATAAAAGATAAAAAGCCCTCTTTGACTCCTATGAAAAGTCACACAGCGAAGGTGTATGAAGGGACAACAGCAATCCTCCTTCTTCATCTTGCTCCTCAACTGTAGCCTAGATAGACAATGATGGAAAGTCAGAAATCAATTGATTACCTATAAAAAGCAACCCAGAAGAGCCCTTGGAGACCATCCATGACCTCTACTGTCAGCTTCCCCAGAACCCACTGGTAAAGGAATGAAGTCTGTGAAAGGTCCATGTCAGTCAGGTTTAGAAGAAAAAGATGCTTGTCATAAATCCTTTAATCTGTGAAGAAGTGTGGTTGCCATCTTGAACCAGGGAGGTTGTTCTTTATAATAAAGATAGCGTTTTGGTCTCTGAAGAAGAAAAACTGCCAGGCAGCTGCAAAGGCCCGTCCAACACAGGCAGCAGCACAGCAGACCTGGTCAAGTGGAATCGTCCCCAGAAGAAATTGACCAGTGCATTTTGAATCTCTCTGATTAATGCATCTGGAGGTTCCACAACAGTAGAATGGTGCCAGAGCACAGAGGTGGCCAAGATGTTAAAAACCAAAATTCTTCCCATGCAGGACAACTGCAGCTGGGCCCAACTCCATCGAGACAATCGGGCACTGATCTTTTCTGCTAGACCTTCCCAATTTGGGCCTCTCCCCGGAGGATCACTGGCGGCAGTTCCCAGCCATTCTGATGGCAGGGGAGGATTTGCCGTTCGCATGGCCCTGTCAGCTGTACAATGCGGCATCAAGGGGGCTGCAGCCTGGGCCGTCAGAGGGGGACACACGCATGCTGGAAAAGGTGGTCCTAGAACAGTTTGTGGAGGGCTTGCACAGGGAAATGGCACACTGGGTCTGCTGTCTTAGACCGGTGAGCCTGGAAGCTGCAGTCATCCTTGCAGAGGATCCCCCAGGCCACCCGGGTGGGGGGAGCAGGGAGGCACAGCTGCTGCCACTCACTAATCAGATTCTCCCCTTTTCCAGTGAAGCTGGGCCTGCGAGGACAGCTGAGTTTAGAGTGGGGAAGCAGCTGAAAAGCTGACTGCCCAGAGTGACGAAAGAAAACGTATTATGCAAATAAACACTAAGAAACCTGAAGTTACGTGGGGTCCGTTCATTTTACAGTGTGAATGCTTGAATGAAGCCAGTTGCATAAGAGCGCTTCAACTGCTCATAGTAAAAAGCAGTAGCAGTACTATAAGAAACAGTCCATTTACCATTTACCAAACTCACCTCTTCAACAATAAAAACAAAAAAACCTGCCACTGCCACTCTTGTGTAAAGTTGGGTTTCTTGAAAGGAGCTATACCAATCTGTCAAAACAAAGTTATCATTATTAATGCTTAGTGACAGTGATGCCAGACACATTACTAAAGTATCTTTCCATGCATTTCTGAAGTGGCATAGTGCATAGTATTGTGCATCCAGCAAAGGATGGATGACATGTAAATACCATCATCTCAAGAGACTTGCTATTGAAAGTTAAACCTCGTGCAAAAAAAATTAGAAAGTGAACCCGACAAGCACTTAAAGGCAGTGAAGAGGAAGAAGTCCCATTTCACACAAGGAGACTTCCAAAAACATCAGGCTCATGGAGAAGCAGGCATCTGCAACCACTGGCTGGGGGAGTTTACAGGGAGTGCAGAATTATCAGGCAAGTTGTATTTTTGAGGGATAATTTTATTATTGAACAACAACCATGTTCTCAATGAACCCAAAAAACTCATTAATATCAAAGCTGAATGTTTTTGGAAGTAGTTTTTAGTTTGTTTTTAGTTTTAGCTATTTTAGGGGGATATCTGTGTGTGCAGGTGACTATTACTGTGCATAATTATTAGGCAACTTAACAAAAAACAAATATATACCCATTTCAATGATTTATTTTTACCAGTGACACCAATATAACATCTCCACATTCACAAATATACATTTCTGACATTCAAAAACAAAACAAAAACAAATCAGCGACCAATATAGCCACCTTTCTTTGCAAGGACACTCAAAAGCCTGCCATCCATGGATTCTGTCAGTGTTTTGATCTGTTCACCATCAACATTGCGTGCAGCAGCAACCACAGCCTCCCAGACACTGTTCAGAGAGGTGTACTGTTTTCCCTCCTTGTAAATCTCACATTTGATGATGGACCACAGGTTCTCAATGGGGTTCAGATCAGGTGAACAAGGAGGCCATGTCATTAGTTTTTCTTCTTTTATACCCTTTCTTGCCAGCCACGCTGTGGAGTACTTGGACGCGTGTGATGGAGCATTGTCCTGCATGAAAATCATGTTTTTCTTGAAGGATGCAGACTTCTTCCTGTACCACTGCTTGAAGAAGGTGTCTTCCAGAAACTGGCAGTAGGACTGGGAGTTGAGCTTGACTCCATCTTCAACCCGAAAAGGCCCCACAAGCTCATCTTTGATGATACCAGCCCAAACCAGTACTCCACCTCCACCTTGCTGGCGTCTGAGTCGGACTGGAGCTCTCTGCCCTTTACCAATCCAGCCACGGGCCCATCCATCTGGCCCATCAAGACTCACTCTCATTTCATCAGTCCATAAAACCTTAGAAAAACCAGTCTTGAGATATTTCTTGGCCCAGTCTTGACGTTTCAGCTTGTGTGTCTTGTTCAGTGGTGGTCGTCTTTCAGCCTTTCTTACCTTGGCCATGTCTCTGAGTATTGCACACCTTGTGCTTTTGGGCACTCCAGTGATGTTGCAGCTCTGAAATATGGCCAAACTGGTGGCAAGTGGCATCTTGGCAGCTGCACGCTTGACTTTTCTCAGTTCATGGGCAGTTATTTTGCGGCTTTGTTTTTTCCACACGCTTCTTGCGACCCTGTTGACTATTTTGAATGAAACGCTTGATTGTTCGATGATCACGCTTCAGAAGCTTTGCAATTTTGAGACTGCTGCATCCCTCTGCAAGATATCTCACTATTTTTGACTTTTCTGAGCCTGTCAAGTCCTTCTTTTGACCCATTTTGCCAAAGGAAAGGACGTTGCCTAATAATTATGCACACCTGATATAGGGTGTTGATGTCATTAGACCACACCCCTTCTCATTACAGAGATGCACATCACCTAATATGCTTAATTGGTAGTAGGCTTTCGAGCCTATACAGCTTGGAGTAAGACAACATGCATGAAGAGGATGATGTGGACAAAATACTCATTTGCCTAATAATTCTGCACTCCCTGTAGTGCAAAGTTGAGAAGAGCAAACATGGAGGCATAACCACACGTGTTTTATGAACTTTATGTAGGATTCAATAAGCAGCATTTCTGCATTAAAATATCAAAATGTGGCATCCACACACATCCACACACACACACAACAGAGGGGAAAGAGAGCCACAAGAGGAGAGAAAAACAGAACGGCGAAGGAGCGAGACTGTGACAGCACCTTGACAGAAATAACCAGGAAACTTCAAGAACACATTATGTAGAGATCCATTGTCTAATTAAGAAAACAAAAATCACATGCTTCAAATTTACAGTTTAAACTGTAAATAGCAGTCCTTATAAAAATGTACTCTACTCCTCTCCCGTCTTGTCTTTCTAACGTAACACATTAATTAAAAAACTAACTCCATCTATTCCTACTCTTCTCTTCTCTTGAATGAAATGAGAAAGACAAACACAAGCTGTGCAGGCAGGACCATAGGGTAACATTAATTAATTAACAGTTTTTGAAGTGCATCCATTGGATCTACTGGAAGGAATCGGAGGCTGTAGCACGTGAAAAATGATCCCACTCGAAATCACTACAACAAACTGTCCCTCAGGGTTAATTACTCATTAATTCAGAATTCCATTCTGCATCATTGCAGTCCCCTTTAACCCCTCATTTGTGTAATGGATTTGCATGCATGTCAGCCCATAGTTAAATTATTGTATAGTTTTTATAATGTGCTATAAGCATGTGTGCACTTTTATAGAGCTGTTTCTAATTTTGTTAAACTATGTATAATGACAATAAAGGCTTTCAATTCAATAAATGACAACAGACAACTTTCTGTCAAACAAATATTTGTTTAGTTTATTAAATGGTTATTAAAACTAGTATCACTCATTCACTCCTATGTTGTACACATGTAGCTGCCAATTTTTGTATTGGCAAGCACAAAGCAACAAAAAACGGAGATACTTGAAGCCTTCAACTTCTAGCAACTCCTCCCAGGAACAGAATTGTCACTCCACCCTTTTCTGGCTGAGAACTATGGCCTCAGATGCAGCAATGTCTCTCTTGGACACTCCAGGGTACCACGCTGCTAACCAACACTCTCCACTCCCAAACCCTGGTATGAACCTTTCTGGAGAACTCCCCTGAAGTTGGATCACACCCTCTTGCCCCCCTTCTTAAAGGGGGAAACTGTCATCCCAGTCTGCCAATCCAAGGGCACTGTCCCCAACTTCTACATGCAGGGTTGTCAACCAAGATAACCCCATGATTTCCAGAGCATGACAACCTCAGGGCAAATCCTATCAACCCCAAGGGCCCAGCCACCAAGGAGTTGTTTAACTACCTCAGTTACTTTACACAAGTGATAGTCATCCCTCTTGTTTACAGACTCTAGGGCTACGTTCACACTGCAGGCGAAAGCGCATCAAATCGGCCTTTTATTGACCCTGTGCAACCCATATCCCATCATGCTATGACAGTGTGAACGGCACTTTCATATGTGGTACTGAATCCGATACATATCTGATGTTTCAGAAAGCGACTGCTGTTTGATGGTCATGTCGCATTAAATCCGTCTTTTACGTCACTGACATGAGACAGATGCCAATTATCAGCGCCAGAGAAGACATCGTGAACGCTTCCTGGCCATCCGGTGAAACTGTTGGGAAGACAACGTTGGAGAAACGTGAACATTTTATTTGTTCTGTATAATCTGCAGATTCTGACAGAAATCTATCCTTTAAAGCAGCGCTCCTCTAAAACAGCAATCAGGATCATTATTAGGCCAAATGTAAATAACAAAATAATTTTATAACTTAAAGCAAAAGTGGGAAACGCAAAGTCTGAAACAAGTCTTTATATTAAGGCCATCAGTCAAACATACTATTTGCTCTGGGTCTAAACAGAGCGCGTTGTGTGTGACGTCTTCTTTTGCGCATGCGGCCGCTTTGAGCGTTCACACTAGAGCGCGTTTGCTGTCGCATTTTATTTGTAGTGTGAACGAGCAGACAAAAAAATCGGATTTGATCACAAAATCGGAATTGAGCATTAAGACCTGCAGAGTGAACGTAGTCTTAGTCTTCCTACCTTCTGACACACCTTCCTTCCTTCTCCTGTCTGTGTTCTCAGTTAAAGTCAGCAGCATCCATCCTAACTGTACACACTGAGAGCAGCAAGGAACTTCTTCCTCCTGACAGTTTTCCAGAATCACCTCTAGGCCACCTGAAAACTTTGCTCAGTGGGGTCACAGAACTCCTCCCGTTCGTATTCAAGTGTTTGCTTCAGCTATTTTCTGAATCAGCTACTCCTGTCAGCTCCCTCTAGAGTCCCACGACCCAAACAAACTTGTTAGAACTTTTTCAGCTTAAAATTCCCTTCACCTCTGGCATCCATCTATTTCTGGAGTTTCCACTATCAACCAACTCAATACAGCCTCAGCAATGGAACGGGGTCCATTCAGACTCAATATCCCCAACCTCCCTCAGAATGCTTTTGAAGTTTCATCCATTCTTTTGTTCTTTCATACACAATTCAGGGTAGCCGGGGTCCTGGGGTGTAATCCAAGCTAATCTCACAGGGTGAGAGTGATGTTAATATCATAGATCACTAGGATTCATCTGTTATGCAGACAATGCATTAATAGGGGCCAATAGGTTTTTAATTTTCATGCTAAATAAATAGCTAGTTATCAGATGTGTGTGCATAAATGAGGTAGACAGTAACACATATAATTTGGCAATATACTGTACTGAAAGTCGAGAAATACTTCCCAAACATAGTTATCAGAAAGACAACGCGGTGTTTTTGATGATCTTTGGTCCTACTCTGCGTTAGTGTGTACTGTGTTAACCTGTACCAAATGGACGCGGGTCCTGGATGCAGAGTCCTGAGCATTTAGTTAAAATTAGATTTTGTTTAATGCCGCTCTTTGTGAGGCTTTCAAACAGCGAGTTCTGGACAGAAGCCACTATTTCATAATACAGACACTTCTAGTTGTGAAATATTCCTTCAAGTCAGTGCTAGACCATCTTTGTGCTGAATTAAGAGCTCATTTCAGCAAAGTCTTCCTCTACTTAACTCAAGCACATTGTCTCCATATCACATTTGACAGGATTGTTTGTTTTCCTCCTCCTCTTGTTAATACCAATATGACTTTTATCCATGGTGCTCTGGACACATGCAGGATGTAAGGCCACTGTTATTTCCTGAGGACAGAGCCGTACTGATAAACAGCAGTGATTTGCTCAGCGTTTGACAGTTTGCTTATTTCATTTTTCCTCCTAGGACTCCTCATCAGTTAATTTCAACACGGCAGCCTCAGAAGCCCGAGTCTTTGGGGAAATGTCATTTTTAATTAATTCCCAGGTCTTTTAAGATAAGCAGCTAGTCGTTAATTTCACCCAGGGCGTAACGTTGTCAGGGGCCCAGAAGCATGACGTATGTCTGTCAAGATTAATTACTATGCAAAAACAGCTCTCTTTTTTCTTCTTGCCTTTCCCCTTGTATACAGGAGTGCCTAACTGACCAGCTAACAAAAAGTGCTGTCTGAATGGGCAAAGTAACAGTCCCTGGATGATACTGTGTGTGATTCATGTGGCATGTTGAAAATATTTTTATGATGTCAGTCAGATATTTTCAGGGAACTCTGAATATCCAGTGGAAAATCTCAAAAATGATTAACATTAAATTATCCCTATGATCTGTTTAAATATGTATAATTTATTTATTTGATTTGATTATTTTTGCCATTACTGGATAGAGACAGCAAAAACACACAGGAAGACTGGGAGAGAGAGAGGGGGACGACACGGGCTGCAGGTTGTACTCGAACGCTGCTTTCCGACCATGTGCATGTGGCCTGAACTTGCTGCTGAACTAAACTAGCACCGCTTCTTTATATTTTTAATAATAATAGTAAAAACTTTAGTTTTAGCATTAGCAGTAATTTATATATTGCCTTTTCAGAAACCCAAGAGCATAAAAAAACCAAAGTATATAAACAAACAAAACGTCTAGAGGTTCAAGATTTTGTTAAAGTGGTGAGATTATATTGTAATATTAAATATACTATATACATAATATTGTTTTACAAAACATTATACAGAAATGTGCAGTGTGATTGGAATGCGAGCACCTAATGGCTTAGCTATGTATGAGCACTAACGCAGGTTTGGAACAGCCGCTGAGCAGGAAAATGCTACGAATAAATTGAAAGAGCCACAACCCAGGTTTGAGTTGTCTTTCTCATTATAACCATGGCAATATCAAACCTCCTCTTTATTAAATCACACAGGTGTCGTTTTTGTTATTACTGAGGTCTAAGGAGATCATAAAAAATGATTCAAAGCATGTGTGATAACAACATGGCCAACTGTCCATGGCTAGCTGGTGAACATTAGTAACTACCTAACTTGCTTCTGTGCTGACTTACTTCAAGATTGAAGATTCTTTATTTGTCACATGTCACACTAGTACAACACACTGTGAAGTGTGTCCTGAACTGCTCCTTGACTGTGTGAAACTTTATAAACAATAAGTAAATTGAGCAACGTTAATCACAGGGGAGCAAAGGTCATTCCTGGGGATGTCAGGGAAACAATCCTCCAGTTACACTGAAGGCAGAAAATCCACTTAGATGATGTTGGGATTAAATTATTTGACGTGCCTCAATTCTATGCTTTATATGAACTAAAATGCCATATTACCATATAGTGTGGTATTAAGTGGACACGGCCCTGAAAATAGAGGCATTAGACTACGTGTGCTCGGGGAGTAGAAAGCTGTAGACTCTCACTCACGCTTGCCTGGGAAAACGTAGATAAGACGGGACCATCTCTGGTGGAAAGTTACTGAGACACTGTCGTTTAGACTAGAGTGAGAGAGCTTCTGTAATAAAACTGTCAGGGGAACACCAGCACTTTGAGATCCGCGGCCACGTGTCATGCAGGACGCATCTCCCTCCTAGAAGTAATAGAGTGTGAAATGGTCTACTGAGCAGTGTTTTGTCTTCCATCGGATGCCTCGGAGGAATCAAAAGAACTTGGTGAAGTGTTGATATTTAACAAGGAAGAGAAGAGTGAGATCCCTCACAGTGAATGTTGAAGATTTCCTTTGATTTCCAGGGATGTTCTCCCTGCGGTGGAGGATGAACAGGTAGGTGGAGGTGAGTGGTCCAGGTGAAATGGGAGGGAAACTGGAAGCTGGATTATCTTGGCAGGGCTGCAGTGAGTTAAACAGGTCAACACGATTTGGCCTGTTGCCGCTTGAGAGAGGCAGACTATCTAGCAAAACCTCGATAGATCAGCTGGTCCTCACATACTGGCATTAATGATGATGATCAGCAGCAGATGTGTCAGGCTGAGGATCTGGAACAGAGAGCTCTGCCCAATAGGTAGGATTCTGCAGGAAGCTTGCTCAGGAGAAGGAGAAACTGGACCAACCTGCTCCCTCATGACAGTTATTTGTTTTTCTAAAACTAATGGTGTAATGGATTAGTAGAGCTAATCAAGCGGTAGACGCAAATTTAACAATTTCTTTTCTTTATTTATTGAGTAAGCCCAAATATACTTAAATCTAAATTGAGACTGAAAAAAGCAACCTCCACCCATGAGCCTATTGTATGGATTTTGTAATTTAGATTTTCACACCTGGATTTGAAATTGGATTATCATAGATATGCATTAAGTTAAATATTTGGGTCAACAAAGAGTGTTGGAGAATATGTAGATGTCAATGAATGTTAGTGGTTTTCCAATTATCTCCTTCGATGATGTGGAGGGAGGGAGATGATCAGGGAGGGAGAGTGCTTTCAACATTAAATTCAATTCAAATCAATTTGATTTTGAAACTACCAATTGACAACAACAGACATTAAATATGGGCCTTTTATTTGATGCATCACAAATTTACAGAGGGGTGTAAATGAAGGTAAATATGTTGCAAAATGAAAGAGCTTGTAGAATAAAAAGTGAGAATACACCTGGGACAGGACAGATGTGAGACCTTGGGTCGTCCTTACTGAATTGTGCATAGGCTTTATTAAAATGTTCCATGGTGATAAAACTGAAACTGTTCAATATTATAAACACTTAGGATGCTGGCTGGATGTTATTTTCACACATTCACAACTTGTAAGATCATTGTACAGTCCACAATTTTATCTGCACCTGTTTAGTCATAGTTGTTGTGATGTTTATATGAATCTATATCCAAGCCAGTTCATTCTGTGCATCACAGTGCACGATTGTGTCTTAAATGAAAAAGAAGTTTGACTACGGTGCCCTAAGAGGCCAGATGGACTGCAACTTCAGAAAACACCAGCAATATGAAAAACGCTGCAAAAGTGCACAAAACACAACGGAAATAGGAAAAAGAACAACAAATAGGAAAAAACACAGCGGAAGTGTTTCTGGGGAAACAATAACCCGACGGACCAGTTGCAGGAAGCTCCGGACCCCACGTGACTACCAGTTGTCAGGTGACCATTTTGGCAGCAACATGAACAGCGCCACTGTAAGCGGCAATGTAGAAACTTTTAAGCCATCGGAGTTAATTTAATTTCTCTTTAATTCACATGACATCGAGCTGTATATTTAAAAAAAAAGGTTAAATATTACCGACCCCTATAATGTTGTTCTTCTTTTTCCTATTTCCGTTGTGTTTTGTGTGCTTTTGCAGCGTTTTTCTTATTGCTGGTGTTTTCTGAAGTTGCAGTCCGTCTGGCCTCTCAGGGCCACCGTAGTTGACCCTCCCTAGCAAATCTAAAAGAGCAGTGCTGTATGATTTTTATTGACAAGGATCAGCTGCAAAGACTGTGTCAGGGTGCTGCTTGGCAAGCAGGACTCAATCGCAGGACTCTGTTCAGTGAATTTATTAACAAGGTGATGTGTATGGGCAGAACGTTGTGCCATCAGAAACTGAATTTGAATAAGTTAAATTCAAATTTGAATTGCTCAGATTGAATCTGAATTGTAACTTGAATAAATGCTTTTTAAAACTGAATTTGAATTAGCCTAATTTGAAATTCAGTAAATAGTTTTGAAAATGATCATCACTAAATTGAAATTGAATTTTATATTTTGAAAATGAATTCATTTCCTTTGAAACTGTATTTTATCCTTTAAAAATGTAGCTCTCAAGTTGGGATGCTGTGTAAGAGATAAATAGATAGATAGATAGATAGATAGATAGATAGATAGATAGATAGATAGATAGATAGATAGATAGATAGATAGATAGATAGATAGATAGATAGATAGATAGATAGATAGATAGATAGATAGATAGATAGATAGATAAATCTAAATTACAATGGTTTGGATATTCATTTGCATGTTTCCCT
Organism: Astatotilapia calliptera; assembly: GCF_964374335.1. Classification (NCBI taxonomy): domain Eukaryota; kingdom Metazoa; phylum Chordata; class Actinopteri; order Cichliformes; family Cichlidae; genus Astatotilapia; species Astatotilapia calliptera. The sequence continues at coordinate 951,258 of NC_137430.1, forward strand.
ACTTTAGTGATCTCTGCAAGCATACAGGGCTCTGAGAGTGTACAAGATGAGAACCCGAATTCTACAGTCGATCATATTTGTCAAAGCTGAACCCAGGGCTAACTATGCTAATTAGTGTTTTTTGCTACAATAAGCATAAAAGTTACTGTACGGCTATCATTTGTTAACATGACTACTAACTTACTACATAACTACTACGCCTTCCTGGAAAGCATCATGACCTTCTCCATCACCTGCTGGTTCCACTCCCTCAGCCTTCAGAACAGGAACAGACTGCAGCACACTGCATCAGTGTGCTCTAAAACCATTGGACTGCCTGTCAGAGCTCTGGCTCAGGTTTTCAGCCAACAGGCCCTTAGACAGGCAGCCAGAATCATCAACGACCCCGCTCACATTCTTCACCCCGCATTTCAATGGCTCCCCTCTGGGCGACGCCTCCGCTGCATTTCCTGCAGGACTGAGAGGAGGAGGAGGAGAACCACCTTTGTCCCCAAAGCCACCCTGCTTTTTAACTCCAGCCGATAAGAACATTTCCCACACCCATGAACATAAACTACACTCTTCTTACACCACTGACACTTTATTCACCTTCAGTCACCTTAATTTTTAAAACTGTGTAATAAAACTGTATATACTGTATATTCTGTGTATTTATTATTTCACTCCTATTGCTTGTGCTTACTGTACTTATCTTCAACGTATGCTGCTCGGTTGTTTGTTAATTGCCCCTTGGGGATAAATAAAGTCTTCTGAATCTGGATCTGAATCTGAATGACACTTGTTCTTATACATTTATTACCAACCTGAGAGTTTATCCACTGGTCACTTCTGAGGTCTTAATCCAGCTCAAGTCGCTGTAGATTCCCGTCAGTAACACTTTTGGTTCGCTGGTAAAACGTAGTTCTATTAATCTGCGCTCGATTACTCTGGAACCGGAACCAGATGTAGTCCCAAAAAACTGAATTTTGGAACTTAAATTGAATTGTAGAACTGAAACTGAATGGTGAGAAGGAAAATTCTCTTCATTCAATCCAGAATGACATTTAAAAATCTTCTAATCACGTACCAGGTCTTGAATAAAAGGGCCTCATCTTATCTTAATGACCTTATAGAACTGTATCTCAGACTGCGCGCTTTCTTGTGGTTCCAAGTAAAGTGGGAGGCAGAGCCTTCAGTTTTCAGGCCCCTCTTCTGATTAAAGATTCAAGATTCAAGATTCTTTATTTGTCACGTGCATGGTTATACAGGTTCAGTGGGGCAAAAAAGTATTTAGTCAGCCACCGATTGTGCAAGTTCCCCCACTTAAAATGATGACAGAGGTCAGTAATTTGCACCAGAGGTACACTTCAACTGTGAGAGACAGAATGTGAAAAAAAAATCCACGAATCCACATGGTAGGATTTGTAAAGAATTTATTCGTAAATTAGGGTGGAAAATAAGTATTTGGTCACCTCAAACAAGGAAAATCTCTGGCTCTCACAGACCTGTAACGTCTTCTGTAAGAAGCTTTTCTGTCCCCCACTCGTTACCTGTATGAATGGCACCTGTTTGAAGTCATCATCTGTATAAAAGACACCTGTCCACAGCCTCAAACAGTCAGACTCCAAACTCCGCCATGGCCAAGACCAAAGAGCTTTCGAAGGACACCAGGAAAAGTATTGTAGACCTGCACCAGACTGGGAAGAGTGAATCTACAATAGGCAAGCAGCTTGGTGTGAAAAAATCAACTGTGGGAGCGATCATCAGAAAATGGAAGACATACAAGACCACTGATAATCTCCCACGATCTGGGGCTCCACGCAAGATCTCATCCCGTGGGGTCAAAATGATCATGAGAACGGTGAGCAAAGATCCCAGAACCACACGGGGGGACCTGGTAAATGACCTGCAGAGAGCTGGGACCAAAGTAACAAAGGTCACCATCAGTAACACACTACAACGGCAGGGAATCAAATCCCGCAGTGCCAGACGTGTTCCGCTGCTGAAGCCAGTGCATGTCCAGGCCCGTCTGAAGTTTGCCAGAGAGCACATGGATGATACAGCAGAGGATTGGGAGAATGTCATGTGGTCAGATGAAACCAAAGTAGAACTTTTTGGTATAAACTCAACTCGTCGTGTTTGGAGGAAGAAGAATACGGAGTTGCATCCCAAGAACACCATACCTACTGTGAAGCATGGGGGTGGAAACATCATGCTATGGGGCTGTTTTTCTGCCAAGGGGACAGGACGACTGATCCGTGTTAAGGACAGAATGAATGGGGCCATGTATCGTGAGATTTTGAGCCAGAACCTCCTTCCATCAGTGAGAACTTTGAAGATGAAACGAGGCTGGGTCTTCCAACATGACAATGATCCAAAACACACCGCCCGGGCAACAAAGGAGTGGCTCCATAAGAAGCATTTGAAAGTCCTGGAGTGGCCTAGCCAGTCTCCAGACCTCAACCCCATAGAAAATCTGTGGCGGGAGTTGGAGTTCCTTCCTAGTTAAATTTACCCTTTTTAATTTTTCATATTTATTTCCTATCTTATTCATAGCCTTTCCTTTTTTGTTTTCTTTAGGTCACGAGCAGTTGTCCAAGCATTTCACTACATATCGTACTGTGTATGACTGTGTACGTGACAAATAAAATTTGAATTTGAATTTGAAGTCCGTGTTGCTCGGCGACAGCCCCAAAACATCACTGCTCTCGAGAAGATCTGCATGGAGGAATGGGCCAAAATACCAGCTACTGTGTGTGCAAACCTGGTAAAGACCTATAGTAAACGTTTGACCTCTGTTATTGCCAACAAAGGTTATGTTACAAAGTATTGAGTTGTATTTTTGTTATTGACCAAATACTTATTTTCCACCCTGATTTACGAATAAATTCTTTACAAATCCTACCATGTGGATTCATGGATTTTTTTTTCACATTCTGTCTCTCACAGTTGACGTGTACCTCTGGTGCAAATTACTGACCTCTGTCATCATTTTAGGTGGGGGAACTTGCACAATCGGTGGCTGACTAAATACTTTTTTGCCCCACTGTATAACACTGTCAGGGGTCGTGGTGTGGAGCAAAGGAAAAGAGGACTCAAACGCAGGACTTGTTGATGAGTGACAAACTGAAGGCCTAAATACACCGGCTGAATAATGACTGATTGGAGACGGGTGAGTAAACAGCTGAACATAATCGAACCAATGACACACAGACGTAACAGGAACAGAACAACAGGAAATGAGAACGAGTGACAAAATAAACTGAACCTGAACAAACTGAAAACACTGGGTCACTGACCCAGGAACCCTGACAAACATGCAGTTAAATGTGACCTGATACGCTCCTGTTCAAAGAAAAAGAGAGAGAGACAGAACTTTATATACAGTGAATGAGTATATACAAAGAGGACATTATATGCAGCAAGCGCGTGAGTTAGGTACATTATATAAATAGAAATAAAATAAAATAAAACAATCTGGAAATTTACAGCTTGTGAACATTGTGTGTGGGGTGTTAAAGTGTCTTGTGCTGTAGTGAGGCCAGAAGGATCAGGATGATATGAGAATGTGGTAATGAGTCCTGTCTCAGTCACTTATGGATCATGGGCGAGGGGGGCTAATTCAACACACGGATGGCCTGAGGATAACTCCTCTTGAGCCTCTGTGTTTTTGTTCGGATGGTGCGGAAACTTCTGCCTGATTTCAGAAGCTGGAACAGTTCATTGCTGGGATGGGATGGGTCCTTCAAAATCTCAGTTGCTCTAATAATAATAATAATAATAATACATTTTATTTAAATAGCGCCTTTCAAAGCACCCAAGGACACTGTACAACAGATAAAAACTGGAAATATACACAATAATAAAAATAGAAGATAAAAGTTAAAGCATACAGAAATTTAAGGATAGGCAATTTTAAACAGATGAGTTTTGAGGGTGGACTTAAAAAGAGAGAATGAACTAATATTTCTGAGGTCCGGGGATAGGGAATTCCAAAGTCGAGGGGCAGAGCAGCTAAAAGCCCTCCCTCCCATTGTAATCAGACGAGCAGAGGGAACAGAGAGAGAAAGAGAAGATGAAGATCTGAGGCAGCGGGATGGGAGCTTCATCTGTAATAAGTCAGAGAGGTACGGTGGAGAGAGAGAATGAATAGCCTTGAATGTATACAGAATTATTTTAAAATGGATGCGAAGTTTAACCGGGAGCCAGTGAAGTTGCTTCAGGATTGGGGAGATGTGGTGGGTAGAAGAAGTCCTAGTAATAATACGGGCAGCAGAGTTCTGGACATGTTGGAGCTTGTTGATAGATTTTTGTGTAAGGCCAAATAACAATGAGTTGCAGTAGTCAATTCTAGAGATAACAAGATTATGGATGAGAATGGCAGTGGCGTGAGGTGTGAGGAAGGGGCGGAGGCGATTAATGTTACGGAGTTGGAAATATGCTGCACGTGTAATATTATTGATATGTGAGTTAAAGGATAATGTGCTATCGAGAATGACACCCAAGCTTTTCACAGAGGGAGAGATAGGGACCAGCGAGTTATTGATGGTGAGAGAGAAGTTGTTAATTCTGGATAGCAGTCGTTTAGTGCCAACCAAAAGAAGTTCCGATTTATTGCTGTTGAGTTTAAGGAAATTGGAGGAGAACCAAGAATTAAGTTCAGCTAGACAGAGGATGAGGGAGGGTGGAGGAAGAGTAGAGTCAGGTTTGGTAGAGAGATAGAGCTGGGTGTCATCGGCGTAGCAGTGGAACTGAATATTATATTTACGAAAAATATGTCCGAGTGGAAGAAGGTAGATGATGAAAAGAAGGGGCCCGAGGACAGATCCCTGGGGCACCCCAGTGGATAGAGGGGAAAGCTGAGAAGTGAAGGATTTTAATTGAATGAACTGAGTGCGGTCAGATAGGTATGATTTAAACCAGGCTAGTGGAGTGTGAGAGAGACCAATAGAAGCTAATCTGCTAAGGAGAATGGGATGAGAGATGGTGTCAAAAGCTGCACTCAGATCAAGGAGAATAAGGATGGAGAGGAGACCAGAATCAGCTGCCATAAGAAGGTCGTTTGTTATTTTTATAAGAGCAGTTTCAGTGCTATGTAGAGGACGAAAGCCAGACTGGAACTGTTCGTAAAGGTTATTATCAGTTAGGTGAAGATGGACTTGTGAAGCAACTATTTTTTCAAGGATTTTTGAGAGAAATGGTAGATTGGAGATAGGACGAAAATTATTAAAGTTGTTGGGATCTAGACCAGTTTTTTTCAGAATTGGGGTAATAGCAGCAACTTTGAAGGAAGCAGGAACAGTTCCAGTGGTGAGTGAAGAGTGAATAATAGCAGATATGAGGGGAAGGAGAGGGAGTAAGCAGGCTTTGACGAGGACAGTGGGGATAGGATCAAGCTGGCAGGTAGAAGGCTTTGATTTATGGATGAGATCAGCAATATCAGCTAAGGATGGAAGTTGAAAAACAGAGAGGAAGTGAGAAGGGGGAGAAGTTAGGACAGAGAAGCTACATTGAGCATTAGGGTCCAGGTCTAAGTGTATTTTATGAATTTTATCAATAAAGAATAGCATTAGAGCATCACAGAAGTTAGATGAATAGAGATGAGCAGGCAGAGAATCAGGTGGCCTGTTAAAAGAGTTGAATAGTGAGAAAAGGGTCTTGGTAGAGTTCTCACTTGAGCAGACAATAGCAGAGTAATAAGCAGATTTGGTTTGACTAATACATTCCTGGTAAAACAGAACGTGGTTATTAAACATATCCTTATGAATAGTAAGGCCAGTTTTTTTATAGAGACGTTCAAGCTGTCGGCCTTTAGCTTTCAGTAGTCGGAGTTCAGGGGTGTACCAGGGTGCAGAGCGAGAAAAAAGTACAGTTCTGGTTTTTTGTGGAGCCAGGGAATTTAAAATACTGCTAAGGCTATGATTATAAAAAAGTACCAGGTCCTCTTGAGTAGCTAAGTTGTTAGAAGACAAGCAGCTAGAGAGAGCAGAGGAAAGGATATCAAGATTTATATTCTTGATATTCCGGAAAGAGATAATACGGGGATTGTTAATTACAGAGAGGGTCATGTGAACATTAAAGGAGAGAAGTAGATGGTCCGAAATTAGCAGTTCGTCAGCTGTACAGATGGAGGGGGTAAGTCCAGAACAGCAGACTAGGTCCAAAGTGTGGCCCTTAGTGTGGGTAGGGAAGTTTATGTATTGTTTAAGGCTGAAGCTATCAAGGCAGGATAGAAGGTCCTTGGTAAGAGGATGGTCGCAGTTATCCACGTGGACGTTAAAGTCACCCAGCAATATTATATTAGGGGAGACAGTAGCTAGATTGGTCAGCAGATCGGCAAAGTCACTGATAAAAACAGAATTAAATTTTGGGGGGCGGTAGATGACAGCTATTACAGTTGGGGTAGGTCCTGAAAGTTGACAAACAACAGATTCAAAGGAGCTGTACGTAGGGGCGGACAGCGGCGAGACTTTCCAGTTCTCGCGATAGATTATCGCGAGGCCACCACCACGACCGGACTCGCGAGGTTGGCAGGTGTAAACAAACCCCGGGGGGGTGGAGTCGTTGAGTTGCGAAAAGTCATTGGGCTGTTGCCATGTCTCAGTCAAGCAGAAAAAGTCAAACTTACGGTCTGTTAGGAGATCCTGGATGAGATGTCCTTTGCTCGTAAGCGAACGGATGTTAAGCAGGCCGAAGTTGACAGAAATACTGCCGGACTGGATGAGAGTGTTAGCCGACCTAGGCAGGTCAGTCAGAGCATTGTGGTCAATGGACCTGCAGGGGTTCCGTTGAGAGCGACCAGAGGTGGACCAGAAGGACTGAATTGGTTTGGAATTATCCTGATGGAAATACCGACGGGAGCCTCGATGTACGTACTTTCGACGGGGGAGGAAAGCAATGTCCGTGTGGAAATGAAGAGCAGCCAACGGCGGAGCGGCTAAAGAGAAGCGGAGCCGGAGGAGCTCATCAGCTGTATATTGATGAAGTCCAGTGCCGAGTCGGTAGATCGATGACATAAGGATCCAGACCCACACTGAAAGTACATAGATCCTGAAAGGCCACATCATGGACAGGAACAGCCGGGTAGGGACACCGGTGGGCCTTAGAAACAGGAGTAAGACAGAAGTCCAGTAGCGTTAACGTTAGCGATAGTGGTGAGTGGCGGCCGGTGAGTAGCGGCAGCCAGTCGCGCCAGCGTTCACTCAACATCTAGTCCAACATCTATTTTTCAATTCAATTCAATTTTATTTATATAGCGCCAAATCACGACAACAGTCAACTCAAGGCGCTTCATATTGTACAGTATATACTATAATAATAGATACAGAGAAAAACCCAACAATCATATGACCCCCTATGAGCAAGCACTTTGGCGACAGTGGGAAGGAAAAACTCCCTTTTAACAGGAAGAAACCTCCAGCAGAACCAGAATCAGAGAGGGGCGGGGCCATCTGCTGCGACCGGTTGGGGTGAGAGAAAGAAATCTCCTGACGTAAATGTCCTGTAGGGAAGGGAGAGCAGTCCTGCAGCAGCGTTCTGCTGTACAGGTCACTCTCAGAATAGCTTTTTTATCCTTGACACAGCTGTTTCCATACCAGGATGTGATGTTCTGTGTGAGGATGCTCTCCACAGCGCCTGTATAGAAAGTCCTGAGGATCACTGGAGAGACCCTGAACTTCCTCAGTTGTCGTAGGTGATACAGGCGCTGCCTAGCCTTTTTGGACTGGACCTGAATGTGGGCAGACCATGTCAGGTCTGAGGAGATGTGGACACTGAGATACTTGAAGGACTGCACCCTCTCCACTGGTGCTCCATTAATGATAATGCATTTGTAGTCTCTGTGCTGACCTCTTGTGAAGTCCACCACCAGCTCCTTGGTCTTGCTGATGTTCAGCTGGAGGTGGTTGTCCCGGCACCACGATGCCAGATTCTTCACTTCATCCATCCCTCAGCTTTGTCAACAGTCTACCGGGCACTATTGTGTTGAACGCTGAGCTGTAATCAACAAACAGCAATCTCACATAGTTACCCTGTTTCTTGTCCATGCGGCTAAGGGTGGTGTGTAGGACGTGGGCGATGGCGTCCTCCATGGATCTGTTGGGTCAGTAGGCAAACTGGAGCAGATCTGTGGTGTTTGGGATGGAAGAGGAGATGATTTTCTTCAACAGCCTCTCGAACACCTTGTTAACCACCAAGGTCAGTCCAACTGGCCGGTAGTCATTCAGACATGAGGGCTTGTTGTTCTTGGGGACAGGGATGATGACGGATCTCTTGAAGCATGTGGGGACCACAGACTTAGCCAGGGACTCGTTGAAAATCAAAGTGAACACACCTGCTAGCTGGTTAGCACAGCACTGCAGCAGACGGCCGGTGATGCCGTCTGGCCCCGCCACTTTCCTTGTGCTCACTCTCCTCAGCGCCGCTCGGACATCGTGCTCTGTAATGCTGATCGCCGGTCCCTCTCTGATGACGGGCGTAGAACTGGTTCAGCTCGTTGGAGAATGCAGAGTCGTCGCTGGTCGGCACAGTGTCCCTGGCTTTGTAATCTGTGATTGTGTGTAGTCCGTGCCACATGCTCCGTGTGTCGCCCTGGCTGAACTGAAGCTCCACTCGCTCCCGATACCAGCGTTTGGTATCCCTCACCACGCTGTAAGACACCACCTTGTAGGCGCTCATATCGCCAGTGGCAAGACCCGCGTTGTAGGTGGAGGTCCTGGCGTTCACTGCAGCGCGGATTGTTCTGTCCACCCACGGTTTTTGGTTCGGGAACATCACGACTCTCGCAGTGGGGATGATCTCATCCGCTAGCATGTTTACGAAGCTTACTGCTACATCCATAAACTCATTGATGTCGACTGCCCATGCTCTGAACATGTCCCAGTGTACGTCGTTGAGCGCATCCTGTAGCGTAGCTTCTGATTGGGCCAACCAGCGTTTCACCTCTCTCGTAGTTACTGTCACGGTCCTGGGTCTTATGACCCAGTGTTTTGAGTTTTAGTTCATTTTGATGTTTATAGTTTATGTTTAAGCCCTCCAGGTTTTCTAAGTTCATTTGTTACCATGCCTAGGTGATTTTAGTTCTTATTAATTCCCCCCTCGTGTTTCCAACCCATGTTAAGTCTCCCCTGCTCTTCATGTGTTTCATGTCTGTGTCTTATGTTGTCAAGTTCTGGTTGTCATGTCTGCGTTTCATTATGTTTCCTGTTTTATTTTGGAAGGAGTCGTGTGTTCTTGGTTCTGTGTATTTAGCTTCACTGCTCCTGTCATTAGGTTCATGTTAGTCAGCTGTTTCCTCATGTGTCTCCACTTCCCCTGATCACCTCGTGTGTATTTAAGTCCTCTGTTTTTGCATCTCATTTGTCAGGTCGTCTGCTCGTCCATACCCTCACTTCAGCATTCTATGTCAGTTCACCACGTTTAAGGTTTTTCATGTTTAGCTTTAGTTCACCCAGTTTAGGCTATGGTTTAGTGTTCACCTGTGTCCTGCTGTTTGTACTCCCTTTTTGCTGGCCTCAATAAATGGCTGATTTTCTGTTAACTCTACGCCACGTTCAGTTTATGGAGTTGCGTTTGGGTCCGTTTGCCAACACCTACAGTCTGCCCTCGCCAGACTGTGACAGTATGACCTGACCATGTCGGACCCAGCGACCCCTGGTAGAGACGTAATCCAAGCAGTGGAGTCGTTATGCTACCAGTGGAGCCGAAGCTCTAGTGAGGAGGAGAGGGAGGAGTTACTTTACTCGTTGGGGACAAGCGTCACGGTTTTCCCCTGGTTATGGGAGGCGCTACCCCCTCTGATCTCGGACTTCCTCCGCACCATCCTCCCAGCCTGCCCTCGGCAGCATCAGCGGTCCGGTGTGCAGACTGCGTCACCACAGCCCCGTGGCCGCGCAGCCTCCCCTCCGCCTGCTGTAAGCATACGAGTCGGCACGCTGAAGTTCGCCACGGCACCACACTCCTCTACGCTGGCGCCGTCCCTCTACTTGCCGGTTTCCACTTCGCCATCGCAGCTCAGTCGTTCACCCTCACCGCCTCGACCGACCTACCCATCTTCCGCTTCCTACCTGGCACGGATGTGGTCCGAAGACGAGGAGCCGGTCGCCACAGAAATCAAAGTTTCATCCACGACCACCTCAAAGAGGAAGCGGCGTTCGCGTTGCCGTCGCCCAGCGCTACGGCATGTTTCGCCCTCCAACGAGCCACACGAGGATGCGGGGGAGGTCATGGATTTCGACCTGGAGGAGCGGCAGCGTGCAGAATGCGCTCAACTGGATGAAGAGCTCCGGTGGAAGCCATGGCTAGCTCCTGACTATGAGGAGATCTTCCCGGGAACCCGCCTGGCTCTCGGGGGTCCCCTGAGCTTCCAGGAACTCTCGTCTACTGCTCCATCAGCACCCAGTTCACCAGCCTCTGCGACGCCGCCCGGCGCGCATGAGGCGCCGTTGTCTGGTTCATCGGGAGCTGCAGTCAAGAAGAAACGGCGTTCGCGTCCCCGTCGCGCTGCGCGACAACCGGAGGTGAGTGAACGCACTCTCCCATCACCAGCCTCCGTTGAAGCCGTAGAAGAGGAACTAGATTCAAGTTTACAGATTCAAGGGTCACCATTAAAGGAGACACATAGTGTGGAGGCGGCGGACTCCAGTACTGTGACTGATGTGGTCTGTTCGTCTGGCTTCCATGAACAGGGAGTAAGACCCACACAGACTGTAAATCCCAGCACTGGAGAACCTCAGCCTGTGTTCTCGTCACCGCCACCGGAACAGGAGTTTGACGGTCCAGCCTCTGAGCCGACCGGGGAATCCCCTGTTTCGCGTTTTTCTTGCAGCGAAAACAATGACACTATTTCAGAGACAGCCAGTGCTAACTGTAAGCTGAGTAATGCAGTGCTAACCGGGCCGCCGCCCAGAGATTTTGCCCTGAAGACACCCGTAGACAGTGATTTGGCAGGGACCACTGGTGTAATACTTAGAGGGAGGGAGACCTCCACAGACCTAAAAGCTAATTGTGTGACAAGAGGGGGGGAGGAATTTCCTCCGTTGTCCGTTACTTCGCCTGGGGTTCCATCTAAAGCTGAGTTGCCTGTGGCTAACGCCTCCCTTCCTGAGTCTGCTCTGCTCACCTACGAGGTGCTTAAAGTAGACACTTGTGCTTTCACAGCGAATGAGGATTTTTTAGAGGAGGGTCATGTCGCAGAGCATATAAGAACGGAGGGTGAGACGAGGTGTGATCATGTTTTGCCTGCTGCTCCTGTGTCCAATGAACTTAAAAATAAGAATGCTGGTCATGACCTCATGTTGGGACTTAAAGGTGACAACAGGGATTCTAATCAGGGTAACACGAACTGTGAAATGTCCCCACCTAAATTCTGTTTTCCCCACAGTCGTGAGCAGGGTGTTTTTGGACTGTTTACCTCCATCCCTGCCGCCTCTACTCAGAGGATTGAGTCTGAGACCAGGGGATACGATTCCACTATTAATGACCATGTAGCGTCCCCTCACGGAGTTACTTTGACACAGTTCTCCGAGGTTTCTGTGAGCACATTATCGGACAGGGTTTTGAGTCCCAAGGTTAGTGTTAACACCAGCACACAGCCGGAAATGTCACCCGTCTCGGCTATGGTTGCTAGCACAGCATTATCCGTACCCATTTCACCATACACTCTACATAACACCCTTGAGTTACAGTCCACCTCTAGCGTGGTCCCAAGTCAATGTACCACTTACCGCTATCAGACTGGTCAATTCTCATCACCCAGATCCATATCTGAATATCTCATGTTCACCCAGGGACTTCCCCCTGGAGGTTTAAGTCATGTTTTTGTGGGTAATATAGTAATCCTTGTTTTCCCTGTGGCTGACCCAGCTTACCTGTGCCATAACGTTATGTCATTGATTGAGTCTGAAGGGCGGAATGTAGACACAGGGCTTTCTGTTTCTGAACCTATTATGTCAACTAACATGGGTCTTGCAGTGACTGGGCTGGTCTCTGCCTCAAGACATCTCACACCTGTTTGTTTCTGGACTGATACCTATAAGATGTCATGTGAATGCAGCCGGCCTGTTGCCACGTCAGCTGGAGGGTCCGAGGGGCCCGTTCAGCCGCCCGTCTCCGCTGGAGGGTCCGAGGGGCCCGTTCAGCCGCCTGTTTCTGCTGGAGGGCCCAAGGGGCTCGTTCAGCCTCCTGTCTCCGCTGGAGGGTCCGAGGGGTCCGTTCAGCCTCACGCCCCGTCAGCTGGAGGGCCCGAAGAGCCTGTCCAGCCGCCACCTCTGCCTCGCCTGGTCCAGCTTCATCCGAGTCTTCATCCTCGTCTGGTCCAGCCTCCGCCTCTGCCACGCCTGGTCCAGCTTCTGCCTGTGCTTCGCCTGGTCCAGCTTCATCCGAGTCCTCATCCTCGTCTGGTCCAGCCTCCGCCTCGCCTGGTCCAGCTTAATCCGAGTCTTCGTCCTCGTCTGGTCCAGCCTCCGCCTCTGCCACGCCTGGTCCAGCCTCCGCCTCTGCCACGCCTGGTCCAGCCTCCGCCTGTGCCTCGCCTGGTCGAGCTCCAGCCTGTGCCTCGCCTGGTCGAGCTCCAGCCTGTGGCGTTGTGGTCAGACTTCCCAAAGGCCGGGTGTGAAACAACCTTGTAGCCCTACTTGTATGGCGTGTAGCAATGGTCCAGTATCCTATCTCCCATCGTCGGATACGTCCAAGGTTCGCTTTATTAAAGTCTCCCACTATAATGAGGGCTGAGCCCGGATCTCTGTTTTGAAAGGCACTAAGCACATCATGTAATTCGGAAAGAGCAGTGTTGGGTAAGTTACTTTAAAATAGTAACTTAGTTACATTACTAGTTACTTCTCTCAAAAGTAACTCAGTTACTTCAAGTTACTCGTTACTTTCAAAGTAACTAGTTACTAGGGAAAGTAACTTTGGTTTTACTCAGAATTCTCCTGTTAATGTGTTGCTTCCATAACTTTGCCAGTCTTCTAGCTTGCTTACTTGCCACAAGTGCACTGTGCCACCTACCAATAGAAAGGAAAAGATAATGTGCACATTTCCACGAGAGAAATCCCACGCCTGGACCGTCGTTGACTGCTGCCATGATTCTAGCCTACATCACAGCGTCATGTGCGCCTTTTACATCCAACACAAAAACTGCAGTCGTGGTGCTTTCGATTGTACTCAGAACTCGGAAATTCTGCCTTCTGAATAGGAAGATGTAGGCAACACCAGACTGCAGATGAGCTGCATACAGGGCTGGACTGGGACAGAAAATCGGCCCGGGCATTTTGACTAGAGACCGGCCGCCATTATAGGAAAAATCATAAAGCCTTTGAATGAAAACAAACACTGTTGTGACAGTGATGTACACTTTTTTGATGGTATATATGTATCAATCTATCAATCGTTTGTTGTAAGACTCAGATAATTATTTTTTAAAAGCGAGACATTTTAAATGAGAATAAGAAAGAAAAGTATTTCTTTGTGCCCCCCCCCCCCCCCCCCCCGGCAACACTTTGCTAGACCCGCCCCTGCACAGTTATCAGCTACCTAAAAAAGGATCCTGGGGTTATTTGTCTCTCAGAAACAGTTCATAGCTTCCCTTCAACTCATTCATGTCATCTAAAAGGTAAACCTGTTTCTCCATCACCTGTTCAGCTCTGATGATCCAGTAAGGACATCTCCTGGTTTCATCCTCATGTTTCCCTCTCACCAGATAACCAAACCATATCATGACCAGCAGCTTTACAGCTGTGGCTCCAGCAAACATCAGCTGATACTAGAAATTAATATTAAATAAATTCTAACAACAGCTGATCAAGCTTAAATGTGCTGCTGTTGTTTATCCACTGGTTTCCTCTTTCTGGCGCAAAGTGAGCGATAAACAAACAAGAGAGCCGATCAGCTGATCATTGATCAGTTTCATGATTGAAGTAAAAACGGGAGAGGGAGGGGGGAGAATGAGAGAAGAAGAGGCAGCTGTGCAGCGTAAACACAGAATAACTCCAGCTTTGTGTCTTTTTCATTGAAGGTGAATTACGGGACAAACTGTTCCTTTTCACCTCAATAAGAAACGCGTAATATTTTCTCTGAATACCAGGCAGGACGGTTGGCAACTCTAATAACTTATGAACAAAATAAAGTTCAACATCATTAACTTCATAGCACCACCCAGCTGTATAGAAACTCCGTCATGCTAGCTAGCACGCAGTACGGAAAAAGTCAGCATAACGAAAATAAACTCCACCTAAACTTGGTTCATATCTGACCCAGAGAGACTGCAGGTCATAACTTCTTACCTGAAGTTCAGTTCACACTTGGACCGGCGGCCGCCTCGGGTCTCTTTTCCTTCTGCGTCCCCTTTCCTTCATCCACCTGCTGGCCTCCACCACTTGCTAATGTTACTGAATCTGTGGAAGCTCCGCGATGCCACCACACGAAGTAACGAGTAACGAGCCTATCTAAATCCCAGTAACGAGTAACGCGTTCCTGATTTTGGCATAATAACTACTTACCGTGCTCGTTACCACAATGGTAAATGGTAAATGGTAAATGGCCTGTATTTATATAGCGCTTTACTAGTCCCTAAGGACCCCAAAGCGCTTTACATATCCAGTCATCCACCCATTCACACACACATTCACACACTGGTGATGGCAGCTACATTGTAGCCACAGCCACCCTGGGGCGCACTGACAGAGGCGAGGCTGCCGGACACTGGCGCCACCGGGCCCTCTGACCACCACCAGTAGGCAACGGGTGAAGTGTCTTGCCCAAGGACACAATGACCGAGACTGTCCAAGCCGGGGCTCGAACCGGCAACCTTCCGATTACAAGGCAAACTCCCAACTCTTGAACCACGATCACCCAATAATAACGTAGTTACTGTAACGCGTTACTTAATAACGCGTTAGTCCCAACACTGGTTATATCGCATCAGCAGAAGCTTCTCAAACCTTCTATCAGACATTCTGTTCCTTTTTGGGGAAAGCACCAATCCACCTAAACTGAACAGCCACTGGTGCACTGGATGGAGTTAGACTGTTGTATTTCATGTACATCTTTGTGAGATTTGGGAACTGATTCAGAATCTCGAGCTCATAGTCTGACCTTAAAAAGTCAGTTACTTCTTTTTCTGCTGAGAAGCTTTCTGTGGGCTGATTCTGAAATTCAAAAAAGTCCATTTCGGCTGGGCTGGCTGGCATTTGGGACATATTAGTGTTGTCAGTTGCAGGAGCAGCTTTACGACACTCTGTTATCAGGAGCTCCTTCACATACTCTCTCCTACGCTCATCTCTCAGCCAACAAAGTTTAAACTTGGGACAAGTGGCCGCTGCGAGAAGTCCTTCTTGGCTGTCCAGAACAGCATCAAAACGAGTCTTGATGGCCTGTAACATACAATATGATGCAACTAAGAATAAAATTATTTTACTGTATAATTACCTATTGTCATTATTTTATGGGCTTTACAGCTCTAAACCATCTGTATTTTCTATTATCAATACTGTATGAGATTTAATTTTGGTTTTGTTGATATTATGATTAATATTCATGATTAATGATGATCAATGTCCCTGATATTTAACAAGGGGTGAAAACTTGGTCTTTTATTCTATCATTTTAATAATTGTACCCGCTGCTTAAAACAAAGTATAACATCCACCCACTGTGAATGGTATAATAAATTTAACAAATCCACCCAAAGCAGTTAATAATAATCTTACCTTTACAATGACATCTGGAAGGCTGGCTGTCATAGAGGTCATCTTTCAGGGCAAGGGTCTTTGACATCAGGCTTGTGAGTGTTGGCAGTAAAGCCCCGTAGGTGCACTCATCCCCTTGTAAGATGTCCAGAGCCACTGTCAGGGGCTTCATCACAGTACAGTACTCTTTCAAGAACTGGTACTCCCTTTCATTAAGGCACTTGATTCACAGTTTTACACACAGGGGATTAAGTTCATTCAAGGGAATTGTGATGATTCTAGAAATGGCCTCATACAGGGAATTCCACCTTGTGGATGTCGGTACCATTAGTTTCCTCCGGCTGACTTCCTCCACCTGTTCAGAGGCTAATGTTGATCGACTTGCTTTAGTCCAAAGAGCAGAACATTTTGCAGTGCTACTCCTATATGCAGCCTTGGTGTCTGCACAGGAATTTAGATGTTTGTCAACATCGCTTGTTGAAATCGAGTTAATTGTGTGCGATGCACATCTGTAGTGTGGAGGGAGGCTAAACTGTGCATCACCAGATGCAGCTGAAAGAGCTTCTATGACATCAGTAAAGGTCGGTTCCTCGTCATCACCTTCTTCATTTTCAGATTCAGACTCCAAATGACAGGGCTGACATACTCTGAATGCTTTGGCAAAATTGGATGCGTTATCCGTTACAGATGCAATAACTTTGCCTTGTAGTCCAGATGATGAATGGATTTCTTTGAGCTCTGCTCCGATTACATCATAGGTATGGCTGCCTCTAATTCTCTTGCATGCTAGAGCGGCCTTGTTGCGCTGTAATGTGGAATTAATCCAGTGAACTGTTACACCCATAAAACTTTTATTATTTACCGTCCAGATGTCAGCAGTGGTGGAAACAAACTCTGCCTCTTCGAGTGTAGCCTTCAAGTTAGAGTTCATTTTGTCATATTCTCTCTCAAGGTATCCTACAAATGACTTTCTCTGGGGCAGCTTGACACCACTTTTAGTTGGTATTTTTTCTACGATGCGTCGGAATGATTCAGAGTCAACAGTGGAAATCAGCAACATGTCCTCGACGATATAGGCAGCGACGAGCTTCTTCAGTTCAGCGGCACTAAGTCCTGTCGCTCTTACGTCTAGTTTAACCTGTTTAGCAGGAGTGAGTCCATCTGAGGTTTGCCCGGTGGAAGTAGATGTGGTAGCCACAGCGGTCACGTCAGTGAGGGGATCCTGGGGGTTTTCTGTTAATTTAACATTCTTGTGGCAGCGTGCTAGGTGCTTGCTCAGGTTGGAAGTGGAATTTTTCGACGTAGAAAGAAGTTTTCTTCTGATGCAGAGTGTACAACGTACGCTTATGTTTTTGTCGCTTTTTAAAGAGTCAAATTCAAAGTAATGTCAGTATTTCCAAGTATTAAATGCTGCACGATCGTACTCTATCCCTCGCTCCATGTTTTCTATTGTTGACACACATGCTACCACAGCCGTCACACTCGCTTACGTCATTGTCATGAGACATTCTCGCAAAAAAATCACGGTTTTAGTAACGCAGTAACGCAGCGTTCCTACGGGAAAGTAACGGTAATCTAATTACCGTTTTTGCAATAGTAATCCCTTACATTACTCATTACTTGAAAAAAGTAATCCGATGTGCCCCGTTTAGGGCAGCTATTGTTAACTGGTGGAACTGACAGAATTTGACCTATAAGGTGACTCAGATTTTTAATGTCAGGGTTAGCAGGCAAGACACCTGGACGATTTCGAGGTAGTAAGTACTGGGCAAGAACACTCACCCACATTGGCTGCAGAACCTTGCATTATGCACTGGGTAAGACTCATAGGATCAGGGATTAGAACATTTTGATCAGCTGAAATCAACTTCCTGTATACGGTTTTATGTGGGTCTTGCTGGAGATCAACAATATAGGTCAAAATGCCCCTTAGGGTGGTCCAGAATGACCAAACCGAGATCCTGTGGGACTTCCAGATACAGACAAACAAACTGGTGAAAGATAACCAAGTGGACAAAGTAGCAGTGGACAAGCAGAGAAAGGCAGCCATAGTGATAGATGTAGCTATTCCAAGTAGAGCTGGCCGATATATCAAAAATTTATCGTTACCGAAATTTATGACTCTCATCGACGTCATTTTGCCCATGTCGGTAAATTCGGTATTTAAAAAAAAAAAAGAATGTGCAGGTTGGCGTTGTTCATGTCCCTTTAAGACTCTACTACCTGTAACAAGACGAGACACGGGTGAACAAATGGAGGACGATTTAAATGTTGAAGCAGCAGCGACGGAGGTAGAGCTGGTGGAGGAGGAAGAGGAGACGCTTGTTAACAAAAAAATGTTCAAGCCCTGCCTAATTTTAACTATCAGTGTTCTATTGAAGTTTTTTGCAAACAGCACTATTTAATGTTTTTGTTTAAGAGTTTGTAGTTTTCACTAGTCACATGGCAGTGCTTAGTATTTATTATAGTTTTTTCTGTGTTCAATTGACATTTGTGTTTGTGACATTATTTGTTTACAAGTTATACACACTCAGAAATTAAAGTACAGAAATGTACCTATAGGGGTACAATGGCTTGTCACTGGGGTGGTACCCTCTAAGGTACCGTTCTGTACCCTAAACTGTGGGTACTGATTTGTACCCTTGTAATTTGTACCTTTTACACGTCAAACCTGTACTTTAAAGGGCAAAATTGTACCCTTAGTATAAAGTACAAAAAAGAACCCTTAAAAGGAGTACAAAAATGTCTTTCTAAAGGTTCAGTATCTACACACAGATTTCCTATATTTTTCCTCTCAAGATTTGAAAAATTGAAGATAAAGTCAAAAATACTTGTCACATTTATTACCTTCTTAAATACATTGCTTAACTGTTACATACAAACTGTTATCAACAGAGTATGTGTCATAAGCTGCAACATCAATTTCCTGTCCAGGTTTTAGCAACGTCCATTCACTATCAACTCTAACACTGTATGAATGAAAATGGTTGTCATATAACAGAGGCATGAGAATTTTTCCACAAAAGACCCACATTGTGTCAATATTAACACAACACCTGTTCTCTGTGTTTCCTATACACATGTCGTCTGAAAGATTCATATTTTTTGAAGGAAGAACAGCAGTCACTGAGTCCACAGGTTATATCAAAATTGGCATCATGGGAATGAATAAGTCCTATGTGCTGAATAAGCTTTGTCAAACTAAAGGTTCTTCTGCCACATTTGGAGCACTGATATGGCTGAGGCATGGTGGTCAATACAGAAGATTTGTCTGGTGACTGTAATTGGCAGAGGCCGGTCCTCACCCTCATCTATTTTCACAATGTACTTTTGGAGAAAAATCAGGGTGTTCTTCAGATGTTTTGGATAAGCAAGGTTGAAGACAAAATACAAGCAGAAAGAAGAGATGATTCCTTCAAAAATACACGAGCTTCTGCACACTTCACTGCCATCCAACTTCACAATGTTTGGAGCGCTTCTGGAGAACACTGGTTTCCAGTCTTCATGAAGTAGCTGAACAGTTGGATAGGGGGTTTTAGGATGAACCTTTGAAGTCAAAAGAGAAGGTAGAGGAAAGCAATATATTAGTCTCTTAACAAAAGATACATTTGTTTTCCTTTTATATAGACTCAATATTTTAATACACACACCTCTCCAAGTATGACAAAGAGATCCAGTTTCTCCTTGAAGACGTATGGCAGGAATAAAAGTGCAGCCCTTGTGTCAAGATCTGCCAAAAGAACAACAAAACACAAGATCACCCATGCATTTTATCTGGCATTTCCAGTTACCTATAAAAATTATATAAAATGGAAGCCTTGAAGTATTAAAAAAAAAAAAAAAAAAGCAAATACCCGGTAGGTCATCAGTGAGAGCTCCTCTCTTGCATCAAGGTAGAGCTGGTAGAGTGGGGTTTTCCCTTGTGTAAGGTCAATCACCTTTGCTGCAACACATGAGAGCCCTTCACGAAATCGCTGGCTTACATTACCCGTTGTTGGTTGGATCCACCCGAGTTCGTTGCACAGCTACAAGTAAAAAAATTCATTTTCAGTAAAAAATAACAGTGTATGAAAATGAAATAATCTAAAGTTGATATTAATTATGTATGGTGCTGCATAATTATTTTTTTTATAGAATTTAACAACAATACTGTAAGAAGTTACATGAACATACGAAAAAAGGAAAGAGGGACAGATGAAGAAAACAAGGTCAAGGGCAAATAAAATTTACTACTATAAACATGTTAAATGTGACAGCTATTTCCAAGTTCAATTCAGCTTTCTGACTTACACCAGTAGGCATCCCTAAGAAGGGGTACTTCTTCAACACATCCTCCACAGGCATACCATTTGCAATTTCTTTCTGCCGCCAAGCAAACGTTTGCTGCACACGGTTATGAACCACCATCGTATCTGGTTGCATCTTCTGATATTGGCACTGTAAGACCTTTAAGTGGGCGTCTATGGATAATAAATCCTCTCCTTGGACGCATGGTCCCTTGAAAGAAAGCAAGAGTGAGAAGAGAAAGTCAAAACAGATTAGAAACCCAACATAAGACTAAATATACAATTAGAGCTGACACGATCTGTGCATCACAAAGAACTCGTATCGGTTAAAGTTAACCGATACCATGAACCAATATTTAAAATATGGAAACTCTGAAATAATTTCACATAAAATCTTAATTGTTAACTTGAAATTTTAGTTTTGGAGTCATATTTAAAATGTTTTTTTTTTTTTTTTAAATCTAGTTCACCCTCTTTTAGCGCCTTCTAATTAATAATATTTTGTGAGGTAGAAGTATTAGCACTGGTACTTTGTATTAGCAAGTGCTCTAATCCAAGTATTGGTATTGTTTCGGTTTGAAAAAAAAGGGGTACAGTTGCATCCCTAATCCTTAGTTTTAGATGTAATAACAGAGGCAAGAACATTTTATAGCTCAAGATGTCCCTCACACCAACCTGACAAACATTTCTCTGACTTGTTCATTGACATTTATTAGGCTGCCCTCTCCTCGTAGAACCAAACTTCTCCTTACAACGCCTCACTGCCTCACTGTCGACTAGTGGTGCCCGCTCTGATTTGAATTTACGTCTCAAAGACATATGCCATGTGTGCTTGTTGAACAGAAACATAAGTTACTGTAAAAACAATCTACACAAAATACACCCAACAAAGAATCAGTAAACATACTTCATACAAACCTACTGAGAGGCTACAGATTGTCTTACTAACAAAACAAGATTGAAAAAAGCTTCACTTTTACTTTGTAATCTTGAAGGAACCTTATGCAAATTTTAAATTTAACTTACATAACCATTTCCCTCACGATCCTTGAGGAAAGGATACTTCATTACCAGCGTCTTCACAGCTTGCACATATTCAGAATTTGTGGGATACCTGTAATATCAGAAGAAACATAAGTGTTAGAGCAACTGCTGACAAACAAACTTTATCAAGTGTCAGTTATTGTTTCTTAGTAATGTAGCGTTTATTTTCAATATGACAGATTCAGCTTTTTCTAAAGCAACAAGCTAACATTACCCTGATTAACTTACATAGTATACTGTGCCACAGCTTCATATAGAACTCTGATTATTGTGTGTCTGTCCCTTGGATTTTTATGGCACGGTTCTTTGTTGTCCAGTTTTAGTTGGAGATTTTTGGGAAATCTTGGAATTTCAAAAGACGCTGGTAGTCTCAAAGTATTTTCATTGCTGTGAAAACAGTTAAGCGTTTGTTTTTATTGCATGAATTGAAGTATAAAACACTACAGTAACAATACATATGGTAGA
The DNA here is from genome assembly GCF_964374335.1 of Astatotilapia calliptera. Lineage (NCBI taxonomy): Eukaryota > Metazoa > Chordata > Actinopteri > Cichliformes > Cichlidae > Astatotilapia > Astatotilapia calliptera. The sequence continues at coordinate 972,715 of NC_137430.1, forward strand.
AACAATGATCATATTAACTAAATCCTAAAAGTGCATAACAGCCAACATGTATGTTTCAGACATACTAACTTCATTATAAATAAGAAAATACCTTATTGAAGTTGACGAAGTAGATGGTTGCCAGTCTTCTGGAGAGACAGTCTGTAGAGTCAGTGTCACTGAAGATTCCTTCATCCTTGACACAAATTGGTTGAATTTAACCTGCTTTTTGAAGGATCCTTGGAAAAGGTATGCAACCATAGTCTCAGTAAGACCGCAGTCAACTGTGTCACCATCAACCTCATTGTCTGCAAGATAAATGGTAGTACAAACTCTAAATTCCATGTAAGAATATTTATCACATTTTTACATGGGTAAAAACCGTATATCACACACATTAAAACCTTTTGTACAACTTCTTTCAGTTCAAAGAAATATTCATTTAAAAAAATCAGTAAATTAAATAAAATAAAGCAAATCTTTAGAGTGAATCCTCTTGATATGCAAAGTTTTCATTTTTAAATTTAGATGTTTGTTTGGGACTACTGGACACAGGAGAGCAGAGTCTGAGCATGCTTTTGTGCCCTTTCAAGTTTGGAAGAAAAAAAAAGACTAGAATGCTGTTATTTGTTAATATTCACTACTAAGGTGACTCCTTTCTCCAGATTTCCGACAGTTTTTGCCGTCTGTTCTTTCAGACCGATTACTTATAGCGATAACACCCGCAGGACCGTATTACAAGCTCAGATTACATGCTGAAAAAGTTCCCACATTGCTTAAAACGCGACTATCAAACCCCAGCTGCGACACCCTTGTTATATTTTAAACAAGTGCGGCGTCAAGATATTTCCTTTAGACGTTATATTCAGCCGCCCATGTGTGTTGATGGCCTTGGAATGGATGTAAAAACGTGATTTTATTAAACCATTAATACACTAACGGTAAACTGCATTCAGCTACCAGGGAATCAAATTTCGCGCCGTTCCGCTGCGCAGGGGTTACCGAACCCATAGACTGTGGCCGAACCACATATATAAGTTCAAACTTATACAAATACTATGTGTACACATTTTTCAGAACTGTGACCTCAACTTTACACATGAAACGTTTGTAAAAACGTTTGTAAAAAGACATAATTTGAGCTAAGAGAGTGCCGAAACTAGCTAAATTGCTAATATACGTTAAGCTAGGCTAAACCAATAATTAGTAATTACGCTACATTTTTCTTTAAATAAAACTTACCTCTGAAATGCTGAGCTTCAGCTTCGGTGACATCTAAGCCCCACTCTTGTATTTTTGTTAAGAGTTCCTCGGTTGAAAGTGAACAGAGCACACCAGGACTTGCAAGTTCGTAATCCATCTCCCTCCGTTGATAAAACAAAATGGCACCTGCTGCATTTACAGAAAATTCTAGAATCCACCAGCTATTCGTTGAGTTTCTTCTTCTACTTTTTGTTTGATGTTGTGAGGATGGGCTCAACTCGCACTCCGAGTTCAATAAGGGTGCTTTTTTGCAATTCATCCAAATAGTTATACTTAAAAAAAACCACTCTCTTAAAAAATTTTTTAAATGCATTTTTACTTTTTTTTCTTTCAAATAAATTCATTGTTCTTAAAGCAGCTTAAAAATAAGGGGGGGGGGGGGGGGGGGTTCAGGGAATACAAAAACAGCAACAGCAATGAAAATAATAAAAAATAAAAACACTAAAATATATGCTTATATCAATACAGTTGCAAATAAATTACTGTCAAAAAGAATAAAAAAAAAACAACCTCTAATCAAAAAGAGCTTAATCAACCTGTACTTTATCTTTTGAAAGAATGGGTACAAATAAGTACTTTTCACAATTAAGGAACATGTATGTACCTTTCAGACGCTAAAAAAGGTACAGATAGTTACCCCGAGGTCCAATATTTGTCCTTAGACTGTATTAATGTACCTTGGGGCACAGTAATGTACCCCTTCCGTACCCCTATTTCTGACTGTGTATTACCTCAAGGCCTTAGCAGAGATAGGCCTTTGTCCATGATGGCATTACATTTGCACAATCATTGTTTACTTTGTGAATAGCCAATGTGAAACATATTTATTATTAAACTATTTTGTTTACAAGGGATACACATTTTTTAGAGAGCATGGTTACATATTGTATCCTACACTTTTTATTTTGTTCAGTTAATAAATCTTAACCACTAAAAGTGCTTACTACTATTGTCTTCATTTATTTTCAGTGACATTTTACAGTCCTTTAAAGTGGTAATAATATAATTGCAATGAATAGGTCTAGGGGGAATAATATTATAAAAATAACTGGAGGAACTATGCTGCCTGCCACAGCCCCATCAAATGAAAAAAAAAAAAAAACGTTTGTTTTTTTGGCACTTGGGGTGGTTATCGTCCATTTATCATTATCGAGGTTAACTGCCCAATTTATCGTGATATTGATTTTAGGCCATATCGCCCAGCCCTAATTCCAAGTGATAACAACATCAGGCAGAAGGAACTTAAGAAGTTGGAGAAGTACCAAGGGCTGAGAGAAGAACTCAAGAAGATGTGGAGGGTGAAGGTAACAGTCGCCCCAGTGTCAATCGGAGCACTCGGTGCAGTGACACCCAGGCTAGGCGAGTGGCCTAAATCCCATGAACAACATTTGAGATCTCTGTCCAGAAGAGTGCAATCTTAGGAACAGCTAAGATACTGTGCAGGACCCTCAGACTCCCAGGCTTCTGGTAGAGGACCTGAGGATAAAAGACAGGCTGCGGGGTTGAGAGGGGATTTTTTTTTTTTTATACAAAGATAGGTTTAGAACAAATATAAGAACACATTATTAGTGTGTACAAATAAGACCAAGCACAAATAAGTGCTCGGTCTGCCACCATCAGCTGGCCTACTGTGCCAAGCATGTAGGCTTGCTGTCCCCTCTGGCAGCAGATTGACAATGAACCTTAGCAGTCATGGTATTCTGATCAACTATCACTCCTTCATTCATTCATGACTCACATCACTTGCAAGACACTGAAGCACATTTTGTTATGCTAACATTACAATATTTTCTTGTTTTGAAAGGACCATGAAGACGATCGATGGTGGTGAGCATCAGGAGAATCCAGAATAATGCTGACCAGACTTTCTTACTTAGACTTAGATCATCCCGCGCCGATCAGTGCATCGGGCGACAAGAGAATGCCATCGAACTTGGTCCATCGCAGCGGTTGCTGCTTCATCCCATGACAGTTCGACTGAGCATAAATCTTCAAGGAACGTAATCCCCCACATTATTTTGGGTCTTTCTCACCGTCTCTTTCCATTTCTCAGGTTACACAGGACATGACGCAGGTGGGTCTCGGGTTCAGTAGCCGAAGGATGTGACCGGCAAATCTAAACCGACGCTTGGTGACTTGGACATGGAGCGGCTCTACTCCTCTACACGGTGATATACTTCCTTGTTGGTAACGCAATTCTGATATGTAATCTTGAGCATATTGGGCTGTTGGAAGACATTGAGATGGTGGTTGATCTTTGCAGTCGATTTCCAAGTCTCCGCTGTGTACCGTGCCGTCGGTATAACAATGGTCTTCAGGAGCCGCAACTTGGTTGGTAAGGGCAGTGCGGTGGTTGTCCATATAGGTCATAGTCGTTGAAAGGCAAATTGATTGAATTGAACTGAAAAGCTGCCCATGCTTTCCCAATTCATCACTTGACGTCATGCTCCATGTCCCCGTCACTGCTGAGAGTGCAACCCAGGTACACAAACCTGTCCATCTCTTCCAGCTGCTGCTGCTTATTCACAGTGACCGCTATGTTTGATGGTGCAGCGTAACCAACTCGCAGAATCTTCAACTTCTCACTGCTAGTGGCACTAGTGGCGCTAGTGCCGACCAGCACAAGAATATATTGACCCACATCTTAGACGATGTGGAGGAGAAAGAGCCAAGCTGGCTGGAGTGACAAGCAGGCAGGCTGTTAGACTAATGTTAGCTCAACAGTTAAGCTAGTACAGCTCACTGGGAAGTAGATCTCAGAGTGTATTTAGCTGGATTAGCAGATGTTAAGGTCAAACTTTATACAAATCAGCAGTTCTGAAGATTGGATCACAGTTGAAAATTCCAGCAGAGATGCTAGAGGGGGGACTGCAGTCCAACCTGTTAACCTGTGAATTTCTGGCTTTTCATCTGCTTGTTTTTGCCATGTTAGATAGTTAATTAAGAAGGATTTTGGTTTGCATCATATTTCCACTGAATCCCCAACTGATTTCCTGTTGGGTGATTATCATTAACTCAGAGCAAGAGAATAAGTGCATCTTTGAATTCAGTTGTGGTCATCCATTCTCCAACCTTTCCTCACAACAGATAAAATCAAAATCAGCTTTTGCTCAGAGTGGGTTAGTTATAATTATAAGTATTGTTTAATTGATTTGATTATTGTTTTAATATTTGATGTTGCTTTTGCTCTTGCTAAATTGGTTTAATAAAATTTCCTGCAATTGAAGTACAAATTGTGGACATTCACTGTGTAACCTTTTGTGAATCAATAAAGGCAGAAGTCTGAATATTATTTTTTGTTAGTGCAAATAGCTCTTACATGTGTCCCTAGCAATAACATTAAAAATAATCTTTCCTTGGAGCCTGCTGTCCAGACTACTAAAATCATCCTGGAAGTAACAAGCAGTGTTGGTCAAGTTACTTGAAAAAAGTAATCAGTAACTAATTACTGATTACTTCCCCAAAAACGTAATCCCCTTACTTTAGTGATTACTTATTTTCAAAAGTAATAAGTTACTTAGTTACTTTTAAAAACACGATTTACAACCTGAAGAGGTGATAAAGCGATAGATCTTTCAGCCCAATTCTACTTTTTCTACATAATCCATCATATAAAATGTAATCAAATGGAAAAGTCTCTTTTTAAAACTCGTTTTATTAGTTTTAATCTTTTAACTTTATGCATCAAGCAAAAATTTAATTATATGCAACATTCTCTGACTGGAAGAAATTTGTTTAACATTTAAACCTATTTTCTGCACATTCTAGCACATAAAATAAAACATTTTTTGTGTTTACACTCACTCTTTCAAATAAATGCAAGTGAAACACAGCAGAAAATAAATAAATCAAAGACTCAGCGGTCATGTTGCTCTATTTTCACCTGTATAGCAGGCGGAGGTTTGCCCTGGTGCAGGTGTGTCGCAGCAGTCAGTGGAAGAATCCGTGAGTTTGTCTGTGAATTTCCCATTACGTGATAGCGTATTTGGTGCTTGCTCAGAAGTTTAGGGTTTTTTTCGCTGTAAAAAGAAGTTTTCTTCCCACGCACAGCGGACACTAATGTTTTTCTCACTTTTTACGAAATCAAACTCAAAGTAAGGTCAGTACTTCCACGCTTTAAACGCTGCACGCTCATACTCTATCCGCACTCGATATATGATCCATTGATGATCTGCACACAGCTGTTGTCATGAACGTCGCACTCGCTTATGTCATTGTCATGAGACACTCACAAAAAAATCACGGTTTTAGTAACACAGTAACGCAGCATGCTTACGGGAAAGTAACGGTAATCTAATTACCTTTTTTACAATAGTAATCCCTTACTTTACTCGTTACTGAAAGAAGTAACCGGATTACAGTAATGCGTTACTGCCCATCTCTGGTGATGACACAGCCACTCCATCTCAAGTCACTGCTGCGCAGACTCTAGCTCCAGAAGTGCAACAACAGCACCACCTGGAGGAAGCTGGATATAAGTCCAGAATCAGCTGCAAGCAGAAGATCTTTGGTGATTTTTACTAGAGCTGTTTCTGTACTGTGACATGAACGAAAGCCGGACTGAAACTGTTCGTACAAGTTATTTCCAGTAAGATGATGATGAACCTGTGCAGCCACTATCTTTTCAAGAATTTTTGCTAGAAAAGGGAGATTTGAAATTGGCCTGAAATTATTTCGATTGAAGGGATCTGAACCATTCTTTTGCAGTATTGGGTTTATTATTGCAGTTCTAAGAGAAGATGGAACAGAACCAGATATAAGAGAGGAGTGTACGATATTAGCAATCAGTGGGGCAAGAGAGGGGAATGAGAGTTTAACAAGATTTGTCGGCAGTGGATCAAGTTTGCACGATGATGACTTTAAGTTAGTAATTATGGAAGATGGCTGAGTTATTGTGGGAAGTTCAAAATTGGATAGAGAGAATGACAGCTGAGAAGGACAAAAAATGCAGATAGAACAATTGACCACATCACAGCACGAGGGCAAGTGTTGGTAAAGATTCTCAATCTTGGTGTAAAAAAAGTCCATAAATTTGTTGCAAACTGCAGCAGAGTGTGTATGTATGGCAAAGGTATCTGGGGGTTTAACAATATTATGCAATGTAGAAAACAAAGTGCAAGTGTTTCCTTCAGCGGATTCAATAACAGAGGTGTAGTAAGCAGATTTAGCATGATGAATAGCTTCTTTATAATGTTGTATATGACTGAGATACATATCCTTGTGAATAGTAATAATAATAATAATGGATTGCATTTATATAGCACTTTTCTAGGCACCCAAAGCGCTTTACAATTCCACTATTTATTCACTCTCATATTCAAACACTGGTAGAGGCTACAGTTGTAGCCACAGCTGCCCTGGGGCAGACTGACAGAAGCGAGGCTGCCATATTTGTCTTGCCCAAAGACACAATGACAAGGACAGAGAGAGCTGGGGGATCGAACCGGCAACCTTCCGGTTACTGAGCCATGGTCGCCCCAAAGTAAGTCCTGTTTTCCTGGAGAGACGTTCCAGGCGGCATCCAGTAGCTTTAAGGTGGCGAAGTTCAGATGAGTACCATGGCACAGAGCGAGATAAAGAAACAGTTCGAGTTTTTTGGGGAGCTAAGGTATCTAATAGGTTGATAAGTTCATTGTTATAGTGAGATACCAGGTCGTCTATGGAAGCTGAGGCATCAATGGAAGGTAAGTTATTAATGCCATGGGAAAGAGCTGATAGATCAATGCCCCTAATATTTCTAAAAGTAATTGAGCGGTTTTGTTTATTTTTGTATACTGGGAGACTAGCATTGAATAAAACTAATTTATGGTCTGAAAAAGGCATGTCCAATACAGCACAATTTTTAGGGGTGAAACCAATACAGCAAACAAGATCCAAAATGTGTCCTTTGGAGTGTGTGGGAACGTCCATATATTGGTGTAAGCCAAAATTTTCCAGACAGGATTTAAAATCTCTTGTGGCTGAATTTGATGTGTTGTCCATGTGGATGTTAAAATCGCCCAGCAGTAGTATATTTGGAGATAAGAGTAGGATTTCAGCGAGAAAGTTAGAAAAATCAGTTAAAAAGTCAGAGTTGATTTTAGGTCGTCGCCGGTTCGATATGAGGGGAAGGAGAGGGGTAGACAGGCTTTGACAAGGATAGTGGGGATAGGATCAAGCTGGCAGGTAGAAGGCTTTGATTTGCTGATGAGATCAGCAATATCAGTTAGAGACGGAAGTTGAAAAACAGAAAGGAAATGAGAAGGGGGGAATTAAGACGGAGGAACTACATTGAGCATTAGGGAGCAAGTCTGGGTGTATTTTATGAATTTTTTAAGTGAAGAATAGCATTAAAGAGTCGCAGAAGTTAGATGAATAGAGATGAGCGGGCAGAAAATCAGGTGGCCTGTAAAAGGGGTTGAATAATGAGAACAGGGTCTTGGTGGAGTCCTCACTTGAACAGATAATGGTAGAGTAATAGGCAGATTTGGTTTGATTGATACATTCCTGATAAAACAAAACATGATTATTATATTTCCTTATGAATAGTAAGGCTGGTTTTCTTTTTTGTGGAGCAAGAGAATTCAAAATACTACTGAGACTATGCCTACGGTTAGGGCGACCACAGCTCAGGGGGTTGGGAAGTGCATCTGTAACCAGAAGGTTGCCGGTTCGATCCCTGGGCTCTCTGTCCTGGTTGTTGTGTCCTTGGGCAAGACACTTTACCCTACCGCCTACTGGTGTTAGTCAGAGGGGCCGATGGTGCGATATGGCAGCCTCGCTTCTGTCAATCTGTCCCAGGGCAGCTGTGGTTACAACCATAGCTGCCTCCACCAGTGTGTGAATGCGAGAGTAGCATTGTATAGCACTTTGGGTGCCTTGAAGAGCGCTATATAAATCCAATCCATTATTATAATATAATACTAGATCATCTTGAATAGATTGTTTAGAGACAAGCAGCTAGAGAGAGTAGAGACAGGCTATCAAGATTTATATTCTTGATATTCCGGAAAGAAATAACACGAGGATTGTTAATTATGGAGAAAGTCATGAGAACATTAAAGGAGAGAAATAGATGATCCGAGATTGGCAGCTCGTCAGCTGTGCAGTTGGAGGGGTTAAGTCCAGAACAACTTACGGTCTGTTATGAGATCCTGGATGAGATGTCCTTTGTTCGTAAGCAACGGATTCTAAGCAGGCCAAAGTTGACGAAAGTACTGTCAGACTGGATGAGAGTGTTAGCCGACCTAGGCAGGTTAGCCAAAACATTGTGCTCAACAGACCTGCCGGGGTTCCGTTGACAGCGACCATAGGTGGACTACTGGCTTGGAATTATGCTGATGGAAATACCGACGGGAGCCCCGATGTATGTACTTTCAGCAATGGAGGAAGGCAATGTCCGTGTGGAGATGAAGAACAGCCAGCGGTGGAGCAGCCAGGGAGAAGCGGAGCCAGAGGAGCTCATCAGCTGTATACTGATGGAGCCCAGTGCCGAGTCAGTAGATTGATGACATAAAGATCCAGACCCACACAGACTGTGCATAAATCCTGAGAGGCCACATCACGGACTAGAACAACTTGACAGAAACAGAGACACCGGTGGGCCGCAGAGACAGGAACAGGACAGGAATCCGGTAGCGACAGAGTTAGCGACAGAGTTAGCGACAGAGTTAGCGGTGAGTAGCGGCAGCAAGTTGCGCCAGTGTTCACTCAACCGGAAGTATGTATTTATACTGAGATTCAGTATAAATATGTTATCTGTACATTGTTGTATGTATATGAATTTTTTTTTATCTGTTAAATTTACCAACATCAAGAAGTCACAAGGACAGGGAGACCATGCCATGGCACATGTTTAAACAAGGAAAGTTTATTGATATCCATCCATCCAGTCTCTTCCACTTATCATTATCAGCGCTGCGAGGAATTAAACAAATAGACACAACATTTTTTTAGCCCAAAAAAAAAACATATTCAAAGCACCACAATGGTAGCCCAATATCAGAAAGAATTGTGAACTCTTTAAAGTGGGGAGTCAAGCTTCTCTTCATATTTTTGGCCACCAGATGCCACCAAAGAGGACTGTGTTGAAAAGCTTCTGTCATGGACTGGGTCTTTTGACCCAGCATTTTGAGTTTGCTGCCTTTTAAAGGCATGAAACCAATTATGTTCTTGTTTAAAATACAAACAAGAACACAATAAGACAAAAAAGGTCATCTGTTGTATTTAACGCCATGTTTCCATGTTACTTGTGTCCAGATTTTTTAATGTCTAATTCTAGACATTATGATTATGCTCAGGATTTTCTATGAGTATGCTGTGGTCAGTGCTATCCTTTGTGCTGTTGCATGCTGGGGCAGCAGGTTGAGGGTTGCAGATGCCAATAGACTCAATAAACTGATCCGCAAGGACAGGAATGTTGTGGGGATGGAACTGGACTCCCTTAGGGTGGTGTCTGAGAGGCGGATGTTGTCCAAGATTGTCATAACCTGACGGTTTGCCCAGGGAAAGGACTCAAAAGCAGACTCACTGGTGAACAGCTCAGAAAAACTTTATTTAACCCGAGGAGCCACAACAAGAGCGGAAGGCTGGGATAGAAAATAGTGAGGGGCAAGATGTCGACAGGTGCGGGAAATAAAGAGGGGAACCAACAGGAATGGAGGAACCGTGGAGGGTCTGCAAGGAGACGGAGGAACAATAATTAACATGAGGGCAGGAATTATTGACTGGAGGGAATAGCTGAAGAGAGCAACTGTCCTTACTTAATAGGCCCGATACAGAGAGCTCTGAGGAGGGGCGGTCAGGGGGAGTTGAGGCAGGTAACCGGGCTGGAGAAGCATCCGAGGATCACCAGAACAGGTAGGTGAAAACACTCCAAGCGGTACAAGCCACGCCAACCTCTGTTTATAATTAATCGATTTGTATATATTAATGCTTATTTCTTAAATTTTGTAAACATCGTACATTAATATTATTTAATTAGTCTGTCACTGTTACTGTCTTGGAGAAGCTGTAGCCCCAATTCCTTAGGGATTAATAAAGTATTCTGATTGTGGTAGTTTACCCAGTTTAGGTTAGTCTTTAGTTTCATATAGGTTCGCTTTGCCCTTTGTTTTGTGCTTTTCCCACCAGCTATATTAAACTGCTCACTTTTTGTTAAAATCAAGTTACATTCCACGCTTTGTTTTCTCAACGTTTGGCTCCTCTGTGATCTGCCAGGGTAGATCATAACAGTAATGAATGCTTTTTCGATACAAGTTTCAGTGCTTTAGAAAGCTTCATTTGGCCGTGACTACCAAATATGATCTAAAATATGCATTTATGCTGAAAATGCTGTAAAATTCTTGGCTAGGATTAATGATGATATGGAGGGTTTTGACAAATCATGGGGGTGTGTTTTTGGCTGAGATTGATTGATTTTATTTTGGCAGTGCAGTTATGTTATGTTTGTTGTGTTGTATGTTTATTTAGGCACTCAATAACGAAATTTGATTTGATTTCATTGTCCCTTTTTTGTGTGTGTTCGTATTTATATTTAGTAACTATGCAAATGTGAATTAACCATGGGATTGGAAGCTATCGTTTTTGTTTTGTTAAATCTTAAAAAGAAATAAAGACTTCAATTACAAAAAATATGCATTTAAACATAGCTAGAAAGTCAGTGGTTAACCTGAAACAATTAGAGGCAATTTGGACATTTCATAGGTTTTGTGTTAAAATAGTGAGCTAAAACATCACTTTAATGTTGAGAGAAAACATTGGCTTCTAGGTAACAAAAAGTAGCTATTATTAATGATAAATGATGTTGCAGTTCTGCTAAAGTTGGCAAGCAAGTAGCAATAGCAATTAGTTCTAATTAAAAACACATAACCCATAGCTAACAAACAACAAGCACGTTCTCATCTATTATGTCAAGCCAGCAGGTCAGGTTAAAGTTAACTGTTGGTATTTATCTTGGACTTAATTGCCAGCTCAAGATGTCTCTCCAGAGCCAGGGCAATTATAAAGGACCACCTCCATCCTAACCACGACCTCTTCAACATCCTGCCCTCTGGAAAAAAGCTCAGATCCATCAGGTGCAAAACCAACAGACTAAAGAACAGCTTCTTCCCGTGGGCTGTCAGAACTCTTAATGCAAACTAAGAGTGTGTAAAGTTCCCCAACACATCCACCCTGACACTGCTGTTGATCATCTATGTGCAACATCTCAGTCTTTCCATGTTCTGTGCAATATTTTTGGCTCATGTGCAATTATTTTGGTCCCAGTCTGTTTCAATGTTTCCTACACATACACCATGTATATAGTTCCACTCACATATGTATACATATACACTGCTTTTTATTTTATTCTATTTATTTATTATTATTATTTATTTCCACCTTCGTTGTATATTGGTTTCTCTTCTTCTTACTTTAGCAGCTTTGTGGTCCAGCTACCCAATTTCGCTGTGCAAGAAACTGCACAATGACAATAAAAAGCTCTAAGTCTAAGTCTCTAAATATGCTCAAACACAACTTTGATGTAAGAAACTGTCCACTTTATTCAGAATGATTCAATAAACTACACACACTTTTATCCTGTACACTTTTTCCATGTCCAGTTTTCTGTATTTTCATTTTGAGCACCACTCCTAGTATTCTTTAAGAGGCATTTATGCAACTTTAGGGTAATCAAAACATTGAGATGTTATGATGGCACTGTTTCAATCTTGCCCAACCTCTGTGTAGATTAACCAGAGGTTAGTTTTCCAACCCTCAGAAGTACTGCAAAGTCTGCAGATTCTTAGGATTTCAAATCTTCTCATGTGAAGAGGTTTATCTGACAAGGGCTTAAATGTAATGTTAATTTATATGTTCAAGTACTAAAACCACAGTGTGTTGAACACAGAAAGTCATGTTCCTGCTCCCCCCTCCCCCTGTGGTTGTGGCCCTTAGAAACTACACAGACTGGCCTGCAACCCAACAAAATGTCCAACTTTGCGGCCTTTTGAACAAGCAGTTTATAAGTCATCAGTTATTTGTGGTTGATATTATGTGTTTTCCACATCTAACATCTCTGGATAATCCAGTAATATAATGCACAAGGTAATTTAGAAGTGCGAATAATATCCTGCCTTTTAAAGGTTAATCCCAAACCCCTGTGTTTGTCAACGTAATAATAATAATAATAATAACAACAACAACAACAACAATAATAATAATAATAATGATAATGATAATATGTCATTAGAACTAGGGATGGGTATCGAAACCCGGTTCTTGTTGAGAACCGGTTCCCACTGTTTCAATTCCTTGGAAGTGTTTGCCATTTTTGCAAACGATTCTCTTATCGACTCCAGTCGCCCCAAATGACGTCACCACGTTGTGGAGCGTCATTTACCTGGCAGGAAACACGGCGCCTAAGCGGCTCAAACGCTCAAAAGTTTGGTTATACTTTACGAGAACGGATGACAACAGGACAACTTGGAATACTTGCAAAGTAGATATTTCATTTAAGGGAGGAAACACTACGAATATGCAAAAGCATTTGCTCACAAAACACGCGATGACCTTAAATGAATGTCGTGTTTTTAATTCCGCTCGACTCGTGAATCTCAACCCAGCAGCAGCGGTAACGTTTGCACGTCCTCTCCCGTTAATGCAGCAGGTAAATAATCAACTAACAGTCCATATTATGTTAGTGCGATCTGCCTTATTACAAACCTGCCATTACTGTGCATTTAGTGACCATGATGAGAGAGACAGAGTCTGGCTCAGATGCTGGCAGTTCTCGCTGCACTCTACCGGTAGCGTCTCCTTTCAGGCCAGGATAGACGAATGTCACCGAGCAGTGACTCAGTTTGTGGTCAAAAGTTTGCACCCATTTGCCACAGCAGATGTCCCCGATTTCACTTTGGTAAGTGAATGTGTTTAATTGTAGGCAGGACATTACTGGATATTCTTGTGTAATTGCTACAGAATAATTTATGTTATACTTTGTTATTGCTACAGAAGAATATTTATTTTATTATTTTACATTTACAATTTTTTTTCCTGGGGACCCTGTGACACCCCATTGAAGAGCTGTAGGCTGGATCTCTTAAGATGTCACTGTTGGGTTTCTAAGGCCATACTCCTAAATTACTCCTAAATTTCTATCTTGTTCAAAGAGAAGATATAAAACAAAGTTCTGAGCTAATCGACCTTAGTGTTCTCCTTTTTACAAATAAGAATCGATAAAGAATCGAATCGTTAAACAGAATCGAAAATGGAATCGGAATCGTTAAAATCTTATCAATACCCATCCCTAATTAGAACGTATGTTGCTAACTACAAACGGTCCATTGGAGTGAACGGAGCTCTGCAGCGAAGCGGCGCGTTCACAGTTTCGGCACTTCTCGGGTGTTTGCGTCACCGACTCGGGCCACAGCGCCTCCATTTTGATTTCACTTGCATGGTAGCTTGTGTGCAGTGTCGGAATAAACGGGAGAAAAACAGGAGCAAACACGGAGGCGCCGAGATTATTACAGAAATGGACGGGTAATATTAAATCAGTGAAGCTAACTACACGGCATTTCACACATATTACGGCAGCAGAGCTGTAACTATGTGATAACGTCATTTTATGAGAGAGCTACGGGGGAAATGGGAATGTTGTGTTAGCGGGTTTCCATAGCGCCGCATTTTTCTTTGCTATTTAGGAACGGCTTAATGTTAGCATGCTTTTCTAACTTAGCACCGAGTCGCTGTTTTTCTTATGAACTGTTCTAGTTGTTATTTAAAAGCCTCTCATATAAAGCGACGCTTTCAGGGAAAAATGCTTCTTTTTTTTCCTAAGTTGTACTTGACAGTAGCTTGCTACCGGCTCGGCTAATAAAGTTTAGCAAACCGTTATGCTAACTACATGCTACACTACCACTGCTCCTTTGTGTAGCACCTGACTGCGTTTAAATAACCAGTGTATGTAAAAGGTAAAGAGAGTGAAACGTGCCCTTACTTTAAATCAGTATTCCTAACTTCCGATTAAAAACATCCTATTTTGTGGAGTTTTACGGTTAAAGCATAGAAACAGTTAAGCTATGCCTCCTGTTGATATCAAACTTAAACTTGACGTATCACGTTGAGTTGAGTTACTAGTATTACAAGTGTACTACAGTGTGTCATTTATAGTATCTGTTCATTGGGGTCGAAGCGAGAATAACGTGAACGTTAATTAAAGATGTTATGAATCATAAGTGAGCTCATGGGGAGGCGGGTGGATGGAAAGGCAGTAGGTCATGTAGGCGTAGAATACACGATTTACTTATCAGCACAGAAAAGGAAATAGACTGCATGTATAAGCGGCTGTAATAACATTCATAAAGGGTCCATGTATTCAGTCCGTGCACAGTGTGGAGTTAAGAAGCAGCTTTGGTTCTATGTGTTATGGACTGGAGTGTCATGAGAATACGCTGACATCTACTCATATCTAGTGCTGTTTTGTATGTTTCTGTTTTATGTTGTTCTGATGTTTTAAATCCCTTAATTGTGAAAACAAAATTATTTCTTTCAGCATCAGTGATGTTGCAGTTGGTGTAAAGGTGAGTTTCTTTACATGTGTGCATACTTAAACATGCAGAACACTTTTCCCTTCCCGCTGTCACCAAAGCGCTTGCTCATAGAGGGTCATATGATTGTTGGGTTTCTCTCTGTGTGCATTACTGTAGGGTCTATCTTACAATATAAAGCACTTTGAGGCGACTGCTGTTGTGATTTGGTGCTGTATAGGGCTGGGCGATATGGCCTAAAATCAATATCACGATAAATTGAGCAGTTAACCTCGATAACGATAAATGGACGATAACCACCCCAAGTGCCAAAAAAACAAACGTTTTTTGTTTTTTTTTTTGTTTGATGGGGCTGTGGCAGGCAGCATAGTTCCTCCAGTTATTTTGATAATATTATTCCCCCTAGACCTATTCATTGCAATTATATTATTACCACTTTAAAGGACTGTAAAATGTCACTGAAAATAAATGAAGACAATAGTAGTAAGTACTTTTAGTGGTTAAGATTTATTAACTGAACAAAATAAAAAGTGTAGGATACAATATGTAACCATGCTCTCTAAAAAATGTGTATCCTTTGTAAACAAAATAGTTTAATAATAAATATGTTTCACATTGGCTATTCACAAAGTAAACAATGATTGTGCAAATGTAATGCCATCATGGACAAAGGCCTATCTCTGCTAAGGCCTTGAGGTAATATAACTTGTAAACAAATAATGTCACAAACACAAATGTCAATTGAACACAGAAAAAACTATAATAAATACTAAGCACTGCCATGTGACTAGTGAAAACTACAAACTCTTAAACAAAAACATTAAATAGTGCTGTTTGCAAAAAACTTCAATAGAACACTGATAGTTAAAATTAGGCAGGGCTTGAACATTTTTTGTTAACAAGCGTCTCCTCTTCCTCCTCCACCAGCTCTACCTCCGTCGCTGCTGCTTCAACATTTAAATCGTCCTCCATTTGTTCACCCGTGTCTCGTCTTGTTACAGGTAGTAGAGTCTTAAAGGGACATGAACATCGCCAACCTGCACATTCTTTTTTTTTTTAAATACCGAATTTACCGACATGGGCAAAATGACGTCGATGAGAGTCATAAATTTCGGTAACGATAAATTTTTGATATATCGGCCAGCTCTAGTGCTGTATAAATAAACTGAACTGAAAACAAGTAACGCAGCACTTTACTTAATCCTCCTGGGAGTAATTAACAGGTAGAAACAGACTCCTGTTCTCTACAAGAACCGGCTCTCGGTTCCAATCCCT
Organism: Astatotilapia calliptera; assembly: GCF_964374335.1. Lineage (NCBI taxonomy): Eukaryota > Metazoa > Chordata > Actinopteri > Cichliformes > Cichlidae > Astatotilapia > Astatotilapia calliptera. The sequence goes on from NC_137430.1 coordinate 988,737, forward strand.
AGATGGGGGTATATAAAACTTGGAGACCACCAAAAATAAAGCAGGTGGTCTTTTGTTTGTTTTTGTCTGTGTGTGTGCTGCATTAGCGTAGCTCCAAGGTGTAGTGGTTAATAAGTTTGCTTGACAAGTGAAAGGTTGTTGGTTCAAACTCAGGCAGGGCATCTGGTGTTAAACTGCCCAATCAAAGAGGTGACGCTACTTGCTGTGGTGACCCCTTATGGCAAGGAAGAAGCTGCATTAGTAATGACTGTTGTATGTATACTGTTTCCTAAGAGCATGCTGTTTGAGCTTAATATTACATTTTCTTAGGAATAGAACTTTTATCCTGCAGTATTGAACTAACCACTAATCATCCACAACCTGTAGATGATGTTTAATTCAGGGAATGATGGAGTCCATTCATAAACATGAATAAGTGTTAATGTTGTTTTCTATTTAAATTCTGAATAATCATATCTGAAGCTCTGTGTTGCAAGAAAGAAAAATATGTGTGTGACTTATTTGCTATCGGTTAACAGATGGATTCATGTGCTTTGACTATTAAACAAGTTCCACTTGAAAACATCCGTGTTTTAATCTGACATGTGCCTCCCAGTTATTGTGTCAGTGTGTTTATTCAGACTGAGGATAAGAATGGGTGAACCTGAAACCTTATATTCCTTATATTGCTCCAGTAAATATGCATGTGGAAAAGTTACTCCACATTTCACACTTGTTTGCTCGTGAATGCGTTTAGCTGCTCCGGGCAGCTAATCTTATTTGTTGAGTGCCAGGTACATTAAGGTGTGTAAAGGCTGAACTGCCAGATTGTTCTGATAGTGTGCTCCTGGGAAATGAGTTTATCTCATCAGTATTTCAGTGTCTGAGGCAAAGACCAGTGGGCTTCCAGCTGTTAGAAGACCCATTACTCCTACCCTGTTGGCTGTGACACTTGTGTGCTCACCATTTTGGCCTTACTCGGGCTACTTTTCCCCTTTGAATTTATCTGTACCATGTTTCTGTAGCTGAGCCTGCAAGTGACAGAAGAACAAACAGTTCAAATTCGGCGACACCTCCACAAGGAGGTGGGATATGAAACTATTAGAAAGTTGTGTGTGAGATGGGTCCCTAGCTATGTTGGTTGCCACCCCATCAGTCAGGGTTTAAGAGCAGAGGGTGCCTGGCAGTGCCAGCAGGCCTTCAGAGACCTTGTATAGCTCAGGGTGAGATGACACATCCCTACATCTTACTTTTAGCAATTTAAACTGACACAGGCAGAGGAGCGAAACCATTAGTGTGATGTTTTGTCTTCAAGGGCCTGTCAGGAAAGTCTTTTTCTCAGCAGTGCCTGATGCTGTTTTCTTTTCCTTCCACAGAGAGGATCGGATGAGCTGAGTATGTACAACAATTCCAACTCTGGCATGAGCAGTAACAGTGGTGAGTTCGTTCCAACCGCCCATGAACTCTGAGGGGATTGATGGAATTTGCATGCAGCCAGTCGATACAGCAGACCTAAGGATTAGGTGAAGTAGGCTGCATGAGTTTAGGTGGAGAGAGCTGTTTGGTGGGTAACATCACGCTCCTTAGTAGGAGGGCACCTACACACCATAGCCAGTGGCTGGAACAGACATGGAGGATATCCCTCCTCTCTGTTTAAATGTTATCATTCCATGCATGAAGGTTTTTCTGATGTTCTTCCACTTCCCACACCGCCCCTGTTGACTTTGTGACACGGCCTAAGCATATCTGCCAGCTTCCTTGTGCAGTTGAACTTCCCTGTATGCCAGCTTTCGATACTCTGATGGAGTTTCCTTGTTTCACAAGGATCTATCTGGACACAAGCTCAACTGTTCTTTTCCTCGCTGTACGCAGCCACACTTTCAGTCTCTGGAACAGCTCCAGTCCTGTCTTGGAACATTTGAACTGGGAAAAAGTTATTGAACAGGCTTACTGAAATGTATTTAATGCTATTTAATACTCAAGATGGCTCCTGTATGGAGAAACTAGTTACACGAGTGATTTTGGCCCAGTCTTCCACACGGACAGTCTTAAACTGAAGGATCTGTTGGCCCCTTCTAGGAACTCTGAGCTTTAGCTTCCATAGATTTTTCAGTTGGGTCTTCTTTGAAACAGTTGTACCTGCTGATTCCTGTCGCTCTCCACACTTCCTCCTTGGTTCTTGAACAACTCGTTGGATAATCCTTTTCACTCACTGCATTGCAGTTTTGTCTCCACAATTAAATCCATCACAAAAAATTAGCGCATTGTAATCGTCACAGTGCTGTGTGGATCCTAGCATACTTGCTGATGCAGGAAATGTTCTGTTTGTTTTTTTTAAGTTTGCCTCATTGTTTCTAATTCTCGACATTTGTTGACAGTAGCAGAAAATCACGAGCTTTACCTTTAAGATCCCAGTGTGTCATTGTAGTGCACCTTTCAGTTAATCAGCATTTCTCCTGAAATCTTAGATGGGGCTCCCAATGGCAGTGATAGTAAGAAGCTAAGGGTGGAGGAGGCCCTGCCGTCTCGTGTGATCCACATTAGGAAGCTGCCAAACGAGGCCTCAGAGACTGAGGTCATTGCCCTCGGCCTCCCCTTTGGCAAAGTAACCAATATTCTCACACTGAAGGGAAAGAATCAGGTAAGTGAATCAGGCTGTTTAGCATTTGTATAATTTCATCCAAAACAGTTGTTAGGCTCAATTTGAAAGCGCAGATAAATTCACACAGGACAAGCCATTCTTAGACACCAGCCTGTAAATGCATCTGACAATTGTTCCAAACGCAGTCGAACTGCAACATGTTGAATTTCATTATTAAAATAACCAAGTAAGAGTGAGTCAACAAATTCAGCTTTTTCTTTCTTTCTTCTTTTGCCTTCTCTTCTAACGTTCAGGCGTTTTTGGAGATGGGGACAGAGGAGGCAGCTGTCACTATGGTTAACTACTACTCCAAAGTAACTCCCCTTATCCGTAACATCCAAGTGTTTATTCAGTACTCCAATCACAAAGAACTCAAAACTGATGCTGCTAATCAGGTTAGTGGAAACTAACAGACTGATATGTTAGTTGTTGCACAGCTTCATGTTTTTAAAACGTGCTTTCAACTCGTGTGCCTCATCACTGCTTGATTGCAAATGCATGCTGTTATTTGGCTGCATTAAATGCTTGGAAATATCTGGAATCATTACAAAAAAAACAACAGCCGTAGAAGGTGCCTGTTTGATATTTGCCATCTACATTAATAGCTGTGTGCTGTGCTTGTGTTCGGGTGTAGCGGACCCAGGCCGTGCTGCAAGCAGTGTCAGCAGCCCAGTCACCAGGGTCCGAGGTACAGGAGGTCCTGGCTGCAGTTTCCAGTCCTGTGCTGCGCATCATTATTGATAACATGTTCTACCCTGTAACGCTGGACGTACTGCAACAGGTAGGCAGCAGTTAACAAAGAGTATTTGCTGCTTGTGGCTGAACAAGAAACCTCCAGTTTCTTTGTCTTGACAGATTTTCTCCAAGTTTGGCACAGTCATGAAGATAATCACGTTCACCAAGAACAATCAGTTCCAGGCTCTTCTGCAGTTCAGCGATCCTGTCAGTGCACAGCAGGCCAAACTGGTATGGTCATGTTTTCTTGCATGTCTAATAGGATTGTCCCAGTACTAGATTTTCAAACTCTATATGAGTCTTAGGAAAATACTCTATATCATTTTTGACACCCCCCCCAATCCTGCAACAATATAAGTAAAGGTGATGAAGTCTTATCTTGAAAAACTTGGCCTGTTAATTTTCATCCAATATTCCTATTTATAAGTTATATTTAACAAAATAAGTGTTTAAGTTTCAGATTTTTTTTATTTTATCATATAAAAACCTGAGCGCTTACTGTCAAAAAGATTGTAAGTTACTGTGAAAGTAGAAAAGTTACTTTTTACTGTGTTGTCCACATCTGCTTTCAGCTTCCCTCAGTCTGCAGTTTTTCAGGCCGTCACCTCTGGTCCTCAGGCCTGAAAGCTCAGGCTGCCCTGCCTGCATTAGTTATCCATGCTCTGGACTCTGCAGAGTTCATCTAATAATCAGGCCCCATCTTATCTTAATGTCTCTCTTCCACAGCATGTCTTTATCCTGTCTTCCTTCTCTCACCCCAACCAATCACAGCAGATGGCCCCGCCCCTCCCTGAGCCTGGTTCTGCCGGAGGTTTCTTCCTGTTAAAAGGGAGTTTTTCCTTCCCACTGTTGCCAAAGTGCTTGCTCATAGGGGGTCATATGATTGTTGGGTTTTTCTCTGTATGTATTATCATAGGGTCTACTGTTGTTGTGATTATATAAATAAAATTTAATTGAATTGAATCTACAGTTCCCCCACAGCCAGCATGATCATGGATTTGTAATCTGTTCTGTCATGGCTCAGTATTCAGTCTGCTGTTCATCTTTTATCTAACCACAGTCCAGTAGCAGCTACGTTAATCATAAAATATGGCTAATGGTTAAATGGTCAATGTGCCAGACTCAGCGAAGCGGCGTCGTGCTGCTACCATCAATAATACAAATGGTGTAACGACCTTTTCAGTTCTTGAGCACAGATGTCATTTTCCTCCTCCTAGGCACTGGATGGCCAGAACATCTACAATTCCTGTTGCACACTCCGTATTGACTTCTCCAAGCTGGTCAACCTGAATGTGAAGTACAACAATGATAAGAGTCGCGACTACACCCGACCTGAGCTGCCAGCTGGTGATGGCCAGCCCAGTTTTGACCCCACAGTTGCCGTTGCTTTCAGCAAAGACTCCAGTTCTCTCCTCGGTAAGATCCCAGGTAGATCCCACTTTTATCTTTCCTCTTTTGAACTTGACGTTGTTTGTTCTCACTCTGCATTCTAAATCAGGTTGGTGTGACGGGAATTCACACGAGCATCTTCAACTTACATTTGTAAATATTACTTTTTCCCCTCCTTTTTAAAAACAAAAAAAAAAGGTAAATTATCAGATAAACTAAGTTCAGATTGATAACCACATGAACTAATTAAACTAACAACTAAAAAAAACAACTTTCTCTTTTGCACATAATTAACATAATCTGGTCCTTAGCAGCAGGCTAATGAGCTAAATACAGTCTAGATAAGGACCGGCTCTTATTCAGTGCTTTTCTGCTAGAAATGCTTTATAGACTGATGAACGACAGTACATGACATTTATTTAACATAAAATATACATAGAAGCAGGCCTGTCAAAAACTAAGCACACCCTTACTGCTTCCATAGGAATTGAGTGGTTAAGTAGCAGCTAGGTACTGTAATACACTTGGATGCACTTGATCGCAATTGATCATAAGATCACCTCTTTAAAAGTAAGCTGTTTCTTTGTTTGTTTTTCCTTTGCTGGTCAGTAGGATTCAGGTTTTTTGAATACAGTGGCAAGAAGAAAAGATATTAGGAAGGATCTTAAAGTGCCTGTTGTTCCTGCTGCGGATAACTCTACATCCTTTCAAAAGTGGATTCAAGCACCAGAAATATTTGTCTCTCTGGAACCATTAATTTGAAAAATCCGATTAGCCACTTACATTTTTAAATTGCTCACTCACTTCCCAGTCATACTTTGGAATTAGTCCCAGTATGTTTCACAAAATAAAATGAACATGGTTGACACTGAGGTGTCCCTCTTCTCATACTGACTTTGTCATTTTCTCTGTGGAGGTTGAGCAGAGCAAGGGTGTATCTAATACACAAAATAAAAAGCTCGTCTGTTTAACCCTTTAAAGCCGGTCGGAGCGGGCACGCTCCGTTTTGCATAACTTTTTTAAAATCCCGGTAGCTCTGCAACCACTTAAGCTAGCGCAATAATCTTTTTTGCATATGAAACCAGAGGAGTTGTACTTACATCTTATGCCATCAGCTTGTCCTCGGTCACAGTTTCCTTCCACATAAAGCTTTGCAAAAACTGCATAAAAAGCACTTGCAGCAACAAAAACATAATATTCCAGAAACACGCTTTGCCGATCCGATCAGCTGTTCATAACACTTCCTACGTTGGAATAGACGTCAGCGCGAACTTTTGCATGTCCACCATGACCTGCCCGAAACCGGAAGTGACGTCATTTTCGCGGGAATGTAGTTTTTTACCATCAGGGCCCTCATGAGCCTATGCTGGTGTTTTTAAAAGTTATGTTTGACTTTATGACTTGTGTCATTTCTGGGATGCTGAGGACTCATATTGCACTGCTGGAAATAGTTTATTTTGATGCATATGCTACTTTTTTTTGCAAATTTGCATCATAGGATTGTTTTTTTGTTTTTCCTGCAGTATATGAAAATTGGTGTATTTCAAAAATAAAACTATGAAGACACTTAAAATAAATTTCCTGTGGTGGGAAACTAGTTTGTGCAACTTTTTTGTATTTGCAGTTTTGAGGGATGAGCCTCTTAAATTTCTCTAACTAGAAATATATGTTTAAAAAAACAAAAGACGATTTTCAAATTCTTTGTAGTTTATTGCACTTTTTTGCAATTTCTGTAGTTACTATGGACTTAATGCAGACATATTATTAGAATTTGGGCTATAATGGTTGTATTGATGTATAGCAACTTGAAATGCTCCCAAAAATGGCTCCACAACATGTAAAAATATAATATAAGCTCTGGCGGACTTGGCTCTATGGTAGGTCTTAAAGGGTTAATTTAAACCCCCAAATCTGTGTAATTGCAGAAATGTGTCTGGTTTCAAATATTGCACATGCACATTTCTGTGCAGGTAAGACCACAGATTCAGGTTTGCATCCACACGGTGTCAGCTTCTGACAGTTTCTGCAGTAGGTAAAAGCTTGGTTTTGCACCAGTCACATTTCTTGGACCGTCACCACCACAACATGAGACTTGGTACCACTGACTGACTCGGTTCCCTTATTTAGACTTAAACCAATTGATGAAGTTTCTTCGTGTGTACGTGAGTTAGTGCCCTTTCTTAAATCTTGCCGTATAGTCTAATGTACATAGCTTATCATACCATCTACATATTGTCTCTTCCTCACGTCTTGTACCAGCTGTGTGAGGTCACAATGAAGGTAGGGGAGGGGCTGATCGCATTAAGAGATTTGATTGGGTAGTACAGTGTCTAAATGAAAGAATGGGCTGCTGTCAGTGTTCGTACAGCTGGTGCAACAGCTCTTCAGGCCGGTCCATTGGCCCGTTATGCCAGATTACCAGTCCAATTCTAAATTGCCCACAGTCTGAATGGTTGTTTGGTTCTCTGTGTTAGCTCTGCGACAGACTGGTGACCTGTGTAAGGTGTACCCTTCCTTTCGCCCTATGGTAACTGGGATAGACTCCTCCTCCTCTGCGGTCATGATGAGGATAAGCAAAAGAGAATAAATGGCGTAGTGGAGTTTTCACCTAGGAGGTAATCCTGAGAGTTGTTGACCCACCCTCTCATCATGGGAGTCATTAAGGTGTCATGGGTCAAGTTGTGAGTGTGTGTTGAATTACCGTAAAGGAAACTCAAAATAGAACGTTAACTACCGTAGGTAATGTTTGTAACGCTATAAGTAAGTTGTTCCATCTATTCAATATAACCTCTGTCTTGTGTCAGGGTCTAATAGAGATTGACAGACCACGTGACTTTCGCGCATTGCATGCAAATCAAATCAAATCACTTTTATTGTCACATCACATGTGCAGGCACACTGGCACAGCACATGCGAGTGAAATTCTTGTGTGCGAGCCCCACAAGCAACAGAGATGTGCAAACACAACAACACAAACGAGCAAAATACAAGAATGGCCAACCTGAAACTAATAAATATATGTACAATATATAATAGTGTATGCATTTCTGGATGTGTATACTAAATATTTTCCTACGTGTGTGTGTGTGTGTGTGTGTGTGTGTGTGTGTGTGTGTGTGTACACATTTTTACAAATTAAATAGTAAAAAAAAAAAAATAATAAAATATATAAAATATACAGAGTTGAATATGTGCAAAACAAGTGGCATTTATATACAGTGTGGAGTGCATAATGTTAAAGTTCCAGTAGTGAAGCTGAGGTGTCTATGACGTGTTCAGCAGTCTGATGGCCTGGTGGAAGAAGCTGTCTCTCAGTCTGCTGGTACGGGACCGGATGCTGCAGAACCTCCTTCCTGATGGAAGCAGTCTGAACAGTTTATGGCTGGGGTGACTGGAGTCCTTGATGATCCTCCCCGCTTTCCTCAGGCACCGCTTCCTGTAGATGTCTTGGAGGGAGGGAAGCTCACCTCCAATTATCCGTTCAGAGCACTGCACTACTCGCTGGAGAGCTTTGCAGTTGTAGGCGGTGCTGTTGCCATACCAGGTGGTGATGCATCCAGTGAGGATGCTCTCAATGGCACAGTGATAGAAGGTCCTGAGGATGCGGGGGCTCATGCCGAATCTTTTCAGTCTCCTGAGAAAGAAGAGGCGCTGCTGCGCCTTCTTCACTGTTTTGTTTATGTGTACTGACCACGTAAGATCCTCAGCCAGATGTATTTAGTATTTAGTATTTATTTATTTATTGTCATTGTCAAGAACAATGAAATTGCGTTTGGGGCTTCCATACAACCCAAAAAAAAGAAGAAAATAATAAATACCCCTTAAAACCCAAGTGTACATATTTAACCCAGTGTGACTCCAATGCAATAAGACAATCCTTAGCAATAATGTTCGTAGAAATTCAGACAAAGACCTGAGAAACATGACATGTATTCCAAGGAACCGGAAGCTGCTCACTCTCTCCACAGCAGCGCCGTTGATGGTGATGGGGGTGTGTACTTCTCTGCACCTCCGGAAGTCCACTATCAACTCCTTTGTCTTTGCGACGTTGAGGGTGAGATGGTTGTCTTGACACCAGTGGGTCAGGGCGCTGACCTCCTCCCTGTAAGCCGTCTCATCACCATTGGTGATAAGACCCACCACTGTAGTGTCGTCCGCAAACTTCACAATGATGTTGGAGCTGTTAGTGGCTGTGCAGTCGTAGGTGTAGAGTGAGTACAGGAGAGGGCTCAGTACACACCCCTGTGGAGCACCAGTGTTCAGTGTGATGGGGGATGAGGTGATGCTGCCCAGTCTGACCACTTGGCGTCTGTCAGACAGGAAGCTAAGGATCCAGCTGCAGAGGGAGCTGCTCAGTCCTAGATCCTGCAGTTTCCTGTCCAGCTTCGAGGGAACGATGGTATTGAATGCTGAGCTGTAATCTACAAACAGCATCCTCACATACGTGTCTCTCTTCTCCAGGTGTGACAGGGCAGTGTGTAGTGTCAGGGCTATGGCATCATCAGTGGACCTGTTGTGGCGGTATGCAAACTGTAGAGGGTCCAGTGAGTCGGGTAGTGCAGAGCAGATGAAGTCCCTGACCAGCTTCTCGAAGCATTTGCTTACGATGGGGGTCAGGGCTACAGGTCGCCAGTCGTTCAATGAGGAGATGGTGGAGGATTTGGGTACAGGGACGATGGTGGCCATTTTGAAGCAGGCTGGGACTATAGACAGAGAGAGGGAAAGGTTGAAGATGTGCGTGAACACTCCAGCCAGCTGAGCCGCGCATGACCTGAGGACGCGGCCGGGAATCCCGTCGGGACCAGTAGCTTTGCGTGCGTTCACCTTCCTGAAGCACTTCCGCACATCCTCCTCAGACGCAGTGTGCGCACTGACGTCATCCGCGGTGCGCACACTGTCCGGTCTCATGGTGTTCGCTGTGTCGAATCTAGCGTAGAATACGTTTAGATCCTCACACAGAGAGGCCGTGGTCTGCGGTGTGCTGGTTTTCCCTCTAAAGTCTGTGATCGTGTTTAGTCCCTGCCACATACTCCGAGGGTTGTCAAACTGTTGCTCCACCCTGTCCCTGTACTCACGTTTGGCTGCTTTGATCGTCTTCCGGAGTTGGTAATGTGCGTGTTTGTAGTCCGATGTGTTCGCGGAGGCAAAGGCGGTGTTCCGTGCCGCGCGAACATCTCCGTTAATCCAGGGTTTTTGATTTGGGAAGGATTTAACTGTTCTGGATGGGACGACATCTTCCACGCATTTCCTGATAAATCCACAGACTGAGTCTGTGTATTCATCAATGTCTCTGGCGGCCACGTGAAACATTTCCCAGTCCGCGTGATCAAAACAGTCCCGCAGCGCAGACTCCGATTGGTCCGTCCAACAGTGCACCGCCCTCCGGGTTGGAGCTTCCTGTTTCAGCTTCTGCCTGTAGGCGGGCAGGAGCAGGATGGAGCAGTGATCTGATTGGCCGAATGGGGCGCGGGGGAGGGCTTTGTACGCATCCCGGAAAGAGGTGTAACAGTGGTCGAGTAGCCGGTTTCCACGTGTGTTGAAAAGGATGTGTTGATGGAGTTTTGGTGAGACTTTCTTCAGGTTTCCCTTATTAAAGTCTCCGGCTGTGATAAACGCTGCCTCTGGGTGTGCGGTTTCCTCGCTGCTGATCGCGCTGTACAGTTCCCTGAGTGCTCGGTCAGTGTCGGCTTGTGGGGGAATGTAAACAGCTGTAATAATCACTGCTGTAAATTCCCTTGGTAGCCAGAATGGCCGGCACTTAATCATCAGGTACTCCAGGTCCGGTGAGCAGAAGGATTTGACCGGGTGCACGTTCGCATAATCACACCAGCTGTTGTTGATCATGAAACACACACCACCGCCTCTGCTTTTCCCAGTAAGCTCCTGTGACCTGTCCGCGCGGTGCACAGAGAACCCCGGCAGTTGTATTGCGGAGTCCGGTACCTTGTCCGATAGCCAGGTTTCTGTGAGGCAGATCACGCAGCAGTCCCGCATCTCTCGCTGGAATGAGATCCGTGCCCGAAGCTCGCACAGCTTGTTCTCCAGAGACTGCACATTAGCCAGTAATAAACTGGGTAACGGTGGTCTGTAAGTGCGCCGTCTCAGTCGAACCAGAACGCCAGATCTTCTCCCTCTGCGTCGGCGTTTGCGGCCTCCAGGGCCAGAGAACAAAGGCGTCTCAGGTGAGATGAATGGGGGGTCTGCAAATGGAGCGTCCGTGTTGCAAAACTTGAACTCCGGAAAGTTATAAGAAAGACCGTCTTTTATGTCCAGTAAGGTTTGTCGGTCGTACACAAGGAGACAAGTGCTGCTCGTGAAAAAATAAAGGAAAAGTAAAATTAAACACAGAAGAAAGCCGTTGCTTGGGGGAGCTCGCGACGAGGCTGCCATACTCGGCGCCATCTTGTCTTATTGTCTTGTCTTGCAACGCAAGCATTTGCAGCACCGCAAAACGTTCATTCTTCGGTTCCAATAAATTCTTGCTCTTTCTTTGCCCCCCAAAATGTTATGTACAAAACGTGTACAATGCCGGTCCGTACAAAGACAGACTTGATGAAAAGTCAAAGAAAAGATACGAGGAAAAAAATCAAAGGAGTGAAAGTGTTAGATCCTTACGAGCACACAGAGGGACAAAAGACGTTAGCGTGCTGCCCAACTTCACCACGCTCATATTTATAATTATACGGTTCTTGGAGTGAGTGCATACACTCATGAAGTTTAGTAACTTCAGGTCACTGCAACAAGCCCAGGTACAGTTTACCGACGGATGGGTGCAGGACCTTGAAATGCACCGTGTAGAAAGTAAAGACCATCGTACATATCATAAGTTTACCAGTCTCACAAATCGTCTTCATAAATACACATTCGTTAACCGTTTATTAATATAACATTTGAGCTCAATGGTAATTAATTAGTAGTGGAAATAATTTCTGGTAGCATCACAGAAATGTAGCAGTGACAATAATACTGTATGCTGTAATCGTACTGGGCAATTAGTGATACAAAACAACTGTTTTATCCTGTGAATAAAAGTATATGTTTTTGTCAGTGTACCATAATAACAGAAGCGAAACGCAATATTGAGTCAGGACAATTCACTATTTATGCACAATAAATTGTTCAGCGCCAGACTTGCTTGTAACCTATATCACCAATTATGTTAAGAAAAATGACGCATTAACTACAACAGCAGACTGACCTTTGTGGGAATGCTTGGAGCAGACTAACCTGTGAGCTGGAGGGTTCTGGGACGTTATATTTGGTCTTTGAATGGCTGCAATCCAGTCGCGTCTTTGTTACTTCGGAAACACGGCTCGAACAATTTCTCTTCAACGACGTAATCCGATAACAACCGATCTCTTTACCCGTCGGCTTCCCGTGGCTGTCATGTGACTGGCTATTGCAGTTAATAATACAACAGCTTCTTGACATTTTTGTGTTTCTTTTTATCGCTGTGTAACTGATTTCAATTGAAAGCCTGCGTGCGCTAGTACCTCTTGCCACGAGTTCCCAGAATCCTTTGCGGTTTTACCCCTGAATGACGTCACATTTTCAATCTCTATGTAGAACAACAGTCTGTGATCTGCCCTCAGTTTGATTGGCTCCAAAGCTGAACTGTGTCCCTGGTTATTGGTGCGAAATCACAGCTTCTAAACGCCACTGGTAGGAGTTGGTTGGGTGAAACAAAAACTACTATTCCTACAACTACATGTCCACATTCTTATTTTGAGATTATTTTAAGAGGGTAACACCATTCACCTCGCATGTGATAGATACCCAGGAGGAAGAGAAACACAACCCAGTGTGTCTGGGCTGCATTACTGCATTTGTTACAGTTACTGTGATCATTTTTGGAAAACAATGATAAAGTGCATCCAGTGTATCAGACAGTAGAAAATGTCTTTGTGTATGGTACAAAGAAACAGTTTTGTGTGGTCAGACATGCAGGGTTTGAGAGGGTTGTACTGTGTTCTTCCCATGATGTATTGTCACCATCATCAACATCGTTAATGATTTTCCACTCCGTGATTGTCTGCTTCCCGTCAGGAGCTCTGAACCCTCTGAGTGCGGCGGCAGCTGCTGCTGCTGCAGCGGGCAGGGTGGCCCTCGCTGGGCAGACAGGCTCCAGTGGGGTCCTGCTGGTTAGCAACCTCAATGAAGAGGTTAGTAATACTGACACCAGTAACACCAGTAAAATGGAAAGTCTACAATTAAAACTCCACCGCTCCTACACACCACCTCCATTCATCTGTTCCTGTTTTTTCTGTTGCTCGCTGTGGGTCAGTTTTTCTATTTCCAGATTTGTTTTCTTGTGCTTGTCATTAAAGATGTGTATAAAAAAACTCATGTTTGACACTTGAATCTGTTAATCTTGATAATTTACTTTGCTTTTGTGTGAGACACACACAGACTGAACACACAGTTTGCTTTTCATGAACTTTCTAGTCTTAGAACTGCAGGAAAAACAAGGCTTCCTTTATGTAAGCTGTAGTTTCCCAAAGGTTCCTTTGATTGTATAATATTTGTTCGCATTCAGATAGCCTGTTGCCTATATGTGTTACCTCCTAACCAGCGTGTGTAGACATCATTTTCATTGTAATCACTGAGCTGTGTGGAGCAGTTGATGTTCTACATCTGGGCTCCTGTTGTAGGTCTAGTTTTATAAAATACTTTTCCTATGAACATTTCTTTACTGTAATTTTGTGTTGTTCTTAAAAGCAAGAACTTATTCTCCCCCCCTGTTTTTCCTTTTTTGGTCCACTTGGTGACTGCAGGATTTGACGTTTATTTCATAGGCACCCGAACCCTCTCCCCTCTTTCCTGTTCTGATAATCAAACCTTCCCTTTTCTTGTCAAACTGCATCTAACTCTGCTAACTGTCTGTCTTCTCTTTTTCTCTCTAAGCTCTCCTCACCTCTCCTCAGCTCATATGAAAGCTCATATGAAATCATTCTGTGGTCTCCTAACTGTGTCTAAGCCCTGGGAACAAACACCTGCTGCTTGCTCTTTTATCCCTTTTCTTCTGTTTTTGGTTTGTGTGTTTAAACTGATTTGGCATCTGACTTGTCTGCTCTGCTCATCTCTGTGAATGGTTGTGTTATTCTGCCTTTGGACAGTATCTACACCACTTAAAGCCCTGATGCTAAGATACTGTGCTCATGCTTTCTTTTAGCTTTGTGGATTTGTGTGAATGCCATGTTATACTGAAGTGGCCTTCACATCAACTCTTTCATGCAAGATTTTGTTGCCTTTTATACTGCATGCTATCTAATCTCCTTGTGAACTCGTGTCACACCATTGCTGAAAGACATTCAGTTTTCTCACAGCTGCTGCATGTTCTATTTGTCCCATTGTTGTGAATGAGTTTGAATATTATTATGATTTGAGATGAATGTACCTTTATCCCATGCTTGTCTAGGATGAAAGCCAGTTTTTTTTTTTAAACTTTGCTCTATTTTCTCCAAAGACAACATTGATCCAAGCCATTATCTCTGACCAAACTACTTGCATTATTCCAGTGTACTGACCTGTATTTTATTTTTTTTGTCCCTCCCCATTCCTCATTTTTTTTAAATTTCCTTACCCAAATTTGCATTTGCCTCCCTGATTTCTCTCTCTCTCTCGCTCGCTCTCTCTCCCTCTCGCTCTCTCTCTCGCTCTCTCTCTCGCTCTCCCCCCCCCCCCTCTCTCTCTCTCTCTACCCTGCTCCACCTTCACTCCGTGTGCTGGTGGGGATTTTATAAATTTATAACCTTCAATCACCCTTTCTTCCTCCCATATTAACCAACCCTTCTTCCCCTCCATGACCCCTCATCCACCGCTTGCTCCCCTCCTCCATGACCCACCACCTCCATCACTCTCCGGGGAAAAACAAAAACCACCATTCCTCCTACCTACCTCCGTTCTGGATCGATCTGTCCATCTCTACCTCCGCTCCGCTCCGACTCTTCTACCTCTCTACCTGTCTCACGCTGCTTGTTGCTCTTCTCTCCCTCTAAAGATGGTTACGCCCCAAAGTCTGTTTACCCTCTTCGGTATGTTATCGTTAGCTCTCTCTCTCTTCTTTCTTTAGCTCTACTTTTCTTTCTTGTATCTACTCTTTCTATTCTACTTTCATTCTGACTTTTTGTTGTTGTTGTTACTATTATTATTGTTATTATTATTATTATTATTATTATTATTATTATCATAGTTATTATTAATATTGTCATTGTTAGCATTACAAGCTTCTCTATATTTGTTTGCTGATTGTAGATTTGGTCATTTTGAATCCTCATTGACCGCCTGTTAATTGGTTTGGGTTATGTCATGTCATTACTTTGCCCTAAAATTTACTACTTAGTAAGAAGTTAATGCATGTCTAAGCCATTGGTTTTTGCATGCTGTTTTTATTTTTAGCCATCTCACATAGCTTGATAACGTTTCTGCTTAGAGGGTGCTTCTTCTTTATCCTTTATCTGTTTTTTCACACACTTTCATACACCTCACACTCTACAGTCTAAAATAAACCTGTGTTTCTATGCTGTCGTCTCTGCTGTACTTTGTTTTTAAATATCCTTGTCTCCTGTGAAACCTTGAGATTTTTCTAACTGCCTGCTTTTTTTCGTCCCAACCTCTTCTCCTATTGCCGGCTTCTGGGTCTGTCACAGGAGTGTATGGTGATGTCCAGAGGGTGAAAATTCTTTACAACAAGAAGGACAGTGCTCTCATACAGATGTCTGAGTCCAATCAGGCCCAGCTAGGTAAGTGGATATCTCTGTTATATGGATGTCTGACTGGTCTGTAGTGCAAGTCCCATAGTATGCTGTGTAATAAATATTTTGGTCCTGTGTTGATCATTACACTTTTCTTAAATATAATGCAGCACAGTCATTACTTGCCAGAGAAAGTAATTCTGTTACTTTTTTACTCAGTAAAATGAGCTGAAACGCAGGCTTGTATAATTGGCAGCTAACAATATAAACATTAGAATACAGTCCCACACACTAGCACAAATGCATATCGTGAGGACACATACACACTGTCTTTTAGTTTTTACATAAGAACTCAAAGCAAAGATGGCAACCAGTGATGTCACTGTAGAAATGGTAAATGTCTGTATTTATAATGAGGCGATCGTGGCTCAAGAGTTGGGAGTTCGCCTTGTAATCAGAAGGTTCGAGCCCCGGCTTGGACAGTCTCGGTCGTTGTGTCCTTGGGCAAGACACTTCACCCGTTGCCTACTGGTAGTGGTCAGAGGGCCCGGTGGCGCCAGTGTCCGGCAGCCTCGCCTCTGTCAGTGCGCCCCAGGGTGGCTGTGGCTACAATGTAGCTGCCATCACCAGTGTGTGAATGTGTGGATGACTGGATATGTAAAGCGCTATACAAATACAGGCCATTTACCATATATAGCGCTTTACTAGTCCCTAAGGACCAGTGTGTTACTAGTCCCTAAGGACTAGTAAAGCGCTTTACATATCCAGTCATCCACCCATTCACACACACCAGTAGGCAACGGGTGAAGTGTCTTGCCCAAGGACACAACGGCCGAGACTGTCCAAGCCGGGGCTCGAACCGGCAACCTTCCGATTAAAAGATGAACTCCCAACTCTTGAGCCACGATCGCCCGATAGAAACACACGTATAGGTAGAAATAGAGGCTACAGTGCTCAAGCCTGACTTCCTCATCCTTTTGTTACACATGGTTCTGGGTCAGCATGCACTCAGCTTTTTCATTGGCTAGCTCTGTGTCTGCATGTTTTCTGCAGGTACTTGCGCCCCAGTACCAGGGTGGCTGTGGCTACATTGTAGCTTGCCATCACCAGTGTGTGAATGTGTGTGTGAATGGGTGGATGACAGGTTGTGTAAAGCGCTTTGGGGTCCTTAGGGACTAGAAAAGCGCTATACAAATACAGGCCATTTACAGGCCATTTACTTTAAAAGAGATGAAGTTAGCATTGTAACATGGTTATTTGTCCTGGATGCAGTTTGCAATTTACCAGCAAACTGTTATCCATTTATGCAAAAACAAAATAAAATAAAAAAAATAAAGAGTCCTTCTGTGTGTCATCATACAGGACACTTAAGCCCCTTTTCAATTAGTACCTATTCAGGTTGGCTCGTCACAGTTTTCAGGGTTTGCCATTAGGTCATAGTACCAGGTAACAGGTCCTTTTTTTAGCACCTACTTGGCCATGGTTCCAAATGATCCCAAAATGTGACGTCAACAGACTGCATGCCACCAGTTGGCTAGTCAGTGGCGTCACGAGAGTGTCTCATTCATGAAAATCAAAACCGCCGTTTTTAAAACCTGGCAACAAAGGAAATGGCTAGAAAAAACAATGCCATGGTCCACAGACTGAGCAGCAGGCATATCGTCGCCTCGATGTCCACTTTGTAGCGTGCGCGTCACATACTAATTACGTCATGGGACGCTCAGCTGTGTTGCTATAACGATGGACACGCGCAGTTCTTCCATTTCTAAGACTTCCTGTTGCCAACAAATCTGTGAGAAGGCAAGGTAAGGAAGACAGAGCCCCTGCAGGACTACAGCCAGGGACATGCTCTGTGATCCACATGGGGTTGACATCAACTGCATCACTGACTACATACATTTCTGTGAAGATACCTAAAGCGCCTTGAGGCGACTGTTGTTGGGATTTGGCGCTGTATAAATAAAATTGAATTGAATTGAATCCCAGCCAGGACTGTATGCTGTTTTTTCCAACAATAAGTCCTGGATCAACATTGACAAGAAGGCCCTGCTGAATGAGTTGAATGTGGGGCTAATAAGGTGTAGATGCATACAGACCAAAGTCCATCTGAATAACACCAAAGAGGTGTGGAGAGATGCAGCTGATGCCCTCAATCAGATAAATTGGCAGTAGCCTGCACACAGCACGAACAATGAACTGACTCTCTATCTTAACAGGGTCAGTACTGGGTCCCCTGCTGCCAGTCCTCATACCGGACTGTGATAGTAGGGATGGGTATTGTTTAGGTTTTATCCGATACCAGTGCCAAACTGGTACTTTTGAAACGGTGCCGGTGCTTAAAGAATGGAGAACACAAACTTTGTCCATAAACCTCTTAGCAGTCTCTTTTTTTTCTGCAAAATGATAACCAAGTTAGCCTTTTCTGTTGATACAACATACCTCCTTTGGTTGGAACCGGTGCTTAAACAATGGAAAACACAAACTTTGTCCTAAAACCTCTCATGTTTAGCTGTGTTTGGGTTTTTTTTTTTGTAAAAGGATAACAATGTTAGCCTTTTCTGCAGCTATCACCTTAAAGCACTTGTTGCAGGCTGCTGAGTTTGCATCTCTTGCTGTGTACAGCCAGACTTTTGACCGCTTTGACCATTTTTAATCTGTAGCTCTGCTCTAAAAGAACATACGTACCGTACCGCCTACTATCCTTGGAAAGGTAAAATGATTGGCTAGAATCCAAAGTGTATGACATCTCAAGAAAAAAAAAAAAGCACTGAAATGTGCGCTGCTTTTCGGTCTGGTTACTACCGGTTATGTCAGAACCGGTGCCATAATGGCACCAGATACCGCTACCCATCCCTAGTGATTGGTGTCCAGCTAAGAGCGTAAGTGTAGGGACTACACCAAAGCAAAGCTATAGACCCTGGTCGCATCAGGTCTGAATGACTTCAGACCAGTTACCTTGACGTTAACATGTCATCAAGGTGCTGGAGAGACTGGTTCTTGCCCGACTTAGCTTCCAGGTGAAACATGCTCTCAACACTCTTCGGTTCACTTACCAGCCTCTTGTGGGGGTGGATGATGCTGTTATCTGCCTGTTGCAACATGCTCGCTTTCACATGCGTGGAACTGGTAGCATTGTGAGAATCATATTACTTGTCTTTCCAAGGAAAAACAATTCAAGTGAGAAGTTGCTCGGGGTGGGTATCACCACTTCTCCTGTCTCCTGGATTGCCGACCACGTCTTTAAGGTTGGGCAGGAGTGGTGAGGAACTATGTGGAGAAGTCTGGAAGAAGAGCAAGCATCTTTTATTGTTATTATATGTTCACACATAACGAAGTTTTGTTTTGGTACCTCGGCACACATCAGACACAAGTTGTTGTTTTTTTTGTGTGTTTGTTTTTTAAAAAATACGTGTTTACAGAAACCTATTCCAATTACAGTTATATAACCGATATGGACAATGTGTAGACTTTCAGCTTCCATTTGAGGGTATCCACATTGAAATTGGGTGAAGGGTTTAAGAGTTTTTGCTCCTTAACACGTGCCAAAAGTAATTAGCTAATTGACTCAAAGTCGATTCCATGGCCAGGTGTGGGCAATTCCTTCATTATGTCATTGTCAGTTTAGCAAATAAAAGGCATGGAGTTGATTTGAGGTGCACTATAAAACAGTTGAATGGACACTATCTATGTGTGCAGGAAGTCACAAATAGAATTTAGATGTATTTCACAGATCTGGGGGAAAAGCTCTCCCTCAGTCTGGTGGTGCATGTTTGTATGTTTCTATACTGCTTACCAGATGGAAGCATTTTAAACAGTCCATTGCCAGGGTGGGTGGGGTCTGCAGTGATACGTCAGTGCCGGAGATGGCAGTAGGATCAATAAAGTAATCCGCAAAGCTGGAAGCATCATAAATCAGAACTTGGAGGCATTTGAGTCATTGAGAGACGGGACTGTGCTCCACCATGGATAACCCATCGCACCTGCTCTACTCCACACTTCTAAGGCAGATTTATAGTCTACATTTTATTTATTAAATGCAACTTACACTTCTCTCTTACACAACGCCAGTCTTACATTTACTTTTTTTTAACCAACTTTTACTTTACTATTTAAACCATTTTTACTTTTCATTGTTTTTTGTCACTGTTGTATACTGCAGGAATTATATCTCATAATATAAGGCCCTTATTGGACACCTGTGACACTCTTATTTTAACTGTGTTGTTTATTGTTGTGTATTGTAGACTCTACTATTTTTACTTTATCATGCTGTTGTGACACAAAAAAATTCCCTTATGGGCTCAATAAAGTATCCATCTATTTAACATAACAAAATCCTTTTAGTGCTTTGTTCGAGATCGAATGCATTCCCCTCTCGCCCCTTTAGGCGGTCTTTATCCTCCAAGCTCTGGTCCTCTACCAGAGGCCTGGGAGCTTGAGGGTCCTGCGCAGTATCTTAGCTGTTCCTAGGACTGCACTCTTCTGGACAGAGATCTCCGATGTTGTTCCTGGGATCTGCTGGAGCCACTCGCCTAATTTGGAAGTCACTGCAATAAGTGCTCTGATTACCACTGGGGCCACTGCTACCTTCACCCTCCACATCTTCTTGAGCTCTTCTCTGAGCACTTGGTAATTTTCCAGCTTGGTTAGCCACCACCATTTTGTCTGTCTGTATCTGGAAGTCCCACAGGATCTTAGCTCGGCCATTCTCCACCATTCTTGGGGGCGTCTCCCATTTTGACCTTGGGACTTCCAGGCCATACATGGCACAGATGTTCCTGTATGCTATGCTGGCCACTTGGTTATGGCGTTCAATGTATGCCCTGCCTGCTAGCTTCTTACACCCTGCACTTCTGTGCTGGATTGTCTCAGGGGCATCTTTACACAGCCTGCACCTGGGGTCTTGCCTGGTGTGATAGACCCCAGCCGCTATGGATCTTGTGCTCAGAGCTTGTTCCTGTGCTGCTATGATTAGTGCCTCTGTGCTGTTTATTCATAAGGTTAGTTAGTAGAGTTGCCAACCGTCCCGTAAAAAACGGAATCGTCACGTATTCAGAGAAAATATTACGTTTTGTATTGAGCTGAAAAGGAACACAGTTTGTCCCGTACTTCAGCTAGAATAGAAAAAGACACAAAGCTGGAGTTATTCTGTGTATTTACGCTGCATAACTGGCTCTTCTTCTCTCATTCTCTCTCCTGTTTCTACTTCAATCATGAAACTGATCAATGATCAGCTGATCGGCTTTTCTCTCGTGTTTATTTATCGTCCACTTTGCGCCAGAAAGAAGAAACCAGCGCATGTCGCGTTAAACAACAGCAGCACGTTTAAGCTTGATCAGCTGTTGTTAGAATTTATTTAATATTAATTTCTAGTATCAGCTGATGTTTGCTGGAGCCACAGCTGTAAAAAAGCTGCTGGTCATGATATGGTTTGGTTATCTGGTGAGAGGTAAACATGAAGCTGAAAGCAGGAGATGTCCTTACTGGATCATCAGAGCTGAACAGGTGATGGAGAAACAGGTTTACCTTTTAGGTGACATGAGTGAGTTGAAGGGAAGTTATGAACTGTTTCTGAGAGACAAATAACACCAGGATCCTTTTCTAAGTAGCTGACAGCTGGTAACTGTGCAGGGGCGGATCTTGTAAAGTTTTGCCAGGGGCCAGGTAGGGCATTAACAGGGAAAGGGGGGCACAGAGAAATACTTTTCTTTGTTATTCTCACTTAAAATGTCTCACTTTTATTAAATAATTATCTGAATCTTACAACCAAAGTTTTTATCAGATGTAAAATGTATAGAAATCATACATATACCAACAAGACTGTACATCACTGTCACAACAGCGTTTGTTTTCATTCAAAGGCTTTATGGCTTTTCCTATAATACTTGGTGGGCCAGTCTCTAGTCAAAATGCCCAGGCTGATTTTTTTGTCCCAGCACAGCCCTGGGCACGTCACGCAGTGAGTTAATCTGAGCAGGTGCATTAAAAAAATAAAAGGCCGGGCCAGCGGTTCATATCACAAATTAGCTCGCATAGACACATTAGTTGTGCTGCTTCTTAATGACGGTAACCCCAACTACCAGATTCAACCTGTAATTGGCTAAAAATAACTTAGCCAACTGGTGAGAGGGACGTTGCTAGCTGGCAGTTTTTTCAAGCGATGGTGAAATTTCCACATTCCAACACTTCAAATGCTTCAGGAGCTGTCTGCTCAGCGCTGCATCGGCACCATGGAAATATACAGATACATCCGTAGACTCGAGACAGAATTCACAGGCGTATGGACCAATGTTTTCTTTTCTGATCAAACCAGAAAGCTTTAATGAGCAGCTGGGTTTGTCTTGCCTTAATTTCCTGGACACAGAGGACATCGAAATGCAGCTGATTGAACTGAAAAGCTTGACTCTATGGGAGTCTTTGCAGAACTACGAATGCAGCTGGAATCCACAGCTGTGTGCGTTCATGGAGCTTGCATTTTCAATTCAATTTTATTTATATAGCGCCAAATCACAACAAAAGTCGCCTCAAGGCGCTTCATAGGTAAAGAGAAAAACCCAACAATCATATGACCCCCTATGAGCAAGCAGTTTGGCGACAGTGGGAAGGAAAAACTCCCTTTTAACAGGAAGAAAGCTCCAGCAGAACCAGACTCAGGGAGGGGCGGGGCCATCTGCTGCGACTGGTTGGGGTGAGAGAAGGAAGACAGGATAAAGACATGCTGTGGAAGAGAGACAGAGGTTAATAACAGATATGATTCAATGCAGAGAGGTCTATTAACACATACTGAGTGAGAAAGGTGACTGGAAAGGAAAAACTCAATGCATCATGGGAATCCCCCGGCAGCCTACGTCTATTGCAGCATACCTAAGGGAGGATTCAGGGTCACTTGGTCCAGCCCTAACTATATGCTAAAAAAAAAAATCAACTGGCATGGTGTCCAATTGTGTGCCAAAATTGGACATTTTTGTACAACGTCTGGATATTCATGTATTGACAGGGCTGTAGTTTTTCATTGTTTCACTTTAGAAACATAAATCTTTGCACAGATGATGTTTATATGTTGGTTACTGAATTTCTGGAACCAAATGTGATCTGAGGCATATTTTTCAATGGGTTATATGCTAAAAATTAAAAAGAAATAATTAGGTGAGGATAAAATCTACTTACTTTTTCTGTGTTCCAGTCTCAGTAACTTTGACACAGTAATATCTGCTTCAATATTTACACCACTGATGAAATTTCCCAAGTGTTAGCTTTATTTTGATACCAATATTGTAAGGACAGAGTTTGTAACTGCAGAGAAATAATAAATTAAATTTGGGCGTTACATTTTCGAGCAGGAAGCTCAGAAACTCCCTTGGGGCTTAAGAGGTTAAGATAAGATGGGGCCTGATTATTTAGGACCTTGTATGCGAGGAGCAGGATTTTGAATTCAATTCTGGATTTAACAGGAAGCCAATGAAGGGAAGCCAATACAGGAGAAATCTGCTCTCTTTCTAGTCCCTGACAGGACTCTTGCTGCAGCATTTTGGATTAACTGAAGGCTTTTCAGGGAGTTTTTAGGACTTCCTGATAATAATAAATTACAGTCGTCCAGCCTGGAAGTAATAAATGCATGAACTAGTTTTTCAGCGTCACTCTGAGACAGGATATTTCTAATTTTAGAGATGTTGCACAAATGGAAGAACGCAGTCTTACATATTTGTTTAATATGTGCGTTGAAGGACATGTCCTGGTCAAAAATGACTCCAAGGTTCCTCACAGCGTTACTGGAGGCCAAGGTAATGCCATCCAGAGTAAGAATCTGGTTAGATACCATATTTCTAAGATTTTCAGGGCCGAGTACAATAACTTCAGTTTGATCTGAATTAAGAAGCAGAAAGTTAGCGGCCATCCAGGTCTTTATGTCTTTAAGACATTCCTGCAGTTTAACTAATTGGTGTGTGTTATCTGGCTTCATGGATAGAAAGAGCTGGGTGTCATCTGCATAGCAGTGAAAATGTATGCTAGTGTAAACAGAATTGGTCCTAGCACTGAACCCTGTGGAACACCATGACTGACCTTAATGTGTGAAGAGGGCTCTCCATTTACATGTACCAATTGGAATCTATTAGATAGATATGATACAAACCTGCTGGGTCTATAGATGGCTTTTTGAGTAAAGGTTTAACTACAGCCACCTTAAAAGCCTGTGGTACATAGCCGATTAGAGATGGGTTGATCATATTTAAGATGGAAGAATTAATTAATGGCAGTAGCTGGTATTTTGCGCCTCTGGTATTCTTTCCAAATCCTTACTGTGCCATATACTGACCCATGTACCTGTTCATCTTAGCCGCTATGATACCTGACACAGGCTTACATGTGGTACTCAGGCAGATTATTGGTTGTTAGATGGAAGGGACCGGTCCCTTCTGGGGGTCCGTGGGGATCAGGACTGTCTGGCCTTCGATTAGCCATTCCATGTGTCTCTAATCAACTAGCAGCTCGTTCACTTGTACTGCCACACACTCAGGGAGTAAGTAAAATTCTATTTATATAACACATTTCTAGATAAAAGATCACAAATGGTAAATGGCCTGTATTTATATAGCGCCTTACTAGTCCCTAAGGACCCCAAAGCGCTTTACATATCCAGTCATCCACCCTGTCACACACACATTCACACACTGGTGATGGCAGCTACATTGTAGCCACAGCCACCCTGGGGCGCACTGACAGAGGCGAGGCTGCCGGACACTGGCGCCACCGGGCCCTCTGACCACCACCAGTAGGCAACGGGTGAAGTGTCTTGCCCAAGTACACAACGACCGAGACTGTCCAAGCCGGGGCTCGAACCGGCAACCTTCCGATTACAAGGCGATCTCCCAACTCTTGAGCCACGATCGCCCCAAAGTGCTTCACAAGGTATAAAACAAAAAGAGACAAAAGTTAACAAAATGCACTTCTAAAAAGATGTGTTTTTAGTTGTTTTTTTAAAAGTGACCACTGAGTCTGCAGATCTTGAGAGGAAGAGAGTTCCACAGTCTGGCGGCCACAGTGGCAAAAGCTCCATCACCCTTGGTTTTCAGCCTTGTATGCTGTAAATAACAAGTAGGCCCTGATCACAAGACCTCAGGGACCTACTAGGGACATAGGGCTGTAAAAGTTCAATGATGTAGGCTGGTGCTTGTCCTTGAAGAGCTATAAATGTCAGAACCAGTATCTTAAAATGGACTCTGAATTCAACAGGGAGCCAGTGCATCTGTATAAGCAACGGTGTCACATGGGAGTACTTAGATGTTTTTGTCAGAAGCCTTGCTGCAGCACAGTCACCTTTTCCGCCAGTAGACTTGAGCCATGTCAGAGCCTGGTGCTGTCCAACTCTTCATACTGGAGGCCATTTCTTGGATGTCTGCCGCTGTTCAGGGAGGTCGCAGATGCCAACAGACTTAATAAACTGATCCGTAAGGCCAGCAATGTTGTGGGGATGGAGCTGGACTCCCTCAAGGTGGTGTCGGAGAGGCGGATGCTGTCCAAGATAAAGACAATGTTGGATAACACCTCCCACCCACTCCATGACATGTTGGTCAGTCACAGGAGCACGTTCAGTGAGAGACTGAGATTACCGAAAAGCACCACTGAACGACACAGGAAATCATTCCTGCCTGTGGCCATCTCCCTGTACAACGCATCCACTTAACACACTGTTTGCTGCTACAGCTACACATGTTTCTTTTCCAAATATTTATTTATAAGTGACTTATGTATGTATGTATGTATGTATATATATGTATATATTGTACTATTCTTAGTTAGCGTATTGTCTGTCTTGTCTTAATGTTGGTTTAAAATGGAGCACTGTAACAAAAAATAATTTCCCCCAGGGATCAATAAAGTATTCTGATTCTGATTCTGATTGCTGTAGTCTGCCCTCAGATCCACTAGCCACTGAGCATTGGCGTTATGGGTTGCGTCCTTCTCCCATATGCTCTTACAATATTGTTCCGTCTCCAGCCTTGGTGGTACTGTTCTCATATTGTTCCCCTGTTACTGGGAGTACACCTTGGATGGTTCTGTTGGCAGCTTCCAAGGCCTCAGATATGGACAGCTTGCTGTACTCCTTAAGCACCTTTTTTTTATTGCACCTTTCTGCCACTCCGATAGTTGGCTAACCTCCCGCTGTGCTACCTTGATCTTTACTTCTAGTCTCCTTCTCCATGGAGGGTACTGCTCCTTGTGGCTGTTCAACTTGTAGCTAAGCATCTCACTGATCACTGCTGCCGTGGTGTAGATCAGCTGGTTAGTCTCGGTTATGGTGGCGGTAGGTATTGTCTGTAGTGCTGCATTCACATCATCTAGTAGATCTTCTGAGGGTACTTCACTTAGTCTTAGGAACTGGATCCAGGTTTTACGCTTGGCCATGATCCTATTAGGTCAGTTCCTCTTACACTCAATGATCCTTCTTCCATTGCACTTGGGGTTTGGTACCCAATCTCAGTTGGGGGTGATGATGACTCCCCCTGACCTGTCATCCTGGCTCCCCCTTGCCATCCTCTAGCCATGAGAGTAGTCCCTTCTTCCAAATATTGGAACACTGAGGTACTAGTTGATTTGCCATCAATGTGGATGCTGGGTATCGACGATTCCATAGTTCCGCCATCCTGTTCCTATAACCCCTTCCGCTGGGGTTACTTACATAGTAGCATTCCAACAGTGCCCTATTTTTTTTTTTCTCTTGCCCACCGATGCCGTTCCAGTAGCCCACTTCCATTCATGGTGCCCTGGTTCCTCAACACCTGACCCTGCTGTCCTTGTCCGGGCAACGTCCGAGCTGGTATGATGGCTTCATATTTATCTCTCTCGCTCATCCCCCACATTCAGACACTCGTACATCATACATGCCAGACATGTTGCTATAAAATAGTCACTTGAATAAACTAAAATACAAAATGAATTACAAAATATTGATAAAAATAATAACAATAACAATAACAACTGTGTGAGAATGATAGATAATTAAAACCTTAAACTAAAACACTACCATGACTGTTGATTGAGATATGTAATGTACATATCTTGATGATCATCTCTTTCGTTTTGGCTACGTTTAGCTAGGGCTGCTCAATTAATCGAATTTTAATCACAATTACGATCTGGGCTTTCAATGATCATTAAAAATGACTGAGCCGATTATTAGCCCCTCCCTCGTGCTTTACTCTCGCGCTGCTCCGTGTGGCAAATCAAGCGCACCTCTCTGCATTTCCAACACGTGTCACAACAATTAAGAAGACCCAAGGGAAGCTCGGAAAGTTAAGCAGAAGTTATTTGGAGAGGAGAGTGACCCATTATGGGTTCGTGGAGTCAGACGTGGATCAAGTAGACACAGTGTGTAAACTTTGCTACGGTGTCATAGCTGCGCCACAGAGCAACACTGCAAAGTTCACTAAACATAGATGTTTACATTTTTCATTTATTTTTTATATTGCAAACATTTGCACTGTTATCAGTATTTGCACACTATTTTATATTATTTTTTAAAGTCATTATTCAATACATTGTTATTGTTAACCCTTTAAATGCCTGTAGAACTGGAACTGCGTAAGCTAGCGCAATAATTTGTTTTGCATATGAAACCGGAGGAGTTGCCGTGCCACCAGGGGCAGCACGGTGGTTAGCACTGTTGCCTCACAGCAAGAAGGTCCTGAGTTCAATTCCACCATCAGGCCGGGGTGTTTCTGTGTGGAGTTTGCATGTTCTCCCCGTGTTTGCGTGGGTTCCCTCCGGGTACTCGGGCTTCCTCCCACCATCCAAAGACATGCAGCTTGTGGGGATAGGTTAATTGCATAATACAAATTGCCACTAGGTGTGAATGTGCGAGTGAATGTGAGTGTGAATGGTTGTCTGTCCCTATGTGTTAGCCCTGCGACACACTGGCGACCTGTCCAGGGTGTACCCCGCCTTTCGCCCTATGACAGCTGGGATAGGCTCCAGCGCCCCCCGCGACCCTGAAAAGGATAAGCGGAAGCGAATGGATGGATGGATATGAAACCGGAGGAGTTGTACTTACATCTTATGCCATCAGCTTCCTTCCTATATATATATGTGTGTGTGTGTGTGTATATATATATATATATATATATATATATATATATATATATATATATATATATATATATATATATATATATATATATATATATATATATATATATTAGGGGTGCAACGATACACAAAATTCACGGTTCGGTTCGATACTTTGGTGTCACGGTTCGATATTTTTTCGATACAAAAAAATGTTCATGCCTTTTTAATTTGTCATTTATTAAAATTATAAATATATATTTTAACTCAAAAGTACAGTTTTTAAATTTAACCCTAACCCTTGTGCGTGTTTTTTTATTTTGACAGCGAATGCACACCTGCGGACCACTTATGTGCAGCCCTGGTTAATTAGCTCGTCATATTGCAGCCCCAGAAATTCTTTTGTCCATGAAACCATAAAGCTGCACTTTCTTTTTGCCTTATAGTCTGATTTGTCATAACTTCTCCGTTTTGTGGTAAGCTTTTCTTTGGCTCTCACTTCTTCACCCTGACCTGTCTTATTTGGCTCAGCAGAGCTAAATTATATATCTGTCTGTGAAGGTTCTCAGTCATCCAGGTCATCGTAGTCAAATATAAATCCTGCTGCTTTTACACACGCACTCACATAAGCTCAGCGATTCTCTGCGCGATCAACCTCTCACATGTTTAAGCTTGCTGCGGGAGATTTCACTTGTCATGTTTGCATAGTAAGCTAACGATTAATAAGACGATGTCAGAGGAATTGGTGCACAAATTATCATCACTCACAGATCAGTGCTGTCATTGCAAAGTGAAAGCAAAAAAACAAGCGCAAATTCAAATGCGATTTCAATATGTCACATATTGACAGTGGCTCACCGATGCCAATGACATAATTACCCAGCTACATTTCTGAAAGAATGCAAAAGCATTGACATATATTTTTCCTACAATAGCCCGACGGGCAGGGCAGAGAGATTTTTGTAGCCCGACTGAAAAAATCGCTAGCTCCAGGACGTCGGGCTAGCGATTTTGCAAGCCCTGTATCTGATTGAGGAATCACTCATCTTTGGAAAAGAGAGTTTATTACAGAGAAATGTCTCTTTCCAAAATAAAAGCTATACTATCCGCTTCTTCTGGGCTATATTCTCAGCAGCATAAGGAGAATCACGTGCTAACAGCTGTCTAAATGACTCGGCTAAAGTTAGTAGCATGCTTGTTGTTTTTGTCTTTGCACTAGGATGATGTCGGCGTAAATGTGCAGTCATATTCGTTGTGTTCCCACTAGTGCTTTCAGGTTAATCTCGTTGAAATGACCTTAACGCCACAACACGGCAAATCTCCGTTAACGAGCTACCGCCGATCGCCCCGTGCATGGGGCTAGACGGCCAACACGTTAACGAGCTAACTGCGCTAACACACTAGTTCACACCAATGTAATTAAGCATTGCATGGCACATCCAACATACTGTTTTACTTTAGTCCATGACGCGCTTACCTTCAGGGTCATACGTCACATGAAAACCAAAATAATTCCAAACGCCAGATCTGAATGAGGGTGGGGGAGGTCCATCTTGCAAGTAGAGCTTAACTTCTGTCTCACTAGCTTGCCCTGCGCTCTTCCTCCTGACTATGCTGTCTGTGTTAAGCGCTCAGTGGATCTGCGCTCGACAGTGCAGCCTAGGCGGAGTAGTCGAACGCAGATTCACTGAGCGCTCAACACAGACAGCATCGTCAGAAGGAAAGTTGATAAAATAAATTACAAATGTTGTATTGTTCGATACATATGCGTACCGAACCGAAAGCACTGTATCGAACGGTTCAATATCGATACGAATATCGTTGCACCCCTAATATATATATATATATATATATATATATATATATATATATATATATATATATATATATATATATATATATATATATATATATATATATATATACACACACACACAGACAATATAAACATATTTAAAATTAAAGGAATTTGAAATGTACATTGTGCCTGGGTTTAGAGTGTCTGGAAGAGAGTCCTGTCTCAGTCAATTATAGATGATGTGAGAGGGCAGGTGTGTGTGTTTAGGGGGGGTCCTTCACACAGCTGTTCCCAAACCACGATGTCATGTTCTGTGTGAGGATGCTCTCCACAGCGCCTGTATAGAAAATCCTGAGGATCTTTGGAGAGACCCTGAACTTCCTCAGTTGTCGTAGGTGGTACAGGCGCTGCATAGCCTTTTTGGTCTGGACCTGAATGTGGGCAGCCCATGTCAGGTCTGAGGAGATGTGGACACACATCGCGATAGAATATGGTTAAAACACGCATGCGCAGTGCATTTGTTTTCATATGCACATGGCGGCAACGGAGAATGAGAAGGGGGAAAGCGGATCGTTGAGTGAAACGGATGAACCAGAATTAGTTTGTAAAAATGGTGCAACTTCAGTGATGTGGAACTGGTTTGGTGTTTGTCCGTCAGATACCCACCAAAGCACTTTTTTTTTTGTAGAACATGCAAGCGGGCCGTCGTTATTACTGTATTTGTCGGACTAAGGTGCTCGTAAATCTGGGAGTAATCTGGGTCCTAAACTCCATCAAGTCAAACGAACACTGCGACACACTGAGAGTTAAAAACTGTCTAAATTCTTTCATCTTTAATAAAATGATCAGTGTTGCTGTTTTATCATGTGTAACAATTAAGTTTAACATCCAGGCATCCATGAAAACAGAATTTATTACATTTAACAGACTTAGAAGTTAGCAGGAAGTTAGCTCGCTAGTTTCCACCTAAACATGATATAGCATGTTCTGACTGAGAGATTTCTGAAAAAATTCAAATGTACAGCTCTGCTATCACTTCCAACATAAATGAAGACAGGAAACTAAACAGCAGTGACGTTTGTAGGGTTACTGAAGTTGGGCTAGCTGGTATATCATGTGCTATGTGATCGCTAGCGACACAGCTATGTTAGCATAACATAAACACAGTGAAGCTGGAGGATGAACGCTAACACTTTTCCACTCGATAAAAGTTAACATGAGGGTTCCCGATGGTTAGAGACAAATGCAGTCACATAGCAGGATGCTGTAAACGGACCAAACTTCAGTCAGGAGAACAACTGAGATAATCCATCCACAATACGAGGTTAGTCATTCATATACTGCAACAACATGGGAACAGAGCAGCTGTGATAGAATACAGCATTAATGAATCGATGGTACAGAAGTGGAGGAAGCAAGAAGAATGAGTTGAATAAAGTTTGATTTATCTGACTGCTTTGTTTCGCTTAATGTGCCTTATAATCCCGTGCACCTTATGGTCCGAAAAATACGTATTTGACTTTTTTATTTGGCACACTGCAGTTTAATGTTGCAAAGCACCTCTTTTTAACTTTAGTGGATATCATACATGGTTATGCTGAGGATGTGTCAGCCCATTTCTACTGGAAATGCCCTTTGGTTAAACATTCAGCAAGGAATTTGCATTTGCACTGTTACATTTTTATATAGCTTTAATGCACATAAAAAACAGCTGCTTGTTTAAGTGAAAATGAATGGATGGGTTTTTTGCGCTAGTAAAGTTGTGGAGTTGTATTTTGTATTTTGTCTCGCATCAATTATATCGTCAGTTATATCGTTATCGCAAATTTTCAAATGTATATCATGATGAATATTTTTGGCCAGATCACCCTGCTCTTGTTGCAAGCAAGCATTGTAGTTCAAACAACGTACTTTGCCCTGATTTTTAGTAAGGTCTCTTGGCTGCAAGTTTTACAGCCAGAATGTTGGATTTGCAAAACAAACAAAACTTCCACTCTCACCTGTCCCCAGACGAGCCGCTGCGTCCATGCACACCGCCATCTTACATTACATCTGAGTGGATGTGTTGAAAGATTTCACTGTGTTAAAATGGCATAGGAATGTAAAAACTTTGGGATCTGTTGATACATAGCATTCATCCAACTGATATTTCTTTTACCCCCACTAAAGCTATGAGCCACCTGAATGGACAAAAGATGTACGGGAAGATCATCCGGGTGACACTGTCCAAGCACCAGACGGTGGCATTGCCTCGGGACGGCCTGGATGATCAAGGTCTGACCAAGGATTTTGCCAACTCCCCACTTCATCGTTTCAAGAAACCAGGTTCCAAGAACTTCCAGAACATCTTTCCACCCTCTGCCACTCTTCACCTTTCCAATATCCCGTAAGTACTGGTATGGTCAGTTGGCATCACACAGAGGACATGCCACCGAAGGATTTCTGAAATACTCCTACTAACTACCACAGCTGTTAATGCAAGAGATTAACTGTGTTCTTGGTGTGGTGGCTAATGAACAGATCTCATTGTTAACAGTTTATATTAAAACTGCTAAATGATTAGACTTGGAGAAAAGAGCTGATGCTAAAATCATGTATGATTAGAGTCTGTGTCTTTCACTTTGGCAGACAAGATGTGACAGAAGATGACCTGCGGCTGCTCTTCTCCAACACTGGAGGCACTGTGAAAGCATTCAAATTTTTCCAGTATGTACAGCTGTCCTACCTACTGGACAAGTCCAGGCTAACATTTGTTAAAGATTCCCATAAACCTCCATCCTGCCACTTCCATCCATCTAGTTAATCTGTGGCATTTGTCTCTGCTTCGTGTTTTCAAGAGATCGCAAGATGGCTCTGATCCAGATGTCAACAGTGGAGGAAGCCATCCAGGCACTGATCGACCTTCACAACTATAACATGGGAGGCAACCAGCACCTGAGAGTCTCGTTCTCCAAGTCCACCATTTAAGAATGTGACCCACAGGCTCCGGACACTATGACTGTGATGGTTGAACTATTTCAAGCTCCTAGATTGTCTGAACACCAGGGGGACCACATAGATTGAATCAGTTATCTTGATTGTATCATTCCTTGATATCCTTTTATTTTCTTTAAAAAGAACAACATTGGATCTCCCCAGCTCTTTCTGAAGTGTCTCTCCATATTTTTTTGTCAAGCAGAACCTTGAAATGGTTGGTTGTCCCCCTGTACGTTAGTTGGATGTAAATCGGTGAATCATTTTTAAATGAAAAGATACAGTGCTCGTGTGCCTTACTCAACTATCTTTTCCTACAGTTGGATATGTTAATTTATCAAACTCCTACCGAGGCACATTAGTATTAATGAGTTGATGAGAATGCAAGATGTTTTCTATTCATCTAGACAGAACAGTCTAGAAGCTGTGCCTCTGACTAGGCATAGCCGTGTTTCTTCTCCAATTTTAGATGACATTTTCCTTTTTAGTTTAGCAGCAGGAGAGCTGAATATTCCTGAGGTAAAATGTTTTTGGTAGCCTATGACATGCAGTTTAACTGGAACGCCTTTATTCCAAAGGGATGTTCAGTGGAAGATTGTTCTAGCACAATCCATGCATAAGAAACTATGACAATGTAGTAAAGTATTTTGTTATGTGATTTTGAAGCCTTCCTTGCTTTTCTTTTCTATAGCAGTGAGGTTTAATAGTTGGTGACAGTGTTCTTTAAAGCATGCATGATGATAGGCTCTCACATAAGTGTTGCATGCTGTGGAAGCAGTAAAAAGATGAGTCCACTGTGATTGCATTGTCATGTGACACTGTACTTGAGAGGGCTACTCAGTTGGACCAAAGTTTCGGTGCCTTTAGTGTTAAATCATATAAACAAAAAAGAGCATTTTAATTGTTGTGTATATGGGGAAGATGTCCACGATTCAAAGTGTTCACTGAATTCTTTTATTTTTAAATCACAAACCTGATTTCATAGGCATTTGTTCTGAACTAATCCTGGTGTATATACATTTTTTTTTTTTTTTAATCGTCAAAGCTATGTTTTTGTTTTTTTAATGTAGTTCAGAATGTAAGGATTTGGACTCAAGCTGGTGCAATTAAAGGATAAAAAATTTTTCTAACAACGGAGGTTCAACTTGGTTTTCTGTTTTTTGAGTTTCCCCTCTCACGGTGTCTCTTATGTGTTCCGCATTACCTCTGTAGCATGTCTAATAAAACTCTTCTGTAGCTCTGCATTCACTTCCTCTGTCTCACTCCTCTATTTTATGTCTGCTCACTTTGGAAACCATCTTCAGTCCTAGGTGGGAGAAGACCAAAATCAAGTTGGAGACACTTGAAAGCAAGCTCTAATAAACCAGATTGAACCCTGTGAAGTTTCTAGATTATAGGACACTTTCTCGATATGTTTCCCACTCTGCCAGCTTACTCAATCTGTTCCTTTAATATCTCGCTCTTCTCTCCTCTGGTATTTCCCCATTTTCTGATTAGCCTAAGGACCACTGCTGTCCTGACCATCTGTTTGGGAGAGCTTGACACAACCACAGGCATCAGTAACAGGCACTTTTTAGTCTTTGCACACAGCTTTAGCCTGTAGAAATGTGAGGGGTTTTGATTTAGCCAGCACTTGGGTCTACAATAGAAATAAAACTCAGCTGACAGGGAACATATAAACCACACAGAAGGCCTGCAGCTAAACTGGGGGTTTAAACTGGGAAACTATCTGTGCACTGACAGATCCCATTACATTGTATAGAATAATAATAATGGATTGGATTTATATAGCGCTTTTCAAGGCACCCAAAGCGCTTTACAATGCCACTATTCATTCACTCTCGCATTCATACACTGGTGGAGGCAGCTACAGTTGTAGCCACAGCTGCCCTGGGGCAGACTGACAGAAGCGAGGCTGCCATTTCGCGCCATCGGCCCCTCTGGCCAACACCAGTAGGCGGTAGGGTAAAGTGTCTTGCCCAAGGACACAACAACCAGGACAGAGAGCCCAGGGATCGAACCGGCGACCTTCCGGTTACAGATACGCTTCCCAACCCCCTGAGCCACGGTCGCCCATGCCATTTGCCCAGAATGGCATGAAATGTAATGGACACAGCATTTAAATGTGCAGAAAGTGAATTTCAATCTGTAAATAAAGCACTATTAATCTACTTTCTATTAACCGGAAGGTTTCGTTCGTGGTTCGTTCCCCGGCTGCTCTAGTCTACATGCCAAATATCCTATGGCTTCAAGTTGCTCTCCGATGCAGCTGGATGGATAGAAAGCACTAATCTAGAAAAGCATAGACAAATGTGCTTGGCTGGATAAGACAAAACACTTGGCTTTGCTCATGCAGTCCATTTACTATTTACTCCCTGAGCTAGAAATGACTGAAACACTGGGAGAAGTGCTAGTACTCACACTACACCACAGTTTTCTTATTAATTTAAAGAAATCAGTGCATCTAGTGGCATAGTTCTAGTGATTAACAAAAGTGGAAAAATGTGATTGTCAGTCCGTGATTGTGAGGAACACTAAGTTTGAACAGTGTGGTATCTTAGACTAGAATAGAATAGCCCTTTGTTGTCACCGTACATGTACAACAAAGTTGTGGGTGCTTCACACAAACTCTAATGTTCTCCATGTGGTAAGTGTCCATGTGCTCATTGATCCTGGTCCCTCCTGTTTAGGTCTAGAGGTAACTTAAAAAGGAGCCAAAATCAGGCAGTGCTCCTGAAAACAAACACAAATGGCCTCCCACTGGTGTTTTTTGTGTCCTGTCTCCTCCTTCATGCTAGAGTCAACACACTACTTCCATTTACTGATCACAATCATTTTCATAAGGTGACAGTGCTACCTGTAATATTAATATTCCCTTTTTTCCCTTTAGAAGCTAACTTTCTTCTGTCATATTCATCAGACTCTGCTGATGAAAAAGTGAAAAGTAAAATAAGCCCACATGCACACACCCACGGTGTTGTCTTTTACTTGTGTTTTTTGTATTTATTTCTGATTTTTTATTATTTACTAAATAAAGGAAAAGTAAGAAAAATGTATTTATAAAGGGCAATAAGCAGCTGCACAGCATTATAGAACAAAACGGTAAGATAAAAAAGGAATATTAGTGAAAGTGAAGTAATTATGTAGTTTAAAAGCCTAGTTAAACAAAACTGCTGCTTTCTACGAGTCCAGATGGTCTGCTAACCAAAGATGTACTGGGAGACTGTGCGAAAGTCTTGGTGTCACAGACTTAACTAGTACACACCATACAACACCTCACCTGGTGTTGGGTCTCTCTGCAGTAGACTATCACTTCCTGTTCCTGTTACAAGTGACAGTGGTTTTATCTGCGTAACCCATGTAATTAAAAAACCTTTAGATAATAATTAATTAGTGAAGGTTACAAATAATCTTCTTATGGCCTCTGACGGGGGACTCATCTCCCTGCTTGTCCTGCCAGTGCAGTTCTCCACAATATTGACTGTAATATTATCTTACCGCTATTACAGCATGTTGTAGGTAGTAAATATACTGCATTGTATCAATAGACTGCAGTTTGTTCCTGTAAATGGGGACTCCATTACAAAGAATGACTCCTAGCATGTATAACCTGACAATAATGAACTTGTGTATGTAAAGAACAGTGGAACATTTAAAAGGATGAAAATAATAAAGTTGCTGTCGCTGTGTTGATGTAAACAGGCTTCGTTCCATCAGGGACCGGGTACATCCACATGACTTTGTGATGATGGACGCCCCTGTCAGGATTGTTTGAAGAAGATTGCACTCCACAGTCCAGTCCTGGGCCTGTGCAGATGGCCTGATCCATCATCATGCAGACATTTGCAGCTCACTATTAGTGCCATGGGTTTTTATTTTGTGAGCGTTCAGTGGAAGTGCTTGTGTCCTGGATTGGGCTCTGAAAACAAAGATGACATGATGTATCAATGCAAACCAGAGGAGCTAATCAATACCTAGTCTTTGCAATGCATCACTAGGGCTGGACACTGTGATCCTGCTCTCTGTCACACAGATTATAGATGACAGGACAAAGTCTCATGGATGCTGTTAGCTCATGGGTTTCTGCACTCCTGACTATAAAAACACATTGGAACTACGAGTTTGAAAGTAGGAAATTCTCATTCATTTTCTATCTGAAATAATAATAATAACTTTGTTTGTATAGCACAACACAGGGTTACAAAGTGCTTCACAGTTTGAATAAAACCCACACACTGAAGTATACAAGTTAAAACATGCAGACACAATCAACCACACAGTCAGACATTCATTTCAACAGACTCACATATACACAACCAGTTCCAAACTATGGCCGAAAATAAAGGCGCAAAGATTAAGGGAAAGCTAACCTGTAAAAATTTGTTTACAGTAGTCGTTTAAAACAGTTAGTAGAGTCAGCCGACCTAATTGACTCAGGAAGGCTGTTCCGAAGTTTGGGTGCAACAACCTCCAAAGCACGATTACCTCTAGTTTTGAAATCAGAGCAAGCGACAGGTAGGAAACCTTGGTTAGAGGATCGGAGAGGCTGATTGCTCTGTAGCTCTGCTACAGATACAGCCACTTAAAATGACCTAACTAGTATAATTGCAATAGTATAATTAATTGCAAGCTAGCATTTAATGCAATACAAATAGCCAGACATAAAGCACTCAGATTGCACAATAATATGTATGTACATGGGTACTTCTGTTGGAAATATGTGGTGCTTTGTTCTAAACATTTCCTGTGATTAATAAAGTCAGTGAAAAGCTGCTGCACTAGAGGGACCCAAAGCTTTGGCACTGTGCTTAAAAACTATTGGTAATCCTTGCCATTTACCCATTCCAAACAAATTAACAGATATAGCTGTAACGATCACAGTCACGCCAGCTTTCTTGATGGATGGTATTACTCAAGTTGTCTGCCGCTAATCTTAGTACTTTCATCTTTGTGATTTATTTTAATACTCTGGTTAAAAAATGTTGAGCTGTGAAAGGGACACTCAGAGTGCAACAACAGGCACATGTCCCATAAATAAATGTTCAACATAATACTGCAGTATTCATTCATTCCTAGTTAGGTACTTAATGGTGCAAAAACTTCATGTACTGACAGGTAGGAGAGAAATAATATTAGCATATACCCCAGCCTGAATGAGTGACCATGCAAATAGTGCTCTTAGCCTTCATAGATGGCGATCTTTTCAACTATGCAATCAAGACATTGTCTATTTTATATGTTTTCTATATCGTTTCTTGTGTGTAATCACATTGCCCGCTGTGAACCACCAGTACCACATCCATCGAGTTAACACTGATGTAACACTGTGTTTGACAAAGTCTCTAGTGCGGAGACTGCCGGCTATCGGTTGATTAATCTGAAGCAGGGTAGGCGAAGCATGACTGACTTTTCTGTTGATTTCTGAACCCTAGCTGCACAGACCAAGTGGGGACCTGAAGCTCTGAAGACCACCCTGTTACATAATATCCGTGAAGAGCTCAAGGATGAGCCTCTCTAAATGCCTTAATGTTCCTTTGTATTCAGGTGGATGATCGCCCGCGGGCGCGCCGGAGCTCACGAAGACAGCCGTTTCGAGAGCCTCCGGCTTCTCTGGACCTCCAGCCCGACGCACGGGAGGCTAGAGCTTTCAAATTCAAATTTCAAATTCAAATTTTATTTGTCACACACACACAACCATACACAGTATGAGATGGGGGTGAAATGCTTGTAGCTGTACAATGCCCGACCATTAAATGACAGAAGAAAAGTTTTACAATATTTACAATTTACAGTTTACTACAAAAATTTACAAATTAACTTAGGAATTTACAGTAAAGAATGTGCAAATAGCAGAAGAGATTATAAAGATAAGGATTATAAATTATAGGAATTATAGGATTATAGGAAATGTGTGGTGGTGCGTGTGGTGACGTGTGTGAGAGTCCAGTCTTATAGTGACGTGTTTGGGAGAGTCCAGTCCTACACCTGGTTCAGGCCCTGAATAGCCTGGGGGAAGAAGCTCCTCCTCATTCTCTCTGTTTTGGCCTTAAGGGAGTGGAAGCGCTTCCCAGACCTCAACAGTGAGAAGAGTCCATTGTTGGGATGGGAGAGATCCATCATAATCTTCCTAGCTTTGGACTTGCACCGCTTGGTGTATATGGACAGCAGGTCAGGGAGCTCTGATTGAATGATGCGTTCTGCCGAGCGCACCACCCTTTGCAGATCTCGTCTGTCCTGCTTGGTGATGTTCCCAAACCAGGTGCAGATGTTTGCCGTCAGGACGCTCTCGATGGTGCAGGAGTAGAAGTTCTTGAGCACCTTCAGTGGCAGATGGAAGTCTCTAAGTCTTCTGAAGAAGAAGAGACGCTGACGGGCTTTCTTAACCAGGGTGTTGATGTGACAGGACCATGACAGGTCCTGAGTGATGTGGACACCCAGGTATCGGAAACTGTCCACTCTCTCCACTGGCGTGCCACTGATGATGAGGGGTTTGTAATTCCTCGCCTGCTTTGTAGTGAAGTCCACGATCAGCTCCTTAGTCTTGCTGATGTTTAGGAGGAGGTTATTCTCCTGGCACCAGGTCTCCAGGTTCCTAATCTCCTCCAGGTAGGCCGTCTCGATGTTGTCGGAGATCAGGCCCACAACAGCAGTGTCGTCAGCAAACTTGACAATGGAGGTGGTGTCTGATGTGGCTACACAGTCATAAGTGTACAGTGAGTACAGCAGGGGGCTTAAAACACAGCCCTGAGGCACTCCAGTGCTGAGTGAGATGGAGGGGGAGACTTGTTTTCCCACCCTCACTGATTGGGGTCTGTCTGTGAGGAAGTTGAGGATCCACTGACACAGTGATGAGCTGAGTCCTAGATCCGTCAACTTGGTGAAAAGCTTAGAGGGAATTATTGTGTTGAATGCTGAACTGTAGTCCACGAACAGCATCCTAACATAATTCCCTCTGCCAGTGTCCAGGTGACTCAGGGATGTGTGGAGCAGGCGAGATATGGCATCGTCTGTGGAACGATTAGTCCGGTAAGCAAACTGAAGTGAGTCGATGGTGGCAGGAAGTGAAGAAGTGATGTGATCTCTCATCAGTCTTTCAAAACACTTCATCACAATTGAAGTCAGTGCTACTGGACGGTAGTCATTGTGGCAAGTGGGCTGTTGTTTCTTTGGAACAGGGACAATAATGGACTGTTTGAAGCACGTGGGAACCACAGCTTGGGCCAGGGAGAGGTTGAAGATCTCCGTGAACACCGGTGCTAGTTGATCAGCGCAGGCTCTCAGGACCCGGCCAGGGATTGCATCTGGTCCTGCTGCCTTCCTGGTGTTCACCCTCCTGAAGGTGTTCCTCACGGCATGCTCTGTGATGACGAATGCATTTTCTTCACTGGTGCACTCCGAGCGCGCACAGCCGTTTGTTGGTTTAATTGCTGCGGCGTCGAAGCGAGCATAAAACGTGTTCAGCTCATCAGCCAGTGAAGCATCTGCATTCATCATTGAAGAAGCTGGTCGTTTATAGTCCGTTATAGTCCGCAGTCCTTTCCACAGGCTCCTAGAGTCGCACTGTCGTAGCTGTGACTCTAGTTTTTCCCCGTAGCTCTGCTTTGCCTTTCGGACCGCGCTGCGCACGTTGTAGGACGCAGCCTTGTATAGGTAAATATTACCGGAGACAAGCCCTTCATTGTAGGCAGCGGTGCGTGATCTCAGAGCGTCGCGGATGTTTTTATCCACCCACGGCTTCTGGTTGGGAAACGTTCGGATGATAGTTCTTTCTGCTGTGTCGTCCGCTAGTTTCCCGATAAATCCCACAATCACTTCCGTAAACATGTTGATGTCATCAGAGCTGCGCCGAAACATGTCCCAGTCTGCGTCATCCAGTGCGTCCTGCAGCGCGGCCACCGATTGGTCCGTCCAGCGAGCGACCTCCCTCCTGATTGGTGGTCGCTGCTTTAGCCTTTGTTTGTAGGCAGGC
Source organism: Astatotilapia calliptera (assembly GCF_964374335.1). Lineage (NCBI taxonomy): Eukaryota > Metazoa > Chordata > Actinopteri > Cichliformes > Cichlidae > Astatotilapia > Astatotilapia calliptera. The sequence goes on from NC_137430.1 coordinate 1,028,978, forward strand.
ATGAGGAAGATGGCGGAATGGTCCGATTTTCCAAATGCCGGCAGGGGCTGAGCCTTGTAACAGTTCTTGAACGGGGTGTAGCAGTGGTCTAATGTCCTCGTGCCCCGGGTGGGGCAGTTGATGTGCTGGTGAAGGTTGTGAAATGTCCGTTTGAGATTCACTCTGTTAAAATCTCCCATAACAATGAGTGCGGCATCTTGGTGAAGTGTTTGTTGATGTGTGAGAGCCTCATGTAGCTCACATAAGGCAGTGTCCGAGTCCGCGTGAGGCGGAATGTAAACAGTGCAGGCAATGACCGCAGTGAATTCCCGAGGGAGATAGAAAGGGCGACACTTAACGATCAAAAGCTCCAGATTGGGCGAGCAAGAGCGTGTGAGTGGGGAGATGTTTGTGCTGTTGCGCCATCTGTTGTTCACCATCAAACATACTCCACCACCTCTTTTCTTCCCCGACTCCATTGTCCTGTCCATGCGGTAAACCGAAAAGAACCCAGTCGGCTGCACGGCGTGGTCTGGTATCGCTGGGTTCAGCCAAGTGTCGGTGAAGCAGAGGAGGTTGCAGTCCCGAATGTCTCTCTGGAACTTGATTCTGGCTCTGAGGTCATCAAGCTTGTTCTCGATGGATTGAACATTGGCTATCAGGACACTGGGCATGGGAAGTTAGGGCAGAGCATCCAGCACGGCAGCCGACCTCACCGGCGCCATTTTACAAAGAACTGAGGAAGAGGTACCCATGCAGCTGGGGCGTTCGCGACTCACTCCGGCGGAGCGTCAACGCCGGTTCTCCATGGGTGAGTGCTTGTATTGCGGCTGCAGAGGGCATTTCATCTCTGCCTGCCTGGCACTGGCAAAAGGGGGCGCCCGCCAGTAATCGAGAGGGTACTGGTTTGCGATCTGTCTGGCAAAAACCCTCTTCCCCGTCTCTTGCTGTCCGCAAAACTCACCCTCCGGTCGACGTCACATTCCCTCTCTGTGTTAATTAACTCTGGTGCAGAACAGAATTTCATTGATGTGTCTCTAGTCTCCAAGTTTAGCATTAGCACCCGGCCACTGCCTCATCCCCTCCGCGTGTTCGCCCTGTCCGGTCACCGTTTGCCAGACATAACGCACATCACCTTGCCTGTCACACTCACCCTCTCCGGTAACCACGTTGAGAACATTTGTCTCTGTGTGTTTAAGGCTCCAGTGACCCCGCTCGTACTAGGTTATCCATGGCTTTCACAGCACAACCCACACATTGACTGGAAGAAAGAGCAAATAATGGGGTGGAGTACGGACTGCCACATGAACTACCTTCGGGCCGCCACTCCATCTGTCCCTTCACCCCTCCCTGGGAAGCCTTCAAAAGCGCCAGAGTTATCTTCAGTTCCTCCTGTCTATCATGACCTCGCGGCAGTTTTTAGTAAGGATGAGGCGAGCTCTCTCCCACCACATCGGCCCTATGACTGTGCCATCGATCTCCCTGGGGCGCCTCTGCCCTCTGGCCGCCTCTACTGCCTCACCCAGCCCGAAAGGGAAACCATGGAGAAATACATCAATGACTCTCTGGCAGCTGGAATAATTTGTCCGTCATCTTCCCCGGTGGGGGCAGGTTTCTTCTTTGTTGACAAAAAAGACAAAACACTCCAGCAGTGTATAGATTACTACGGCCTCAACAAGATCACTGTAAAGAACAAGTACCCTCTTCCCCTCCTGAATTCCGCTTTCGAAATACTCCAGGGGGCCACAGTGTTCAGCAAACTAGACCTGCGAAACGCATACCACCTGGTGAGAATTCGAGAAGGAGATGAGTGGAAGACCACGTTCAACACACAGATTGGACACTTCGAGTATCTCGTCATGCCCTTTGAATTAACCAACGCGCCCGCGGTCTTCCAGGCTCTGGTTAACGATGTTTTGAGGGATTTTATTAATCGATGTGCTTTTGTGTACCTTGATGACATTCTCATTTTCTCTAAGTCCCAGGCTGAGCACGAGAGACACATGAGGCAGGTCCTGCAGCGCCTCCTGGAGAACAGGCTATTCGTGAAAGGGGAAAAGTGTGAATTTCACGTTGACACGGTGGCCTTCCTAGGCTACGTGATCTCTCATGGAGATCTCGAACCTGACCCAGAGAAGGTCTGGGCCGTGGTGGACTGGCCCCAACCACCGAACCGCCAGCAAGTCCAACAGTTCCTAGGATTCTACCGACGCTTCATAAAGAACTACAGTAAGATTGCTTCACCACTTACCAGACTAACCTCCCCCAAAGTTCCATTTCAGTGGGATCTCTCTGCTCAGGAGGCCATTTCCCTGCTAAAGGAGAAGTTTGCTACTGCCCCCATCCTCCGTCAGCCCAATCTTAGGCAACCGTTCGTGGTGGAGGTGGATGCTTCAGACACCGGAGTGGGAGCTGTTCTGTCACAGCGATTCGAAGGTACACTCCATCCCTGTGCGTTCTTTTCTCATCGTCTCTCCCCTGCAGAACAAAACTACGGCATCGGCGATCTGGAGTTGTTAGCGGTCAAACTGGCTCTGGAGGAGTGGAGGCACTGGCTTGAAGGCTCGGAACACCCTTTCATTGTGTGGACCAATCATAAAAACCTGGAGTACAGCCGGTCCGCCAAACGCCTTAATTCCCCGCAAGCCAGGTGGGCCCTCTTCTTCACAAGATTCAATTTCTCTATCACTTAAAAACCTGGGTCCCGCAACATGAAGCCCGATGCGCTCTCCCATCAGTTCACCAGTACGGAGGGAGACTCTGATCCTGAACCAATTCTACCAGCTGCCTGTGTTGTTGGAGCTGTTACGTGGGAGGTCGAAGCTCTCGTACGAGAGGCCCAGGATACTGACCCCGACCCGGGCCCCCCTGCTGCCGTCCGTGCCCAGGTGCTCCACTGGGGCCACACTGCCCGATTCACCTGTCATCCAGGCGTCCACCGCACCATCACCTTCCTCCGGCGATTTTTCTGGTGGCCCTCCTTGGACAAGGACGCCAGGGAGTACGTTTTGGCGTGTGCCTCGTGTGCCCGGAACAAGCGTTCCAACCAACCACCCTCCGGGCTTCTTCAACCGCTCTCCACGCCAGGGCAGCCCTTATCCCACATAGCCCTGGACTTCATTACGGGGCTCCCACCGTCGTCAGGTAACACCACTATTCTAACTATCGTTGATCGCTTTTCTAAAGCAGCTCATTACATCGCCCTCCCGAAGCTCCCTCCGGCCTTGGAGACCGCCCAGCTGCTCACCGCCCATGTCTTCAGGCTTCATGGCATTCCGGAAGACATCGTCTCTGATCGAGGACCCCAATTCACCTCTTGGGCTGGGAAGGAATTCTGCATGCAGATCGGTGCCAAAGTTAGTCTCTCTTCTGGCTTCCACCCTCAGAGCAATGGACAGACTGAGCGGACTAACCAGGAGCTCAAAGCAGCACTCCGCTGCGTTGTCTCGCACAACCAGACCACTTGGAGCGAGCAGCTTCCCTGGATTGAGTACGCCCACAACTGCCTGACCTCATCGGCCACTGGACTGTCGCCACTCGAAGCCTCCCTGGGCTACCAACCGCCCCTGTTCCCAGCCGTAGAGGGTGAGCATACTGTCCCTCCTGTACAACATAATTTCCGCAGGTGCCGCCGGGCCTGGCGGGCCACCCAAGCCGCTCTGCTACGGACAGCAGAGTGCAACAAGGCGCTCGCCGACCGCCACCGGATCCCTGCTCCTGACTATACAGTTGGGCAAAAGGTATGGCTCTCCTCACGCTTCATTCCCATTCGTGCTAAGTCAAAGAAACTGTCCCCGGTGTTCATCGGCCCGTTTGAGATTGAGGCCCTGATTAACCCGGTGTCTGTCTGTCTGAAGCTGCCTCGCAACATACGTATCCATAATATCTTCCATGTCTCCCAGGTCAAGTCCGTGCTCTCCTGCCCACTCATTTCCAATTAACGTAGGATGCAGTGGCAAGGCTGCAAACCAAAATTAGCTGCCAGTCAAATGTCACAGCTATTCTTGCAACCCTTCCATGGGTTCCAGTGAAATTCAGAATCAACTTCTGTTACTAACATATAAAGCATGGACAGGCTCCTGATTGTATACAGATATAACCATTCTCAGCATGCTGACATACTAGCCTTTAATGAGAAGATTGTTGTCTACTCTTAGAACTTTGCCTGGAAAATGATAAATTCTTGAATTCCCTGAGGTGCTCTGGCTGTGGTGGAATAGCTGTGATTTATAGGGATTATCTAAACTGTGTGCTATTTAATCCTGTTTTTTCTTATATTGTTTCCAATTTCAGATTTCTGCTCTTCAAAATTCAGTGTCAATATCCAGTTTGCACAATGCACATGCATCTTTACATAATAAAGTTGACATTCTTCAGGTAAATGTCAGTTGTTATTGTTATTGTATATTGATATTGATATTGTTATTATAAAAAGCACTGTGATTTAGCTGGAAATCAGTGATATTGGAGAACCACTGATGTTTGATAAAGTCCCATCTGTAACTGGCAAAGCTATGGATGGGGTTGGTGTTATAAATAGGGGTGGGTTTAAAAACTTGATTTCCCGATTCAAATCATTTTTTTTTTACTGATTCATTAAATCCTGTTCTCACACCTTGGCTCGTGTGATTAGGTAGATCATCAATAGGGGGTCCACTACCCTCTTGGGGGCACTCCCAGAGGCTTAAAATCATCTGGGACTGTCACAGGCTGGGTCTCTGACCCAGCGCTCTGAGTTCATGTTTGTATTTGTCTCATTTTGTTATGTGATTAGTTTTGTGTCATTTCCTATCTGTCTTTAGTTTGGGCAGTTATTGTTTATTGTTCCTCTGGTTTTCTATGTTTTGGGGTTTTGTATTTATTCATCATGTATTAGGTCTGTTAAGTTGTGTTGTCATGTTTAGTTTTAGTATGTCCTGTTTTATTCTGACAGTGTCATGTGTTCTTTGTTCATTGTATTTAGCTTTCCTCTCCTGGTCCTGTCATTAGGTTTATGTCAGTCAGCTGTTCCCCCATGTGTCTCCACTTCCCCTGATCACCTCATGTATGTATGTTTTCTGCATGCCATTGTTGGGTCGTCTGTTTATTTTGACCTTAGTCTTACGGTGTGTTCACACCGAACGCGATGGGCGCGAGAAAAAAGCCCCAAACGCCCCTAACTTGACGCGTGCACATTCGCACCTCTACGCGTGTCCAAGAAAAATCCATCGCGCCCCAAAATATCATATTTTAACGCGCGTGAACCGGAAATGTGGGAGGGATGTGGGAGGAAGTTTTGCCAGACCGGTATCTTTGCAAGATGGCAGGTGTCGAGCTAGCGCTTGAAGAGAGAGTCTCCCTTCTCTATTTACTGTGGAGAGCAGAGTAGCGGCGTAAAGGACATCCTTGCCGTACCTGGGTCCATCAGGTCCTCCAGAGGTGTGAGCAGTTTGGTGAGTTTCACCACTTGCTCCAGGAGCTGCGCCTGGATGACGGCCGATTCCAGCGCTATCACCGTCATTCACTCGGCCAGTTTGAGGACCTGCTGTCCCGCGTCGGTCCCAGAATCGCCCGCCTAGACACCAATTACAGGCGCTCAATCCCACCTGCAGAGCGCCTGTCCGTCTGCCTGAGGTTAGTAAAAGTGTTTAATACGGTAGTCCTTTATTGATACCTGTGCTAATATATGCTAAACCATCCAGTTATACACTGCTAACATGGATGTGCTATGCTAACAGTGAATGCTGTCGGTGTTTACTGAAAGCAAACTGTGGTACAGAGACGACTATTTATAATATTTCTAGTGATACTCAGAAGCTCTCATCAAGCCCCGATTTAATTCGATTTATGCTGTTATCAGTGTTTGAATGATAGCATGGCTGTGGTGTCACATCAATGTATGCGCTCGGTGTTTGCTGATATCAAACTGTAGCATTAGGACCACTGAGTTAACCTTTGTAGTGATACTCACTCCTTTTTATTTAGAACTGGTTTAATTCTGGGATAGTTGAATATTTGTATATAATCACTGCAGCTGTCAGACTCTATAGCAGGGGTCACAGCCTTTATTAAAACAGAGTTAGATAAAACTGAACAGTTTGGTTCATCTTTAGTTACATGGTTCTATCTTGATAAGCTATGTCTTATCACAGATTAATTTTTCAAAAATATTAATGATTTAAGCAAGGAAAGGGCTACATGTCAACACACAACTCTTTATTTCTATTAATGTCTCACTTCATTCCTACCTGATTGACATGTTTAGGAATTATGAGTGATTGGCACACTGTAGTTGTGAAAGTTGCTACCAATCAAATTATGATATGTTAAAGTTAAAATAAAACAACTGTTTTAGATATTATCTAATATACATTTTGTAATTATCCTTATAATTACTTTTCACTTCTCAAGTATCACTGTGTGTGTCTCCTGTATGATATTTAACTGACATTTTTTATTGTAACAACCAATGATTTATACAGGAAAATGATGTCTATTAACAAGGTTGCCCAAACTTTTGCATCCCACTGTATTAGTATATTTTGTCATTAGTATAATATGAAATAAATTCTACATGTGTCAAGTCGTGTGCCAACATTTGCTGTGTAGTAGAACTGAGACATTAGTCATTATAAAAATGTATTTGAAATAATATTAAAATTCTCACACAGAAATACATTAAACATAAATATATAAAATATAAGTATTTACAGAGAGACAGGAATAAAAAGGACCAGCTGCTCTCCAGAGCAGGAACAAGGCTGAGGAGGAAATGCTCCATTGGAGACTGGTGTGGCTCCAGCTCCACCGCCGATGGACCGTCCTGGGACCCGTCCCTCATCTGCCTCGGAGCCGTCCTCCCCTGTGGGCCTGTAAAACAGCACAAAACACAAAGAAATTAGAAGGCTGCTACTAGATTTTAATTTCAACATTGAAAAAACAAAAACAGGATATAATCAGATTGGTTGTAGATATTTAGTAAAGGTGATCACAAGGGAACCCACCGACTAAAAAGGTATCAGTGCTTGCTGTACATACCTGTGGGTGCAGCAGCAGGAGCTCAGGGACTGGGGAGCCAGGAGAAGCAACTGCGGATGCTCTGCTTCAGAATCAGTTGGTTCTATCAATACAGTATTAAATGTTAACAGGTTGAATATAATAATCGTAGAGTAGACAGTGGTCCCTCATTTATTGCAGCAGGGGTTCTCAGAATAACTAGCCCCTGGCCACGCACTTTATACACTGTTTTCCACACACACACATGAACATTGGTCACAGTTCTCACAATTGATTCTCAAAGTGCAAACCTTTGTAGATTGCAAAACGTAAAAGTATTATTATGCCGCGGTTTGTCTTCATCTGCCTGCCACTTTCGTGCGCCTTTTTCCCTCGCGGTGCAGGTGTCTATTTCCGAATGAGGCTCATAGTTATGGGTGTTTTTGTGCGGTTTTTTTTTTTCTATTGGACGTGATGGTTATCAAAACTAAACATGATAAATTTGGCAAGCGCAGGAGACACGACACGGAGCAGATTTGTCAATCAGGCTGCAGAATGCAATGCTGTACGGTGCAATAATCAGAATCAGAATCAGAATACTTTATTGATCCCTGGGGGAAATTATTTTTTTTTAAAAAGAAAAAGAAAATCAAAAAAAAGAGGCAGTGACGGATGAACAGCGGGACCACTGTGTGCTGTTTATTAATAAACAATAAAATATATTCTTAAATGACAACATGCCTAAAAGCAGAACGGTATTTGTACGTCAGTGGGAAAATAGCGGTGGCTTGCTAGCTTTTGTGCGGCTTCCCCGGGTCAGTGAAAACTTTAGAGAAAACTTAAGAAAAATGAATGAACTTACCAGGTTGCCCGATCTCTTTACATATCTTCCTCCAGGCTCAGTCCTTTATATTCCTGTCTCGGTCCAGAAAGCAGCTGGTGTCGTACGGCTCCAGGTTGTTTGCTACGGCATTGATTAGCCTTCCTTCTATTGAAGAATAAAGGGCTTTGGCTGGATCTGCCCCTTTGAACTAGGTAACAGCCACGTCACCAGGCTCCTGATTGGTTGTCGCAGCGCGATTTGACGCTGGAGTTCAGATTTTTCCAACTCGAGCGGGGGACGCGAAACGCGTGTATGCACAAAATGCAACACATAAACTCACGCGCATTTTTTTTCGCGAGTCAAACGCCTGACACGCGCGTTTCAGGCGTTTTGGCGTTTTCGCGACGCAAATCTGCTTCCGAATTTTTGCGGGAGCCGCAATCGCGGGTCATCGCGCCTTTCCATTGACTTTACATGTAAGCCTGACGCTCTGCCTGCCTCTATCGCGTTCGGTGTGAACACACCGTTAGTCTTTGTTAGTTTTCCTCACCCTCAGTCATAGTTATGGTTTTCGTCTGTCAGTTCTACATTAGTCTTAGTCATAGTCTTTGCCTGTTATTTTCCACCACAGTTATAGTTATAGTTTTTGGTCTTAGTACCTTTAGTGTTTTGTTTCTTAGTGTTTTGCCAGTTTGTTTTGGTTTCCTGGTTTTCCCTTGCCGTTATCATTAAAGGATCACTTTTCTGTTCAAACTTACTACTCCTCGTCCTCATCTGCTTTTGGGTCCTGTTTCCATTACACACCGGCGCACCCCGCCGTGACAGGGACTCTCCTCAATTGCTCTTAGAAATGAAGAATCTTATCGGATGAAACGTCTTCAAGAAACTTAAAGAAGTCCAGACGCTTTTAAAACAGAAGGTGTGAGCAGAAAATCCTGTCTGCTCTGTGGCATTTTAAGCACCACTGATGTCACTGAGCATTAATGCACTAATAAAAGCTGGCTCTGTAAACAACAGGATTGAGATTCAGTCACTGTGGAGGGAGACACAGCTAGGAAAGATTCACACATATTCAGACAATAATATGCACACCTGTTGTAGAGAGACTTCAGTAGTCTTAAAATTGCATTGAAAAGCTATCTTTAAATGGCTCAGTAATCAACAGAACAACTTCTTTATGCATGTATGTATTCTGTTGTTTGAGTAATCTTTGGGTGGCAGCACGGTGGCATGGTGGTTAGCACTGTTGCCTCAGCAAGAAGGTCCTGAGTTCAATTCCACCAGCAGTGTGTGGAGTTTGTATGTTCTCCCCATTTTTGCGTGGGTTCCCTCCGGGTACTTCGGCTTCCTCCCACAGTCCAAAGACATGCAGTTAGTGGGGATAGGTTAATTGGTTAATCCAAATTGCCCATAGGTGTTTATGTGAGTGCGAATGGTTGTCTGTCCCTGTGTGTTAGCCCTGCGACACACTGGCAACCTGTCCAGGGTGTACCCTGCCTCTCGCCCTATGACAGCTGGGATAGGCTCCAGCGACTCTGAAAAAGAGAAGCGAATGGATGGAGTATTCTTTGGAGGCTCAGGTCCAGTTAATGGACCAGGAAGACAGATTTACTTCAGTAACCAACCACTTTCTACTTTTATTATGAGTTCACAGCAGATGGGAGGTTTTCCTTCCCACAGTCGCCAAGCGCTTCGAGTTTCTTTAAGACATAGCCTCTTCAATTTTAAGAACAACTGGTGGAGAGTCCCAGATTTTAAGCCCTATGGGAGTGTCCCCCCAAGAGGGTTGTGGACCTCCTATTGATCCTCTATCTAATGACACGAGCCAAGATTTGAAAACAGGTGTAGGTCACAATCAACCCAGGTATTGGGTGAACCCACTGTGATACCTAGGCCCACCCTATCATGTGATTTCCTGAGGACAGATGGCCCAGGATGTGAGTGAGCGTTAATGGGTCTGGGAAGGGTCTCAAAACTGGATTATAAATGGCAGAGAGTTGGTGTGGTAAACCACCGCCTCTGTTCAAAGATGGTCGCTCACAGTGGACATAGATGGCTTCTGTTACTCCTCTTTCAAACCATCTGTCTGAAGATAAGGGTTTTCTGACAGCCTCCACTGTCTCAGTTCTAGGAATACAAGTGAAGAGAGAGACAGCATCAAAGGACACCATGGTTCATCTGGATTAAGTGTAAGTTTCTGGACCATCGGTAGAGTTTTTAATGTAATGGGGGGTGTTCCAAAAAGGGGCGCTAGGATGGTGGCAAGGTGTTTGGAAATGTTGTAGGTGGCTGAGTTTATGCTGCTAATAATGGGTCTGAGTGGGACCCCTTCTTTGTGAGGGTATGGCCTCCCTTGCCTATAGACAATGATATGTAGGGCGGTCCTTTTCAAGTTCTTGTAGGTAACTGATAACTTTCTTTTTGTAGTCGCTTGTGGATTCTTGTCTTAAAGCTTAAGGCTAGGTGTTGTTGTCACTGAGGAGTGTAGTCATATTTGTGTGATAATCCACTGTGTTTAGAACAACAGTGCACCTTCCCTTGTTGTCTGGTAATATGGTGATACCATAACATCACCAATCCAGGGAACTCCTCAGCTCTTTTCTAGGTTGGTGGCACGATTGCTCCTGCGGTGGTCCCCCACCCAGGTCCGGATCTCCTCCATACCTGTTTCATGTCCTGGGGGGCAGGGCTATGGCTGCCAAACATAAATACAAACATCTTGTGTGCTTGTGTTAGCTGGTGCCTCCAAACATATCATGCATTATTAATACAGTCTGCTGCTCAGTAACATTCAGTGTTTATTATTTACTGTTACTTATGCTTATGTTGGTTGTTGCTGTGGTTTCCCTACTGTGTTGTTCTCTTTTTACTAGTTTTTTTTTTCAGCAGGTGATCTAGCGGATTTTCAATGTCTTTTCTCTCTGTCCCTCTTCTCTATTTTTCTTTCCCTCTTCTTCTCATCTTCTCTTTTCTTTATCTTTATCTTTCCCGCCCCTGGTCCTGTCCATTCTGATTGTAATAACTTAAAACTAAAAAATACATAAATAATAAAGATCAAATAAACTATGACAATCAAGTGGACCAGTTTAGCAAAAGCTGTAATGAGACTTGAGAAAATAAATCTTTTGGGCATATTTCTTGGCCTTTAGACGATAATACTGATTGCTACAGTGCTGTTGCCGTATGAAAATCTACAAGCCTAAAAATATTTCAATTCCTAACAAACTCAAAGCGACATCAACAGTAAGTGTGTGTGCGACAGTGTGGGAAGTCACACATGCAGAGGTTGTGTAAAACATTGACAGTGTCTATTTATTCTATTATAAAGTTATCACAGATAACATTTTTGCTTAAAACACTTATAATAGTCATGTAATAAGGACTAAAGCATCAGTTTTCCTATTCTGTTTTACAACAAGGAAACATTTTGAGATGAAACCTTGTAAAAGGCACTTTTCTTTAGCCACGTCTCAGCACACTACAGTGCTGATGTTAGCTGAGCTAAAGCAAGTGAAAAGGGTTAATTTTACATTAGTGAGCGTACCTCTGTCACTTCACTGAAGAATTGTGAATATCATAATTATTATTTATATGTCCCACTGGACTCGTCTCTTACACCTCCCATGTCCAATTTTGTCTTTCTAAGATGAATCTCTGCAGTTCATCACGTCACTCGGTGCTTCAGTTCACATGACACCTGCTATAAAGATCATGTATATTTATTTTAAAAAGACATGGTTTGTTCATCTCAGATGTCGCAGCAGGATGTACAAATAAAAAGAGGAATCTTCATTCTCCATCTTCCAAAGCCACAATGATCCATTTGTTATAATCTGTATTTTATTAGCATTTTTCACCCTTGAGGTGCGGAGCCATGAAAACCCCAGCCTCCTGGTTTTATGTGTTTTGCTTCACCGGAGATCTAGGAAATTTAGCTCTTCTTTTATGTCACTGTGGTTTTTATGACTTACATTGATCATCAATGTGTACAACCACTATTGCACAAAGTATGTTATGGGCAGGACTCTTCTCTGTTCCCCTCATTGTCACAGAAGATGGATAACATCTGTGCTTCACTCTGCTGCCTTGAGCTTAAAATCTGTGATAAAGGAGGACGTCATACAGAAGTCCTGTAGAGAGAAAAGAAAGAGACAAAACAGACCCATTGTAAGCGCCATTTATAGTTACTTAATTTTTCAATTTGAGGTAACTTGTTTGATGCATATTCTGAAATTTGATGTGTGACAATAATGTATATTGTCATCATTTCAGTTTATTTTCAAAACTCTCAAGGGATATTGAGCTTTATTTGAAAAGTTTATGTGGAAAATAAACAGGCGGATGGCAGAGCCACATGATGAACCGACGCGCAAAAACAGTCGCCTGTCTGTCCATAGAGTGGTTATTTTAAATATAAGAGAAACAGAGAAATCTAAGAAATTAATATAGCCACTCCTCCCATATAACTTCCACAAGTTCTTTTTCTTAAAAATGACACATGCTTTCTGGAATTCTTTATGAGTTTTATTTAATTACTGAGTAAGTAAGTCAGTTAAGTAATTTTGTGCACATGTGTCATGGTCCCCGTGCCTCGCCGGTGTTAAAACCTCCCAATTCTTACAACCTTTGGGCTGAAGGAAGGACAATACTCTGTGTATAAATGCTCAGTCAACAATCCTTTATTCCATACAATTCAACACTTTAAGAGCACAAACCATCCAGATGGGAAGACATGCATGAAGAGGGTCACAGCAAAATCTCAAACTGGTGATTGGTCTGTTTTGAGAAGGCAGAACTGATGTTTCAGAACACTTGATCCATACAGGCACTAAAAGTTTTCCCAGATAGATTCGACAGAAATCATTTTAAAACAACACCAGTAATCCCAGACAAGTCCTTCAGCCTATTTATCATGATGCTGTGATCAATAGTATCAAAAGCAGAGGTGAGATCCAACATAACGAGAACGGTGTACTTTCCAGAGACTGTTGCCATCAAAATGTCGCAGTTTCAGTGAACCGCAGTTTGCGGAAACCAGACTGGAAAATGTCCATAAAATTGTTTTTCTCCAAAAAAGTTAAGTTGTTCTGCAACTGTTTCTTTTTTCCCCAAGATCTTTGACACAAGTGATAATTTTGATATTGGCCGGTAACTGTTTGGAGGAGATGGTGTGTGTTTGCATGTGTATGTGTGTGTTTGAGATACTGCAGATAAGTGCTTGGTAATGACATGTATGAAGGTGTCAGTCCAGTCACTGAGTGTTCAGGAGTCTGACGGCCTGGGGAAAGAAACTGTTTTGCAGTGTTTTTCACGTCTTTCTGTTTCCATGATCATCCCCTGCTGCTCCTCCCGTTTTGAAGGCTTTCCCTTCAAGTACACCTGTGACACTCAGTGCTGGTAGCTTTGTGGATGGAACAGGTGTGCTGCAAGAGTCTTTGATGGAGGGAAGAGAGGCTCCAATGATCTTCTTAGCTGCTCTCACTATCCGTTGTAGGGTATTTCGATCAGATACAGTGCAGTTACCATATCAGACACCGATGCAGCTGCTCAGGACGCTCTTGATAGTCCCTCTGTAGAACATGGTGAGAATGGATGGATGGAGCTTTTCTCAGCTTCTGCAGGAAGTAGAGACATTGTTGTGCCTTCTTAGTTATGGAGCTGGTGTTGAGGGACCAGGTTCTCCGTCAGGTGAACACAGAGGAGTTTGGTGCTCTTAACGACCTCCATAGAGGGTCCATTGATGTTCAGTCAGAAAGTAAAGGAGGTTGCTGTTCCCAGGGCTGCCTTGTTGTTGAGTCTCGAGTCTTTAGCAGCTCACGCACTTCTGCAGTCCTCCACAGTTTCTGGTTGGAGCGTGTTATGATAGTCTTGGAGTCAGTGACATCATCGATGCACTTGCTGATGTAGCTGGTCACAGATGATGTGTTCTCCTCCAAGTTGGCGCAGTCACCATTTGTTACAGCCTCCCTGAACATGTCCCAGTCAGTGCGCTCAAAACAGTCCTGAAGAGCAGAGAGCTCCTGCAGGCCAACTTCTCACCTTTCTCAGAACCAGTTTACAGCATCTGACGAGTGGTCTGTATGCCGGAATTAGCATAACAAGTGGTCTGAGTGTCCGAGGGGGGGACGGGGCTTCACTCTGAAGGAAGGTGGCTTCATGGCTCAGGCAGAGCCGTGAAGAACCTTTGAACAGGTAATAAAGTCTGTTCAAATACAAGCCTGGAAATACAAAGACAGTCTTAGAACACAGGTGAGGCACAGTAAGAAGAACTCAAAGACTAGTAAAATAACTAACAATAACTGAATAACTCAAAGAATATAAATAAACACCAAACACTGGGTGACAGGGCCAGGACAGCAGGGTCAGAGCTGTTTTGGAGAGGCAGTGGTGATGGACAATATATTAGGCATGTGGTTTTACTGCTGTAAAACCAAATGTATGTATATTATGCACAATAATATACATACATTTATTTTTTGTGGACATTAACATTACCCATGTGCACATTGGAAAACATTTTATTATGTACCTCAAGCTGTTCATGTTTATATTTTCACTCTTTTCACTGACATCTACCAGTGCACCAAATGACCCATCTGGACCTTGGTTTGGGACATTGAATAGAACAGTCATGTTTTGGAAAAAGGCCTGTGAGTGAAATTTTTATTTACTGCCACTACCATCCACAGTTGCTTTAGAAATGCCACAAGGGACTTTCATTATTTTTGAGTAAATATAATTTATTGTAGATGGGTAAATGTGCTCAGCTAGAGCAGGAAAGCGCTATAAAAGTACCAGTTCATTTACCATGTAAGCATCTAATGTCTAGTGTTTTTGAGTTCTTAGTAAATTCACCTCTTGCTCATCACATCCAATTATTAGACACCCCCTGCAATTTAAAGTGTTTGTCAAAATTTTCCCCAAGTGCTTTTTTTTTTTTTAAACACATCAAGGGATTTTCAACATAACATTTTGAAAGAGAATATTTTTTGTTTGGAAACCATAAATTATTTCTGCTTGCACACATAACAGAATTATTTCATTAAAAAAAACCCAAACTACTAGCATCAATATTATTACCCACAGAGATCCGGCCATTTATAAAGCCATAGCAGAGTCCCAAAAAACAAATGAAAAATATGTGAAAAAATGATTTTAAACTCATTCTCATTCTAACCTGCATAGTTTTCAGTCATTATGCAGGATTCAGCTAAACTTAAAATCACAGCTTTTGTTAATGCTTACAAACCAGGAAGACATCAAAAGCATAGCAGTGACTGAGTGGACTGAGAACCACTGACAAAATGCAGAACTGATGGACTGACTGACAGCCAGAGGCTGGTCACGCAGTGAGGGAGGACATGACAAAGAACAGAGCGACATGCAGACAATACATACACAGGAGGGTGATTAAGTGAAGTGGAGATGCATGGGTACACAGCTGAAAACAATCATAGCTGACGAGACAGAAGCAAAACTGAACATCACACACACGAGACAGAAGACCTTTAAAATAAAACAAGAAGTAATGCACACACAGACACACACACACTGAGACTCAGACTAAGATGTGAACTTGATACTGGAACTAGGAATAAACACAAAAACAAGACAGCCTGGGGAGCCAATGGGAGGAAAGATCAAGGGATGGATAATGAAAGGAAAGACAAAAACACAGGGACGGGACTACAAATGTATTCACAGAGACTGAACACAGACCAGACAGATACAAGGTGTAACTACTGCAATAACTGCAGTAGTTACACCCTTTTGCACACACTACAGTAAAATAGCAAATGACAAAGTTCACATGTCAGAGTCAAATGTCAATCATATATATTCTGCCTCTGTAATATTCTTTATCAATATTCTTGATATTAATAATTGAGCGATTTATATATATTAGTGCTAAATTTGTAATCTCTGTAACATATTGTATTGTTTAAATAGTTTAGTCTGTTACTGTTACTGTCTTGGACCAACTGTAACCCACACCATTTCCTTAGGGTTTAATAAAGTATTCTGATTGTGAATTAAAAAATAGAGTAAAATAAATAAATACTAAAAATACCGTAGCAGCTGTAGTGCAAAGGTAATGGTTTAAACATGTACAATGTGTACAATGATTTTGCAATAAGTCATGGGCATGGCTGAGGAGATTGGAGGCAAACAAACACAGTGACACTGATGACAGGACACACAGATTGGTTCCAATCATGTCCAGTCTAACATAAACAAACTAGAAATCAAGAACTAAAAATGTCACATTCAAAGGGACTAGAAGATAACATACTCAGGAAGTAGCATATACATGATCTTAAAGTTTCAAAGAAATTAAAAATAAGTTGAGAACAAAACTCAAAAACTGGATCTACTGGAACCAAGAGACAGACTTTAGATTGGGGGTGAATAAAAAAGCAAAGAAGTAACAGAAGTCGCCTGCCTGCCTGAACTATCACTAAACTCCATGTGGCACTTGACATAAAAAAAAGAATTCTAATAAAAGTCATTAGATTGAGACCATAATTTTCATAGAAATTAAGCGTAAGAGAAATTTTTTACGAAAGCATGTGATATATTACCCCACAGTCTGAGTCAGTGCTTCCTATGATAACAGCCTCGTACAGTCAGGTGAAACAAAAACTTAAATTACTAAAACTCAAACAGTTAAAATAAGATATTATCGTAGTCTTAGTAGTAAAAAAAAGGGATTTCAACTTGGGAGCCGTGACTTTAGTAGTGTGTGATTGCTAGCTAGGTTTTGTGTTTTGTACTATATTCACTGTTCCTGGTTTCTAGGTTCTCCGTGTGTTTATACTTAGTCTTAGTTTTCTGTCTTTATGTTCCACGTCTACTTACTTTTGTCTCTGTGTCTGAGTCTGTCATGTTTCCACATCTCAGTGTCTGGTCTGCCTCTTTGTGAATTGTCTCATGTTTTCTGTTTTTTTTTTGATACTTTGTCCTGCATGTGGTGCATCTAGTTTTGCTTCCCTTTGTCTTGTCTCCTTGTTATGTTTGCTTTCTCTCAGCTGTGCTCTCCTGCACGCCATCTGCTGTTTCTCATCACCCATGACTTTTCCACATCTCAGGTCTTTAGCTTTTACTTGATTCTAGTTTCCTTCCAGTCTAGATTTTGTTAGTTTAGTCTTTGCATTTCTGCTTGTGATTATGGTTTTGTGCTGCCTCGATAAAAGGCATGTTTTCAGTTGTGGCTTCTGCTATCTTTTATGGTGTGGTCTGCTGGGGCGGCAGCATCTCTGCTGGGGACAGGAAGAGACTGAACAGGGTGATCCGAAGGGCCAGCTCTGTTCTAGGATGCCCTCTGGACCCAGTGGAGGTGGTGAGTGACAGGAGAATGGCGGCTAAGCTGTCATCCCTGATGGACAACATCTCCCACCCCATGCAGCAGACTGTGACAGCACTGAGCAGCTCCTTCAGTGGGAGACTGCGGCACCCACGGTGTGGGACGGAGAGATTTCGCAGGTCTTTCCTCCCCACTGCTGTCAGACTCCATAATAAAGACTTTAACTGATCAAGCACACACATCCATACATATGCAATAATACTAAGTGCAATAATCCTTTCTGTCATCGTTGTATTTTTACTCAGTTGTATATAGTATTTGTATTTGTATTCTATTTTTATCTTATTTTATATTTATTTTATTTTATTCTACTGTATATAGTATTTTATTTTATTCTATTCTGTACAGTTGTGTACTGTATTTATTCTTATTGTATTCTAATTTTTGCCTCATAACTTTTGCACTGTCCACTTCCTGCTGTGACAAAACAAATTTCCCACGTGTGGGACTAATAAAGGTTATCTTATCTTATCTTAAGTCCTCGTCAGTGTCTGCATTTGGGTGCTTTGTGTAAAAATGTTCTAAATGTTCCATTTAAAGATTAGAATTCATATCCCTGTACAAAGTCACAAAGGTGTGGAAAACACAGTCATTAAATATGTATCTGTTGGAAATCTTTTCAGTCTGGAATCAAAGACTTTGAAAAGAGAAAAAGTGTACTTGCAACCCCCTTCTCCATTCATTTTAATCTGGGCCTCCTGCAGGGAGCATGTTCCCAGGAGACACCGTATGGGTTTGTTGGCTAATTAGGATGATTTAACCAGTGAAGTCTCTACAGGGTAAACGAGTTTGCCTCACTATCTCTGCTGTTCTGGAAGGAAACCAAACATTTACATGCTCATTATCATCCACCTGAGCTCTAAAAATAACACTTGGCCATCACAGGGTTATGAAAGCACTGCTTGAGACCAGGGCACATCTTATACAGGTTCTTTTCATTAGTACAGACAGACCATCAGTATTTTACACATGAACTTTAGCTTAAATTGAATTAAATTTAAAACTACATACGGCAACATTAAACAAATTCAACAACATTCATAGTGGAGAATTTCATTTCAATAGCAAAAAATCAACCAACCAACCAATCACAAGAACTCGATTCTTTGGGAGGCCTTAAAAACAATGTTAACATGATGACACTAAAATTCACCTAATCATTTTGTTCAAGTCATTGTATTATGGTGTATTATGTGGTGAAACATACCACATAATAGCTCTGATAGGAAGGAGGACCGTCAGTGCAACCTTTTTTCTCAGGAGAAATAAACCAAAACTAAATCAAGAAGTAAATTCAAAACTTTATACATTGTAGTTCTTAACAGGTAACAATTTTCTTTATTCCATCATCTTAACTCAAAGTCGTGATTTGTTGTGTCAGCATGAAAATCTTTTATTTGGAAGCTGCATGTCCTTCGGTTCATCAGAGAATATAGGTTGTATTAAACCCAATTCTTTTATCCCCATGGTAGAACAGACAAAACCCGACTCAGAGTGGTCAAAACATTTATAATTCTTTATTCAATCATCTTCTGGAAGAGAGAGCCCCGCACAGCCCAAAGCCAGTTGCAGAATCTCTGACATTAGAAGCTAAAAATGTGTCTCATATAGGTGTTATTTTGGTACTTTACACATCACACACAGCCTCGATACAAACACTCCTTATATGTTACTAGTTCCTGTGTTTTCTGTCTGGTTTCCTGTTTTATTTATATGCTTGTACAGCTCTACACCAACTTCCTGTTTTTCAGTCTGGCTGAGCACTTAGTTTGTGAGTCAAAAGTGGCCTTGCTTTACAAGCCTTCAATATTAAAATACATAAAACAATATACTCAGAAAATAAGCACTAAGAATATGTTTATTCCTTACCAGTTTCCCCCTTTTTAACTAATTTTATAAGTTAAATTAATTAACTGACTCCCTCAATAACTACTGTTAACTAAAAACCGATATAATTAGTTTTCCTGGTAAAAGGTCCTACATTACTTTTGTCACTCTTTGGAAATAGCCGCTATAGAGTTAACCCGTTTCCTCTTTAAAACTTAGTCCTGGTTTCTTCGCCCCCTTTAACGGGTAGCGCATATCCGGCCTGAACACTGTGTTTGGGCAATTTACATAACATAGAAATCCTACAAACTATTCAATCTAAACACCACATTTTCTGAAACTGGGCATTTCTCTGTGCTTCTTTTGAGTTCCCCTTTCTGACGGTTGGTTTCTGGATTCTCGTCAACCCCTCCGTGGTTTTGCTCTGGTTCTGGAGTCTTCTCCTGTAAAGGATAGAAAACAAAACGCCTCTCTCTGCTACACCTCAATAATCTACTGTGTTCATCAAATTCCAAATTAAACCTAAAATTCCCCCTTTTGACACCTTTTCAAACTGAAAATGTTTCACCACCTCTTAGAAAATTAAAAGAAAAAGGTTAGTCAAATTATTTCTCAAAACACCTCAGCGATCCTCCTCTCGGGTATATTTGCTCCGGGCCTGCAAACCTGTGTTTAAGGAATAAAATCAATTTAATCACCATGTCAAATCTTTTGCATCCTTGGAACTTCCTAGAAACAAAACCTGTATGTTAACCTGAACTTCACATTTCAAACTCAGTTTTCCCCACTGTCCTTCCTTCACTGTGATCCAATCTGTGCTATAAGGAACAAAACTTGGTCTAGTCTTTGTCTCAGTGTCCAGTCAGTCAAACCTTTAGTTCACATCGTCAGTCCAGTCATAGTCCAGTCACACACATTCACTCAAAAGAAAAAACAATAGCCAAGAAAACAGTCCTCATGAACTGGAAAAATAAAAATAATCTTAATTCTAACCAATATAGAAATTATCTATTAGATTACATTAGTCTTGACACAGCCTCTGCCACCACATTAGATCAATTGCTCTGGGCCCCTTTTATCAGCTCCATCACCTAGTGGGGGTGGGGGGTCATAGTTTGGTCCCGCCTTCACTGTTGTAATTGGTGAGGGGGTAGGGACAGGCTTAGGGCGTCGGGGGGTTCCCCGGAGGCATCTTCCTTGGGGAGCTCAACCCGGGGTAGCGGTCACGTCCGGTTGGGGGCTCTGTTGGCTCTCAGGTGACTGTTTCCTCGCGGCTGCGTGCAGCGGGGCTAGGGGAGGGTCTGTGCTGACGGACGTGGGTTACTGACCTGGCAACCTGGCTGCCCCTGGGTGGGTCCGGGATGGGCGTGAGGTTCTGGGGGCGCTCCGTCTCTGGGCTGGGGCCCGGGCCGGGCCTCGGGGGCTTGGGTCCTGGTTGGTGTGTTGCCGGGGTTGTGGGCGGGTGGGTGCATGGGGGCCCGGCCCTGGAGCAGGGTGCCGCCGGTGTGTCGAGCCGCCTGGGGGGCTCTTCAACTGGTGGGGGGGATGGTCACATCTTGCAGGAGCTTTCTTCTCTTCAGGAACTCTCTGCAGGAGGGGGAGATACAGGAGAGGTGGAGGAAGATCTCAGCCTGGGCGTTTACCGTCTTATGTAGTCTGGAAGATGTGTGGATGGTGGGGTGGGTGCAGTTTTCTCTGTGGTGGGGTTGGGTGGACTGTCCAGGGCTCTATGGAGCCGGGGGGCGCTACTGCACTGGGCCCCGGTCTGATGGGCCTGGTCCCCCCTTCCCTGGCGGGTCGCGGAGGGTGGGTGTGCCTACTGGGGTCAGCTGGGGAGCTGGCCCCAAGGAGGGGTTACCTGCCCCTCCCTTCCTTCCCTCCCCATCTCCAGCTGCCTCCCTCTTCCCGCTCCTCCACAACCACCCACACATGCAGGGCCTTGGAGTGGGGGTATGTCACCAGGGTGCAGAGGAGGCTACCCCCCCCCCCCCCCCCTGTCCCCTTCTGGCTGCCTCTGCCTCAATTTTATCCCACAACTTAGACATTCACATTATTCACACTCTCATTACACATACATATAGGATCTTGGGGGTGGGCACAATCACGGAGTCCAAATCACCATCAGGGTGTATACCTCACCCCTGGCGTCGTTGCCCACCTCTCAATTTTAAATACACTTAGTCATTGAGGGCTAGCAGGAGGGACTATGCGCTTACCTGCTGCTCCTTGGCAGGTAGCTCCATGCCCTCCTGGATTTTAATTGCACCTTAGAACACATATGCATCAACACTACAATGAGCGGGTGGAGGGAGGTTTGGAGTCTTCTCCCACCCCCATTCTCTGCGGCCTGCTGGAGCAGGGAGGGCTAGTAGGAGGAGTTGGCCGTCCGACTGCGGTCTGGGGTGTGGGGCCTCCCTGCTGCTGCGGAGTCGGGGTGGTCTGCCTCTCCCCACCGCAGGGAAAAGGGTAACACCACCTGGGTCTGGGTGCAATTCCCCCCTCCAGGGGCAAGGGTACCTAGACCCGGTTTGTAGAGTACGCTTGGGGAGTGTGATTGTGTGTACAGCGTCTCTTTATGTCTGTCTCCACGTTGGTTGAGTGTGGAGTAAGTGCATATGAGAGCATGAGGGTGGGAATGGATGTTTGTGTCTGTGTGTGCCTGTATGTCTGTGTCTATATGTCAGGTTGGGTATCAGACGCCACCTCTCTGGGGACACCTCAGGCCCTCCAAGGTTTGGAGGCCTATCTCCACCCACCACCACTTCCCCTGCCGGTGGCGGACTCCCTCAGGTGTCGGTGTGTTGGTGGTTCTTTGTGTCTGGGGGTGGGCGTCCGGGTACACACCGGCTCACTCCTTGGCGGCCGCTTGTCGGGGCCTGGGGCCTGGGGCTCGCTCGGGCCCCTTTGGAGGTGGGGTGCCCCCGGCCTCTCGGCCTGGGGCTCGGTCACTCAGGCACAGCTGGGGGCCGGCGGAGCTCACGGGCGCGTCACTGCAACTCCCCCTGGTTTCTGCTCCGCGGCTGCTGAGTGAGCCCTCATCTGGGACTCTCCTCAGCTCTTACTGGAACAGTGGCGCGGCTGCCCCTCTGTGGGTCTTCCTTGGTCTCTTGTGTTCTGGGGGCCTCTGGATGTCTGGAGTTTTGATCTCCTCCATACCTGCTTCACACCCTGGAGGATGGGGCTGTGGCCCCCCCACACTCCCTAGCAGATTATTACATGGAGAAACCTTTGGAATGCAAGCATGCTGATCCACACAGGTATGCACACATGGGTATTCACAGACGCGGACTAAAGGTTTCTTGGCTGCTGCCTCAAAGCACACTGTGCGCTGTCTATCTTGCGTGCTGCACAATATCGTTTATTATTTAGTAAATATTGATATCTATGACTAGCTAGTTTATTGTGATGGTGCTTTGTTTTCTCTATTATTATGTTGCTCTTTGTTGTTTGCTGTCTCCTCTGTTTGTTTTTTTTGTTTGTTTTTTTTTTCTCCATACAGGTGACCCAGGAGTTCTTTTTTTTTTTCTCTCTCTTCCCCCCCCTTCTCACCGTCTCTTCTCCCCTTTGGTTTTCTTTCTTTCTCTCCCCCTCTTTCTCTCATTCATTCCCCCTGTCCTATTTATGACAAAGGATGAACTGAAGCTCTGCCATCACGTAATGTCGCATACTGCTGTTTCTGATGTCATTTAAAAAAAAAAAAAAAAAAAAAAAAAATTGTTTATCATTTTTGGTCTGGATTGATACACGACAATCCTTTTAGACAGGAACTCACAGGTTCCAACAGGTGGCTTTTCCTCAGCCCATTGTAATCTGGAAAAGCTCACCTTATATTTGCTCTCCCGAAAGTTTTTTTTTACAGCGCTGTTAATTCAATCTTGCAGGCCTGCTTAGAAGAAAAAATGAGAAAAAGGAGAGCTGATTATTAGCTCATCAAAGCACAAAACATAATCACCTGACAGGTTTTTTCTAAGTGCAATGTTACAATTATAATGGGCCCCGTTATAGACATGTCCATTAATAAAACTCCCTCTATTGAAATAAGAAAACAACCCAAACCTAACTATCAGAATCGACCCATCACTAAAACAACAACCCCAAAAATCTTAACCACAGAAAAATTTTGCTTACTAATCTATCAATATGTTGTGGGGATTAGAACTTCGGGGCCACAAAGGTTTTGCCCTACTCTTGGCTTAACTAATACTTACATAGTCTGAAATCAGACTTAAAATCACTCCCTCTGTTCATTTTCCCCACATCATATCTCAGTGGTTGGCCTCAGGTTCTTCAGCGTCCTGACACTCCGAGGTGGGTCGAATATCCAAAAATTGTTCTCAAGTAAGAGTAGCATTACTTTAAAATATTATTACTCAAGTAAAAGTGAAAAGTAGTCTTCAAAAATGTTACTCAAGTAAGAGTAAAAAAGTACTTGGTGAAAAGATTACTCAAGTAGCGAGTAACTGTTTGAAATGTCCGATTTATTTTTTAAATAAATGCTATCAGACAAACAAAAATAAATAAATATACAAATCTTAGTATTTTCAACATGAATATATGTAAAAACATCAACAAAAAATTTCCAGATTTCAGTTTTTCACAACATAAAGCTTTTTTCACCAATACCTACAGTAAATAATATAAACATACAAACAGTGCAAACAATTTCCAGTGACAAGATATGCTGTAAACTTTATATTCATTTTTGCTCCAAATGGCAAAGCAGCCTCAGAGAAAACAGAACGAGGCATCTTCAACATATGTTCATACAAGGCAGCTCAGTTCACCATAAGTTGTATGGGTGTGCATCTATTTCTGCATATTTAGCAAAAATGTGCACTTTCTTCACTCAGTGAGGTGATGGTTCAGCTTCAGCAGCAGTTTGCTCTCAAGGTTTTTTCTGTGAAGCTGTAACTGTTCAGCAGTGAACAGGAGTCCTGCATGACTGAGAAGTCCTTCACAAGCTCCTGATGCAGGAAGAGCTGTGTTGATTTTGATCAACAGCATCTTGATCTGAGGAAAGACATGCAATAGATCCACACCTCCAGTGAATGGACATGAAAGGTACCTCTCCAGCTCCCCTGCTTCTGGCTTTCCTGACCCCATGGATCCATCATCTTCGTCGGTTAGGCTGCTGTTTGTGCTGGCCTCATCCAGCTCTGAGTCTAGGTGATGTCTGATGAAGTTGAGACCTGTGGAAAGATGTAGGTTTTTAAAAGTATTAGGTCTGGTCATTATAGTGCTGCCAAGCTGCAGGTGTTTGGCAAGAAGATTTGATCACACTGGAGACGGTTTTTGCTAACTCTTGTAGAAAAACAAAATCTTGTCATTCATGTCCCGCACAAACAGTTTGCAATGAATTCCAGATTAAGTTTAAAATAAGAACGCGTGCAAGGCTGAGCAGTGCTCGCCAATGGATCCTCCTGTTTGGCTGTTACTCTGGGAAAAGACGAGAAAGACGGTGATGGAAGCGCGACTGGAGCTGCGATGTAGCCTATATAATATTTATATTGTACGAACGTGATAATTCTGTATATTGTAATAACCTGATATTATATTGTTCAAACGTGAAAGGTATAGTGTTAGAACAATATACTTTTCTATTTTTCTTTTGCCTGGGTGGCAGCTCTACGCTTCCGTATCCAAGGCTTTTCAATGTGACCTCACAAAATTATCACGACTACAACAACCATGAAAAGAGTTGGATGGACATTGCTGCTCAATCACCACTGCCTGGTCAATGTTTTCCATTAGTAATTTAGCAAAGTTGATGGTGTGTGTGTCTGTGTGAGTGAAAGACAGAGAGGGAGAGCGAGGGACAGATTTTGTATGATAAGCTTCATGTTATAAACGCAGAGTTTGAGCACTCAGGTCGCATCAGAGCATCAGGCCGTATAGTGTGAGACCTGCATCGTAACCTATGAACTTCTAACCCCTGAGATTAAATTGTACAGTTTGAGCAGGAGCTGAATAACGCGACTGAAAAAAATCACAGTGTTTGCCCAGCTTAACCCTTTAAGACCTACCATAGAACCAAGTCCGCCAGAGCTTATATTATATTTTTACATGGTGTGGTGCCATTTTTGGGAGCATTTCAAGTTGCTATACCTCAATACAACAACTATAGCCCAGATTTTAATAATATGTATTCATTAAGTGCATAGTAATTACATAAATTGCAAAAAAGTGCAATAAACTACAAAAAAATTGAAAATCGTTTTTGCGTTTTTAACATATATTTCTAGTTAGAGAAATTTAAGAAGCTTATCCCTCAAAACTGTAAATACAAAAAAGTTGCACAAAATAGTTTCCTACCACAGGAAATTTATTTTAAGTGTCTTCATAGTTTTATTTTTGAGATACACCAATTTTCATATACTGCAGGAAAAACGAAAAAATATATTATAGTG
Source organism: Astatotilapia calliptera (assembly GCF_964374335.1). Classification (NCBI taxonomy): domain Eukaryota; kingdom Metazoa; phylum Chordata; class Actinopteri; order Cichliformes; family Cichlidae; genus Astatotilapia; species Astatotilapia calliptera. The sequence goes on from NC_137430.1 coordinate 1,054,353, forward strand.
CAAATTTGCAAAATAACAGCATATGCATCAAAATAAAATATTTCCAGCAGTGCAATATGAGTCCTAAGCATCTCAGAAATGACACAGAAAGTCATAAAGTCAAACATAACTTTTAAAAACACAAGTATAGGCCCTGAGGCCCTGATGGTAACTACATTTCCGCGAAAATGACGTCACTTCCGGTTTTGGGCAGGTAATGGCGGACATGCAAAAGTTCGCGCTGACGTCTATTCCAACGTAGGAAGTGTTATGAACAGCTGATCGGATCGGCAAAGCGTGTTTCTGGAATATTATGTTTTTGTTGCTGCAAGCGCTTTTTATGCAGTTTTTGCAAAGCTATATGTGGAAGGAAACTGTGACCTAAGACAAGCTGATGGCATAAGATGTAAGTACAACTCCTCCGTTTTCATATGCAAAAATAATTATTGCGCTAGCTTACATGGTTGCAAAGCTACCAGGATTTAAAAATAGTTACGCAAAACAGAGCGTGCCCGCTCCGACCGGCTCTAAAGTGTTAATGCAGACTGTTTAAACTAAACAAGCTGCTGCTTCACATAATAAACCCTGTCAGCCGCAGTATTGCCTTCTGTTTAACAGTTAAAGCAGTAGAGACGAGCTGTTTGCATGTGTGTTTAACTCCAGCGCCATTAACCAGGCTAGCTGTTAGTTAATAGCTCATGCTAGCTAACCAGCCAGCAGTTAACAGGACAGCTGAAGCTGCACAAAACACCCACAAACTTGTCTCACTACAACATAGTGTTAGATTATAATATTATTTTATGCCATGTTAGACCCCTAATTAAAGGTTGTGAATTATTATGTAGTTTTAGTTTGCATTATTCTCCTGAATTAGAAGAAGCTGATAACTATTGCATTTGTTAAACTGATTTGCATTACATTAGACTGCTGATTTATTGTGGATGAATGATATTGTTTTATGATGTTATAAGAAATACTGTTTGCAGAAAGTCATCGCCTTATTTGTCTGATTCTGCCCCAACTCAGCAGGAGCAGATAAACGGGGAGCCAAGGTCGTAGCTTAGGCGCCGTGTGAGAGAAAGCATATGAATGTTTCTGTGAAGGTTCTCAGTCATCCAGGTCATCGTAGTCAAAGGAGCTTGCAAAGAAAAGCGTCTGGACTTCTTTAAGTTGCTTGAAGATGTTTCACCTCTCATCTGAGAAGCTTCTTCAGTTCTAAGGTCAAATGGTGGAGAGTCCCAGATATAAACCTAGTGGGAGAGACCCCCCCACAGAGGGACAAAAGGACCCCCTGATGATCCTCTAATCGCCTGAGCCAAGGTGGGAAACTGGGCGTGGGTCCCAATCAGCCACATGTAAAGGAAGCACTCAAAACGTGCGGCTATCCTAAATGGGCGTTCTTAAAGTCAGCAAAGAGGCACAGAAAAGAAGATCAGACACCAGCGAGGGAGGACAGACGCAACAACATTGTCATCCCCTATGTAGCCGGTGTATCAGAGAAACTCAGGAGAGTTTTCTCCAAGCATGACATCCCGGTGCATTTCAGACCCAGCAACACGCTCAGACAGAAACTGGTTCACCCGAAAGACAAAACGCCAAAACACAGACTTAACAATGTGGTGTATGCTGTACAGTGCAGCGAGGAATGCTCAGACCTCTACATTGGAGAGACCAAACAGCCACTTCACAAGCGCATGGCACAACACAGAAGAGCCACCTCCACAGGACAAGACTCAGCAGTCCATCTGCATCTTAAGGATAAAGGACACTCTTTCGAGGATGCCAATGTTCACATTTTGGACAGAGAGGACAGATGGTTTGAAAGAGGAGTGAAAGAAGCATCTATGTACACTGTGAGCGACCATCTTTGAACAGAGGCGGGGGTTTACGACACCAACTCTCTGCCATCTATAATCCAGTTTTGAGATCCCTTCCCAGACGCCTTAACGCCCACTCACATCCTGGGCCATCTGACCTCAGGAATTCGCATGATAAGGTGGGGCCAGGTTTCACAATGAACACACCCGAAACTCTGGCTGATTGGGACCCACGCCCAGTTTCACACCTTGGCTCAGGCGATTAGAGGATCATCAGGGGTCCTTTTGTCCCTCTGTGGGGGGTTACTCCCACTAGGTTTATATCTGGGACTCTCCACCATTTGACCTTAGAACTGAAGAAGCTTCTCAGATGAGAGGTGAAACGTCTTCAAGCAACTTAAAGAAGTCCAGACGCTTTTCTTTGCAAGCTCCTTTGACCATGTGAATGTTTAGGCTTTTATGATAAGGTGGGGGCACCAGAGGCTATAAGAGTTTGAGCAATGCTCCACCATTTTGAGATCTGAGGCTGTCTGCATACAGTGTCCATCTCCCACGCGTGTGACTATTAAAATCATCGTTTGACTTAACCCGGCCGGACCAGTGTTGTTATTGTGGTTTTTCCTCGTCTCCATCCCCAATTTTGAACTCGTAACAGCTTGGGGGCTCGTCCTGTGGTATTGGGGTGGAAGTTAGAGGTTTGGACGGTCTGAGGTTGTCGAACGGACAGGCACAAGCCAGTGGTCTGACGTGAGTGGGCATAAGCCGGCTTATACAAAGGTAAGGCACTACCTGTTGAATTATTTCCAAAGTGTGCCAAATTGGACATGATTAGATTAAAAGTCTACTCACTGAAATTACTGGTAGAGGGCCTGTTTTGATTTTGATGAGGATCCCCGTGTGTGTTATGCAGTTAAAGTCGGTTAAGAGTGTTTAATGAATTTGAAAAAGTATGAAAGAAATGCTGGGTTAGAGTCCCAAGAAATTGAGTTAGAGTCTCAAGTAGTTTGGTAGGGAATTGGTCATGTTGTTGGTTAAAGTCCAAATTGGTTATAAGTGTGGACCTGTGTGATTATAAGTGAGGGAAGGCTCCATTGACCTCTAGGTTGCACTTGCCTTAGTCAGACTCATGTTTTAGGGTGTTGACTGTTGTTTCAAAGTGTTATAAATTATTATAGGACGGCAGTCGGAAACTGCTAAGAAGCGCATTGCTCAGAGGTAACGCTTGCCAGGGTTGGGGACGCCCAATGCTTGTCCTCTTTGAGGGATAGTCAGTTGGTCACTGTGGAGCCTGGGGCACTCCAGAACAACTAAGTGGTTTTACCACTTCACCGTCAGAAACAGTGTTATGTGCTTTTTTGGATACAGTTAAATTGAGTTAGGGACTTTAGAAATTAGGCCAGAGACTGTTCTGGAGGAAACAGATACTGGGATTGGCTGCAAAAAAGTTATCTTTCTTCAGTTGGACCCGTTATGGTAAAATTTGTCGAAATTGTATAGGCGCTAAATCTGTCAGGCCTTGCAGTGATTGTAAATATAAGACGTCTTTGTAATATAAAATAATAGAGTTTTATCTGAGCTTTGTGTGAGATTGTGGGTGAGGTGCAGCTGCAGCACTGCGAGCTATTTTTAGACGGTGTGTGAACATGCAAATGAGGTGGCTGCTGTGGAGCGCACAGAGGATTTTTGCTTCCTGTTTAGTGTGTTTTTGAGTTTTATAATTATGATTTGCAAACAATGATACATGCCTGTAATTAAAACACTGATTTTGCTGATTATAATATTACAAATAAGGTTTTGAATGACTACGCTGAATGTTTGATGTTTGGCTGGGTTTTGATATAGAAGAGACAAATCGTGTATGATTTAGACCGGCACTTCAGTCGGCAGAGTAAGATTGTGATGAAAAGGATATTAAATAAATCTCTTAGTGTGTTGATACAGGTGGCTACGGGCCTGGACCAACTGCCCCCCACAAGCACAGCGGCCGAAGCAAAATTATAGTAATGGAAACCACACTCAGCAAGAATCAGCAGCTGTGGAAAAGACAGCAGCTAGAAGAGAATTAGAGGAGAAATTAAGAGAAGTTTTAACACATAAAATTGGGGCCAACAGACTTGTGGAGGTTGGGAAGGCGTCCGGAGCATCACAACAAAAGGTGAAACAAAAACACACACAAGCAGAGAAATGTGAGAGAGGCATGTGTTAGAGAAATGCCTCGTTTAAGAAAAAGTTAAAATAACCCACCTACAAACGCACATACACGCAATGAAGAAACAGCTCACATTCATGAACACGTGAAGATTTGCCAGCAAGATTAAAGAAATGATAAAGTTTATCCACTACTAACAAATAAACTCTCTGGGTTGCAGGACAACAACTTAACTTCAAAAAAGACACTGGTCTGACCAACCAGTGAGGATACGACAAATTTAGTGGTAAAAAGATTCAAATTGTGACATGTTTTCTGCTGATTGATTAATACAAGTGATTACTGAATGAAAGAAAAGTCCATTTTTGGGCTTTTAAACATGATCTTAAGAATTTTAACATGTACCTGTGTTGTCCTGTCAGCTTGGTGGGTTATGAGTTGATTATATGGTGAGAAAAAACAAAAAAAAGGGGGAGAGAAGGCTGACACAGGGCCTGGCCCGGTGTTTCTCCCCTCTCTGAATAACACAGCCAACACAACATCATTTTCCTGTTCGTCTGTTTTTGTTTTGTTTTTGTTTTGTTTTTTCTCTTTATGCTTGATTACAGGCTGCTTTGTCGGCTCAGAAAGCCGAGGCTGACCTGGACTCCTGCTCTCCCCTCTACCATCTTTGCTCTCTCCTCCACCATCTTTGATGTGACCCTGACCAAATGCTACAGCAGCTGGACCCACAACAACAACCTGAAAATGTCAACAGTGCTGCAGGAAAACGATCTCATGCAGCGGAGACGGAGAGCGTTAAATCCAAGGCCCGTTTCACAACGGGGGAGATTTCCAGACAGCTTCAGCTGGCAGAGCTGTGATGAGACGCCCATTAAGCCCGGAGGAAAAGTGAGGCCGAGCAAGACAATGCTGACCTTAACAACTCTGCATTAAAACTGTGCAGGACAGTGACGGACCAACACGCATGATCAGGCAGCAAAAAGGGCGTGCCAGAGACAGGAGGAGTAACTGAGGTCAGGCGGCACCTCGGAATGAACAAAAGCACCAGGAGAAAATAAGCTGAAGGCACAGGTGTCGGGGCTCGGCCAGGAGCTGACCTCTGAGAAGAGCCGAACAGCAGAGCTGCAGAAGGCCGTGGAGCAAAGCAAGGGAAACATCAATAAACTTCAATCTGACGTGTACGGAAAAGACTCTGAGGTTTCTGCCCTCAGTAAGAGCTCAAGGCATCAGAGCAGAAACTGAGCATGGCTCTGGAGGAGCTGGCTGATAATCGAACCCATCAGGCTTGGAGTCCCAGACACAGGACTTGAAATCAGGCCGGACCTTGCTGGAGCAGGAGGTCGCCAAACCTGACGAAAAAGCTCCAACAGCAGGAGCAAACCCTGAAGGAGCTACAGAAGCAAAAGGGTCAAGTTAAGGAGGAGCGGTACAAGGAGAAGATGCAGGACACTGGAGAAAAGCACTGCCTCAATTGGGGCCAGAACCAGTATGGACAGAACTTTGAGCAGCAGCACCAACGGATGCAAACGGACTGAAAAGGAGGAGGGCAGGACCCAGGGGCACGCTTCAGGCCGTGGTTTACCCAGAACACCAGAACAGGAAAGTGATGAACACAAGCACCCACACAAACACACACATCTACATGCACTGACTCAGAATGAAGAGAAATGCACATATGCATATATGCACTCGTTGATTGAGTGAGAACTGACACACACACACACGTGCCCAAGCTTGTGCAATGAAGAGTGATACACACACACGCTGATGCAATGAAGAATGCTTTACTAACAAATGCTGCACACAAACATCCAAATACGGAGTCGGCAGCAATTTCCTAATGTTGTAAACCTGCTCAACATTTGGCAATAAAACCCTTTCTGATTCTGATTCTGGTTACAACAACAAGAAGCCATTGATTGTTTATTGGTTAAATGCATTTCATGCCACCCAGAGGGCATTTGTGTAGATTTAGGGGACAGGGTCTAAAGCAGTTGGGTAGTGAAAACAATATCTGTGCGTGATGTCTGTTTATGGCTTAAGGCCTCCACTGAATTGTTTATTGTGCTTCACACAGCCTCATAAGGAGCAGTGGTACAGAGTGAAAATGATGAATGAACGGTGTGAGTTTTATTTCGGAGAGAATATGAAAAGGTTGCGTTGATTTGACTCAGTTGTTTAAGTTTCTGCCAAAGCAAAGCATTTGTGTGCAACCAGTGTCCACTGTTGAGTTAAGTCAATCCAACATGTTTTTGTCAGTGCAAAAAGGAGTTACGGTACCTGCATGCCTGCACAATATTGTCCCGGGAGGGAGAAAAACTTTCTGGTGAAGTTTCGGTTGATTTTTGGGTTTTGTCTGACACTAGGTTGATTCTATCAGTGAGGTTTGGATTGTTTTCTTTCTCTAAGAGAGAGAATGATGGTTTTATACTTGGACATGTTTGCAACGGGCCCCAGTATTTGTTACTTTATTAGTATTTTATTGGTTACGTTTGTTTTTGCTTTCGTTACAGTGCACTGAGATAAGAACATCTGAGAGGTGTGATCCACCGGTGGTGATATTTTGGTATTTTGTGAGCTCCTGATTTAACAAATCGGCTCCTTAATCCAGGCCTGAGAGATTGAACTTTAAAGCGCTATGAAATATTCTTACTGGAAACAGTCGCAAAGTGTTTTTCTCCATGATTATAATGGGCTTGGGAGAAATTCACTTATATGGGACACTGATCGAATGAGAAGTCCTGAGCCTAAAAGGATTGCAGCGAGTCAATCCAGTCCAAAGAAGGAAAAAACAAACAAGGAACCGTTTCCTTTAAAATGATGACGTCATCTTGCTGGTGATGGAGGCTCGAATAGGTGGCGCGTGAGACCCCATTATCAGCAATACCTGGTATGAATGTGTGTGGATGGATGCATGTGACGGACTGACGACTAAAAGCTTTAACTGACTTGATACTGAGACAAAAACGGTGCCGACTTTAGGATTAGTGAATGTCCACAACAACTCACCCAGCCTGTAGAAGAAGGGTGGAGGTTTTGTCTTGCTGTGTTTTGTTTTTGCAAGGACAGAAGGTTGACAGAGACTAAAGGGGGAGGCTGTAGCTTCACATGAGTGTGAGCTGCAGACTGAACCCTTTGGTTGCTAATTTTGAGTTACTGATGTTTACATTAAGAAAATTGTGTTTTAGTAGCTGTGTTTCGATTAATGTATCATATTATATGGTTGGGAATGTTAAATGCTAAAGTGAAGAAAAGGTTTGATTCCACTCATGACTGAACATGTTATTATTAACCATAGCGGGTCACTGTAAAGAGTCAATGAACTTTTATAGAGGTAAAAAAAAACAAAAATAAAAAAAACCCCTCCACTGAGGTCTGTGAATAACAGGGGAATGATAGAGTTGTCACGCTCAAAATAGAGATATATATAATGATAAACACTGGTCCCCGTCTTTTGGGTGCTTTCTTGAAATAGTCAGCAATTTAAAAGTAAGATAGAACCGACAGGGGTGGTGCTGCACAAGAACAAGAGTAAGATAAAGTAAAATATTGTGTTTAGCTTTGAGAAGTTCAAATTGAAATGTACCATTACACTCAGAGGATCAATATGAAGTTCAATATATGCTAATTTTGAATGAAGTACATGACTGGTGACTGTTCTGTCCTGAGCTTTTGTTTTTACAGCACCCGCTTGACCACACCAACAGTTTCTCGCCACCGAAAAGGGGTACTTGCAAAGAATAGAGAGGAATATCATTAAAACTGGGAAAGGTAAGCCCTAAAGGGGGTGATAACACCATAAATTTCACTTATGGTCAAATTCTCAAAATTTGACCCCGAACTTGAAAAATTCTTCAAACATTTAGAGACAAAGTGGAGATTTAGATAAACATGATGTCACAAACCACATAAGGATGGAGCATTTGAATCGATAAGATGGTGAATTGACACGCAGTAAAATGTTGATTATGTTGATTATGTTTATTCCAGTGTGCAGGGCAAGATTATTATTATTATTACAGACAACAAACGAAATAACAAAAACTAGAAGTGGAAAAACATTTGCGTTAATGGAAATAAAATCAAAACAAAAAAGGAAAACTAACTAAAACTGTAATGAGTGTTCACAAAACTAACTAAACTTAACTGGATTTATAGCAAAATGTGTAATAGTGAAGTCAAGGCAGTACGTTAGTCGAGTCGTCTGTGTCGCTGCTCCGTCCACGCGTAGAACCACGTCAGGAAAAGTCGGGAGAAAGCGCCAGAGTCCAATTTAGGATTACTTTGAATATGATTGTTTTTTAGATATAGAAAGAGTCTTGTAGTGGAGAGAGACACAATGTCCTCCTGAGACCCAGGGAGGAAGAAGAAAAAAGGAAAAGTATTTTCATTTTTTCTTTTTCTTTTTTCTTTTTAAGATAAATCAAGTGTTGGGACGATAAAAAACACACTACAAAAACAAAATTGTTTTTAACTAACTTTATTTAAATTTTACAACATGTGCACTACAGTGCACAAGGGGAGTTCATTGATCACGAATGTGAAACTAACAACATTCAAGAGCTATCCATCCCATCCATTCGCTACCGCTTATCCTTTTCAGGGTCGCGGGTGGTGCTGGAGCCTATCCCAGCTGTCATAGGGCGAGAGGCGGGGTACACCCTGGACAGGTCGCCAGTCTGTCGCAAGGCTAACACACAAGGACAGACAACCATTCATACTCACATTCACTCACAGATTCACACCTAGTGGCAATTTGGATTATCCAATTAACCTATCCCACAAACTGCATGTCTTTGGATGGTGGGAGGAAGCCGGAGTACCCGGAGGGAACTGTGGAGCAGGGAAATTATTTTACTGCTATTGTTAAATAATTGTCATCATTACCATTGCATTAATAATATAATCTGGAGTTTATATTGCATTCAGGGGTTGAACAGTGTGTGTCTTTCAGAAAGGCTAAAAGTAACAGGACAGGAAACAGGCTTGGAGAGTTTTGCAGAAGTGGAAGTTATTTTGAGCAGCAGGCTAAGACGAGGCTTTAACAATGTAACAGATAGCTTTAAGAAGGCCTTAAGCAGTTATGACTATTTTATACACAATGCATATCTGTGCTTATTTGAGTTGATGTTCAGGTTCATTAATGGTCTTAAGCTTCATCTAGTGAGAGTGTCTAGATGATCCATGTTGAGGGAAAACTAGAACATAGAAGGAATTGCAGCACATGCTTACACAACAGTTCATTTTAATATCTTTTATATGTTCATATTCTTGTATTAAGCTTTTAGTAGGGGTTCTTGATTAAAACATTTATTTAGTAGAAGACATACACATAGTCTCAGTGAGCCTCTGGTCTGGTAAAAGGTCAGAAGTGCAACAGGTGAATTGAGAAAGAGCATGTGAGGTCGTGACACACACACATGAGTTAAATTTATTTAGAGGAGAGATTAGTCATGTCTGGTTGTAACTGCAAAAGTGTCTCGGTAAAAGAGGAACCGTCCTTGTTGTCTCGGCAAGAAAGAGGAACAATTTACTTTAAGACAAGAACGGAAAGTACCAGCTATGAAAATAGAAGATGATCTTCTGGGTTAAAAGCCATTGTGGTGTTGATCTGATCTATGTATAAAATGTATCTGTGACGCATGAAGGGGCGTCAGTAAATCAAACCCTGATGCTATAAAATATCTGTTTATGCTTTGATTAAGTCGGAGATCACTTGCTGTCGGCGTACAGAGTATCTTCCCACACGTGTGTTCATTAAAATCATTGTTTGACCAAGACCTTCTGGACCATGGGTGGTTTGTACTCTCCCTCCTCAATTGTGAACCTTAACAGAACCCACGCAGACACGGGGAGAACATGCAAACTCCACACAGAAAGACCCTGGCCTGATGGTGGAATTGAACTCAGGACCTTCTGGCTGTGTGGCAACAGTGCTAACCACCGTGCCACCATGCTGCCCATTCAAGAGCTATTTAAGAAAATTAAATCCTCCACTGAAATTTTTGTAAGCAGGATATTAAAACTTATTTATATAACAATATCATAAAAATGTAGATCAGGGATCAACTTAGAAGTCACTGACACTTCACTAGCTGTAAGCCATTGGTTCAGGAACAAGTGATTGCACTGGGCTTTCTATTTCACAAAAGTCAATTCATTTATGATATCTGAGGAAGTACTGTGATTTGTTATTGGGAGACACAAAGGAACATTTGGCACTTCCCACATCTCACATGTGTTTTACTGTTGCACCCAACCATTCTACAACTGAAATGCCTTGGACTGTTAACCATTTCAGGCAAGTGGAGTGAACCATATTTTGTTACACTCTCATCTGGTTGGGGCTTCCTTTTCTTGATTTTTGGAGAGAACTCTTCATTACTGGTATTAGTCAGGTCTTGTTCACATGTTTGTCCCATGTTTCTCAGCCAAGAGGAGCTTGAACTCCAGATACTGGGAGTTCTTTTCACACATTGAGATCACTGATAACTTTTAGCAACGATGTGATCTTGTAGAAACAATTAGGTGTCATGGATTCATTTATAAATGCGACTCTTATTTTTTTTCCTTTACTGGAAAACATTTCTGTATTTTACCCATATTTTATTTTTAACTCAAAATCAAAATTCCAGATTCTCCTACATATCGGTTTTGGACCAGATAGGACGACAGATTTCAGGTGGCCCTGTGTTTTTCTCTATTACATCTGCCACTGCATCTTGATAATCTTCGTGTGGCTCCTCCTGGGTTCTCACCCTCTCCTATCTGGCTCACATGGCTCTCATCTTCTGAAGAATCTATGTTTGAATCTCGCTCAATTATTCTGTTAAGAATTCTCTCTGCCTTCGTTAAAGAGTTGTCTACTAGGAAAAAGTGAAATAAATATAAGTACAAAGTCCCGACGTGCACTAGAGTACACATTAATAAATTAGTCATGTTCTCTGTGAAACTCAATAAGCCTAATTCTTAAAGACCCCTCAAATTATTTACTAGACGTTTATTTTTGAAAATTAATCAAAATCTGAGGTTAACAAAACATTTTAAATGTAAATATCAAGCTTACCTTTCTTTCTTCCATAAAATGTGCTTGTGGGCACGCCAGCCATTTTGAAAAGGTGGGAAAAAACAATTGGCAAGGCCACACCCCCACACATGTGATATCATTTTAAAGGTACTGTTGTCCTCTCTAAGAAACATCAGGACTTGGATGAGTGGCAAGTAGAGTATGAGAGCTACAAGCAAAAATTAAATGTGTACTACAGTGCACAAAAATGAAGTACTGGGTCATCAGGGGGTTATGAGGGACATTTATAACACGAAAAATCCCACAAACCTTGAAGGGCACTTGAAAAGCTCACACAAGAAGGTTAACCTAGCTTACCTTGAAGAGCTCATCAGGGGGAGCACTCTCCCCCTCCTTGAAGAGCTCCCCCACTCAACCCGCATCCCCAGAAAACAGCTAACCCCAGATAAGGCAGCGTGATGCATCCCGAGACAACAGGACTGGGACATCTAAATAATTGTGTGAGTCAATCGCCTTCAAAAAGTTTATCAATTCACTTCAACCAAAATTAGGAGCACCCGGTGCTGCAAGAGTTAATAGTCTCAATACCCAAGGATAAGCAGAAGAGCATGATTGATATGATGGAACTGGGATTTGGTGACACTTAATTTTTGCAAAACACAACTAAAACTATAACTGGCGCTAATCAAAACTAAGCTGAAACTAAGGATTTTCAGAAAATAAAAACTAGACTAAACTAGCAAAGAATTGGTAAAAACTAATTACAACTGGTATAAACATCAGGACTGATGACTGTTGAAAATCTGGAGTCGAAACTAAATAAAAATAAAAACAAATGAAAATGGCAAAATGTTTAAAACCCTGGTGCAGAGATTGGCAAATCTGACCAGGAAATGTTATAAAATGGATTGTCGGAACAGTCAGCGTTAAAGTCACCTTTGACAGTCCAGACTAAGATGGCGTTGAACATATTCAGGGCGGAAAAGGGTTGGTGTGACCAAGGTGTGGTTTGGCTTGTTGAATGTATATTTCAAGATCATATGGCTCTGGATGGACCAGTTACCAGGCCATGGAAGGAGGACAGACTCATTGAATGAGGAAAAGGAATTTTCTGGGATTGGAGATCCTCTGGGTGAGTGGTTGACTGAAAGCATGCATAAAATAAAAGCTATTTTTTGTTATTGATTGTTAATAGATTGATAATTGGCCACATTTACAGCTGTATTAACTTGTTGTGGACGTAGTCGACTTCAGGTTTAAACATTCTAATTAACAGGTTGAAAATAGTGACATTAAAGGAAGAGTATGCAGCGTCACCCTGTCAGACGCCAGTGATGGTGGGGCTCACTGATGAATCAGGTGAGCTGGATTCATGGCTGATTCAGTTTCCCCTGCTGTGGTCAGTAAGGGGGAGACGGGGGGAAATAAAATTTAAAAGAGGCATTTATAAAAGTTTATGAGTCAAGTTTATAAACGGGATAAAAGGGGGTGTTTTACTGTCATTTTAGCATCAGCATTATTATTGCATCAGAATCATATAACAAGCATTGCATTAAACATTTATTGAAGTTTTTGACATTGTACTAACATTTGTGTTCCAGTGATTGTTATAACCTCAGGTTAATCTTCTATTCTTAATCGTATATTCACAGGTGTCAGGATAATCATACGATCTTCTATTGCAGGTGTAACCATGATCATTTTTATACATATTGCAGTTTGTTGCTCATTATAGAGTTGTGCTCAAGTTAATGAGGGTTAAAAGCTACAGTCAACGCGATGTTTGGCTGATCTATGGTGTGGAGTGACTTCGAGCATAGAAGGCCGCACGCGCTTACATACCACTGATATCATGTTATTCTCTGTGATCTTTTATTCAATTATATCTTTAAGTTAAGTTTTAAGTAGTGGCAGTTAATTACACGAGATTCATTTAATATTAAATACCTGAGTCAGAGAATTACACGCAGATCAACTTAACAACCTGGGAGACCTTGTAGCTGCAATATTGTGTCTCCATAAGGGACAGTAGGCGGAACCAAACACATGATTTTTGGGGGGCAAATGTTAGGATTAAAAATGGCTAATTTATTTTTGATGTCTTGTCTTAATGTGAGTGGTTTTAGTAATTTTCAGACACACCTTGCAAATGTGTTATAATGAGTTGGCACTCGGCCTTTTGAAGGTCATAAGCTTCGTTCGGCGTGACTGTTCGGACTGATAAAGTGTAGGAAATGCCTTGAGTGCAGAGGGCATAATGCAAACACGCTTACACACACATAGGATATGATTAGAATAAGTCCCTGGGACATTCTGAATATTCTTAAAAATTCTGAATCACTAGAAGGTCAGTAGATAACAACATTAGGTTATTAGGGGTAGGAAGAGAGGTGTTTTGGTTTTCTGTCTCTTACAGAGAAAGGAACAGACACCAGACGAGGTCACAGATATGCGAGGATCCTTCGCAGCAGAGATAGACACAGTGACTGCCGAGACACCAACTGGGTCCAAGTGTCATGGCGTTTGGGCTCCAGCTAGTCACCTCAGAGGATGGATCCCATAAACACAGCAATAACCATGAAGGGGTTGGCGGAAATCCAGGAACACCAGACCAACGAGGTTCGAGAGGCTCTTGGGCAAAAGGGGGATGCCTTCCTGATCTTTTTCTGGAGGACACACTTGACCCGAGGATACACAGATCGTTGTTTGAAATCGGGGCAGAATAATCCCCTGATCTGTGCAACGACTGAAGGGTTGTCTCACCCCTGAGGTTGAAGAAAGGAGAGCAGAGGATCACCCAACTGGACGGCACTGGTAGCTGCAGCAATAAAATAAAGGCTAAAAGCTCCTTGGACAGAGGTTCTAGTCTGAGTATGTCTGAAGGGTATAAGGTAGCACCAAATAAAGCTGTGGGAGAACTGGGGAGTGTCATCTGTAACTGCTATTATTGGAATAATAGTTTTTCTTATATCTGAACTGCGCAAACATAGAGGTCATCTCACATATTGTTCGCCCATCAGGGGGACAAAGGTCCTCAGGAGTGAGAAGAGATGAACCCGGTCACACTGGATTACAGGGTGTTGGTGAGCTCATTATTCTAATGAGCTCATCAGGGGGAATTGTTAGATTATAATATTATTTTATGCCATGTTATACCCCTAACTAAAGATTGTGAATTATTATGTAGTTTTAGTTTGCATTATTCTCCTGAATTAGAAGAAGCTGATAACTATTGCATTTGTTAAACTGATTTGCATTAAAGTAGACTGCTGATTTATTGTGGATGAATGATATTGTTTTATGATGTTATAAGAAATACTGTTTGAAGAAAGTCATCGCCTTATTTGTCTGATTAGAAGAGAACAGAATATGCTGGAGTTTTCTGCCCCATCTCAGCAGGAGCAGATAAACGGGGAGCCAAGGTCGTAGCTTAGGCGCCGTGTGAGAGAAAGCATGTGAATGTTTAGGCTTTTATGATAAGGTGGAAGAACCAGAGGCTATAAGAGTTTGATCAATGCTCCACCATTTTGAGATTTGAGGCTGTCTGCATACAGTGTCCATCTCCCACGTGTGTGACTATTAAAATCATCGTTTGACTTAACCCGGCCGGACCAGTGTTGTTATTGTGGTTTTTCCTCGTCTCCATCCCCAATTTTGAACTCGTAACAATAGCGCCGAAAATATGACTCGCAGCTCGAGCTCGACACAGCGTCTGTAACATCAGACTGACATCCAGCTAACCACAGCTAAAAGATATTTAGAGAAAACTTATCGTTTCCTCAGGTTACGCGAGCTGAGTTTTTTCACACTGAAAAGTTGTTGTTTTGGCTCTCACTGAAGACACTGACACTGAAGACATAGCTGTTCTTTTGTGCTGCTTTTAAGCAAAACATCCTTTGTATGTAAGGCCAAGGGTGTTCATCCTCTTCAGCTCTAGCGTAGACGACTGGCTTTGCCATGTTTTTAATGTTTCTTCTTTCTCTGTGTCCGCTACTTTGAAACGCTTGGGCCGCTCTGCCCGCCACAGTTTCAAACTGGTCATGTGACTGCATGGCCACATCTCATTGGTAAAAAAGTTACCGGAAACTCCACTGGCGGCATGTTATCTAATGTGTTAAACTAATTAATTTTTAAAAAGTAACGAGTCGAATTTTGTAAATGTAGCGTAGTAAAAGTACCTTTTCTTCTTCACAAATGTACTCAAGTAAAAGTAAAAAGTGCAAAAAAGGTACTTTAAAAGTAAATTTTTTTTCAAAAACTTAGTCAAGTAAATGTAACGGAGTAAATGTAACTCATTACTACCCACCTCTGCTGACACTCCTAGGTCAACTGACATAATTTCACCTGCTAAATACACAGAAAATCTTGTTAAAAGCCACACAGTTTTGCACCACATTGATATTCTCATTAAGCCCTTTCCAAACACATTATAACAATCTGTCCTCACTAAATTCTAAATTTATTTTCCAAATCTGGACTACTGCACTTAGTCACAGACCTGACCACTTTATTTAATTGTCCTGTATTTTACCAAGCCATTCTTCTCACACAGTCACAGTGTTTCTTTCAGTGCAAGCCTCACTCATACAGTCAGACAGGAAACTTAAGTTCTTGTTTTTTCTTTTCCTGTCCCCAGTCATTCACCTAATTTGCATACTGAGTCATATTTCAAGAAGTTGCCTTGACAAGGGAAATGCATATTTAAAACATTACCACATTATTCAATTATTTTTATTTTCTTCCTAGAGTAATCACTTGTTTTGATCAATCTGTACAGGAGCATTTCTAATTCACTAATCTAAAAAGTACTTTAAGCTTTTATCACTTTTTCCTTTTCACAAGAATCACTCTATTGTCATGGAACTTCCCTGAGTTATTCCTCAACTTCAGGCTTTAAGTGTGTTAAATTCACACTATTTTAACACTGATGAAAGATAACAAGCTGATTTTCATTGCATGTGTGTGTGTTATTAGTCAGGTTTAATCGATGTCTGTGCAGTGGAGCTGCAGATCCACCAGGGCATGTTCTCAAAGCTGCCTTTCCTACACATTTCTCTGCTATAGTTTGATCATTTTTTAACTACTTTGCTATGAGTCCAATGGTCTTTGTATCACTTCTTCATCACACTAAGCGACTTGGACAAGATGATAAACAGACTCACATGCTGAAGATGTTGTCTAATCTTCATCAGCTCTCTTGTGTTTGTGTTAGTAGGGTTAATACATTTTCTGTTTGTGTGTGTGATTTTGTATGTTTCTTTTTGCAGTGTTTCAGACTCCTTCACAATTTTCCCACTTAAGCAGTCAGTTTTGTTTTTCCCAGGTTTGCTAACCCAAATTTTGATTTCCCACATTGAATAACAGCACTCCTCTGTGTTCTCCCCTACTCACTTTGTTGTCCTCTCCCACTTCAACAGTCCAATAGCAGGCAGTTCTCATTCCGCTTTGTCCTGCATTCTCCACTGTCTCTCTTTAACTGCCATGTTATTGCTCTTTGGAACTGCATTCCTTGTCTTCAGGGACGAGTGAGAGCTTGCTGGTGAGGTTGAGAGACACATGGCGCTGTAAACAGTTCAGCCAGAAACTTGGCCTGAACGTTTCCAGTGATGTTAACCTATAACTTTCTTCCAACTGCTGCATGTGGAAAATTGATCCAGGTCTGCTTTTCACCTAAAAGTGACAAAACTAAGACATTTTCATTATTATCATCACTGCTTAAACAACACACTTCTCTCTCTCCGGGCAGAAACACCAATTTATGTCATGTATTTTCATTCATGAATGTAAGCTGGTCTTCATTGCCTTGATGTGTTTTTATAATCAGGTGTAATTCATGCCTCTTTGCACTGAGCTGTGGATTCAAACTGTCTCACTTCTGCTTCTCTCCAAAAATAATTTCACATGTAACAATTTGTGTATGTGTGGTTTCTATTCATTCATGTAATTGTTAGTTTATGTATTTCTTTCTCTCTCTCTCTCTTTTTTAAATGTACCTTTCTGTTATGATGCTTTGGACACATCTAAACCTCCACCAGTTCAGCCTCA
This sequence comes from Astatotilapia calliptera, assembly GCF_964374335.1. NCBI lineage: Eukaryota > Metazoa > Chordata > Actinopteri > Cichliformes > Cichlidae > Astatotilapia > Astatotilapia calliptera. The sequence goes on from NC_137430.1 coordinate 1,071,373, forward strand.
ATTTTCAATCCAATTCCCCATACGCTCTCACTCGAACTCGTCCGGGCTTGACCTCTCACTGGTCCCTGTCCCTCTTCTCACAGTTTCCTGTGTGCCCTTCAAATCTCCAACAAACACAGGCCCAACTCAGCTGTTTCTTCTTCTCTGTTTCTTTCATGTAGGTTAACTCCCAGCAAGGCAAATATCACGTCCAGTGCCTTCAAACAGTCATGTCACTTGTCAAGTTCCCAGCTTGTAATCCAAAGCTCATGTTGCCTCAGTGGTATTCATACATGCTGCTGCTTGACCCTTCAGTGTTATAGGCCAGTTGCACTGTCCCTATTTGCCTCCAACTCTCTCAACAACACCAACGACCAGGACCACGATCTTCCCCAGTCCCCCAAACCCCTGACAGGCCATCACCCCCATCACCCTCCTCCCCCTCCCTTTCTCCCTCCTCCCCACACCTGAAATTCACTGAAGAGATGATGGAGCGGGTCAATGCTGGGCTCAGATCTACCCCCCGTCCCAATCCCTTTTTGTCCCACATAAACCCCCCAACAAAGCAGCCAAAGGTTCGCCACCGAGCCCCACCCTCAACAGAGCAATCGAAGTCACATTGCCCAGCCTCGCCCCCCTTAGTTCCTCCTTACCACCTTCATGCTTTGTCTCCCCAGTCTGATGTGTGATGTGTGGAGGGTCCGGGCTGTGAGGATTATGGCAGTGGTGACTTTTCCCAGGAGAAGCTGGGACCCTGTTTAGTAGAAGGTTTTAAAATCTCTGTACTTTTAGGTGACAGAAGGAGACATGTGGCCTGGTCAAAACACAGAGAGCGGCACACTAAAAGATCTTTAAACATAGTAAACATACCTTGTGTGCCACAGACTGCTCCCAAACACGAGGGGACAAGTAATACCTCTGAAACACTTAAGTTGGCTTTATTAAACATTAGATCTCTAGCTGGGAAAACATTTTTAATTAATGATTTAATCACTGAGCACAGCCTTGATTTTATGTTTTTAACTGAAACTTGGTTGGACCAAAGTAACAGTGGAGCTGTTCTCATCGAGACGACCCCTCCTAACTACAGTTTTATCAGTGAGGTCAGGGTGAGCAGGAGAGGAGGAGGGGTCGCTGTCTTATTTAATGAATCATTTCAATGTAAGCAGCTATCTCCTGGAAGTTTTCAGTCTTTTGAATATGTGGCTTTTCAGCTGAAGGCCCCATCCAAAGTTGTTTCTTAATGTTTACAGGCCTCCCAAATACTGCAAAGACTTTTTTAATGACCTCAGTGAACTGCTGTCTGTGATCTGTGTTGATTTTGACTGTGTAATTATTGCTGGGGATTTTAACATTCATGTGGACAACCCTCAGGACAAAGGGACTAAAGACCTGAGTAACACTCTGGGCAACTTTGGGCTGACTCAGCATGTAACAGAGGCCACACATAATAGAGGACACACTCTTGACCTACTGATCTCCAAGAGCCTGAGCATTTCAAAGGTTACTGTGTCTGATCAAATCAAATCAAATCACTTTTTATTGTCACATCACATGTGCAGGCACACTGGCACAGCACATGCGAGTGAAATTCTTGTGTGCGAGCCCCACAAGCAACAGAGATGTGCAAACACAACAACACAAACGAGCAAAATACAAGAATGGCCAACCTGAAACTAATAAATATATGTACAATATATAATAGTGTATGCATTTCTGGATGTGTATACTAAATATTTTCCTACGTGTGTGTGTGTGTGTGTGTGTGTGTGTGTGTGTGTGTGTGTGTGTGTGTGTGTATACACATTTTTACAAATTAAATAGTAAAAAAAATAAATAAATAAAAAAAATAAATAAATAAAAATAATAATAATAATAATAATAAAATATATAAAATATACAGAGTTGAATATGTGCAAAACAAGTGGCATTTATATACAGTGTGGAGTGCATAATGTTGAAGTTCCAGTAGTGAAGCTGAGGTGTCTATGACGTGTTCAGCAGTCTGATGGCCTGATGGAAAAAGCTGTCTCTCAGTCTGCTGGTACGGGACCGGATGCTGCAGAACCTCCTTCCTGATGGAAGCAGTCTGAACAGTTTATGGCTGGGGTGACTGGAGTCCTTGATGATCCTCCCCGCTTTCCTCAGGCACCGCTTCCTGTAGATGTCTTGGAGGGAGGGAAGCTCACCTCCAATTATCCGTTCAGAGCACCGCACTACTCGCTGGAGAGCTTTGCAGTTGTAGGCGGTGCTGTTGCCATACCAGGTGGTGATGCATCCAGTGAGGATGCTCTCAATGGCACAGTGATAGAAGGTCCTGAGGATGCGGGGGCTCATGCCGAATCTTTTCAGTCTCCTGAGAAAGAAGAGGCGCTGCTGCGCCTTCTTCACTGTTTTGTTTGTGTGTACTGACCACGTAAGATCCTCAGCCAGATGTACACCAAGGAACCGGAAGCTGCTCACTCTCTCCACAGCAGCGCCGTTGATGGTGATGTGGGCGTGTCTGATCATTACTGTGTTTTCTTTGAAAGTAAAATCTCAGCCCACACAAATATATCAACAGCAGTGATCACAAAACGGCGTATAACTGAAGACAGTAGTGAGATCTTTAACCAGGTCTTCCCATTAACACCTGACCTGTCCAGAGGTTCAGTCAATGAGCTCGTCAATAGCTTTAATGCAAAAATGTTAAATGTAATGGATACTATTGCTCCCATTAAGGTGAAGGTTATCTCTGGAAGGAAAAAGTCTCCATGGAGAAACTCCACACTGGTGAAAAATGAAAAAAGAGAGTGTAGGAAAGCTGAGCGCAGATGGAGAAAAACAAACCTCCAGGTTCATTATGACATTTATAAAGAGAAACTTCACAATTATAATTTACAACTGAGGAGTGCAAGAAGGTCCTACTTCTCTGACATCGTCACTAAAAACAGCCATAATGCTCGGGTCTTATTTTCTACAGTTGACAGGCTAACAAACCCTCCTGTGTCAGTGGCAGCTGAACTTCATTCGACCATGGCCTGCAATGACTTTGCCAAATTCTTCACAGAAAAAATCCAAAAGATTAGACCAGCAATTGGTACATCAACAGCATATTCAGGATATGTACTGTGTCCACCAAAAAACTGTTTAAACACCATGAAACAGTTTCAACCTATTAACAGCAAAGACCTGGAGGACATCTTAGGTCAACTGAACTCCTCCTCCTGCTGTTTAGATGTCCTGCCAACAAGTTTTTTCAAAAAGGTCTCAAAGACTTTGGAGTCAGACCTGTTACAGATCGTCAACTTTTCTTTATTATCAGGTGTGTTTCCAGAATCACTAAAAACTGCTGTAATCAAACCTATACTGAAAAAGGACAATCTTGACAAGACACAAATGAACAACTACAGGCCGATCTCAAATCTCCCGTTTTTAAGTAAGATCATTGAAAAAGCAGTTTCTCAACAGCTCAGTTACTTCTTAAAACAGAATAATTGCTACGATGCCTTCCAGTCAGGTTTTAGACAGAACCACAGCACTGAAACCGCTCTGACCAAAGTGTTTAATGACATATGTCTGAATACAGACAGTGGAACAATGTCAGTCTTAGTTTTACTGGATCTCAGTGCAGCATTTGATACAGTTGACCACAACATATTACTCAAACGACTGGAGAACTGGGCAGGTCTTTCAGGAACTGTACTAAACTGGTTCAAAACATACTTAGAAAACAGGAAATACTTTGTATCAATAGGTAACTTCACATCCGAGCAGACAAGTATCACATGTGGAGTTCCCCAAGGTTCCATCTTGGGACCCCCTCTGTTTAACATTTACATGTTCCCACTGGCACAGATTATAAACAACAACAAAATAAACTATCACAGCTATGCAGATGACACACAAATATATATCACAATGTCACCAGGAGACCGAGGCCCTGTACAGGCTCTTGGTAAATGCATTGAGGAAATCAATGACTGGTTGTGCCACAATTTTCTCCAGCTAAACAAAAACAAAACTGAGGTAATAGTCTTTGGCGCCAAAGAAAAACGATTACAGGTCACCAGAGAACTTCAATCTATACATCTAAAAACCACAAACCAGGCGAGAAATTTGGGTGTAGTGATGGATGCAGACCTAAACTTAGAAAAACACATTAAGACAATAACAAAGTCAGCTTACTATCACCTCAAGAATATTTCAAGGATAAAAGATCTGATGTCTCAACAGGACCTGGAAAAACTAGTCCATGCATTCATCTTTAGTAGGCTTGATTACTGTAACAGCATCTTTACAGGTCTACCTAAAAAACCAGTCAGACAACTACAGCTCATTCAGAACTCTGCTGCTCGAGTCCTCACTAAGACCAAAAAAGTGGACCACATCAGTCCAGCTCTGAGGACTTTACACTGGCTGCCTGTCCGTCAGAGGATAGACTTTAAAGTTCTGATGCTGGTCTATAAAGCTCTGAATGGTTTAGGACCAAAATACATCAGTGACCTCCTGACCCAGTATGAACCTTCCAGATCCCTCAGGTCATCTGGATCCGGTCTTTTATCAGTTCCCAGAGTCAGAACCAGACACGGAGAAGCTGCATTCAGCTTTTATGCTCCTTATATCTGGAACAAACTCCCAGAAAGCCTCAGATCAGCTGAAACACTCAGTTTATTTAAATCCAGGTTGAAGACTCACCTGTTCTCAGCTGCATTTGAATAAAGCACCAAATCCACACTTTTAAGCTTAAATTTCAAAACTTACACTAACTACTGATTTTATCTACTGTTCTGCTTTTATCTTTTTTGATTTTATATACTGTTTTGTTTGTTTGTTTGTTTGTTTGTTTGTTAAGTGGGTTTAGAGCTCTGGGTAGCTCCCCAGCTGGGTCTAGACTGGGTCTAGAGAGTATTTTAAATTCAGGGAATTTAAAATAGAAAGTAGCTCGTCCACAGAAGGACTGGTAGCTCCCCTTACAATAAGGGTTCAGATCGCGCGAACAGGTGTGAAATGTGTGTGTTTAGTTCGTTTGTTTGTTTGCTTGTTTTAATCAATTTTAAATCATACTGAACAGGATGGAGGTGGACCCCTGCCTGGTGGCTTGGATCTCCGACTACCTCACCGACAGACCACAGTACGTCAGGCTGAAGGACATCACGTCTGACACTGTGGTCAGCAGCACAGGAGCACCACAGGGAACTGTGCTGTCCCCTCTTCTCCTCACCCTGTACACCTCTGACTTCTGCTACAACTCTGAATTATGCCATATTCAGAAGTTTGCAGATGACACGGCCATCATGGGGTGTATCTGGGATGATCAGGAAGAGGAGTACAGAAGTCTGGTGAGGAACTTTGTCGCATGGAGTCACACAAACCACCTGCAACTCAACACCTCAAAGACTAAGGAACTGGTTGTGGACTTCGGGAGGTCCAGAGAAGGTCCACTGCCGGTTCAGATAGAGGGGGAGGAGGTGGAGGTGGTCAACAAGTACAAGTACCCCGGGCTGTGGGTGGACAATAAACTGGACTGGTCATGCAACACAGAGCACCTGTATAAAAAAGCCCAAAGCCGACTGTACTTCCTCAGGAGGCTGAGGTCTTTTAACATCTGCAGGAAGCTCCTGAGGATGTTTTACCAGTCGGTGGTTGCTGGAGTACTTTTCTATGCTGTGGTGTGCTGGGGGAGCAGCACAGCAAAGAAGGACTCATCCAGGCTGGAGAAACTGATCAGGAGGGCTAGCTCTGTGGTCGGCATGAAGCTGGACACTCTGGTGACAGTGGCAGAGAAAAGGACACTAAAAAAGCTGCTGGACATTATGAACAATGCTGGGCATCCTCTGCACACGGCCATAAACAACCAGAGGACTCTGTTCAGTGACAGGTTGCTTCTCCCCAAGACAAGAACTAACAGACTTAAAAACTCCTTTGTCCCACACGCCATCAAACTGTTTAACTCCTCTCTGGAGGGGAGAGGGAGGGGAAACAGGAGGACAAAGGAGGGGGGAACAACTAAGCTGTAGTGCCTCTTCACCTCACTGTGCAATACCTTTTGTGCAATACTTTTGTAAATAGTCAACGGTGCAATAGACCTCAATACTTGAAATGTGCAATTCACTTGTATTTTAATTTTTATTCCTATTTATTCTATTTATCCCCTTCGTATATTTTATTTATATATGTCTCTGTATTTATATATATGTGTGTGTGTATATATATATATATATATATATATATATATATATATATATATATATATATATATATATATATATGTATGTGTGTGTGTATATATATATATATATATATATATATATATATATATATATATATATATATATATATATATATATATATATATGTATGTGTGTGTGTATATATATATATATACATATATATATATATATATATATATATATGTATATATATATATATATATATATATATATATATATATATATATATATATAATATTCTGTAACTGTAACTTCTGTCGGTGCTGTGCTTTTGGAAACCGAATTTCCCAGAGGAACCCACCCGAGGGATTAATAAAGTTTCATCTTATCTTATCTTATCTTATCTTATCTTATCTTATCTTATCTTATCTTATCTTAACTTATCAATGATTCAAACCATTTCACAGCATGCATCCTTTCATTTCAACATACACTCTCAGCATTCTTCAAACCTTAAACTCACTGCAAATTGCAAAATTCTTTTAAATGCCAAAAATACTTATTTTGCATTACAAAGACAGTCGAATGCCAGATACATTTTAAGACAAAAACCTGCAAACTTTTGACAAATTATTGCAGCGTCCACCTGGAATCTGACCTACTCTGAGCAACTGTCCCAGTGAGAAAAATAGCAGGCAATGATGCGAAAATGACTTGATGAAAAAAATATTTGTTTAAAGCTGACAGCTATACTGACGGCTCTCTGTTTTGTTGTTCTTCATATTTTTTGACTGAATATGTCACCGAAAAAAGAAGTTTTAAAATGATTCTGATTTTGACATCTGACATTCTTCAGAGATTCATCAAAATATACAGCAGTGTGCAACCGTTTTAGGCAGATAGAGAAAAATGCTGTAAACAAAGAATGCTTTCAGAGATATGAATGAAACTATATAGAGGAGTACCCAGAATGCTAATCACACACCTTTTGACTAGGTGTTTCTGTACATATTAGCACATGCCTTTCATTTGTTTTTACAAAAACAAAATATGCATGAAGGGTGGAATGACTGCTGAATGATCAGAATGCGAGAAAAATCTAATCAAGTTCTGTTGATGCAGCCAGGGATGTACTTAAAAATGTAAACTCTGCAATATCACAACTATTTTACAACATACTGGCTCAAACGACACATTTGACCTCTAAAGACGTGTAACAGGAAAGAAGCATGTTACATATTTTAATAGGAGGCGTTGGGCTGCATCCTGCGGGGCCTTGCTGCAGCTTCAGCTGTGTCTGCCTCTGTTTGTGATGTTTTTAAAGAATGTTGTATAAAAAAGCAACATGCATGAGGGCAGAATGAAAAAAGATAAGAAAAGAAAGTGTGCATCACCCAGCAAAGCAGAGGTCCAGAAACACATCTCGCTGAAGGGAAGTCGGGGATTTGTCTGATGTGCGTAAAGCTAGCTTGTGCGCCCCACAAAATTTAACACAGTCCCCAATAATTGATAGTGAATGCATGTTTTTTTTATCTTTTTTACCAGCTCGTTGTGTCTCTGTAAAGCAATGTGTCCTTCATCCAGTTGACAGGCGCTGTTAACTTTACCACACATTGATAGCTTCATACTATTTCCAGTGTGACTTGTGCTGAATTTGTGTTTCCTAATTTTGTCAGATAAATGCTTCAAATCCACAATTCCTTGTTGAGTCCAAGCTGTGTCTCCTCCAAAAAGCAGGCTTGGGAAACAGTAAAGGGAATTCCTACTTACACTTGCCGTTAGCTAGTCCTGTAATTTAAACCACGTAGCACAAAATTAATTCTGTCGTTTGTCCCGTTATTTGAACATCGTTTGGATGATGTGGTCCCAGTCTCTTAACTTTTCCCTTCAAAGATATAGAAGAAAATGTTCGACAAAGTAAATAATCTGCTTTGTTCATGCTAATGCTCGCTGCTGCAATTCAATTTGCCTCCAACAGGACGCTGCTTCTTCCTGGAAGCGGACGCAAGGGGAGATGAGGCTGCAGGAGGCGAGGGTAACATGGCAGCGAACTCCTCGTCATCTGCCCGCATCCTTCTCAGAAATGATGTTTGGAACAACCGACCAGCCATGTTCCTTCAAAAACTGTGTGACAGTGTACCTTGAAAAATTGATGCTGTTCTGAAGGCAAAGGGTGGTCACACCAAATATTGATTTGATTTAGATTTCTCTTTTGCTCATTCACTTTGTAGCCCTGTCTAAAATTATTCGATTCGAGTCTAAAGGAAAACAAGCAGTTCATGGTGATAAAAGTGGTTAAAATATATAGTTGATAGGGTACTTTATTTAGAGCAGTGGTTCTTAACCTTGTTGGCGGTACCGAACCCCACCAGTTTCATATGCACATTCACTGAACCCCTCTTTAGTGAAAAATAAAATATGATTTTTTTCAAATTCAAGACATAGATATGTTTTTTATTGGTGCACAAAATGAGCGGTGCATGTCACGGTGGAGGCTCTGCCGAACCCCTGAGACCGACTCACCGAACCCCTAGGGTTCGATCGAACCCAGGTTAAGAACCACTGATTTAGAGTTAGAAGTTCAATAAATCTCATGATTTAATGTTCATTTATTGTGCAGGACCAATACGTTGGGGTGTAACCTAGTTTGTTTATCAATCTAATCTCAGTCATCTTAACTCTGTATTGTACGGAGCCCTGCAAGTGACATAAAAAAAAAAAAGATGAACTTTTGCAATATCCCAAGTTACTTTTGTGAGCTCTTGCAAAAGATCCTGCTACTTTTTGATAGCAGTTCTGTTTCTGTCCATTCATGAATCTGAAGGGTCCACAGAGTAGACATGGAGGAGTATTTAGAGCGTTTCCTGCGGTCAAGAGAGGACCCACAAGAGGAAAACATACACATGCAACAAGACAAATTACATATAAAATTCAGTAAGTGAAAGAACAAGATAGCATAAAACACTGGGGTTGAGAAGGCGAGTAACTTGTTGAGAAACAGAAGTGGCATATGCAAGCCTTTAGTGTTAACTCTTGTAATTATGTTCAGGTTCATTAAACACAACTCATTAAGTGCACATATGTTTTGAAATGTCATATTGTTATCTGGCTGTGCCATTACCATGGTAACATGGGTGCCATGGCACGAATCTTACTTCATGAAATAGTTTTTAGTAACGTGATATATAAATATCTACTACTACTACTACTACTACTACTACTATACTACTACAGCAACAGTAAATTAATAAGACAGAAAGTGGCAAAGTAACTTTTGACAGTGATCATGAACAGTAATCAAGAACTATTTCTAATACAGTTAGAAACAGAATTTCTAATACTTGATTTCATTAATGGCATTTGTCTAATGTTTTATGTCTGCAGGTGGATAAGGCAGTGCTATCCGTCATGACCGATGGACAAGTGGCAAAATACGAAGCTACATATGGTGACAGCAGCTGTCCTATCCTTCTATCAACAAACTAAGTACAGCGCAGATAAAGAGACTGTTCTTCAGAACCTAAAAGATAAAACTGCAGCACGGAAAGTAAGATCAAAAACCAAGGAGTGGTCCATCAGGTGCGTTGAAGGGATGGCAAGATGGAGAAATACAGCAGAGAAGACCTGCAGAAAAATTTTAATTGGATGGTTTCATTTAAGCAGTAATGAATACCATCAAGTGAGAACCAGAAATGGTGGAGGAACAATACATGCAACAGTGGAAAAATCTCCAACTGCAGCTCAGATTTTGGAAATGAGAAGGGACCTGTTTTTTCCAGATGGGAACTCACCAAAAGGGAGAGTTGAAGATTTCATCATTGACATAAAAAAATTAAATAAAAATCAAACTTTCTCCAAATGAATCCCAAATACCACTAAATACTGAAAATAAATCCATTAATCTGAAACAATGTACAAAATAATGAAAAATAGTTTCTCTCATTGAACAAAAAGGACATTTATCCAAAACCTCAGTCTTAATGATGGACATGAAAGCATTAACTGCAATGACACCATGTAAAATCGCCAGTGTTCTTAGTCAATGGTGGCTTGTATAGCAATCCCCATACAGGTTTCACATCAAAACCAAGTTTAAAATGATCTCTCCAAGGCATATCATTTTTACCTTTTAATTCTGCTTTGTTCAGAGCCCTAACGGATCTTTTATACAATACCTTCCCATTCACCGAATCCAGTGGTGTCCATTGATATTTCTCCGTCCCCAAAAAAGGACCCGGGCTTTCAAAGTCCTTAAACTGCGGCCTAGTGCACAATCTAAAGAAACTGTCTGTTTTATCAGGTATTCAGTCCAATAGCCCATCCATTTTGTTTCTAATGTCTCTGTAAAGCACTTTGAATCACCTTGTTGTTGAATTGTGCTATACAAATAAACTTGCCTTGCCAACTTGCCTTGCCATTCAAGTCTTTTATCATCTTCTGATAGCACTTGCTTGAATTTTGTCAACATCAAGCCAACAATTCAGAGAGAGCGAACCTCCAGTCTTCGTGCCAAGGAGACAACATCTTCCATTTTGGCTCCAACAGGTTCAAGCAAATGCCTTACAGTGCTAACTCCCTTTTTCATCAGTAGCTCCCATATCATTGCCACATCATCCCAGAATGAACCTAAACGAGACCCGTTGAGAATAGGTTCCATTAATAGCCAATGCAAGGATGTAGATTTTCCAAGTCTCTCTGATTCCATCAACCTCCAAGCTTTTAACACATTGTGACACTCGACCCACAGACACACTTTGGCATTGTCAGTTTAACAGGGGTTTTATTTACAAGTGTGATTTCTCCACGGCTTCTGGTTCCTGCCACGGACGCAGCCACTCCGTCACTCCAGTTTTCTCTCCCAGCTCCTTCTTACTGTAAGACATAAGAAGAGTCTCTCCTCAGTTCCGTGCACCTGTTCCTCCCCGCCTCCGTGCTACCCTGTGAGGTCACTGCGTCCCCCCTCCTCTGCAGCATGCTCAAGACCACACCTCCACCACACACACTAACATAGAAAGGTGACAAATATTTTACACCATTCCTTGAATGTTCAAAAACAAAGGTTTACCGAACCCCAAAGCAGCCTAAGCAGAGAAGCCCAGACCTCCCTCTCCACAGCCACCTCCTCCAGCTTATCCGTGTCATGGTCCTGAGTCTGAGTTTCCTTATGCTTTTGTTCATTCCGAGTGTGTATTCTGTTGTGATTTTGCCATTTTGTTAGGTTTCTGTTCTTTGCCTGCCTGCTCCCACTTCTCTGTGTTCCCTCTGTCTGTCCATGGTGTTATTGTGTCTACTCATGAGTCTGCCGGTCAAGTTCAGTGTCCTGTCTGGTTCTCTGTCTGTTAGTTTCCTGTTTTATTCTGAAAGTTCATGTCTCATGTCAGTATGTTCAGTTTTACCACTCCCCTGTCTCGTTAGCCTAATTTCTCCCAGCTGTGTCTCCCTCCTGTGGCCCATTCCCTGATTACTCCCTGTCATGGTCCTGGGCCATGTGGGCCCAGTATTCTCAGTTCCTTGTATTTTTGTATTTCGTTCCTTATTTAGGTCATGTTTCCTGAGTTGTCCTGTTATTTTGTTCCTTATTTGACTTCCCCTTGTGACTCTTATCCCTTGTGTGCCCCTCTATGTATCTGTGAGCCCTCATCTCCCCTCGTGTTTCATTTCCATGTTTCCCCAGCCCACTATGCCCGTGCTCTCTCTCTCCTCCTGTTTGCACCTCTGTGTACTTCCTGTTTTACTTTGACAGTCTCCCGTCAGTGTTGTTTACTCCTGCCATGTCTTGTTATGTTTATCTGTGTCAGCTGTGTTCCCATGTGTGGCCACTTCCCCTGATCATCCCTCTTGTGTATTTAGTCATGTAGTCTGTGTCGCGTCGTCTGTGTTTCCACCCTCTATGTTTCCATGCCCGGTCTATTGCATTCTTAGTCATAGCTTTACCTTAGTTATTCCCAGTTTAGGTTTCTGTTTAGCCACGCTATCCCTGCTGTATTTGTATACCTTGTCATCAGCCACAATAAAAGGCTCGCTTTTGTTTAAAGTTCACTCCCGTCTGCTCACCTGTGTTCGCACCTGGGTCCACCATACACACCACCGCACGGTCTGTCACAGCGGACCGTGACAACTCCCCGTGTATTTAAGCCCTGTGTTTTCCTGTGCTCTCTGTCCGTCTGCATCATTCTGTGTAACCCGGTGTTCAGTCTGCGTCTCTCATTGTGCATTTTGTTCCTCCTCCCGTGCGTGTTTGGTTTAAGTTGAGTTCTTTAGTTTTCCCCAGTTTAGGTTGGTTTACTCCCCGCTCTGCTCCTCCTGTTTTTGTCACCTTATCACCTCTCCAAATAAACATTCACTCGCACCCCAGTCAGTGCCTGCATCTTGGATCCTTTTCTCAATACACCACACGACTACTGTGCAGCCGTGAAAGTACGCATCATTCAATCAATATCAACTCCTGTTACATACTTTGTATGCAAAACACAACTGAGTGGAGAAGGAGTACATAAACCATTACCAGGGAACCAAGCAACTTACCAGATTTGGCATGTCTAAAAACCGTGGGTACTCTCCGAATATTCCAGGCTCTGCGACTGGTGTATGTTTCTTCCATGCCTGACATGATAATTGGAAGGTTCTCAGCTGAGGGCCGCAATCATTTGATCAGGGTGACCCACTCATCTGTGCTGCTGGTATTCCTCTTGCCTGAGCTTCTTGTCTTCACCACAGTCATCTGTCACTTTTCGCTTCTTATAACGTCTCTGCCCCTGGTCGATATTCCGTCTAAGGTTGCGCAGTTTAGTCTCTAGGAATCCACAATGAGTGGATCACATTACATTAAAAAATGTTTTATTTGTTGAAATTAATGAGGAAAGAATTATGGAAAACAAACAATAACTCCATCCATCCATCTTCAGCCACTTTATCCGAGGCCGGGTCGCGGGGGCAGCAGCCTAAGCAAAGAGGCCCAGACCTCCCTCTCCCCAGCCACCTCCTCCAGCTTATCCGGGGGAACACCAAGGCGTTCCCAGGCCAGCCGAGAGGTATAATCTGTCCTGGGTCTGCCCCGGGGCCTCCTCCCGGTGGGACATGTCCGGAACACCTCACCCAGGAGGTGCCCAGGAGGCAGATGCCCGAACCACCTCAGCTGGCTTCTTTCGATGTGGAGGGGCAGCGGCTCTACTCTGAGCCCCTCCCGGATGGCTGAACTTCTCACCCTATCTCTAAGGGAGAGACCAGCCACCCTTCAGAGGAAGCTCATTTCCGCCACTTGAATCCACGATCTCGTTCTTTCGGTCACTACCCACATCACTGCGGCCGCAGCACCAATCTGTCTGTCAATTTCCAGCTCCCTTCTCCCATCACTCGCGAACAAGACCCTGAGATACTTGAACTCCTCCACTTGGGGCAGGTACTCGTCCCCGACCCGGAGTGGGAACTCCACCCTTTTCCAGCTGAGAACCATGGCCTCAGATTTGGAGGTGCTGATCCTCATTCCTGCTTCGGCTGCGAACCGTTCCAGTGCTAGCTGGAGGCCATCACCTGATGACGCCAACAGAACCACATCATCCGTGAAAAGCAGAGATGAGATTCTGAGGCCAACGAAGTGAAAGCCCTCCGCCACTTGGCTGCACCTAGAAATCCTGTCCATAAAAATTATGAACAGAATCGGTAACAAAGTGCAGCCCTGGCGGAGCCCATCACCCACCGGGAATGAGTCTGACATATTGCCGGCAATGCGAACCAAGCTCTTGCAACGGTTGTATAGGGATTGAATGGCCCGTAGCAATGGGCCAGACACCCCATACTCCCGCAGCACCTCCCACAGGACACCCCGAAGGACACAGTCGAATGCCTTCTCCAAGTCCACAAAACACATGTAGACTGGTTGGGCAAACTCCCATGCGCCCTTAAGTATCCTTGAGAGGATAAAGAGCTGGTCCAGTGTTCCGCGACCAGGACAAAAACCGCATTGTTCCTCCTGGATCTGAGGTTCGACTAGCGGACGAACTCTCCTTTCCAGCACCCTGGCATAGACTTTCCCAGGGAGGCTGAGGAGTGTGATTCCCCTGTAGTTGGAACACACCCTCCGGTCCCCCTTCTTAAAGATGGAGACCCCCACCCCGGTCTGCCAGTCCAGGGGTACTGCCCCGGATCTCCACGCAACATTTTAGAGGCTTCTCAACCAGGACAGCCCTACAACATCCAGAGCCTTCAGGAACTCGGGGCAGACCCTAACCCTAACCCACACCAGGGGCTCCGCCACCAAGGAGTTGTTTAACTGCCTCAGTGACCTCCCCCCCAGAAATTGGCGGGTAATCCCCCTCATCCCCAGCCTCTGCTTCCTACTCGGAAGACGTGTCAGTGGGATCAAGGAGGTCCTCCAAGTATTCCTTCCACCACCCGACAATTTTCTCAGTCGAAGTCAGCAGTGCTCCGCCAGCACTATACACAATGCAGGTAGATCACCGCTTTCCCCTCCTGAGACGTCTGACGGTTTGCCAGAATCTCTCGAGGCAGTCTGAAAGTCTTTTTCCATGGCCTCTCTGAACTCCCACACCCGAGTTTTTGCTTCAGCCACTGCCCGAGCTGCATTCTGCTTGGCCTGTCGGTACCTGTCAGCTGCCTCCAAAGTCCCACAGGCTAACCAAGCCCGATAGGACTCCTTCTTCAGCCTGGTGGCTCCCTTCACCTCTCGTGTCCACCATTTGGTTCGGGGATTACCTCCACGACAGGCACCAACCACTTAAAGAGCACTTAAACCACTATTGACCTTCAAAACACTTTCAATGTCAGAATAGATGGTCTTAATCATGGCAATGAAACCAGAGGAAAAACCAAAAGCCTTCAAAGTATTCCAAAGATATTGGTGCTCCACCCGATCAAATGCCTTTTCTTGGTCAAGGTGTAAGCCCTGTCTGAAATTATTCAGGTTTAAAGGAAAGTGAAAAAAAAACAACAACATAGTTCATGGTTAAAAAAGTGGTTAAATATATATAGTCGATAAAAGGTTTAAAAATCATATGTTTGGGTACCAAGGTCATTCATTTACAGTTAAGAGTTCAATAAACAAAAGTGTTCAAAAGAGTTCATTCATTGTGCAGCAGCAATATGTTGGGGCAGGATGCAATGGCCGCCATCTTCTCCACCTGTGGACACACCTGCCCGCCCCCCAAGCGGACCTCCCATCAACTGTTGCAACGCCCCCGCCAGCTGTGCCGCTTGTTGGCAAGGTAACACCAGCTGCTGGTCCTGGGCCGCCGCCACAACCTGGCGAGCAGACATAGCTGCCAGATCCTGCATCATCTGCCCCCGTATCTGTAAAGGCTGGACGGGCAGCTGGGCAGCGGGATGATCAGGCGGGGGCCCCGACATTGCCGCTTATTCCTGGGTTTCGGCACCACTAGTGACACACGACCCACACACGGACACTTCGTTGCGTTTGCGTTTCTGTTTCCTGCCCCGGATGCAGCCACTCCATCACTCCCGTTGTGTGTCTCACTGCAAGACATAAGAAAGGTCTCTCTGAGCAAAACAGTTCTTTCCCGCCTCTGAGCCGCCCTGTGAGCCCACTGTGTCAACCCTCGTCTGCAGCAGGCCAAAGACCACGCCCCCACCTCAAGTAGGCTGTCTTGAACAGGGGGGTTTTGAGGGTGGACTTAAAAAGGGGGAATGAAGTGATGTTTCAAATGGCAATACACCATCCTAGCCAATATTGAGTAGTTACCCCAAACGT
This sequence comes from Astatotilapia calliptera, assembly GCF_964374335.1. Classification (NCBI taxonomy): domain Eukaryota; kingdom Metazoa; phylum Chordata; class Actinopteri; order Cichliformes; family Cichlidae; genus Astatotilapia; species Astatotilapia calliptera. The sequence continues at coordinate 1,087,228 of NC_137430.1, forward strand.
GTATTTGGTTGTACAACATTAAGATCATTCAATCCTGCCTGGCACCGCACACGATCATGGCTAGAGTACACTGTTGTGCGGAACACATGCTTCTGTTTCCCCTGTCAGAAATATGGCACCACTGTTAATGAGAGGGATGTAGTTTTTACCCTAACTGGATTTAACAACTGGAAAGCAGAACTTGATCGAGACAAGGGGCTACAGAGGCATGTGTCCAGCCACAACCATGTGCATGCTTCAACCATCTGGACTGAGCATAAAAGCAGAGAGGCCACAGAAGCGACTATGGATTCAATGTTGGTTGGTAAAACAACTTGAAAAAAAAACATTACTATGTCAAGAGTAATAGTAGTGCTATAAGGTTTCTCTGTGTAAATGAGCTGGGGCCCCGCGGGACTGCAGAAATGTTGAGACATGATGCAGCAGGTAAAATGATGACATCGCATCAGGTATGTTTCTAAAACTGAGGGAATATACATTAGAGAAGGATGAGAAGCTAGCAAGCATTGCTAAGAGTATCCCAAAAAATGCAAAATGCACATCTATGGATATCCAAAATGAAATGATCCAAACACCGGCTGACATGGTGCTTGGAGAGGTCAGGAAAAAATATGAAAGTGCCGATTTTGCAGGGTGTTGCCTCAAATGTGACGGGACCAGGGATAGGTGCAATGTGGAAAATTTGTCTGTGATAATATGGTTTGTCAGAAATTCCATGCCAGAGGAGCATGTTACTGGGTTGCTTGACTTGCAACAACTTGAGGACGAGTACATCACCTCTGAGATACTGTGTGAGATTATTATATTATCTTATGCCACGTTATACCCCTAATTAAAGATTGTGAAATTATTATGTAGTTTTAGTTTGAATTATTCTCCTGAAAAGGTGATAACTATTAGATTTATTAGACTGATTTGTATTACATTAGACTGCTGATTTATTGTGAATTCAATTCAATTCAATCTTTATTGGCAGACTTAATGTCCATAAAAACAAGACAAAAAAAACACACACAAAACACCCCCCCAACACAAGGTATAAACCATTAAATATATATATGTATATAAATAAGTATCTAAAGCATTTGTAAAAATATAAAACCATAATATACATAAAACACAATTACTTAAAATAAATCAATAAATACGCAAACACTTTAACCAGTGCTTTCTCAGACTGGATGAGTAACGGGAACCACTCACTGTTGGATCTGTGAGTGCTAAAATTATACTGTTACTCGAACCATCCAGTCGTTCTCTAAAATTGAACATTAGCTTTCTTAAAAGTGCTTTAAAAGTCCAAACACCCACAGCTACAAACATCTGGCTGGCACTACCCCCTCGAGGTATCCTGCAAAGGATTCTCATCGCATCATTATATGCAACATGCAGCTTCTGCATGCTACATTGTTTGTAGGATGACCACAAGGGGGCAGTATATAGCGGTGTGCAATACGCTTTAAACAAAGCCACTTTAACTGGAAGTGAACAAAAGCTGAATTTGCGTGCAATAGTATTTGCCTGCACATAGAGCTTACATCGTTGTCTGTATATGTCATCATCATCATTCATTTGCTCAGTAATAAAGTGACCGAGGTATTTCACCTTTTTATGAACTTCAAGAGTTTTTTGTGCCAGTTTAAACAAAGTGAAATTTAGCTGTTTATCCTGCTTGGTTCTACATATCAAAACAGCACTTTTAGCAGCATTGTACTCAATGTCATATTGCACACCATATTCAGTACAGACATTAAGAAGATCCTGTAACCCAGCACTGCTTGGACTAAAAACAACCAGGTCATCTGCATACATAAGATGATTTATCAGTGCTTTACCTAATATACACCCAGTGTTACAGGCTCTCAGCTGTATGGACAAATCATCAACATACAAATTAAATAAAATTGGAGACAAAATCCCACCCTGTCTAACACCATTGCTGACACCAAAGGGGGCAGAAATACTGCTTCCCCATTTAACCTGCATGTTCTGATGAGCGTACCAGTAAGAGAGAATCCTCACGATGTACTGAGGAACTCCCCGTCTCATTTTATCAAAAGGTTTTCTGTGGTTCACTCGATCAAAAGCCTTAGAGGCATCAATGAAACACATGAGGACAGATGAATTTTTAGCCCTGTACAAACTGACTATTTCCTTGAGTGCATATATGCACATGTCAGTGTCGCGCTTTGGTTTGAAGCCAAACTGATTATCCAGAGAAGAGATGAACACACTAACTCTATCAAACAAGATTCTTTCTAACACCTTAGATAAAATACTGGATGATGAATGAATGATATTGTTTTATGATGCAGTATACTGCTGAGTTATAAGAAATGCTGTTTTCAGAGAATCATGGCCTTATTTGTCTGATTAGAAAAGAACAGAACATACTGCACAGGAAGCCAAGGTCATAACTTAGGGGGAGAGAGAGAAAGAATGTGGATGTTTAGGTTTTATGACTTTGGAGGGGAACTGAAGCTATAGGAATGTGAGAAACGCTCAGACATGTCGAGATCAGGCTGACCCCCTCCCACGCTCATCTCCCATCTGGATGGTTTATGCTCAAAAGTGTTTGTATGGAATAAAATTAGATTAGATTAGATAGAACTTTATTAATCCCTCGGGTGGGTTCCTCTGGGAAATTCGATTTCCAAAAAAGCACAGCACCGACAGAAGTTACAGAGTTACAGAATATTATTTATATATATATATATATATATATATATATATATATATATATATATATATATATATATATATATATATATATATATATATATACGCCCTGCCCGTGATCAGGTACCCTGCTGGGGTAATAGGCTGGCCAAAGGAGGAGATAGGGACTGGTGAGTGTCAGCACCACAGTCCAGGATGAGACAACGAACATCCAAGAATACATTAGGAAGATGGCCCCAACTGACCGAGTGCTCAGTGAATACCTCAGGCAGCAGAAACCCAAGAAAGAGGAGGGAGACGAGGAACCATCATGGAAGGACAGGCCCCTGCACGGTATGTACCACCGGCAGATAGAGGAGGTGGCTGATATCCAGAAATCCTACCAGTGGCTGGACAAAGCTGGACTGAAAGACAGCACAGAGGCACTAATCATGGCAGCACAAGAACAAGCTCTGAGCACAAGATCCATAGAGGCTGGGGTCTATCACACCAGGCAAGACCCCAGGTGCAGGCTGTGTAAAGATGCCCCAGAGACAATCCAGCACATAACAGCAGGGTGCAAGATGCTAGCAGGCAAGGCATACATGGAACGCCATAACCAAGTGGCCGGCATAGTGTACAGGAACATCTGTGCCGAGTATAACCTGGAAGTCCCGAGGTCAAAATGGGAGATGCCCCCAAGGGTGGTGGAGAATGACCGAGCTAAGATCCTGTGGGACTTCCAGATACAGACGGACAAAATGGTGGTGGCTAACCAACCGGACATAGTGGTGGTAGACAAACAGAAGAAGATGGCCGTAGTGATCGATGTAGCGGTTCCGAATGACAGCAATATCAGGAAGAAGGAACACGAGAAGCTGGAGAAATACCAAGGGCTCAGAGAAGAGCTCGAGAGGATGTGGAGGGTGAAGGTAACGGTGGTCCCCGTGGTAATCGGAGCACTAGGTGCGGTGACTCCCAAGCTAGGCGAGTGGCTCCAGCAGATCCCAGGAACAACATCGGAGATCTCTGTCCAGAAGAGCGCAGTCCTGGGAACAGCTAAGATACTGCGCAGGACCCTCAAGCTCCCAGGCCTCTGGTAGAGGACCCGAGCTTGAAGGATAAACCGCCCGCAGGGGCGTGCTGGGTGTATATATATATATATATATATATATATATATATATATATATATATATATATATATATATATATATATATATACATATATATATATATATATATATATATATATATATACATATATATATATATATATATATATATATATATATATATATATATATATATATATACATACATACACACACACACACACACACACACACACACACACACACACACACACACACACATATATAAATACAGAGACAATATAAATAAAATATACGAAGGGGATAAATAGAATAAATAGGAATAAAAATAAAAATACAAGTGAATTGCACATTTCAAGTATTGAGTCTATTGCACCGTTGACTATTTAAATGATTGTTGATTGAGCATTTATACACAGAGTGTTGTCCTTCCTTCAGCCCAAAGATCAAAGAACTGAGATTACACCTGATGATGGCTACAATGCTGACAGTATACTTAGCCAGTGCTTCTGTGATGAGTGGGGTTAGAGGTGATGTGCAAGCTCTGCTCCAAAAGAGGCATGACAGATATGTCCCATACATCCACTGCTAGGGCGACTGTGGCTCAGGGGGTTGGGAAGCGCATCTGTAACCGGAAGGTCGCTGGTTCGAATCCTGGGCTCTCTGTCCTGGTCGTTGTGTCCTTGGGCAAGACACTTTACCCTACTGCCTACTGGTGTTGGCCAGAGGGGCCGATGGCGCGATATGGCAGCCTCGCTTCTGTCAGTCTGCTACAACTGTAGCTGCCTCCACCAGTGTGTGAATGCCAGAGTGAATGAATAGTGGCATTGTAAAGCGCTTTGGGTGCCTTGACAAGCGCTATATAAATCCAATCCATTATTATTACTGCTACATCCACCAACTGCACTTAGTGGTTGTGCATGCCACGCAGAGTAAGCCGTGTGTGAATAGATATTTTTGTTTATTTTGTTCAACCTTGAACTTTTTTTCACCACCACTATGTCCTCAATAAACATGATGCACCTTGTCTAAAAAGGCTGCTTGAGATCAGATGGACAAGCCACTATGAGGTGAGAATGTGCATTGTGGAAAATTAAGAAGAAATCCTTAGTATCCTGTCTGAGATAACAGAAGATGATGATGATGCTGCAGTTGGCCTGTGCACTGAGGCATCAGGCCTGCTATGACAAATTCAGAGGCATCACTTCTCTGAGAATGGAAAGTTCCTAGTGCGAGTGCTTGGTGTCTTAAAACCAGCAAATGTTATTCTACAGTCTCAGTCAGCTGATCTTTGCAGTGCTTCTGAGGTTGTTAGTGGAGCATTTGATCTCCTGCTGAAGATTAGTCACATCCAACAAAGAGAAGGACAACAATATAGCAAACACCTAGCTCAAAGTGTTATGCTCTCAACTTTGGGCCATACAGGCTCTGGTGCCCCTACCATTTCTCCCCATCAGTCTCTCAAAAGATCCCTGCTCAACATCCTTGACAGGGCCATTTTAGAAATGGAAAGTAGATTTTCACACAAGAATACTGACCTGATGAGAGACATATCTAGTCTTGCAACAAAATCTAGGACATTTCTAGATCTCACCCTGCTGCACCCTCTGGCTGTGATGGCTGATGGCACTGTAGCAGATGTTGTAAGTCTGAAATATGAAGTTCTTGTGGCAAAACAGATGCTGCTCAAAAAATGTTCAAAGGAAACAAACCTGTCCACTGTGTGTAAAGCCCTGCAGGAGTACAAGGAAGCCTTTCCTGAGTAACAGCCCTGGTAAATGGTGTATCTTCAGCATTGTGAGAGAGTTCCTTCTCCACTTTGTCACAGATCCTAACCCCCTATCGTCGCATCACGTTGCATATTAGAAAGAGGAATTTGGTGATCTTGGCCCATGAGAAGTCCATAACAAATAACTTGGACATGAATTTGTGAGAGTTTTTGTAAAGGGAAACAGGATACTGTTGTTATAGAGTTGATTGAGAAGAAAGAAGAGTGGATATGGAGTTCTGTTCATTGTAAAACAAAGGAAAAAACAAACAAACAACAAACCCCCTCAAAAAACAAATAAGCTTAACATACTTAATATGTTCTTTCCTAAATCTGTTGTGTTCTACAAATTAGTTTGAGAATTGAAGGAAGAGACATGGTGAATTGTGTTTTTGTTTTTTTAATTACTATGCTGATCTTTTTAAGAATTAGACCATCGAATTAAGATAAATTTTATGTTGTTGGTTGCAAAGATCTGGATGGATATTTTATTATATGCTTTATTTTTTTATTCTGTTTTTTAGTTTTATTTTACAAGACTTTGTGAACTGACTTGTTTTTATAACTGGGCCTACCGTTTTTAGTTTTGCTAATATTGGCAATAATGAGAAGTGTTATTGTTGCTTTCAAATATATTAGACATAGGCCACCCAATTAAAGTAAATGTCATGTTTTTAGTTGTCAGAATCTGATGAGAAATATTTTATTTTATAATTTGTTGCTTTACTTTTCAGTTTTCCCCCTGGTGATTGGCCACCTTAACATGGTCAGTGTCATGAGTCGCTGTGCGGCAGGAAGGAGTTCTGACCCAAAGACGCGAACTTGAAACGGTGGAGATAGCAACTAAGAAACACAGAGACAAACCATAAGGCAGAGGACTTACACAGAACAGAGGGGACACAGAGGAACATGAAGGGCAAGGGATCAAAACTAGAAACCATAGAATAACTCACACAAGTACAATAATACAACAATCACAAAGAACTAAACATGCTGGGTCAGGAGACCCAGGACCCTGACAGTCAGGGTGTTTGCTCGCCTCAGTGAACCTAAGAGCTAGAGCAGCAGAAGCTACAGGTGGGAGTTGGTCAGGTGTTAGGGTAGAGGCCTGAAAAAGTGCAATCCAATTACATGACAAAAACAGTTTTCCACAGCGCCACACTCAACCCCCACCCCTTTCCCACCATGCCGCCTTTACATTTCTGTCTGTCCCCTCATATATGCCTGTCCAGAACTGGCCCAGCCACCGATTGTCTTCACTGTGAGAGCTGTTTAGCTGCGACTGCTAACTGCTCTGACTTTCTGACTACCCCTCACTAGACTTGTGAGTACTAACTGGAACTAACGTGCACGTGTTTTTGTTTAATGCTCAGTTTGAGTGAAGTGGCCATAACTTTGAGGCCTCACCACACCCGAACTTCGAAACAGGCCTGCAACGAATACTATGCTTCAGGTGTAATATGGACAAGTTAGTGTGTGTGCGTGGGCCCAGTGGAACAAATTTGGTTTAAGTTGATGAAAGCTGTTTTAGTTGTAACCAGAGATATTTAAAAGGTCAAAAACATCCCCTTTAAAGGTGTAAGCTTTTATGACTGAAATAACAGTTGACAATTAGGAGACTTGTTATTTTATTTTGAAAATCTTTATTTATAACCCCTGTAGTCCTTTTTTTTTTTTTTTTTTTTTTACAGTGGTTACATAGGGAGGTCAGACCAAAGTTTAAGCCCAATAAATTATGAATGTTTTTCAGCGTTTGCTTATGGAGTTCCCTTCACTGATTGTTCCTAATTTCTCGAACACTGCAACGAAGCATGGGGTTGAACATTATATCCTGACGGTCTGTCGTGTTCCCACACGCGCATCCTCAAGCCCACGAAACTCTCCGTCGGGAAGAGTTTGCAGCAATGGAGCACCTCGGCATTGAACAGCGCTCGAATAGAGCCTGGGCCTCTCCGCTACACATGGTGCCCAAATCAGACGGTTGGTGGCAGCCGTTTGAATAATGTCACGGAGAACGACTGTTACCACATTCCCCACATCCATGATTTTTTCCACCCACCTGGCCGGCACCTCGATTTTTTCCAAAATTGACTTGGTGCGGGGGTATCACCAGGCATCCGACGTGGCGGTGGGCCTGGTGTTAGAATAGCGGGTCTCCGATGTCTGGCAGCCGCTCACCTTTTTCAGTCAAACGCTCAGGGACAGTCAGTCAAATATAGTGTTTTTGATGGCCTTGCACCTAGCGACGTGGCATTTTAGTTTTCTTTCTCGTGTTGTCTGTGTTTGCCTCCACAATATAGTTTTATTTATACTTACAGAAAAATGAAGAATAAAACATTGAGAAAATACTGAATGTAGGGTCGTTGTTGACAGTGTCCTAAAATTACAATAAAACAATCATGGAACCAGGACTTACCAGCAGCCGTGGACCCAAAAGAAAATCACTACAGCCAGCGCCCAGTGCTGTACAAAAAAAGAAAGTGGAAAACGACCCACCACCTGAGATCTCAGGGCCACTGGCAGGTCCTCGGTTCACTGAAAATAAAAGCACAAGACACGAATTAAAAGGCTCACTACATATCATAAAAAATAAAACTTCAATCTTTAACAGCTTTTAGAAAATGGATTACACACACAGCAAACTGGAAGGCTTGCACCCCGCAAGCATCAAACCAGCTTGTGCTGGTTGTAATTGTCCAAGCCTTGATCACAGGCCAGTATAGCGCCCCACCAACTGGAACCGGCAACCGAAGTGGTTGAAGGACCCCAGCACGACACTCGGGCAGAGAATTGCTCTAGCCCAACCACAGAGACGTGAGTGCAAGCAACAATCCAGAATAAAACCGAGTAAAACCAGGCAAACCAAGAAAGGGTAAACCCAATTAATAAAAACAGTCCCACTCTAATAAAAATAAATAGATAAAATAGAACCAAACAAGACGAGACAAGACAAAACAGCAGCTCCACTGAGGAGGAGCCCTCAAAGCAGTGGCTGGGCAGGCGTTTCACTCTTCCAATCAAGGTCAAACAGATTGCCAGGGAGAGATTACGACAGCAATCCAATCCTAAGAAAATAAAATATAAATGTAAGCTTAGCCTCGTTTAATTGAGCGTATTAGTGAATTCAATTGAGCGCGACTTACCCCAGGAGCGGAGAAGCTATACTGCACTGCTGATAATAATCGAAGCACCTCTCTCCACAGTGGCTGGAGTAACAGAAAAATAGAAATGGCTACGCTACAAACGGAGCTGCAAAATATTACTATTAGCTCAAATGCTGTGAGGAAATTGAAGGACAAGCGAGAGCCTTCTTGTAGCGTTCATGCAACTAGATCAACCTGCTGGATTAAACCTTAACAGTGTGCCAGCATTTACTGCTGCGTTTTACCAGAAGCACGGAAGGAATAACCCGGAAGGAGAACGGCTTACCGTTATACTGACCGGCGCCACTCTACAATCACGTACAGGTGGGTTCCCAATTAACCCAGGCACGAAACAACAAAGAGGGAGCGCGAGTAGTAGAGCCAGAGAGAGAGAGAGAGAAAGGAAAAAGAGAGGCAAGTAGCCCATCCGGCTACACAAACAAGAGCGGAACTTAAAGTAAAGAATCGATCTCACTGGGCTAGTACCGATCCGATACTGATGCCGACTTGGTATCGATACAATACATATTTGGATCGATCCGCCCATCACTGATTTGTATAACTGATTCAATTCAATTTTGACTCAGTCAGTCAGAAATGATCATTTAGTACATAGTATATATCCGTATCTATATTTAAAAACAAAGCTGACACTTGTGAGACTTCATCAGAGGTGTAAGCATTGCAGCAGATACCTTTGTCTCAAAGTAACTGAAGATAAAACAGAAAAACATAAAGGAGATTTTCCTGGCCTGGCTTTTTATAGCAGATAATCCCCCTTAAAAATATTCTGCAGTAGAACAAAAACACAAGAAAATTATGAATTATCACAAGAACATTACCTGATGCTGCTGAACTGAAGCAGAGCAAAGTTACAGGTTTTATTACAGACACAGCTAAGTCTTTTGCAATATAGCATCATTTGTAAAAGTTTTAATTTCTTTGATATTAAACAGCAGACATGAGGCTTTTTGTCGGAGGTCATATTTGAAAAAAAAAAAAAATAGCGGCTGACAGTGCTGTAAACAGCGGTAGTAGTAACAGTGTAATAAGCAAGCGAATAATGCAGAAAACAGACCTGAGATGGGAAACTGTTCTTGAAGCACACTGAGAGAGATAGAGCTGTGGAGGAAGTGTGATTTTATCGTGTTGGAAGCAAAACAGCAAAAGTAAGAGGGATGTAATGACAATGTTTATCAAACATGAAGCCTCATTTTGATCGTCTTTTGCTGCTGGTTCATTGAATTTTAGTTGGAGAGTGATGAAACCTGCAGCTTCAGAATCTGTGAGATGTCAGCTTTCAGCCCTGACGGTGTCCATGTACCTGCGGTTGGATGAATGGTCCACACTAGTGATGTGTCAGTTGCGAACGAAAGAGCTCTTAGAGCTAGATCTTTGAAGTGAATGACGTGAGCCGGTTCCTTATTTTTTTTTTGGTAGTTACACTTGCAGTAGCACAGGAACGGAGCAGGAGGGAAAGGGAGAGAAAGAGAGCCAGGGGCAACAACAAGAGACAATATCATCACATTAGAAAGGTATAGTAAAGAAAATGAGTGACAAGAAGAAAAGAAGCAAAATCTGGAACCATTTCAATTTTACTGACAATACAAAGGCAGAGTGTAGAGTCTGCAAGAGAAGACTGCCATATAGAGCCGGCTCCACAAACAACCTGCACAGGCGCCTGAGAACTGTCCACTCATCAGTGCAAAGGGAAGATAAAACGCAGTTAGTTGAGTGTGATATTAATGAAGGTGCCAGCCTGTCTACTGCAACTGTTGCTGCTGCTGCATACAGCATCTTGCAGTATACCACTACAACTACCTAAACCAATCCCAACCCCAGCAAGACAGAACTCAATTGATAAAGACCTGGCAAAAATGATCGCACTTAATTTCCAACCATTTTCAGTCATGGATGATAAAGCATTCAGAAAGTTTATTCATGCACTGAATCCTGTGTATGCAATTCCAAGCAGGAAAACACTCTCCCAAAAAATCATCCCAAGCCCATATGACAGAGAACGCGCATCTTCTTTTTGTTTTGCATATTAATTTATATTTTATTGTGTTGTGGTTTGTAGTGTTTTGTGTTGTTTCACTTTAAATTTGTTTAAAAGGAAAAAGCTGAAAGTTTAAATAGTTAAAAGTAGAATTGTAAACAGTTAGTTTTTGTATTTGATAATTAATTTTTTACATTTTATGTAATAAATAAAAGCATATTTATATAATAAACATATATATAAAAAACACATTTTTTTTACAAAGTAATTCATTTTGCGCATAATTTTATATTGTTGTTGATAATAAATTAATTAAAGCAACAAAACAAACTGAAGAGCTGGGTGGGAGCTGAAAGTGCCCGTTCTTTTTAATGAGCCGAGCAGAAAGAGCCGGTTCTTTAAAAAGAGATGGAATTCCCATCACTAGTCCGCACTTTGTGTTTACATCTTTTTGTGGAATCCGTGTACCTGCTCTCATTTGCTGTTTTAGCTGTTTATTGTGTGTGTGAATGGAAGGATGACTGAATGTGTAAAGCGCTTTGGGGTCCTTAGGGACTAGTAAAGCCCTATACAAATACAGGCCATTTACCATTTAGTTTTGTGAGCTTTAACCGGAGATTCTGACATTTCTGGTGTCTGTGATAAAGTACATTTATATTTAAAAAACAACTCAGGATTTAATGATTCGACATCACTTTATTCAAGCTAAAATCGATGTGAATCAGAAAATCGATTTTTTAAACCCACCCCTACTATGTGATAGCCACAACATGAAGCTATTTTATTGTTGAATTATGAGTGATACTTTAATGTGTTTGTGTTGAGAAATGTTGATGATGTCATTAAAAGGAATCCTTAAAATAGTGAGAAAAACCACTTCCAGGCAGACGGTCCTCTGTTCTGGGGGATGGATCATATGGTAGTGCAATTTATCCCGATCGGTGATTGGTCAAAACTCTATAGTGAAAGAAGTCTACATGTAGTTCTCCAATCAGGTTGTAGCTCGCGGCATCATGTTTCGCTGTGACCAGGTTTTATTGGAGTGAATGGATTGCTGGAGCCTCTGCTCTAAGCGTCTCTTACCACCGTGAAGTTTATATTGGAATCAGTTGAGAATCAAGAACTTTTCATAAAGACATGGCAGGGTACTTTTTGTGTAAGTATGAGGTGTTTATGGGCGTGACAATTATGGTTATTTAACGCATTGGGAACGGGTTGAGGACCCGAGCTTGAAGGATAAAGATTGAGTGTGGAATTTAATATTTTTTTATACATGTGTATCCTATATATTTTATATATTTTTGGATTCAAAAAAATGTTTTCTTTAAAAAAAGGAATTTTAATATGGTACATGAATATAATCAAAGGGTTTAGGAGTTTTTTTGGCAGATGCTGTAGAGTTGTTGCAATTTGGCGCTATATAAATAAAATTGAATTTAACTGACTTGAATCTTACTGAACTGTGTTAAAAAATATATTTTTGGAAATATTTCTCAAACATGCAATATAAAAATATCTGAACATTACATGTACATTTTATTCATAGCCTATGACATATTTATACAGCAGAAGTTGACCCAAAGTGGTTTAATACGGTGGCTGGGAAGTGCAAATCACATTTATAACATCAACAACAAAATAACATTTCAGAAAACACTTTTCTGTAAAAAAACAAATAAAAAAAATGGCAACAAAATAACATTTAAGAAAAAACTTTAACAAGTCCACAACAAATTAACAAATTCACAACAAATTAACAATTCCTATTTGACACAGGGCGGAGGTAAGTGACGGAAGTGACGGACAAGGTAAGCGACTCATTTTGTAACTGACGTCAGACGCCGGAGATTTTGGCGGAAAATTAAAGCAAATGGTAGTTTAGATTTGAACAAATTCATTTAAGCTTCAGTATTACCAAATACACTTATCAATTGTCTTATAACTAACAATATTTGTCTAAATAATCTCCAACACCCTGGAGAACAACGGGGAGAGTTTAGAAACTCTCCAAGATTATATTGATCAGTGCTTTCAGGATCTCGTGATGAAGAAGACCCAGTGTGCAGCTTCCCCGGCCAAACCTGAGACGCCGTCGTCGAAAAGACAACGCCCGGCAGATTCCCCCGGCTCAACATCCCCAGCCGGCAAAGATGTTGTCGACATACTGGAGTCAATCGACAAGTGATTGTCCAGTTTCGACGCAAGGCTGTCCTTGGTGGAGATTCTTCACCGAGAATTTAAATGCTTGCGAGAATCCCTGGAGTACAGCCAGCAGCAGGTGGAAACGCTTGCTGCTGAAAATGCCACGCTAAGGGAGTCGGTGAAATGTCTCACAGATAATGTTACCCAGCTCAATAGAGAAAATAAAAAAAGAAAAGAAACAGTTATCGATCTACAAGCTCGTAGCATGCGTGATAATCTGGTATTTTCTGGTATTCCAGAAGCTGCTGGAGAGGACGTGGAGACCACGGTAAAAAGCTTCATCAAAACCCACCTGAAGCTGCCGGAGGACACTGTGAAGAACATCGTCTTCGATCGGGTACATCGCCTCGGCCCCATTCGGGCTACGGCCGGGAGACCACGTCCTATCGTGGCCAAATTCGGCCACTTCAAACAAAAGCAACATGTGAAAAGCCGCGGCAGGGAATTAAAAGGAACGGACTTCAGCGTGAACGACCAGTTCCCCAAAGAGATCTTGGAACGACGCAGGGTCCTCTTCCCAATCCGACGCGGCTTCATCCAGAAGGGCTCCCGCGCTGTCATCGCTGTGGACCGGCTGTACGTGGACGGACAGCTCCACCGCGACCCCAACATCACTCCGTGGCTGTATTAACCTCACACCAGATAAGAATCAGCTACACCCTTTCCCTATCCACTCACACTAACTTGCATTAACATCTGTTTAACTTACCAGTATCAAATCGCATCTTAAAGTGTGATTTCATAGCAGAATTAACACCGTCACTCTCCGTCAGTGATTTAATTGGAATGTTTACGTTTTGTTTCTGTTTTTTTTTTTCTTCTCGTTTTTTTTTTTTTCTCCTCTCTTTTCCCCCTCTTGGTTGTATGCTGCTCACCCCTGTCCTTGGTTTCTTTCTTTATTCCTTTCACTGCCTCGATCACCTGCTTTGACACTCATCCACAAACATCCTTTATTTCGACACATACACACCATGCGCTCAACGGCAGCACATTTACATCAGTCAGACAGCGCACACAGTCATATAAGATACACACACACTTAAGCCAAGCCTACAAGTAACTATGCATACACAAAGTCAGACTCAGGGAGCATCTCGCCACACATTTTTTCTCTCTCTCCTTCTCTTTATTTATGAACAAGTGACGTATTCTCTCCACCTGTCTAAGCGACGCACACAGCATACATCCCTAGTTATACACAAACATCTATGGGTACACTGAGGTTCATTACATGGAATATAAATGGAGCTGGCTCCAGAGAAAAGAGGTTAAAAATATTTAACCAACTCAAAAAACTACAGGCAGATGTTGTCCTTTTACAAGAGACCCACAGACCTCGTAGAGGTTCGAATGAACTTAAAACACCTGAGTTTCCTAATGTGTTCTCAGCTTGTTATAATTCTAGACAAAGGGGAGCAGCAATTTTAATACATAAAAATATTAATTTCACAGTACTCGATACAGTTATAGATCCAGAGGGTAGATTCTTAATCATTAAACTATCTATACTTGATAAAAAGCTCTGTATTGCAAGTGTATATGGTCCAAATGTTGATGATCCCTCATTCTTTCACGGTTTTTTCAGTGCACTCTCTGAACACTTAGATGGCACACGTGTTCTTGGAGGCGACCTCAACCTTGGACTAAATGAAGACATGGATAGGCTCAATACAGCGGGAACTCAGCGTAATTGGCAGTCCATAAATATAATCAAACAGTATATGAGCGACTTTGGTCTTTGCGATGCATGGCGCTCCCTTCACCCCACCAGTAAGGAATATACTTTTTTCTCACATGTCCATCACTCCTACTCTCGTCTGGATTATTTTTTGGTCAGCAGCTCACTGCTGAACGACATTTCAGACACTGAGATTCACCCTATAGCTGTCAGCGATCATGGTCCTGTATCTTTAACACTAATGCACAAGAATAATACTACGCCAAGAAAAAACTGGAGATTTAATATATCACTACTTAAAGATGAAGACTTTATTAAATATTTTTAAAAAGAGTGGACTTCATATTTGGACTATAATGACACTCCCGAAACATCAGCTTCTGTTCTATGGGAAGCAGGGAAAGCTGTGATGAGAGGTTAAATAATTTCTTTCTCATCACATAAAAAGAAAGAACAAAACAAAAATATTCAGGAATTAGAAAAAACCATCAAATCCCTAGAAGAAGCCTACGCGTCCCACCAAGATCAGGAAACACTGAACAAAATACGCAAAACAAAACTAGAATTAAATGAGATAATTAATAAAAAAACAAAATTCTTAGTACAAAGACTACGCTTACAAAATTATGAACATGGTAATAAATCCGGTCAATTTCTAGCAAACCAGCTAAAAATAAATAAAGAAAAAACAACTATATGTGCTGTTCATGATTTATCTGGGAACACAATATATGAACCGATACAAATAAACAACATTTTCAGGGATTTCTATAAAATGTTGTATTCACCACAAATAAACCCATCTAAAAAAGAAATTGATCAGTTTTTGGACAACATAACTCTTCCAAAATTATTGGACACTCAAGCAATGGCACTGGATTCACCACTGACACCAGGTGAACTCCAGGAAGCCCTGATAAGTATGCCCAATAATAAGGCTCCAGGTGCAGACGGCTTTCCTGCAGAATTCTACAAAGAATTCTGGATGATTTTAGCACCAGTTTTCTACAGAACGTTGTTGGAAATTAAAGAAAAGGGCAGACTTCCACCAAATATGAATTCTGCAAACATTAATCTCCTGCTAAAACCAGGCAAAGACCCTGTATATCCCTCAAGCTATCGTCCAATATCCCTTATAAATGTAGACCTTAAAATAATCTGCAAAGCTCTCTCAAAGAGACTGGAGAAAATAACCCCCCTCTTAATTCATCTTGACCAAACTGGTTTCATAAAAGGTAGGCACTCATCAACAAATACACGTAGATTACTTAATTTGATAGACTACTCATACAGTAAAAACCTAGAAACTACAATATTCTCTTTAGACGCAGAAAAAGCATTTGACAGAGTTAACTGGAAATTTCTATTTGCAACTTTACACAAATTTGGTTTTGGATCCTCTTTCATAAACTGGTTAAAAATATTATATAATTCCCCAACAGCTTGTGTTAGAACAAATGACCAGACATCCTCCAGCTTCTGTCTCTTGAGGGGCACCAGGCAGGGATGCCCACTCTCCCCTTCACTGTTTGCAATTTTTATTGAACCACTAGCAGCAGCAATTAGACAGAATTCAGTAATTAAGGGCATAAAATGCAAGAACGTGGAACATAAAATTAGCCTTTATGCGGATGATGTGTTACTCTTTCTCCAAAATTTACAAACCAATATCTCTGGGGTGATTGAATTGAAAAACTCTTTTGCAAGAATATCAGATTACTCAATTAACTGGTCAAAATCTACAGTCCTACCGATTAATTGCTCCCTCCATAATTCCTCTTCTACACCACTGCAATCGGGAAATATAAAATATTTAGGTATTAATGTTGCTCCCAAGCTTGCAGATCTAACTAAATTAAACCATATCCCACTTTTAAAGAAGGTAGAAGATGATCTGGCTAGGTGGAAATGTCTACCCATATCACTCATGGGAAGGGTTGCCACTATAAAAATGATGGTCTTACCAAAAATAAATTATTTATTCTCAATGATCCCAACTAAACCGCCACAAGATTGGTTCAGATCTCTAGATTCATGTATGTCCAAATTCCTTTGGAAAAATAAACCCCCACGTATAAGCTTAAAAACACTACAAAAGACCAAGGATAAAGGAGGACTAGAACTGCCTAACTTTCAGCACTACTTCTTAGCCAACAGGCTTCAGTTTATCTCAGGATGGCTAAAACATACCCTCTTAGATGAACCTTGGCTAGATGTAGAACAAGCACTTTGCAATAATCTAGAGATCTCAGACCTACCATTTATCAGCTCAAACATCCAACGACATGAATGCTTCAAAAGCATCAACATCAGCTCTTCTCTGACAGCATGGTGGAGTTTCTAAAATTGACGGCGTCTTCATTAATCCCATGCAAACGTACACCTATCTGGAACAACCCTGACATATTACAAAACAATAATATGATAAACTTTTCAGATTGGAGTGGTAAAGGAATCAAATATTTAGAACATATACTAGAAGGAACAGAATTTATTTCATTTGACGGACTAGTTACACAATATGGGATCAACAAGAAAAGATTTTTAGAATATCAACAAATTAAATCCATAGTAAAAAAGAAATTTAAACCAGGTCAAGTTGAACTACAAACACCACCAAGTGTGGTTCAATTTCTTGCTCTTAAAACCCCCAAATTACTATCCAAAATATACAGAATGCTTTCTAAAACAGATGAATCAATATCACTTCCTATTGCAAAATGGGAAGCAGATTTATCAGTTAACTTAGACCTAAACTTCTGGTCTCAGATTTGCTTAAAAACCTTTCATCTACTTAGAAATCCCAGTCTTCAATTAATTCAATACAAAATATTACATAGAGTGCACTATACAGGTCATCGGATGTTCAAGATGGGCTTTACGCCTACCAACAACTGCTCACACTGCCAAACCAATTCACCGGACATTATGTCCACACTCTTTGGTTCTGTCCACCAGTTCAGAAGTTTTGGCGCGAGATATGTGAAGACTTATCAAAGTGTCTGAAATGTAACATTCCAACTTCCCCCTTAGTGTGTTAGTTGGGCAGCTTAGATAATGTCACTTCAGAAAAGAATATAGGCCATATGGTTTTCACTGCCCTATGCATAGCCAAGAAAACAGTCCTCATGAACTGGAAAAATAAAAACAATCTTAATTCTAACCAATATAGAAATTATCTATTAGATTACATTAGTCTTGATACAGCCTCTGCCACCACATCAGATCAATTGCTCTGGGCTCCTTTGATCAGCTCCATCACCTAGTGGGGGTGGGGGGTCATAGTTTGGTCCCGCCTTCACTGTTGTGATTGGTGTGGGGGTAGGGACAGGCTTAGGGCGTCGGGGGGTTCCCCGGAGGCATCTTCCTTGGGGGGCTCAATCCGGGGTAGCGGTCATGTCCGGTTAGGGGCTCTGTTGGCTCTTGGGTGACTGTTGCCTCATGGCTGCGTGCAGCGGGGCTAGGGGAAGGTCTGTGCTGACGGACGTGGGTTACTGACCTGGTAGCCTGGCTGCCCCTGGGTGGGTCCGGGATGGGCGTGAGAATTCTGGGGGCGCTCCGTCTCTGGGCTGGGGCCCTGGCCGGGCCTCGGGGCCTTGGGTCCCGGTTGGTGTGTTGCCGGGGTTGTGGGCGGGTGGGTGCATGGGGGCCCAGCCCTGGTGCGTCGAGCCACCTGGGGGGCTCTTCAACTGGTGGGGGAGATTGTCACATCTTGCAGGAGCTTTCCTCTCTTCAGGAACTCTCTCTGCAGGAGGGGGAGATACAGGAGAGGTGGAGGAAGATCTCAGCCTGGGCGTCTATTATCTTATGTAGTCTGGAAGATAAGTGGATGGTGGGGTGGGTGCAGTTTTTTCTGTGGTGGGGTTGGGTGGACAGTCCCGGGCTCTGTGGGGCCGGGAGGCGCTGCTGCACTGGGCCCCGGTCTGGATGGGCCTGGGCCCCCTTTCCCTGGCGGGTCGCGGAGTATTGGGGTGCCTACTGGTAGGGCTGCTCGAATATGGCAAAAATGATAATCACGATTATTTTCACTGAATTTGAGATCTCGATTATGTGACGATATTTATTTAACCCTTACGACCTACTATAGAACCAAGTCCGCCAGAGCTTATATTATTTTTTACATGTTGTAGTGCCATTTATGGGAGCATTTCAAGTTGCTATACAACCGTTATAGCCCATATTTTAATAATATGTATGCATTAAGTCCATAGTAATTACATTAATTGCAAAAAAGTGCAATAAACTACAAAAAAATTGAAAATCGTTTTTTTTTTTTTTTATATATATATTTCTACTTGGAGAAATTTAAGAGGTTTATCCCTGAAAACTTTAAATACAAAAAAGTTGCAAAAAATAGTTTACAACAACAGGAAATTTATTTTGAGTGTCTTCATAGTTTTATTTTGGAGATACAGCAATTTTTATATACTGCAGGAAAAACAAAAAACAATCCTATGATGCAAATTTGTAAAGAAAACAGCACGTGCATCAAAATAAACTATTTCCAGCAGTGCAATTCGGGTTCTAAGCATCATAGAAACTATTCAGAAAAGTCAAACATGACTTATAAAACACCAGTATAGGCTTTTAAGGCCTACAAGTAAAAAACTACATTTTCCGCGAAAATGACATCACTTCCGATTTCGGGCAGGAAATGGCGGACATGTGATAGTTCACGCTGACGTCTGTTTCACTGTGGGAAGTGTTACGAACAGCTGATCGGATCGGCAAAGCCTGTTTCTGGAATATTATGTTTTTGTTGCTGCAAGCGCTTTTTATGCAATTTTTGCAAAGCTATATGTGGAAGGAAACCCTGACCGAGGACAAGCTGATGACATAAGATGTAAGTACAACTCCTCTGGTTTCATATGCAAAAAAAATAATATTGCGCTAGCTTACATGGTTCAGGTTCTACAGGGATTTAAAAATAGTTACACAAAACGGAGCGTGCTGCTCTGACCGGCTTTAAAGGGTTAACAATAACAATGTATTGAATAATGACTTTAAAAAATAATATAAAATAGTGTGCAACACCACTGAAGTTTTTTTTACCCCTCTTTTCAACCAACGGCAGTCACTCTCCTCTCCAAATAACTTCTGCTTAGCTTTCCGAGCTTCCCTCGGGTCCTCTTAATCAGCTGTCTCCACCCTTTTTTGCGCCACGGACTGGTTTATGCCCGACAATATTCTCACGGACCGGCCTTTAAGGTGTCGCGGATAAATGAGGGACGGGCTAATAATCAGCTCAGTCATTTTTAATGATCGTTGAAAGCCCAGATCGTAATCGTGATTAAAATTTGATTAATTGAGCAGCCCTACCTACTGGGGTCAGCGGGGGAGCTGGCCCCAGAGAGAGGTCACTTGCCCCTCCCTTCCTTCCCTCCCCATCTCCAGCTGCCTCCCTCTTCCCGCTCCACCACAACCACCCATACATGCAGGGCCTTGGAGTAGGGGTATGTCACCAGGGTGCAGAGGAGGCTACCCCCCCCCCCCCCCCTGTCCCCTTCTGGCTGCCTCTGCCTCAATTTTATCCCACAACTTAGACATTCACATTACTCACACTCTCATTACACATACATATAGGATCTTGGGGTGGGCACGATACACGGAATCCAAATTACCATCAGGGTGTACACCTCACCCCTGGCGTCGTTGCCCACCTCTCAATTTTAAATACACGTAGACATTGAGGGCTAGCAGGAGGGACTATGCGCTTACCTGCTGCTCTCTGGCAGGTAGGTCCATGCCCTCCTGGGTTTTAAATGCACCTTAGAACACACATGCATCAACACTACAATGAGCGGGTGGAGGGAGGTTTGGAGTCTTCTCTCACCCCATTTTCTGCTGCCTGCTGGAGTGGGAGGGCTAGGAGGAGGAGTTGGCTGTCCGACTGCGGTCTGCAGTGTGGGGCCTCCCTGCTGCTGCGGAGTCGGGGCGGTCTGCCTCTCCCCACCGCAGGGAAAAGGGTAACACCACCTGGGTCTGGGTGCAGTTCCCCCCTCCAGGGGCAAGCGTACCTAGACCTGGTTCGTAGAGTACGCTTGGGGAGTGTGATCGTGTGTACAGCGTCTCTTTATGTCTGTCTCCACGTTGGTTGAGTGTGGAGTAAGTGCATATGAGAGCATGAGGGTGGGAATGGATGTTTGTATATGTGTGTGCCTGTATTTCTGTGTCTATATGTCAGGTTGGGTGTCAGACGCCACCTCTCTGGGGACATCTCAGGCCTTCCAAGGTTTGGAGGCCTATCTCCCCCCACCACCACTTCCCCTGCCAGTGGCGGACTCCCTCAGACATCGGTGCGTTGGTGGTTCTTTTTTTTTTTTTTATAACTCTTTATTTTGTACTTTTTCCTTTGTATTACATACGGACAAGACAATAATAATAATAACACAACAACAAACACACAAAAAAACAAAAAAAACAAAAAAAAAACAAAAAACAAAAAAAAACACGAGAGGTCCCGCCCTATAAGGCTGACTGAGACTTATAAATTATCCATTTTGTCCACTGTTTTCGGTGTTTGTCAGATTTCAGTCTCAGAGTGTAAGTCATTTTTTCCATTGTATATATGTCCTCGATTACGTCCATCCAGTCTTCCAGTTTTAAAGGATCGCTTTTCAGCCAATTCTTTGTTATCACCTTTTTGCTTGACAACAACATAATCTTAAACAAATACCAGTCCTCCTTTTTTACATTTTCCCATATTCCAAAATACATTACTCGTGCCTCACACAGTACTTCATACCCCAGCACCTTCGTCATTGTTGCCGCGATTCTTTCCCAATATGATTTAATATATTTACACTTCCAAAACACATGTGAGTGATTGGCGTTCCAGTCTCCACATAATCTCCAGCATTGTTGGGGTGTTTTCAACTGCTTGCTTTTGATATACGGAGTAATAAAAAACCTAATCACATTTTTCCAACCATATTCTCTCCATCGTCTAGAGCTAGTGGAGTTATGCTGTGTGAGACATAAGGATCGCCAATCATCCTCTGACAACTCAATTTGTAGTTCCGATTCCCACTTTTGTTTAATATATAATGTTTCATTCCTATTCGAATTTTGTAGGCCATCATATAATTTCGACAGAATTCCTGATGGAAGATTTTTATATGCACCTGTTATTGTTCCTATTATACGATTTCTTTCTCTCGAGAGCTTCTTTCTAATTTCTGTATTGTAAAAGTGTCTTAATTGAAAGTACCTAAATAAATCTGATTTATCCAATCCGAATTGTTTCTGTAGATTCTCAAAAGATTTAAATGTTGTCCCATCTATTAATGTACACATTGCTGTAATTCCTTTATTGACCCATCTTAAAAATGTGCTATCCCATTGTCCACTTTGGAATTTTCGAGAGTATGCAGGCCAAATCAGCAATTTACAATCTTCTGTAATTCTATATTTCTTCATTATTGTCCACCAGAGTTTAATAGTAAATTCAGTGATGAGATTTTTGTTCGTGGGCTGGGTAGTTTCTTCTCCCAATCTTGCTTGTGGATGACATGATAGGCAATAATTTAACTCTATATGCTTCCATTTTGAAGTATATTCTGATGAACACCAATAAACAGTATATCTCAGCTGAGCTGCATAGAAATATTCCTTGAAATTCGGGAGGGCAAGTCCTCCTTTTTCTTTTCCTGATTGGAGTATTTTAAATCTTATTCTTGGCTTTGTCCCTTTCCAAATAAATCTACTAACTAATTTATCCCATTTACCAAACTGTGCATCTGTTATTTGGACTGGTAATGAGGTGAATAGGTACAATAACCGGGGAAGCACATTCATTTTTATTACCTCTATTCTTGAGCTAAGGTCCTTGACAAGCGGAGCCCATTTAATCAGATCTTTTTGGATTGTGTTACTAAACTTCACATAGTTTGCCTCGTATAAAGTACTTGTATCACTAGTTAAATAGACACCTAAGTATTTGATCTTATTTGAATCCCATTTTAGTTTAAGTTCATTTTGTAATAATTCTTTGGGGAAATAATTCAGACAGAGTACTTGAGTCTTTACGATGTTTAGTTTATATCCTGCGTTTTTACCAAAATATTTTAATGCTTTAAACAGCCAAGGAAAGGTCGTATCAGGATCCTGTAGATATATAATTATATCATCTGCAAAAAGACCTATTCGTTGTTCAAGTTTGGAAACAAAAACCCCTTTTAAGTCTGTACTTTGCCGTATATACTGAGCCAAAGGCTCAATATACAAAGCAAAAAGAGCTGGACTCAAGCAGCAACCTTGCCTAGTTCCTCTAAAGAGCTCAAAGCTGTCTGTCAAGTCCCCATTTATTTTAACTCTAGCCATTGGCCTATGATACAGGGATTGTATACACTTGATGAAGATACTGTCAAAGCCCATTCTCTTCAAAACAGCAAAAAGAAATATCCAAGAGACTCTGTCAAAAGCCTTTTCAGCATCTAAACTCACTAAGGCTGTTGGGATTTTTTCTCTATTAACTTCATTAATTATATGCAATGTGCGTCGTATATTGTCTTGTGTCTGTCGCCCCTTAATGAACCCTGTCTGGTCTTCATCCACCAGGTCAGGAAGGAACAGCTCTAGGCGTCTTGTGATTATAGATGTAAATAGTTTATAATCAACATTTAAGATGGAGATTGGGCGATAAGAATCACAGTTTTCCTTGTTTTTACCTTCTTTCGGTAAGACTGAGATGATGGCCTCTTTCCAGGAAGGTGGAATTTTAGCGTGTTTTATTGTCCAATTAAAAGAATCTATCAAAATAGGGGCCAAAACCTCTTTGAAAGTCTTATACCACTCATTGGGGTACCCATCACTCCCTGGACTTTTATTCGTCTTCAATCTCCTTATTGCCTTATCCAGTTCTTCCTTTGTAATTGGTTTGGTTAATAGTTCATTTTGAGTTGTCCCTATTGAAGGGAGGTCTAACTGATCCAAAAACTCTACAATTTCTGGTCCATTTTTCTGATCCGGTTGACTATACAATGTTTTATAATATTCTTGAAAGGTGTTTTTTATCTGTGTTGGTTCATATAGTAGTTCCTTGGTATTTGGATCTCTAATCTTGTTGACTGCATTAGTTATTTGCATTAATTTTAACCGTTTAGCCAATACTTTAGTTGCTTTGGAGCCAGACTCATAGAATGTTTGTTTTGTGAATCTCAGTTTCTTTTCTATTTCCTCCATAGTCAAATCACTTAGTTGTTTTCTTACGTTTTTGATTTTTCCAGCCAAATCAGGACTCAAATCTGTATGCTTTTTTTTTTCCAAATCCCTTAATTGTTGTTCTAATTTGGACTGTGTAAGCTTCTTCATTTTTTTGAGGTAGCTGGTCCTTGATATCAAATACCCCCGAGTTACTACTTTCACAGTATCCCAAATTATTGTTGGGTCTATCTGATCATCCTTATTGTGGGCAATACAGGTTTGTATTTCTTTTTTGATCTCTTTTACCTCAGATTCATTATTGAGAATACCAATGTTCAATTTCCATAATAATTTCTTATTCTGATTATGTAGGTGAATGGTCAAATGAATGGCGTTGTGATCCGACAAGTCGGCTATACCGATATTGCATTCTGTGACTCTATGTTTATCACTTCTATTTATCAAAAAAAAATCTATCCTAGAGTGAACCTTATGGGCTGCTGAGAAATGGGTATAATCCTTCTCCAGAGGGTGTAATTCTCTCCATACATCGCAGAGATCCGCTTCCTTTATTAATGAGTTAAGAGATTTAGATTTATTATCTTTGCGTCTTTTTTTGCTTGTAGTATCTTTAGTATGATTTAATATACAGTTCCAGTCGCCCCCACATATCAAGGTCCCTTCACTAAAGCTTATAATTTTTTCGGATAGTTTTTGATAGAATTTTGAGTTGTCCTCTGGAGGGGCATACACATTTATCAGGGACACCACTTCATTATTAATCCTCCCTTTGACAGCAACATATCTACCCTCCTTGTCACAGATTTCCTCTAACTTTTCGAAATTTACCGTGTTAGCTAATAAAATTATAACTCCTCTTCGTCTGCTATTCTTACATGAGCTATAAAAAGAATTTACATAGCCAAGCTTTTTAAATTTTTCATGTTCTTCTTTTGACATATGAGTTTCTTGAATGAATATAATCTGTGCCTTGTGTCGTTTCAATTTAGATAGCAATCTACTCCTTTTAACTGGATTCCCCAGACCATTGATGTTGATTGAAATAATTTTTATTTTACCTACACCACTCATGATTCGTACAGTGTGCGATGATCATCCCCTCTAGTTTAAGAAAATAAAATAAAACAATATTACTAGACATTAAACAAAAATTAAACACAAACTTGCGACTCCCAATTAGTAGGAAGAAACTGTCTCCCACCATGACCCCGTTGGTAGATCTAGGGTAAAAAACCTCCGTAAAGGAGGGCCCTATGAAATATTTGAGAACTGAAGAAGTAGTTCCCAAATTATAGTCCAACGTATTTACCTCCATCCGGTGTTGCTCCTCCAGAACTTTGAATTTAAGAGGCCTATAATTTTCTGATCAGTAACAGGGGGAAGATATCCCCCGAACTAATCAGCATTTCTCTGAAATTCCTCCAATTTTTTTTTAACTCTCTGCCTCGGGGAAGAAATTTGCTCTCGATGGGAGATTGAGGCCCGTTTCCACTCTCGACACCTTCTGCTTAGCGCTTCGTCCTCCTCAGATGCCGCCGGGATCTGGACATCGTATCCCCTCCTCTGCATCTCCATAGCCGCCTCTCGTACGTTACCGTAGTTTCTGACTCCGTCCTGCCAGTGGATCCGAATGCTCGTGTAGGGAGTTTGGAAGCGCACTCCCGCTTCCTTTAGTATCCGCTTAACTTCTCTGTATTGTTTGCGCTTTTGAACAATATCTGATGCATAGTCATGATCAAAGTAGATCGTCTTGCCATTCACCTGGATTTGCTTCTTTTTCCAAACTTCTCGAAGTATGAGTTCTTTCGTTGTGAATTCCTGGAAATTAATAAGAATCGGACGTGGGAATTCTCCAGGGCGCGGTTTCTGTACAGAGATACGATGGGCCCGCTGGATCTTAAGTTCTAGCCCGGCTGGTATAGGTATCTCGTGCTGTAGCAGCTCCGAGACAAAGTCTTGGACAGATCTCCCCTCGGAGCCTTCCTCCACTCCAACCAGGCGTATATTATTTCTGCGGGATCTTGACTCCAGGTCCACCAGCTTGTTCTGAATAAATTTCTGTGTTTTCAAGCTTTGGAGGAGCGCTTCAATTAACTCCATTGTCACATCTTCTATATTTCCCACTCGATCCTCGGCTTCCCCCACTCTCTTCGACAGAGTTTTTATGTCCTCCTTTATCTTGTCGAGCTTACCGCCCAATTCCCGCTGTAGCGTGTTAATGCCTTCTCTCAGCCTTTCATTATCTTGTTTCATTTCTGATTTCAATGATTCGATGGCTTTTAGTAATTCGCCAGCCGAATCTCTAATTATGCCATCGGGGCTCGTGCAGTCTTGTCCTGTTGCGTTATTGGTATTTATTTTTGCGGCTTTATCATGTCCCCTTGGCATTTTGGCCTCCTTTTGCCTTATTCCTCACCAATTATATTCGTTTTGCTCAATTGAATTGTCTGTTGACGAGTTTTCGGTGTTTTAAATTCCTGATAGGGAGCTACCACCAAACGCGTCCACTCAATCCGCCATGACACCCGGAAGCCCTGGTTCTTTGAGTCCGGGGATGGGCGTCCGGGTACACACCGGCTCACTCCTTGGCGGCCGGTTATCGGGGCCTGGAGCCTGGGGCTCGCTCGGGCCACTTCGGAGGTGGGGTGCCCCCGGCCTCTCGGCCTGGGGCTCGGTCACTCAGGCACAGCTGGCTGCCGGCGGAGCTCACGGGCGCGTCACTGCAACTCCCCCTGGCTTCTGCTCCGCGGCTGCTGAGTGAGCCCTCATCTGGGACTCTCCTCAGCTCTTTCTGGGATAGTGGCGTGGCTGCCCCTCCGTTGGTCTTCCTTGGTCTCTTGTGTTCTGAGGGTCTCTGGATGTCTGGAGTTTTGATCTCCTCCATACCTGCTTCATGCCCTGGAGGACGGGGCTGTGGCCCCCCCACACCCTCTAGCAGATCATTACATGAAGGAACCTTTTAAAAAAACAAGTGCGTCCATGCTCACAGGTGTACACACGGGTGATCACACCCACAAACTACACCCTTTTTGGCTCCTACCTCAAAGCACACTGTGCGCTGTTGATCTTATGTGCTGCACAATAATGTTTAATATTTAGTATTTACTGTCATATTCCCATATATCATTGTGATGTTGTTTTTCCCCACTCGGCGACACACCCTGGTAATTGGTGATTCTGTTCTCAGACATGTGAAGCTAGAGACACCGGCAACCATAGTCAATTGTCTTCCAGGGGCCAGAGCAGGCGACATTGAAGGAAATTTAAAACTGCTGGCTAAGGGTAAACGTAAATTCAGTAAGATCATAATTCACGTCGGCAGTAATGACACCCGGTTACGCCAATCGGAGGTCACTAAAATCAATATTGAATCGGTGTGCAACTTTGCCAAAACAATGTCGGACTCTGTAGTTTTCTCTGGTCCCCTCCCCAATCAGACCAGGAGTGACATGTTTAGCCGCATGTTCTCCTTAAATTGCTGGCTGTCTGAGTGGTGTCCCAGAAACGATGTGGGCTTCATAGATAATTGGCAAACCTTCTGGAGGAAACCTGGTCTTGTTAGGAGAGACGGCATCCATCCCACTTTGGATGGAGCAGCTCTCATTTCTAGAAATATGGACAAATTTATTAAACCCCCCAAAATATGACTATTTGAGTTGGGACCAGGAAGCAGAGTTGCAGTCTTACACGCCTCTCTGCAGCTTCTCTCCTCCTGCTACCCCCCCAAAACCCATCTCCATAGAGACTGTGTCAGCTCCCAAACAGACAACAAACAAACTAAAAACCAGCAACAAACAACTTAAACATAAACAATTACAAAGAAAGAACAATACAGTATCCACATCTGAACCAAAGAGTAAAACAGTGAAATGTGGATTATTAAATATTAGGTCTCTCTCCTCCAAGTCTCTGTTAGTACATGACTTAATAATTGATCAACAAATTGATTTACTCTGCCTTACAGAAACCTGATTGCAGCAGGATGATTATGTTAGTTTAAATGAATCAACACCCCCGAGTCATTCTAACTACCAGAAATCTCGAAGCACAGGCCGAGGGGGCGGTGTGGCAGCAATTTTTCACACCAGCCTATTAATTAATGAAAGACCAAGACAGACTTTTAATTCATTTGAAAGCCTGATGCTTAACATTGTCCACCCCAGCTGTGAAACTCAGAAACCAGTCTTTTTTTTTTTTTTTTTTTTGTGTCCCGTTTGGATTTTTAGCCATCAGAATTGTTGTCTTAAGGCCAAGAAAGATGCCAAGCGGATTTATTTTACCAAGTGGATCGTCATGGCCTTGCCATATTGGTCCATTTGATTGACCTTTATTATAATTATGTATTTATTTTATTTTCAGTTCCTACAAACGAGACAGACATGACTGGGGGATAGGACAGGGAGAAAGAATGAAAGAAAGAGAGGGAGAGAAAGAAAACCAAAGGATAGAAGAGACGGTGAGAAGGGCGGGAAGAAAGAAAGAAAAACAAACAAAACACCTGGATCACCTGTATGGGGAAAAAAAACAGAAGAGAAAGCAAACAGAAAAGAGCAACATAATAAAAAAAAACAGCACCATCACAATAAACTAGCTAGCAGTAGATATCAGTAGATACTAAGTAATAAACGATATTGTGCAGCACGCAAGATAGACAGCGCACAATGTGCTTTGAGGCAGCAGCAAAGAAAGGTGTAGTCCGCGTCTGTGAACATCCGTGTGTACACCTGTGTGCACACCTGTGTGGATCAGCATGCTTGTATTCCGAAGGTTTCTCCATGTAACGATCTGCTAGGGAGTGTGGGGAGCCATAACCCCGTCCACCAGGGTATGAAGCAGGTATGGAGGAGATCCAGGCCCCAGATATCCAGAGGCCCCAGAGTACAAGGACCCGAGGAGGACCACCAAAGGGGGGGAACCGTGCCACCCTCCTGGGAAGAGCTGAGTAGAGCCCCAAAGGAGAGGTCACCCCGCAGCTACGGAGCAGAGGCCAGAGGGGGTTGCAGTGGCGTGCCCGCTGTGCCAGAGAGGACCGAGCTTCAGGCCCAGAGGCCTGAGGGCATCCCACCCCCCGGAAGGAGCCCAGCCGACAGAGGTCGATTATCTTGTTAATAATTTCACCTCCTCACTACGTACGACTCTGGATACTCTAGCTCCTGTGAAAACTAAGGTCTCTAATCAGAAGTACCTGACTCCGTGGTATAATTCTCAAACACGTACCCTAAAGCAGATGACTCGTAAGCTGGAGAGGAAATGGCGTGTCACAAATTTAGAGGATCATCATTTAGCCTGGAGAAATAGTTTGCTGCTTTATAAGAAAGCCCTCCGCAAAGCCAGAACATCTTACTATTCATCACTGATTGAAGAAAATAAGAACAACCCCAGGTTTCTCTTCAGCTCTGTAGCCAGGCTGACAAAAAGTCAGAGCTCTGCTGAGCCAACCATCCCTTTAACGTTAACTAGTAATGACTTCATGAACTTCTTCACAAATAAAATTTTTATAATTAGAGAAAAAATTACCAGTAATCATCCCACAGATGTAATATTATCTACAGCTACTCTTAGAACAATTGATGTTAAGTTAGACTCTTTTTCTCCAATTGATCTTTCTAAGTTAACTTCAATAATTACTTCCTCCAAACCATCAACGTGTCTTTTAGACCCCATTCCTACAAAACTGCTCAAAGAAGTCCTGCCATTAATTAATTCTTCGATCTTAAATATGATCAACCTATCTCTAATAATCGGCTATGTACCACAGGCCTTCAAGCTGGCTGTAGTTAAACCTTTACTCAAAAAGCATCTCTAGACCCAGCAGTCTTAGCTAATTATAGGCCAATCTCCAACCTTCCTTTCATATCAAACATCCTTGAAAGAGTAGTTGTCAAACAGCTAACAGATCATCTGCAGAGGAATGGTTTATTTGAAGAGTTTCAGTCAGGTTTCAGAGCTCATCACAGCACAGAAACAGCTTTAGTGAAGGTTACAAATGATCTTCTTATGGCCTCTGACAGTGGACTCATCTCTGTGCTTATCCTGCTAGACCTCAGTGCAGCGTTCGATACTGTCGACCATAATATCCTATTAGAGCGATTAGAACATGCTGTAGGTATTACAGGTACTGCACTGCAGTGGTTTGTATCATATCTATCTAATAGACTCCAGTTTGTGCATGTAAATGGAGAGTCCTCTTCACACACTGAGGTCAATTATGGAGTTCCACAGGGTTCAGTGCTAGGACCAATTCTGTTTACATTATACATGCTTCACTTAGGCAGTATCATTAGAAGACATAGCATACATTTTCACTGCTATGCAGATGACACCCAGCTCTATCTGTCCATGAAGCCAGATAACACACACCAATTAGTTAAACTGCAGGAATGTCTTAAAGAGATAAAGACCTGGATGGCCGCTAACTTTCTGCTTCTTAATTCAGATAAAACTGAGGTTATTGTACTTGGCCCTGAAAAGCCTAGAAATATGGTATCTAAGCAGATTCTTACTCTGGATAGCATTACCTTGGCCTCCAGTAATGCTGTGAGGAACCTTGGAGTCATTTTTGACCAGGACATGTCCTTCAATGCACATATTCAACAAATATGTAAGACTGCGTTCTTCCATTTACGCAACATCTTGTAGAATAAAAAGGGGATGTTTTTTCCTCTTCTAGTTTCATTATTTTAATATGGCACTATTAGTTCATTAGAATCATATAACCAGCTTTGCATTAAATATATATTGAAGTTTTTGACCTTACATTAGCTTTTGTGTTACAGTGATTGTTATAACTCTAGTTTGATTCTTTACTTATAAGTACCAGAATAATAATATGATCTTTCATTGCAGATGTGACCATGATCAACTTATACATATTGCAGTTTGTTGCTCATTATAGAGTCGTGCTCAAGTTAATTAAGGGTTAAAAGCTACAGTCAGCGTGAATGTCTGACTGATCTATGGAGGGGAAAGGCTTCGAGCATAGAGGGCCGCACGCGCTTACATACCACTGATATCATATTATTCTTTGTGGTCTTTTATTCAATTTTGTTTTTTGCTAAGTTTAAAGTGGTAGTTAATTAAACGACATTGATTAAAATATTAAATACCTGAGTCAGTTTCCGGGCTTTTTAGAGAATCAGTGAAAAGCATAAATCATCACTTTTATGTTTAATCATTAATGATTGAAATGAACTGAATAGCGTTTAGAAGATTTTTTAATTTGTTTGTCTTTTGTTAAAAAGAGTGGTTTCAATAATTTCAGACACACCTTGCAATTGTGCTTATGATGAATTGGCACTTGGTCTTTTGAAGGTCATAAGCTTCGTTCGGCGTGATGGTCCGGACTGATATATTGCAGGTTTTGACTTTGAGTGGAGAGGGCTAAATGCAAACATGCTTACACAGCACTTATACGATGTTATTCTTGGTGATCTTGTGCTCAGTTATGTTTTTGTTATGTTTTAAGTAGTGGTAGCTGACCAAGCATTATTCATTTAGTATTATACACTTGTTTTAGAATAATACACACTGATCGTCTTAATCAATGTGGAAGTCCTTGTAGTTGCAATGTTGTGTCTCAGCAGGGGACGGATGGCTCCAGAAGCCGGGGGCAGTCAGCGTCTGCTCTCGGGAAGGCGACAATGTTATTTTTCTGTGTTAAATAAAACTGTCAACATTGATTGTATAACACCTGTCATTACGCATGAAGGGGCATTCTAATACCCTGATTTTTACAAAACTATGGAGATGTGTTTTTTGTGATGAGATCTGAGGCTGTCTGCATCAGTGTCCATCTCCCACGTGTGTGACCATTAAAATCATCGTTTGACTTGACCCGGCCGGACCAGTGTTGTTATTGTGGTTTTTCTCTTGTCTCCATCCCCAATATTTTGAACCATAACAATCTCTAAAATTAGAAATATCCTGTCTCAGAGTGACGCTGAAAAACTAGTTCATGCATTTATTACTTCCAGGCTGGACGACTGTAATTGATTATCATCAGGATGTCCAAAAAACTCACTGAAAAGCCTTCAGCTAATCCAAAATGCTGCAGCAAGAGTCCTGACAGGGACTAGAAAGAGAGAGCAGATTTCTCCTGTTTTGGCTTCCCTTCATTGGCTTCCTGTTAAATCCAGAATTGAATTCAAAATCCTGCTCCTCACATACAAGGTCTTAAATAATCAGGCCCCATCTTATCTTAATGACCTTGTAGTACCATATCACCCTATTAGAGCACTTCGCTCTCGCTCTACAGGCCTACTTGTTGTTCCTAGAGTATTTAAAAGTAGAATGGGAGGGAGAGCCTTCAGTTTTCAGGCCCCTCTTCTGTGGAACCAGCTTCCAGTTTGGATTCAGGAGACAGACACTATCTCTACTTTTAAGATTAGGCTTAAAACTGTCCTTTTTGCTAAAGCATATAGTTAGGGCTGGACCAGGTGACCCTGAATCCTCCCTTAGTTATGCTGCAATAGATGTAGGCCGCCGGGGGATTCCCATGATGCATTGAGTTTTTCCTTTCCAGTCACCTTTCTCACTCACTATGTGTTAACAGACCTCTCTGCATTGAATCATATCTGTTATTAACCTCTGTCTCTCTTCCACAGCATGTCTTTTATCCTGTCTTCCTTCTCTCACCCCAACCGGTCGCAGCAGATGGCCCCGCCCCTCCCTGAGCCTGGTTCTGCCGGAGGTTTCTTCCTGTTAAAAGGGAGTTTTTCCTTCCCACTGTCACCAAAGTGCTTGCTCATAAGGGGTCATATGATTGTTGGGTTTTTCTCTGTATCTATGAAGCGCCTTGAGGCGACTTATGTTGTGATTTTGGCGCTATATAAATAAAATTGAATTGAATTGAAAATTGAATATTACTCTTGTTCTCTTCTGCTTGTTTTCTTTTTTCTTTCTCAACAGGTGATCCAGGTGATCGATATATGCATTTTCTTTTTCTTTTTTTTCTTCTGCCAATTCTGTTGGTTTTTGTCTTTTGCCCTTCTCCCCCGTCCCTCTTCTCAGCTGTTTCTCTTTCCCTCTTTCTTTCTCCCCTTCTTTCCTCCAGTCAAGTCTGTCCCGTATTCAGCAAGTGAAAATAAAATAAACAATAAAAGGTGAATCAAATGGACCATTATGGCAAGGCTGGGATGGTCAATTTGGTAAAGTAAATCCATTGGGCATCTTTATTTGCCTTTAGACAATAATTCTGATGGCAAAAGAGCCAAACGGGACAGGCAAAAAAAAAAAATTAATAAAAAAGTTAACAAGTCTGCAACAAATTAACAAGTGGCTCTTGACAGAAAGGGATTGTCTGAAATACCGGAGTATGGGTGAGATAATGATGTTCAGATTTTTAAATGTCACGGAGATTTTCTTAAGAAAGTGTTTAGAAAGTAAGAAAATACATGTAATTTTTCATTTTTTATGCATCCATCTATAGAACGCTGCATGTTATATTCTAAATCTACCTGTTCTCTTTCAGAAACCTGCCTGCAGAAAATGAAACTAAAGTATGTAATGCAAGGATATAATCACTTTCAAGATGGAGAAAGCATAAAGCTGTTCGTCTTTATCATATTAGGTGTCCATAACTGTCACTTAAAGAGATTTTGCAGGTCATTAATCAATGTATAAAAGTACAATAAAATTTATTTTTAGTGACACAGGACACAAACACGGAAGCAAGATCTATAATTAGGATTATTTATAATAAACATTAACAAATCATTGCAATTTCTTTAACCATACAGAATAACTAAATCCTTCAGGACAATATCACATCAATGCACTGAACTCAGTATGTTATCCCTCTAACAGAGCCTCCACATGTTCTCACTGTAATTTCCCCTCATGAATGAATTTATGTTTGCACTAATTTGAATGTTCGGGGAAAAATCAAACGCATTTTACTCGCAGTACTCAAGCTGACTTACCTTTGTTTGAATGACGACATACTCACAAATCTTGTGCCCAATCTTTGGTGAATTGGATGTGTCCCTTCAGAGATTTATAATTGCGAAACTGGTTCACCTTGTACGCGCTGACTCCACAGACAAGGTACGAAAATATATCAGGCTATGTCAATAGCGGTAGGTCTTCAGGGTTTCTACTCCACTGCTGTATTTCATACGGGTCCACATTTCCAATGCACATATTTTCTACAAGTACCGTCTCTTTGCATCTCAACGCAACCTGTCTCTGTACCGTCGTTTTTCTTTTAAACTGCTTTTAAGCATGTTTCTAGCAACCGTCCTTCCAACACAGTGTGTTTGTTTTGATTTGTGTTTTCTGAAATGTTATTTTGTTGTAAATTTTTTTATTTGTTTTTTTTTTTAGGTAAAAGTGTTTTCGGAAATTTTATTTTGTTGTTGACGTTGTAAATGTGATTTGCACTTCCCAGCCACCGTAGTTTAGAGACAGAAACATTTACATTCAGCTCAGACCCAGTTTCAAAATAAATAAAAAGCTCATAGGTGCATTGTTTTGGTTGTGCACTACAATGG
This sequence comes from Astatotilapia calliptera, assembly GCF_964374335.1. Classification (NCBI taxonomy): domain Eukaryota; kingdom Metazoa; phylum Chordata; class Actinopteri; order Cichliformes; family Cichlidae; genus Astatotilapia; species Astatotilapia calliptera. The sequence continues at coordinate 1,121,444 of NC_137430.1, forward strand.
TCATCATCAGTTGTATTTTTTCCAGCTGTTAATAGTATCAGAGCATTGAATTTAATTCCTGCATTCCCTCTAAGAAATACTTAGTCCCAGGTGAGGAAAATGGGCATTATGTTTCAACGGTATGAGCAGTCTATGTTAAAAGCCCATACTTGTGTTAACATGTGCTTCAGCTTTTTGTTTAAGAGGACAATAAAATCAGCTTTTTGCTGTTAAAGTTAAAGAAAGAAAACTTTAAATTGGTTAGTTTTTAATTTTTAGTTTTAAAGAATCTGCAATTAATTACAAATACAGAAAATGGAAAGCCCTTCAAGCTATAGCTATGTAAAAATTAAAATTTCTGAGAAATGTGAATGTGCTGCTCTAACACTCAGCATGTGTTTTTGTTGTGTGTATGTGTAATCAGTCCATAATTACCAGTTGGGTGTTTGACAGGAAAGAAGGTGAGTATGTAAGACCTTTAGCAGCAGGGTGTCTGCAAATGAGACAGCTTCACAATTAACTAGGATCTTCTTCATCCCAGCTCCGCCAACTACCACAGGATTTGCATCATGTTTTTAGACTGGGTTTAAAGAAGTCAGCAGACAGAAAGACTCAATTAACTCTCTCAGCTGCCTTAATCATCCCACATACAGCACATCTACTCTGACCTGATGCCAAGTGGTGATGCCAGGAGTTCTTTTTCTCATTACATCTGAGAACAAAAGAGTTTTTCCACTAATATTTATTTAGACATCTCATAAGAAGTTCACTTGCTCAACAATAATCACAAATCTAAAGATAACAAATCTATTATACGTTGCTAAGCTTTAAAATCAGGTTACCCCTTTGCATCCATCAGGGTGATTGCAAGATATTTTGGGTTAGGTTCAGTTCATATCTGCCTCTTAAAGTTTTATTGAAGATATCATGCTTCTTCTTTTGGCTGCTCCACAGCAGATTGTGTGTCTCCATCTCACCCAATCTCTGTCACACCAAACGTTTTCATGTGGTCTTTCACTACATCCATAAATCTTCTCTGTGTTTCAATTCAATTCAATTTCAATTCAATTTCTTTATTGTCCCACAAGGGGAAATTAGTTTAGCAGCAGGAGGATAAGAACAAACAGAACAATACTATAAAACAATAATAACAATAATAATGATAGAAAATTCAAGGACAATTATTTGCCATTAAGGAGACAAGACGCAGTAGGGATAAAAGAGACCTGGAGTCTTTTAGTCCTCCTCGGAGGTACTCTAAAACGGCGGCCGGAAGGCAACAACTCAAACTCACTGTGAAGTGGATGGTTCACACAATTAATAATAGAATGAGCCTTTCTAAGCACATTTCTATTGTAAATGGCCAAAAGTCCATCTTGCCAGCGCCCTGAAATTTTGCTAGCAGTTTTTACCAGAAGTCCCAGCCAATTCTTATTCTTCACCATCAGGTTACCAAACCAGGCAGCGATACAAAAAGACATCACAGATTCGATAAAACTTCTATAAAACAAGGAAAACATCTCAGATGAGACGTTAAAAGATCTCATTTTCCTTAAAAAGAACAGTCTTTGTTGAACTTTTTTAGTAGTGGCATCAGCATGAGATTCAAAACACAGTTTATGGTCAAGTACCACACCTAGATATTTATAACTCTCAACGATCCCAATATCGGCAGTTTTAATGATAGTGGGTGATGAGCTATAAGAGGACTTCCTAAAATAAATAATCATGTCTTTAGTTTTTGAAACGTTAAGTGAAAGGAAGGACTCATCACACCAATTCACAAAATCATCTACAACCTGCCCATGGCCTGACTCGTCCCCCACTAGAAGACTGATGATCACTGTGTCGTCAGCAAACTTCAGGATGTGTCTGTTTGTGAAATTGCTGCGACACTCATTTGTGTACAGAATGAACAGAAGGGGAGAGAGGCAACAACCCTGGGGTGATCCAGTAGAGGAGGAGAGCACATCAGAAAAGACATGATTCACCCTCACACATTGTGACCTATTAGTCAGAAAGTCTGTCACCCAGCCGACCAGACTAGTGTCAAGCTTGAAATGATTGTAAAGCCTGTCAGCAAGTAAGAGGGGTTGAACTGTATTAAATGCAGATGAAAAGTCAGCAAATAATAATCTTGCATGGGTGTGGGGGGCCTCAAGATGCTTATACAAGAGATGCAGGAGTGTGACAGCAGCATCCTCCACACCTCTCCCTGCTCTATAGGCAAACTGGAAGGGGTCAAGATGGTGTTCAACATGCATTAAAATCTCCTTCTTAATTATCTTCTCAAATGTCTTCATCACTAAAGAAGTCAGAGCCACAGGCCTAAAATCATTCAGTGCCTTAGGAGAACTGCCCTTAGCAACAGGAACAATGATCGCATGTTTCCAAATTTTAGGTACAGTCTGTAGCTCTAAAGAAAGTGAGAAGATATAGTGAAAAATCCCACTCAGCTGATCAGCACAAGTTCTCAGTACCTGTCCACAGATGTTGTCAGGTCCAGGACTCTTGGTTTTGGTATGTCTAAAAAGATTAGCTACCCCTGTCTCATCAATACAAATAGATGGGGGAGTGATGGTCTTTTCCCTCAGTGTTCATGGCAAAAAATAAGGAATCTCCCGCTCCCTTTCTCCCGTCACTCGTGAACAAGACCCCAAGATACTTAAACTCTTTCACTTGGAGCAGGAACTTGTCCCCGACCCCGAGTGAGCACTCCACCCTTTTCTGCTGAGGACCATGGCCTCAGATTTTAAGGTGTTTTCCCACCACTTCACACTTGGCCTCGAACCGTTCCAAAGTGAGCTGGAGGTCATTACCCAATGCCAACAGAACCACATCATCTGCGGAAAGCAGAGATGACAGCCTGAGACTACCCAAGTAAAAGCCTTCCGCCCCTTGGCTATGCCTCGAACATAAAATTATTACAAGAATCGGTGACAAAGGGCAGCCCTGGTGGAACCCATCACCCACCAGGAACGAGTCTGACTTATTGTTGGCTATGCGGACCAAGCTCTTGGAACGGTTGTATAAGGATTGAATGGCCCGTAGCAATGGACCAGACACCCCATGCTCCCAGAGCACCCCCCACAGGACACCCAGAGGGACACGGTCGAATGGCTTTTTCAGTCTTCTCAAGTCCACCAGACACATGTAGACTGGTTGAGCAAACTCCCATGCACCCTCAGAGGATAAAGAGCTGGTCCAGTTTTCCATGACCAGGACGAAAACTGCATTGTTCCTCCTGTATCTGAGATTCAACTAACGGGCGGACTCTCCTTTCCAGCAAACTGGCATAGACTTTCTCAGGGAGGCTGAGGAGTGTGATCCCCCTGTAGTTGGAACAAACCCTCCGGTCCCCTTTCTTAAAGATGGGAAACACCACCCCGGTCTGCAAATCCAGATGTATTGCCCCTGATCTTCACTTAACTTTGTACAGGCATGTCAACCAGGACGGCCCTACAACATCGAGAGCCTTCAGGAACTCAGGCCGGACCTCATCCACACCAGTGACCCTGCCCCTAAGGAGCTGTTTAACTGCCTCAGTGACCTCGCCCCCGCAGATTGGCGGGTCATCCCCTACGTCCCTAGACTCCTTCTCCATGGAAGATGTGCCAGTGGGATTGAGGAGGTCCTCAAAGTATTCCTTCCACCGCCCAACAATTTTCTCAGTCGAAGTCAGCATTGCTCCACCCACACTATACACAGTGCAGGTAGAACACCACTTTCCTGAGTCACCTGACAGTTTGCCAGAATCTCTTCGAGGCCGTCTGAAAGTCTTTTTCCATGGCGTCTCCGAATTCCTCCCACACCCGAGTTTTTGCTTCAGCCACTGCCCAAGCCATGTTCCGCTTGGCCTGTTGGTACCTATCAGGTGCCTCCGAAGTCCCACAGGCTAACCAACCTGATAGGAGGCTCAGCCTTCAACACAATAATACAGATTTTGATCACCAAGTTAGCCAACCTGGGGCTCCCGCCACCCATCTGCTCTTGAATAAAGGACTTTTTGGTCGACAGAGCCCAGCGGGTGAAACTGGGTCCTCACTTGTCTTCCTCTCGCACTCTCAGTATTGGCTCTCCACAGGGCTGTGTACTAAGCCCACTACTCTACTCCCTCTAACACATCTGAGTGCAGTCCCGCCACCCAGAGAACATCATTGTCAAATTTGCTGATGACACAACGGTGGTGGGGCTGATCACAGGGGGAAATGAGGTGGCCTACAGAGATGAGGCCCTGAAACTGGGAGAATGGTGTGCATTAAACAACCTGGCACTTAACATCACCAAGACCAAGGAGCTCATCCTGGACTTCAGCGGAGCAGAGCTGCCCCCCTGCAGATAAACTGTGAATGTGTAGAGTGAGTGGAGTCCCTCAAATTCCTTGGTGTCCACATCTCTGCAGACCTCTCCTAGTCAGTCAACATCATGGTGCTAGTCAAGAAGACCCACCAGCAGCTACACTTCCTAAGGGTGCTCAGGAAGGAGCCTGCTGACCTATGCAGTGACAGTGTGGCACACCAGCTGCATGGAGGCAGACAGGAAGAGACTGCAGAGGGTGGTAAACACAGCAGAAAAACCCCTCAGCTGCCCTCCTTGTCTGCCATCTAAAACTCCTGTTGTCTCAGCAGGGTCAGAAACATCCTGAAGGACACAAACCACCCCAGCTACCATCATTTTAACCTACTGCCCTCTGGCAGGTGCTTCAGATCCATACGGGCCAGAACAAACAGACTGAGGGACAGCTTCTTTCCCAAAGCTATGATCATATTATATCATCATCATCCTTCTCTGTCACCCGGTGCTGTGTATTTCTATTATGTATTTCTATTATGTGTATAGTTATATTATTGTACAGTTTTTTATGATGTGCTAAGCACATTATAAAAACTGTTTTAAAGCTTGTTATACTGTGTATAATGACAATAAAGGCTTTCAATTTTAATTCAATACTTTCCCATAAGCATGCTGCGTTACTAAACCGTGATTTTGTTTGTGAAAGTGTCTCATGACAATGCGTGCGATGGATGGGCATACAATGGATAATGTGAAGTGCGGGAGAGAGTACGACCATGCAGTGTTTAAAGCATAGAAGTATTCACATTACTCTGAGTTTGATTCTGTAAAAAGTGACAAAAAAATTAACGTCTGCTGCACATTTATGGAACACATGCTGCATGGGAAGAAAACTTCTTTCTACATCAAAAAATTAAACTTCAAATCTGAGCAAGCACTGAGCACGCTGCCATGGGAATGTGACATTCACAGAGAAACCCCCGGATCCCCCCCACTGACATGACCGCTGTGGGCAAACCTCCACCCGCCCCACTCCTGCTAACCAGGTGACAATAGATTTAAGAGCAACAAGACGTAGAACTGCTGAGTCTTGACAATGGGTTTAAATGTTAAATTTCTTCAAATCAGATAAACTTGAATATAAATTCATTTTTGCTTGATGCAATGTGCATGAAGTTAAAAGATTAAGACTTCCAGTCCAGTCACAATGCAGGTGTTCACAACAGATTCATTTCCCATCGTTCGGAGTGAGATTTTCGTAATTCGTCCGTTCAGGTTCAGTTGTTTTATCAGTGACACTGTCACAAAGGTGGCTGAGCTGCCTTGATCCAAGAATGCATATGTTGTTACTGTCTTCGTTCCTTTCTGGGACTTGACACGTACTGGAACGATTGGAAGAATACAATCTTCCTTACCGGCCCCAGTCATGCTGAAAGTTGCTGTTGTTTGTACAAGAGCACTTGATATGAACTGTTGAGCAGCCTCCCTTGCTGTTTCTTCTTGTGAGTCCCTATTGGTGATGTGCAGCAGGGTAGGATGCAGTCGAGAGCATTCTTGACAATGGAGCTTGTCTTTGCAGCTGCTACTCATGTGACCATGTTTCAAACAGGCAAAACACAGTCCTATGCTCCTTAAAAACTCAATCTTGTCCTTATGAGGCTTGTCCTTGAGCTTTCTGCAGATTTGGAGGTTGTGTTGCTCTCCCTTGCAATAAACACAAGGTTTGCTGCTTGAATCCATTGGGACCGTCCGTGTTTTTGATGCCACTTGTTTGGCACTTTCTGTCTTGTTTTCCATTTGAGAGTCAGTGATTGTTGTTGTAAACACTTTCTTTGGTTTGAATGTCTCTGCATATTGTGGCTTTGCTCTTTGTCTGAATGAGTCCTTCACACCTGTTGTAGTTTCCCTTATATTTTCATAAAGTGGGTGTAGCACGTACCTAACTTGCTGATTGATAAAGTTGAAAAAAATCCTTAAACTTGACTCTTTTCTTCGTTTTGTCTTGCAGGTCACAAGCATACTTTCGCCACGATTCTTTAAGTTTGTAAGGAAGCTTGTTAGCTAATGCCCTTAGGTTAGACGTATTATCCAAGTCTTCCATGTAGTTAACATCTGTCATTGCATTGTAGCAGCCGGTAAGAAACAATGCAAAGGACTGTAGTGCAGTGCCGTCTTCTGGCTTAATTGTCTGCCAATCCAGGGCCTCCTTTATGTAGGCTTCAGCTATCTTAAAGTCATCTCCAAAAAACTCTTTGAGCATTTGTGTCACGGCTGGCGGAGTGAGCCGTGTGGTGTGGAGGAAAAGGAGGACCCAAAATGCAGGCAGCCGACTGATGATATGAGTGATGTTTATTTACAAAGGTGGCAGTGGCAAAAAACAGGCAACAAAGGGTGAGTAATTACAAACGGAAACCTAAACTGGGAGAAACTAAAGAGCAAACCTGAAATCTTAATGAAACGGAGAGTAGAGCAGAGAGACGCAGACTAAGGAACAGGAACACCGATGAACGCAGAGATACATGGATGAATGCAGATGAACGCAAACGAGCCGACAACGAACACAGACTGACACCCACTAAATATACACACACAAGGTAATCAAGTAATCACACACAGGAGGGAAGAACAGCTGAACCTAATACACATGAGGACCGGAGGAGACAAGCTGAACACAATGACAACAGACACAGACTTTCAGAACAAAACAGGAAATCTAGGACCCGAACCGGACACAAGGGGGGGAGGACACAGAATAACTAGAACAGAGGAAAATAATCACAAAACACAAAACGCTGGGTCAACGACCCAGGACCATGACAATTTGTTTCGCCTTTGTATAATGTCATGATCCTGGGTCTGTTGACCCAGCGTTTTGAGTTTTAGTTTATGTAAGCCCGTCAGGTTTCCTAAGTTCATTTGTTATCATGCCTAGGTGTTTCTAGTTCTTATTATTTTCCCCTCGTGTTTCCAACTATGTTAAATCTCCCCAGCTCTTCATGCGTTTCATGTCTGTGTCTTACGTTGTCAAGTTCGGGTTGTCATGTCTATGTCTCTTTATGTTTCCTGTTTTATTGTGAAGAGGTCTGGTGTTTCTGTGTTCATCGTGTTCAGTTTTACTCTCCCACGGTGACGTCATTATGTTCATGTGTGCCAGCTGTTTCCCCATGTGTTCCCACTTCCCTCATCATCCTGTGTGTATTTAGTCCGTGTGCTTTCAGTCATTTGTTGTCAGGTCGTCTGCTCATCCATGTCTCATCTCCAGGTACCCATGTCAGTTCACTATGGTTAAGGTTTTTCATGTTTTGTTATTAGTTCACCCAGTTTAGGTTATTGTTTAGTTTTCACCGATGCCCTATTATTTTGTACCCTCGTTGCTAGTCTCAATAAACGGCTTGTTTTGTTAATCCACACCACGTTTTGGTCTGCGTTTGAGTCCTCCTCTGCAACACATACGGTCTGCCCCAGCCAGACCGTGACAGTATAACCCACTGAAGGTTCCATGTGGATGTAACTTTTAACCAACTCATGGGGTTGTCCACTCGTGTACTGCAGCAAAGACATGCTGTGGAAGAGAGACAGAGGTTAATAACAGATATGATTCAATGCAGAGAGGTCTATTAATACATAGTGAGTGAGAAAGGTGACTGGAAAGGAAAAACTCAATGCATCATGGGAATCCCCCCGGCAGCCTACATCTATTGCAGCATAACTAAGGGAGGATTCAGGGTCACCTGGTCCAGCCCTAACTATATGCTTTAGCAAAAAGGAAAGTTTTAAGCCTAATCTTAAAAGTAGAGATAGTGTCTGTCTCCCGAATCCAAACTGGAAGCTGGTTCCACAGAAGAGGGGCCTGAAAACTGAAGGCTCTCCCTCCCATTCTACTTTTAAATACTCTAGGAACAACAAGTAGGCCTGCAGAGCGAGAGCGAAGTGCTCTAATAGGGTGATATGGTACTACAAGGTCATTAAGATAAGATGGGGCCTGATTATTTAAGACCTTGTATGTGAGGAGCAGGATTTTGAATTCAATTCTGGACTTAACAGGAAGCCAATGAAGGGAGGCCAAAACAGGAGAAATCTGCTCTCTCTTTCTAGTCCCTGTCAGGACTCTTGCTGCAGCATTTTGGATTAGCTGAAGGCTTTTCAGGGAGTTTTTGGACATCCTGATAATAATGAATTACAGTAGTCCAGCCTGGAAGTAATAAATGCATGAACTAGTTTTTCAGCGTCACTCTGAGACAGGATATTTCTAATTTTAGAGATGTTGCGCAAATGGAAGAAAGCAGTCTTACATATTTGTTGAATATGTGCATTGAAGGACATGTCCTGGTCAAAAATGACTCCAAGGTTCCTCACAGCGTTACTGGAGGCCAAGGTAATGCCATCCAGAGTAAGAATCTGGTTAGATACCATATTTCTAAGATTTTCAGGGCCGAGTACAATAACCTCAGTTTGATCTGAATTAAGAAGCAGAAAGTTAGCGGCCATCCAGGTCTTTATGTCTTTAAGACATTCCTGCAGTTTAACTAATTGGTGTGTGTTATCTGGCTTCATGGACAGATAGAGCTGGGTGTCATCTGCATAACAGTGAAAACGTATGCTATGTGTCTGTGAAGGTTCTCAGTCATCCAGGTCATCGTAGTCAAAGGAGCTTGCAAAGAAAAGCGTCTGGACTTCTTTAAGTTACTTGCTATGTCTTCTAATGATGCTGCCTAAGGGAAGCATGTATAATGTAAACAGAATTGGTCCTAGCACTGAACCCTAGGCTTTAGTCCTGCACAGCTTGTATTTGGACATGAAGTCAGAGGACCATTGCATATCCTTAAAGAACAGCTAGTTGTTCCAACTAAAACATTGAAGAGCATCCCTGAGTACGTGGCTAAAATTAGAGAGCGCCTTAAATCAGCTTGCGCTATTGCCAGGGACACCTTAACTGCTAGGCAGATAAGGATGAAAAAACACTATGATCGGAGAGCAGTTGTTCGTCAGTTTAAACCTGGTGATCAGGTTCTAGTTTTGCTCCCCATCCTGGGCTCTTCTCTGAGAACAAAGTTTTCGGGACCATATGTTGTGGAAAAGAAACTTAGTGAGACAAATTATGTTGTTCAAACACCTGATCGTCGTCGCAAGACCAGAGTATGCCATGTTAACATGATGAAACATTATCTTACGAGAGAGAATGAAGATGATCCCCTCACTCCGCACAAGGTTACATCTAGCTCTCCTGTAGCATGCGTAACTTCAGAGATGGCCAATGAAAGCAGTGAGGAGGATGCGATCCGGCGCAAAGATGCGTCACAGGGTACGAGACTAAGTAATGGTGAGATTCTGTCTGACTTGCCCCACTATTTGTCTCACCTGTCACTTGATCAGGCTGAAGACATTCAGAACCTGATTGTGTCGTTCCGGTGTATGTTTGGGGATATTCCTACCCAGACGAGTTTGATATCCCATGACATTGTTCTTACCAATCCTGCACCCGTTAAACAGCATGCATACAGAGTCAATCCCATCAAAAGGGAGGCTATGAAAAAGGAAGTAGAGTATCTAATTAAGAATTGACTTGCCATACCCAGTTGCAGCCCCTGGAGTTCCCCTTGTTTGTTGGACATTAAAGCTGATGTGAGTCCACGGTTCTGTACGGACTTCCGCAGAATGAATGCTGTGACAGTTCCTGATGCATACCCCTTGCCCCTCATCGATGATTGCATCGATGACATCGGACCTGCCACATTTATTACTAAACTGGATATGTTGAAAGGTTACTGGCAGATTCCTTTAACCAAACGTGCGTCAGAGATCAGCTTTTGTAACTCCAGACAGTTTCCTCCAGTACACAGTCATGCCATTTGGGTTATGTAATGCACCAGCTACATTTCAGAGGCTAGTGAACAAAGTACTGGGTGATGTTCCAAACTGCCGGGTGTATCTGGATGACATAGTCGTGTATTCCAGTGAATGGGCAGAGCATCTTGCTACTTTGTCAGCTGTGTTTGAACGCCTCTCAGCTGCCTCGCTGACTTTGAACCTTGCCAAGTGTGAGTTTGGTAAAAGCACCATTCTCTATCTAGGCCAACAAGTTGGCGGAGGAAAGGTATGCCCAGTGGATGCAAAGATCCATGCCATTTCAACCTTTCCAGTTCCATCTACAAGAAGGGAGCTACGTCGTTTTCTTGTAATGGCTGGATATTATCGCCGGTTCTGTAAGAACTTCTCAACAGTAGCTGCCCCGTTGACTGCCTTGACCAGTCCATCCGTTCCATTTTCCTGGTCTGATGAATGCCAACATGCCTTTGAGAATCTTAAAGGATTGCTTTCATGTTCACCTGTTCTCTCCGCCCCAGACTTCAGCCAACCATTCAAGTTGGAGGTCGATGCTAGCGCTGTTGGGGTAGGTGCTGTCCTTCTACAGGAAGATCAGGATGGACTCGATCACCCTGTGTGCTACTTCTCAAAGAAGTTCACTCTTCCTCAGAGAAGGTATTCAACAATCGAACAAGAAACTCTTGCCGTTCTGTTGGCTCTGCAACATTTTGAGGTTTATCTTGGATTAAGTGTAGAACCCATAAAAGTCTTTACAGACCACAATCCGCTCGTTTTCCTTTCAAGGCTTATGAGGTGGTCTTTAATCATTCAAGAGTATAACCTTCAAATCTGCCATAAAAAAGGGACAGAAAATGTCCTGGCTGATGCACTATCCCGTGCCCTGTAGTCTGTTTAGGGTTTTTGTTTGTGTTTGAAGGATCCAAACTTTTTGTTTGGACTTGTAAGGGTGGGGGTGTTACGTGTCTGCAGGCTGTATGTTTTCTTTCCCTCTCCTTTTGTTTGCCGTTCCCTTAGGTCGCAGACTGCAGGCTGATGTCAATCTGGGGATGTCCAACTAATTAGAGGAGGGAGACCCTGATTGGACAATCCAGGAGTGCACACCTTGATAAAGAGACTCACCTGTGGCTCTCTTCCCTCCTTTGAATTGTTTGGCACATGTGTGACAGTTCGCTGCTGTCTTTCTTTTGTTTGATGATTGTGGTGGGAGTAAAGTGGACTAGGTAAATTTGGGGACCCCATACACTTACTCACGTAGAGTCTTTTTGTTAGAAACACTAGGTAAGTAGGTTGGTGCCACCCATGTAATTTTGAGCTTGTTTTGAGTTGAGGTTTAGGGTCTTTCCCTCTTGTTTTTGCTTTTCTAGGATAATAGCTCAGCTAAGTTTTGGTTTTGTCTTTTTGGTGTTTTTTTTTTGGCACAACCTAACTGTCCCTTTCTCCCCCACATTTGTTGTTTGAATCTGGGTTATTTAATCTGTGAGAGCGCTGCCATTAAACCTTTTTCATAACACCTGTACCGAGTTTCCGGAGTTGTTGTGTTATCCCCTCCTGCCCTCGAGGAGACGTAACAATGGTCAACAGTATCGAACGCTGCACTAAGGTCTAGCAGGACAAGCACAGAGATGAGTCCACTGTCAGAGGCCATAAGAAGATCATTTGTAACCTTCACTAAAGCTGTTTCTGTGCTGTGATGAGCTCTGAAACCTGACTGAAACTCTTCAAATAAACCATTCCTCTGCAGATGATCTGTTAGCTGTTTGACAACTACTCTTTCAAGGATGTTTGATATGAAAGGAAGGTTGGAGATTGGCCTATAATTAGCTAAGACTGCTGGGTCTAGAGATGCTTTTTGAGTAAAGGTTTAACTACAGCCAGCTTGAAGACCTGTGGTACATAGCCGATTATTAGAGATAGGTTGATCATATTTAAGATCGAAGAATGAATTAATGGCAGGACTTCTTTGAGCAGTTTTGTAGGAATGGGGTCTAAAAGACACGTTGATGGTTTGGAGGAAGTAATTATTGAAGTTAACTCAGAAAGATCAATTGGAGAAAAAGAGTCTAACTTAACATCAATGGTACTAAGAGTAGCTGTAGATAATATTACATCTGTGGGATGATTATTGGTCATTTTTCCTCTAATGATAAAAATTTTATTTGTGAAGAAGTTCATGGAGTCATTACTAGTTAACGTTAAAGGGATGGTTGGCTCAAAAGAGCTCTGACTTTTTGTCAGCCTGGCTACAGTGCTGAAGAGAAACCTGGGGTTGTTCTTATTTTCTTCAATCAGTGATGAATAGTAAGATGTTCTGGCTTTGTGGAGGGCTTTCTTATAAAGCAGCAAACTATTTCTCCAGGCTAAATGATGATCCTCTAAATTTGTGACACGCCATTTCCTCTCCAGATTACGAGTCATCTGCTTTAGGGTACGTGTTTGAGAATTATACCACGGAGTCAGGTACTTCTGATTTGAGACCTTAGTTTTCACAGGAGCTAGAGTATCCAGAGTCGTACGTAGTGAGGAGGTAAAATTATTAACAAGATAATCGACCTCTGTTGGGGTAGCATTCAGATAGCTGCTCTGCTCTATGTTGGTACAGGGCATTGAAGATGATAACAGTGGGTGGATTATATTCTTAAACTTAGTCACAGCGCTTTCAGAAAGACATCTACTTTGATAAAGTCTACTCTCCACCGCTGTGTAATCAATTATTGTAAATGTAAATGTTATCAGGAAATGATCAGACAGGAGAGGGCTTTCAGGAAACACTGTTAAATGTTCAGTTTCTATGCCATATGTTAACACAAGATCTAGAGTGTGATTAAAGTGGTGGGTGGGTTCTTTTACATTTTGAGAGAAACCAATTGAGTCTAATAACAGATTAAATGCCATGTTGAGGCTGTCATTTTTAGCATCTACATGGATGTTAAAATCACCCACAATAATTATTTTATCTGAGCTCAGAACTAAATTAGATATAAAGTCTGAGAAATCAGACAGAAACTCTGTGTAAGGCCCAGGTGGACGATAGATGATAACAAGTAAGACTGGTTTCTGAGTTTCACAGCTGGGGCGGACAATGTTAAGCATCAGGCTTTCAAATGAATTAAAAGTCTGTCTTGGTCTTTCATTAATTAATAGGCTGGTGTGAAAAATTGCTGCCACACCGCCCCCTCGGCCTGTGCTTCAAGATTTCTGGTAGTTAGAATGACTCGGGGGTGTTGATTCATTTAAACTAACATAATCATCCTGCTGCAATCAGGTTTCTGTAAGGCAGAGTAAATCAATTTGTTGATCAATTATTAAGTCATGTACTAACAGAGACTTGGAGGAGAGAGACCTAATATTTAATAATCCACATTTCACTGTTTTACTCTTTGGTTCAGATGTGGATACTGTATTGTTCTTTCTTTGTAATTGTTTATGTTTAAGTTGTTTGTTGCTGGTTTTTAGTTTGTTATTTGTCTTTTTGGAAGCTGACACAGTGTCTATGGAGATGGGTTTTTGGGGGGGTAGCAGGAGGAGAGAAGCTGCAGAGAGGTGCTTCCTGGTCCCAACTCTGGATAGTCATACAGGGAGTGCAGAATTATTAGGCAAGTTGTATATTTGAGGAATAATTTTATTATTGAACAACAACCATGTTCTCAATGAACCCAAAAAACTCATTAATATCAAAGCTGAATGTTTTTGGAAGTAGTTTTTAGTTTGTTTTTAGTTTTAGCTATTTTAGGGGGGTATCTGTGTGTGCAGGTGACTATTACTGTGCATAATTCTGATTTATTGATTTTATTGATTAACATTCAAATTCAAATCTCAGTGAAAACAGTGAAAAACAAAACAAAACAAACAAACAGTGAAAACAGAACAAAAATCTACCATAAAGAAAGAAAGCATGAGACAAGGCTAATCAAAAGGTATTGGCTGAAGCATTTGCTTATTATGCCAACCCTTTTCTCAAAATATCTTTTTGTATGCAGCTCCTGTACACAGGGCTTGAAGAAAATAATAATTATTAGGCAACTTAACAAAAAACAAATATATACCCATTGTCAAGTGTTCTCTGACTGTGAGGTGTCCACACTTGAAAAAGACCAGACTTTGAATTTCACTCAACTTTATTTAGACCAACTAGTTTGATAGCTGGTAGGTAGCAGCAGGTAAAAAACCTTTCAACACAAAAATAAAGAACATTTCATTAATCATTCAGATAAATTACACAGAAGACAGATGAAATAACAAAATACACTTCAGTAAAGCCATTTACCATGTAATTAACTGTGGTTCTTAAATAAATATACACAATGTGTCTTCTTTGCATTTAACACTTTTTTATAAACAATTGTATTTTAAAGTATACATTTTAGCGTTCACAAACATTTTAATAGACTTTAACTAAGGATTTTCTTTACAAAGAATTATTTTCTTTAAATCAAAACCAAACATTTATTCACTAGTTTTACGATCCACCCAAGGATTTGGGGGGGTCGCTATTTTTAATATTAAGTAACATAAGTATGTGGGAACACTAACTGCACAAACAATTTATTCAAACTTAAACATTCTTTTCTGTCAATATAATTAAACTTAAATGCAGCAACTATTTCCCTAAGTGTAAAACATTTGCACAACTGAGCTTCCATAGTCCCAGATACATCTGCAAAAGCAAAATGTGAACTCAAGAGCTTACCGATAGCCTGTCTTGTTCAAAGTCTTCCTCACAGTGGAAAAGTGCTTTGTTTGCCGTCCTCTCAGTATGTTGCACCCGGGTCAAATGACTGCTGCATGCATTTAAAGGTTTACTTGGCACGCCCACCCTTGATTGCTCTAATGTGGCTCACCTGGCAGGGCGGCGCACACCAGGCCGTGCTTAGTTGTTGATTGCACCCAAGGTCTAATCAGCGGCCATGGGTAAGCAGCAGCACCGAACAGGTAGAGGGCAGGAGGAGGAAAAGAGGAATAACAGCCACACCTACTAGGTCAGCGCGACACCTCCCACTCGATCTTTGCTCAGCACTGTCTGGAAAGATCGCACTCAGGTGGGCTGGTCCCTTACTTGATCTTCCACCGGTAAAAGGACCACAAGACGCCGGATGTCCCGATGTAAGGTGGTGCCCAGCTCAGGACTTGTGGTAGCGGGTTTTGGACTCTTGATCGCAATGCTGGAACTTGGAGAGACCCTCACATGCACATCTCGAACGGTCCCTTTGGAATCAGGATTCACGCTAATGACTTTTGCGAGTCTGAACTGCCCTCTAAGGGCATTTTGGTCGCAGAGCCAAACTATGTCTCCAACAGCAATGTTTCTCTCTGCAGTATGCCATTTACTGCGGATGAACAGGTTTGGTCCAGCGAGTTGGCTCCAGGACCTCCAGAAGTTGTTGACTATGGTTTGTATTTCCTTCAGCCTTTTGAAAGGATAATTTGTGAAGTCGACAGTTTTGAAGTCCCCACTTTGTGCGGCTCGACCAAGCAACAGATTATTCGGCGTGATGTAGTCAATGCGATCTTCTCGGCTCTGAATTCTGGCATCAATGGGTCTCTCATTTGCAAGGTTGGCGGCTAGCTGGAGTGCTGTCAGAAACTCACTAAAGGTAAGAGCCTCTGTATTGCCGAGAGTATGGAGGGCTCTCTTGATAACTCTGACAGCAGCTTCGGCGGCCCCATTTCGGTGAGGTGAGTCAGCGGGAAGAATCTTCCATGCCCAGGTGGTCTCATTTTTGGCAGAGTATTCTTCAAGCGACTCCTTGTTTTGTTGTCCCAGGTAAGCATACATTTCTTCCAAGACAGGTTTGGCGCCGACAAAGTTTGTGCCAGGATCTGACCAAATTTTCCGGGGATGGCCTCGGACAGAAGTGAACCTCTGGTAGGCAAGCAGGAAGCTCTCTGTTGATAGTGTGCTCGCTAGTTCGACGTGAATGGCTCGGCTTGCCATACAGCAAAACACAACTCCCCAAACTTTCATGGTCACTCTTCTCTTGACATCATCCCTCACATGATAGGGTCCAAACAGGTCAACAGATGTAAATTCGAATGGTGCAGCAGGATTTGACCTCTCTTCAGGTAAGTCCCCCATTACTTGCTTGCAGGTTCTTGCCTTTGCCTTCTTGCAGATGATGCACTGGTCAACGACCTTTTGGGCAATAATTCTTCCTCTGACAACCCAAGCCTTCATTCTCATCCGCAGTAAGGTTTCTGCCACTCCGCCATGTCCCTCGCTGTGTGCTTCTCTGGCAAGGAGGGTGGATAGCCAGGCTTGGAATGGTAGAAGGGGAACGGCTTTGCGGTCTTTTTTGAAGGTTTGGATTCTGCCACCACAAACTAGAAGTCCACTTGTTTGGTCTCTGTAAACGACTAGTCTGTCTGTTGTGGTGCTTGGGAAGTTGACGCCCTCTTGTGCTGCTAGGCAAAGGTCTCGAAAAGCATCTTGTCTCTCGCAGACTGTGAGGACACCGGAAGATGGTACTACCTCCCACTTTTCTTGGTCTCTGGTCTTTGATCTCATGAACTTTTTGGCAACCCTCCAGACCCACGCCACGGTCCCAATCAGCCTTCTCAGGTTGCTGAATCGCCTTTCGTCGATTAGCTGTTGGGTTGCTACTCCTCGTGGTCTTCTCGACTCTACGTGTGCTGAGTCCTGAGCTGCCTTGATGTGGACTCCGGTAAGGACCGCAACAAAAGTCTTTTTCTGTAGCTTTGTGACCGTTTCTCGAGCTTGGGCAGCGACTTCTCCGGCGGATTTCTTCAGCCACTCATCTTCAGGAAGTTGGAGAAACTTTGGACCCGACTGCCACTCGGAGTCCTCTGTTAGGGCATTCGGACTGGCCCCTCTGGTGAGGATGTCTGCAATGTTTGCTGACCCAGGAATCCACCACCAATCCTGGGCATCAGTGCTACTCTGGATTTCACCAACGCGGTTTGCGAAGAAGGTCTGGAAACCGTAGCTCTCACGCTGGATTGCACCCAAGACGGTCTGGCTGTCAACGAGGTGGTACCATTTTTTGACCTGGATTCTGCAGTGTCTCTGGAAGTAGGTCTTCAGACGGGCAGCAAAGACTGCGCCACACATCTCTGCTTTAACAGGATCGCCTTTGTGATTGAGAGGCGTCAGTTTGGCTTTGGACTCTACTAGTCTCACAATGACACTATGGCTGCAGCTCCAGCGAAGGTACATCACTGCACCATATGCATGTTCACTGCCATCAGAGAACGTGATGGCACTGGGCTCTGCACAAGGATCTGGTGGAGTCAGGGCTCTAGTGAAATGCAGTTTCTTCAGGTCAGCATACTCTTCCAGAACCTTTATAGCGTCTTCTCGGAGACCTTCAGACAAGGCTGCGTCCCATGTGTCTTCGAGGCAGTGCTTTACTTTTGCTTCTTGGAAAGCTCTCCTTACCAGGATGGCACCCTTTTGTTTGACGGGAGTCACTAGACCGAGTGGGTCGTATAGGCCGGAGACTTGGCTTAGCAGTTCTCGCCTGGTGAGTGGATCAGGTGTTTGCTCTCTGACTTCTTCTCTGAGCAGGTCTTGACCAAGGCGCATTTTCCTCCTTTTCTTTGAGAAGTTCACTGCGACCATGACATGAAGCTTGTCATCATTGATGGTGTAGCCAAGGCCAAGGGCTTTGTTGTCATCTTCCGTCAGCTGGTTTGGCAGGATCATAGTCTTTGGCTCTGATCGAGGCAACTCTTTCTTTGACTCCTCCCTCCCACTTTGACTGGAGTAGACCCAAGGCTTCATGTAGAATCCTCCAGCTCTCAGGATGTGCTCGATGTTGGCTGTTAGGCGTCTCAAATGGTCGAGGTCATTGTGTGATGTCAGAATGTCATCGACATAAGCATCTTCTTCCAGCACACGTTTCTCCTCTGTGAAGTGACTGAATGAAGGTAGGTTTGCAGTTTCTCTCATGGCGACTTGGGCTATGCAACCAGCAGGTTTGTCTCCAATGTTGACTCTTGTTATGGCATAGTCTTCTACGTCTGCATCTTCTGTGTCACGCCACAAGAATCTGTGCAAGTGGACTTCTCGATCTTCCAGCCAGACGGAGTTGTACATCTTGCGGACGTCACCAAGGGCGGCGTAGACACCAGCTCGGAACCTCAGCAGGACAGCTCTTATCGGGTTCAGGACATCAGGACCTTTGATGAGGATGTCATTCAGGCTGAGGCCTCTGTACTTCTGGCTGCTGTTCCACACCAACCTCACTGGGGTAGAGACAGAGTGTGGATTTGGCGCGATGAGGTGGCTTATATACCATACTGGCCCAGTCCAACTCTGCAGGACTTCTTTGGACAGCTTCACTGCAGCTCTGCGGTTTACCATCTCATGAACTTGTGCAGCATAGGCCTTCTTCCATTCAGGTTCTTTAGATAGCTTCATCTCGGTTCTGATGAATGTTGCTTCTACTGCTTTCCTGTTATTTGGCAAGGTTGCTGGGTCTTCTACCCATGGGTATTTAGCATGCCAATGCGGTTCACTGTTGTGGGCATCTCCAGTTGAGTAAGTCAGGCCATTCCTCACGATCTCCATCTCCCTCTCTTCTGCAAGCGTCATTTCTTTACCCCCTGGCTGGCAGCTCCCACAACGACACCCTCCACATCTCGGCTGGCAAGCGGCTCCGATGCTTTCCCACCTCCACCACTTCAGAAAGTCTCTGCTGCTGGTAGCTGTGGTGGATAGAGTCTCAGGGTGATCAGGGTGCTGACAGGAAGCTAGGTCTTTAGTGAACTCTTGGTACTTGAATGCAGCAGCTCTCATTGATCTTGCGAAGTGAGTTTTGGAGGTGTGGGCCATCAAAGTGACTTCCTCAAAGAGGTCTGGATGCGTGCCCCCGATTGTTTTGCCAAGTGGACCGTCCCAGAGAACCAGGTCACCGATGGAACGGATCTTTTGGGGCACCAGCTGGCCTTCTTTATGGCTGATTAGAAGCTGGATCTCTCTGGGTCTGATGAGGTCTTGGAGAGGGATGTCAGGGAAGATCTTTTGTAGCTTTTGAGGTGGAACATGTCTTGTCACTTCAGCAATCTTGTCAAGACCATAGCAGACTAACTGGTGAGGCTTTAAAGTTCCTTTTGAGGTGTTGACACGGATCTTGAGAAGGTAGCGCTTGGTTGCCACAGACACCTTCATACCTCCGATACCCTGGATGACAAGCATGACGTCTTCACTGCGAAGGTTGAGCTTACTTGCGGCTTTATGGGTTATGTAGTTTGTGTCAGATGCTAGATCAATTAGTGTCCCAACTCTCTGCCCATCATTGGCGATGACGTCAAGGAGCATCAGGATCACAGGGTACTCTTTTAGACCAGTCCCCTCCAGTAGACCTCTCTCTGCTGCCATGGAGTTGAAGGCTCGTGATGAGACGTTGCAGAAAGCTTTCCGACACTCCTGCGCTAGCTCTGGTGATAGTTTAGAGATGAACTCTTCTTGAACCTCTGTATACCTCCTCCCCTCAGCTCTCGCCGGACCAGACTTGGGCCTTTGTGATAAGGGTCGTGGCAAGGGACAAAGAAGGTAATGATGCTGGTCTTTGCACTCTGGTTTTCCACACAGGTAAGTAGTCTTTCTGCAGGGTTCGTCGTGGATCTCGAGGCACCTCTTGCAGGCTCCAAGTTGCCGCACTGCATCTTTTTTCTCCTGTAACTTTGTGTTGGTTCAAAACCGTCTGCAGATGTAGAGCTTTCTCTTGTGCTTTGGGTCCCCACAGATGATGCAGCCTGCTGGATCAGTACTGGATTTAACTGACTTGGTACGGGCGTACTTTACTGGGAACTTTATTCTCTCCTTGGCAGGGTCGATGTCTCTCAGCTGGTCTAACTGCTCGTAGATGGACTCTTGAGATTGGAGGTATGCGAGCAGCTTGTCAAACCGGTTCTGATGAGTCACAGCATTCTTTGGATCAGCAGCGTGGGTAAGCCAGTCTTTCTTTAGGGACTCAGGCAGCTTGCTTTCAATAGACTTTATTACTAAGAGGTTCTTTATGGCATTTGCTTCATCCAGCTCACTCAAATCATAGAGGGCCTTTTCAACTGCGTGGATAAGCTCTATAATTCTTCTAGGCTGGTTGCTACGGACAGGAGGGATAGCTTGAAGCTCCTCAATGATTTCAATGGCGATGGTGGCTTGATTTCCATAGCGGTTCTCGAGGACTCTGAAGATCTCATCGGCTGAGGTGTATGTGGACAGGCGCAGATCTTTGGCCACTTTATCATCGAGGCTATCGAGAAGTTGGAATTTCTTTACTTCCACGGACCCGGTTGGTTCACCTTGCTTTTGCAGAGCCTCCCATTCCTTCCGCCATCTGTAGAACTCACGCTGGCTGCCGGTGAACTTTGGTAAAGCTGTGGCTTTCAATTTTATGGCTGCGACTGAGGCTGCGTTGCGGACTGTGACAACTGCTTGGTCGGCATCTCTTTTAATCCTCTCTGCTTTGATCAGGACTGCCTTCCCTGACACCAGCTTTGGAAGGCAGGTTTCGAGCTCCATCAGTCGACGATCACAATCTCGCCTCTCAGCAGGTGGAGCCCAGCGGTTCCATGTCTGGTGTGCCTGCTTAGCTTTCTTCACCAGTTCTTCTAGATGGCGGAGCATAAAATCATATGCCTCCAGGGGTGTATCAGGCTGAGTGGATGTGACGTTCTCACACGCCATTTCTGCTGATTTCAGAGCAAGGGTCAGTTCTTTTTCACCATATGATGTCCACAGTGTCTCTCTGATCAGGTGCTTCACCTCCTTCAACTTCTGCTCACATTCTTTCTCCGTTTTTTCGACGTCTGCTCTCTGTTGGCCCATCAGCTCCGGTGTGCCCTCTGCTTCACACTGCGTGATGTAGGCGGCCTCAAGCTCCTCGTTCGCGTCAATCACTTTGGAGCCCTCTACTGTGAGTCTCTTGAAGGAATCCTGCAGCTCCTCTACAGACATATCCATGTGGGTCCTTATTATATGGTTGGTGAGTCTGGAAAATAGTCTCTTTGCAGTGGTTCGCTCTATTTTCAGCTCTTCGAGTGACTTGGACTCAGCCATGCTGTTTTCTCGGTTGTTGATTGGACAGGCAAACGGTGTGCAATTTCCTCCAGGCCCCCAGGTGGAGTCTTCTCCGTCTTTGTGGTGAGCTTTTGTGGAGTCTTCACTGGTCAAGGCCGGTTTCTCTACTGGCCAGGCCGGTTTTTTACTGTCAAGTGTTCTCTGACTGTGAGGTGTCCACACTTGAAAAAGACCAGACTTTGAATTTCACTCAACTTTATTTAGACCAACTAGTTTGATAGCTGGTAGGTAGCAGCAGGTAAAAAACCTTTCAACACAAAAATAAAGAACATTTCATTAATCATTCAGATAAATTACACAGAAGACAGATGAAATAACAAAATACACTTCAGTAAAGCCATTTACCATGTAATTAACTGTGGTTCTTAAATAAATATACACAATGTGTCTTCTTTGCATTTAACACTTTTTTATAAACAATTGTATTTTAAAGTATACATTTTAGCGTTCACAAACATTTTAATAGACTTTAACTAAGGATTTTCTTTACAAAGAATTATTTTCTTTAAATCAAAACCAAACATTTATTCACTAGTTTTACGATCCACCCAAGGATTTGGGGGGGTCGCTATTTTTAATATTAAGTAACATAAGTATGTGGGAACACTAACTGCACAAACAATTTATTCAAACTTAAACATTCTTTTCTGTCAATATAATTAAACTTAAATGCAGCAACTATTTCCCTAAGTGTAAAACATTTGCACAACTGAGCTTCCATAGTCCCAGATACATCTGCAAAAGCAAAATGTGAACTCAAGAGCTTACCGATAGCCTGTCTTGTTCAAAGTCTTCCTCACAGTGGAAAAGTGCTTTGTTTGCCGTCCTCTCAGTATGTTGCACCCGGGTCAAATGACTGCTGCATGCATTTAAAGGTTTACTTGGCACGCCCACCCTTGATTGCTCTAATGTGGCTCACCTGGCAGGGCGGCGCACACCAGGCCGTGCTTAGTTGTTGATTGCACCCAAGGTCTAATCAGCGGCCATGGGTAAGCAGCAGCACCGAACAGGTAGAGGGCAGGAGGAGGAAAAGAGGAATAACAGCCACACCTACTAGGTCAGCGCGACACCCATTTCAATTATTTATTTTTACCAGTGAAACCAATATAACATCTCCACATTCACAAATATACATTTCTGACATTCAAAAACAAAACAAAAACAAATCAGTGACCAATATAGCCACCTTTCTTTGCAAGGACACTCAAAAGCCTGCCATCCATGGATTCTGTCAGTGTTTTGATCAGTTCACCATCAACATTGCGTGCAGCAGCAACCACAGCCTCCCAGACACTGTTCAGAGAGGTGTACTGTTTTCCCTCCTTGTAAATCTCACATTTGATGATGGACCACAGGTTCTCAATGGGGTTCAGATCAGGTGAACAAGGAGGCCATGTCATTAGTTTTTCTTCTTTTATACCCTTTCTTGCCAGCCACGCTGTGGAGTACTTGGACGCGTGTGATGGAACATTGTCCTGCATGAAAATCATGTTTTTCGTGAAGGATGCAGACTTCTTCCTGTACCACTGCTTGAAGAAGGTGTCTTCCAGAAACTGGCAGTAGGACTGGGAGTTGAGTTTGACTCCATCCTCAACCTGAAAAGGCCCCACAAGCTCATCTTTGATGATACCAGCCCAAACCAGTACTCCACCTCCACCTTGCTGGCGTCTGAGTGGGACTGGAGCTCTCTGCCCTTTACCAATCCAGCCACGGGCCCATCCATCTGGCCCATCAAGACTCACTCTCATTTCATCAGTCCATAAAACCTTAGAAAAAACAGTCTTGAGATATTTCTTGGCCCAGTCTTGATGTTTCAGCTTGTGTGTCTTGTTCAGTGGTGGTCGTCTTTCAGCCTTTCTTACCTTGGCCATGTCTCTGAGTATTGCACACCTTGTGCTTTTGGGCACTCCAGTGATGTTGCAGCTCTGAAATATGGCCAAACTGGTGGCAAGTGGCATCTTGGCAGCTGCACGCTTGACTTTTCTCAGTTCATGGGCAGTTATTTTGCGCCTTGGTTTTTCCACACGCTTCTTGCGACCCTGTTGACTATTTTGAATGAAACGCTTGATTGTTCGATGATCACGCTTCAGAAGCTTTGCAATTTTGAGACTGCTGCATCCCTCTGCAAGATATCTCACTATTTTTGACTTTTCTGAGCCTGTCAAGTCCTTCTTTTGACCCATTTTGCCAAAGGAAAGGACGTTGCCTAATAATTATGCACACCTGATATAGGGTGTTGATGTCATTAGACCACACCCCTTCTCATTACAGAGATGCACATCACCTAATATGCTTAATTGGTAGTAGGCTTTCGAGCCTATACAGCTTGGAGTAAGACAACATGCATGAAGAGGATGATGTGGACAAAATACTCATTTGCCTAATAATTCTGCACTCCCTGTATTTTTGGGGGGTTTAATAAATTTGTCCATATTTCTAGAAATGAGAGCTGCTCCATCCAAAGTGGGATGGATGCCGTCTCTCCTAACAAGACCAGGTTTCCTCCAGAAGGTTTGCCAATTATCTATGAAGCCCACTTCGTTTCTGGGACACCACTCAGACAGCCAGCAATTTAAGGAGAACATGCGGCTAAACATGTCACTCCTGGTCTGATTGGGGAGGGGACCAGAGAAAACTACAGAGTCCGACATTGTTTTGGCAAAGTTGCACACCGATTCAATATTGATTTTAGTGACCTCCGATTGGCGTAACCGGGTGTCATTACTGCCGACGTGAATTATGATTTTACGGAATTTACGTTTACCCTTAGCCAGCAGTTTTAAATTTCCTTCAGAATTTGACCCCTGGCGGGTGTGTCGCCGAGTGGGGAAAAACGGTTAGACACATTAACGGGTTGGTGGTGTACCTGGGGCTTCTGTTTAGGACTATGCTTCCTCCTCACCGTGACCCAGCCGCCCTCTTTCCCCAGCTGCTTGGGGTCTGCCGGGGAAAAGCTAGCGGGGCCTACGCTATCTTCGGCTGCACCAGCTACAGGGGCCTGGCCAGCTACGGGTGAATGAAGGGTGCGAAGCAGAGTCTCCAATTCAGTAATCCTGGCCTCCAGAGTTGCAAATATGCTACATTTGTTACAGATATCATTACTGCTAAAGGAGGCCGAGGAGTAACTAAACATCTGACATAATGAGCAAGAAAGTGCAGCAGCGACAGGTGAAGTAGCCACGGTGCTAACGAGTCGGCTACGAGCTAAGCTAAGCTAGCGAAACAGTACAGAGACAGTGAGTGAATACTTTGGCTATAAATTAGGTAGTGAGTACACAGAAAGTGTGCTTCGGATGAAGCACGTGAAGATTATACTATGAAAGAAGAATGTATTTAAAAGTTTTTAATTAAATTGCTAAGCAAATAAGCTACTCAGAAACACCACTGTGTTTGAGCAGGAACAGGAAGTGATACTCTACCGCAGAGAGAGCGAACACCAAGTGATAGCACCACCAAGAGTATCAGTACGGTTTTCAATTCCATGTTCAATGGAACCGATAAAAAGAGTTGTATTCAAGTGGATCTCCGTTGAAAGTTGGAATGGAGATGTCAGGTAATAGAGAAGCTTTGTGATTCTTTACCACATACTGTAGGTGTCAAACTCTGGCCCGCGGGCCAAATTTGGCCCGCAGCCTAATTACATTTGGCCCGCGAAGCCATACCAAAAATACTATCAGAGCTGGCCTACTGGTATTATACAGCTAATATATATATTGTTTAGTATTAAGCTTTGCTTGTTCCATATTCAGTTTTTCAGCAAAACGTGTTTGAGTCCATAAGAAAAGATTCATTCTTATATCTGGAGGAATAAATACAGTATATTTCAATAAATATATTTCAATAAATATTAACGTTAGCCCGCAACTTTGTTCCAGTTTTGAATTTTGGCCCACTGTGTATTTGAGTTTGACACCCCTGCTTTACCAGGTACTCAGTGACATTAACTTGCTGAGAAATGGCTTGACACAAACTATCGAGCATAGGTTCACCAGCCCTTTCAGTACTTGGCGCAGGCACTGTCCTTTCTTGCATTGGTGTCTGAACATCATTGTCGTCGTAGGGTACAGATGAGACGTATTGCAATGTTGGGTGGAATGTGGTTTTAATTTCAGTTTTGCCATTCTGATCATCATCTGCAAAAATGCTCATGCCTGGCTGTGTATCTTCATATTTTTGCAAAACTTCCAGTTTTGCGTCTGACTCAACAAGGGCAGTCTGCATAGCATGCATTTCCTTTTTAGCCTTTATTGCAGCCTCTCTTTGTTTTTCTTCCACCTGCAATTGAGCCTCTTTTCCTTTCATTTCTGCATACCAATCCGCTTCTTCCTTTTCTATTGCCAAACTCTTCTCCAGAGCTGCAGCCTTTGCCTTTAATGCAGCACGCTCCATTTCTACCTTTAATCTAATAGAGGAAGATGTAGAGGAAAGGTTGTGATCCAGATCTACTGGAGCGTTTGCTTGCCGACTTGATGATATGGACCTATTATCTGCCTGCTTTCCTATGCCGTCCTCTCTGTTCTGTTCAGAGCGTTTCATGACTTCATTCATCCACCCTTCACATTTCCAAAATAAATCATTCAGGGACTTGTTCTTTGGATCAAACCAACTATTTTGATCTTCCAAAAATTCATCTTCACTCATAAGTTGTTGCAGTTCAGAATTTAGGCTTGCAAAGTCTTGCTGCAAAGAGCTAAAGTCAACTCGTAATTTAGTTTTAACGAGGTCAACATTTGCATCATCTTCCATTAATTGCTCAATTTCTTTTTTCATGCCTGTTAATTGAGAGAGCTTATGTCTACGTTTGTTGACATTTCTAGTCTTGCAGTCTTCCATAACCTTCTCAGTCATTTTTACAATCCTTTTTCCACTGCTTTGTTCGTCCATGGGCAGCAAAATTCCAAACTCAATCAATACACATGCACCTCAGCAAATTGAAAAAGGGCAAGGCAATTTAAAACTTACGGTTTTCCATCTTCAGTTTTTCCTCGGTTTGGTATTTCCTTCTTACTTACAGTTTTTTCTGAATGCTTAAACCCTAACTGTGATTCCTGTAGCACAATCTCTAAAACTATTCAGACTTATAGCAAAACCACTCACTGAGTTTGCAAAACTAAAAGCACAAAAACTGCTTTGCACTCAGTTTGCAATTTTGTAACACACACTTTGCAAAACTGTAGGCACAATTCACTGCACAACACTCAATTACCAAATTTCCAACACACTCCTAGCAAAAGTATACACATGTATGGCTATCATTAACACTAACTTGCCAACAGTCTGCCAGACTTTCACACGTGAAAACTTTTTTAGATAATTAGTTCACTTTGCAATCAGCCTAAGCACTATAATACAGGTAAGCTGTGTGTGCGGAGTACAATGGAGGGAGCAGAAAGAGTGAGAAGTAGAGGAGGCCGAGGAAGAGGACGAGGAGGTGAAGAAGTAGGATGAAGAGGACGACAAGGACAAGGAGGAGCAAGAGGAAGACGAGGAGGGGGGAGAGGAAGATGAGGAGGGGGGAGAGGAAGGGTAGGAAGAGTAAGAAATAGAATTGCTGATGACATCAGAGCTACAATAGTGGACCATGTAATCAACCGTGGAATGACCCTGAGGGTAGCTGGCCAACGGGTCCAGCCTAACTCGAGCCGCTACACTGTAGCAAGTACCATAGGGACATCTTGAAATGAGAATCGGTTAGTACAGTCACTTCGCACAAAGATTTGTAGCACTGCCATATGCCAATGAGAAACACACCAATACCATTGGTGTAAAAATACTGAAATTGTTACTTTACAGAATTGCTAGATGACCAGATGCTGGGGCAGAGGAAGCATGTTCACTGCAGACCAAGTAACCCATATAGTCATTATGGCGATTGCAAATAATCCTATACTTGGAAATAAACACTTGTGTTTGTTTTGATGTGTTTGAATAAACACCAGTACTTGAAGTTTGGATCCCTCTATGCTTATGGATCTATGACAGAAGTATGAGCTCAAACTGACATAGCCTACCTTGTGCACAGAGAAAGGAAAAGCCAGATGTGTTTTGTATTCATACCATCAGTGTGCAGTTGGCGCATTTTGTGCTTAGTAGATGATGGCTTGTGTGTACTGTTTGATACGGAAACACCATTTTTACGAAGGTGTGAAGAGTTAATCTAGCTGTGTTTGCTTTTGCAAGAGAACTACAATGTTTTGATTATTGGGTGACAGGTTTTCTTATTTGTGTGAAGAGTTTTGCAAAATTAGCCAATAGTTACAAAAAATGTGCTTAAGCAATCAGAAAAAACTGTAATAGTCAGGCATTTTCAAACTCCATTAATCCGTGAAGAGCAGGTTTTTTGACTAATGTAGGTTTCCTTTGAATGGAGCCTTAGCTTGACGCTCCGCTTAGTCCCTCTTTCCATATCCAAAAAACAAAAAACAAAAACAACAGTCCTTGATAGTTTCTCAATATTTATTTCAAAAGTCCAAACAGGTACACAGCAACAGAATTCCAAATTACGAAAACTTATAAAGCTCAATTCAAAATGGATGAAGAGAGATTGCGAGGTCAAAAAACCATGTGGCTCCACTGTCCTCTCGCCCAACTTCCTGTTTTTTCTGCACTATCAAAATAAAAGCATATATTTCAAATTAAACTGCATGTAGGCTTCTACAGTACTCATGGCCAATGATCAGTGGTCTTTGATCAGTGTTGGTGATCAGTGGTCATGACAATTTGCATATTAATGATCAAGATATTGACCTCACAGCCCATTGTTCACCAGTTTCATTCATTGTGCAAATGTTCTGTCTCACTCAGGAGTGGGCACACTTCCATCCTCTCGAAGCCATTCAGTGTGTCCACTCCCAAAGTATGTGGGAAAAAAAGCATGTGAAAAAGGTATGTGAAAAAAAAATCCATGAATTCACATGGTAGGATTTGTAAAGAATTTATTCGTAAATTAGGGTGGAAAATAAGTATTTGGTCACCTCAAACAAGGAAAATCTCTGGCTCTCACAGACCTGTTACGTCTTCTGTAAGAAGCTTTTCTGTCCCCCACTCGTTACCTGTATGAATGGCACCTGTTTGAACTCATCATCTGTATAAAAGACACCTGTCCACAGCCTCAAACAGTCAGACTCCAAACTCCGCCATGGCCAAGACCAAAGAGCTTTCGAAGGACACCAGGAAAAGTATTGTAGACCTGCACCAGACTGGGAAGAGTGAATCTACAATAGGCAAGCAGCTTGGTGTGAAAAAATCAACTGTGGGAGCAATCATCAGAAAATGGAAGACATACAAGACCGCTGATAATTTCCCTCGATCTGGGGCTCCACGCAAGATCTCATCCCGTGTGGTCAAAATGATCATGAGAACGGTGAGCAAAGATCCCAGAACCACACGGGGGGACCTGGTGAATGACCTGCAGAGAGCTGGGACCAAAGTAACAAAGGTCACCATCAGTAACACACTACAACGGCAGGGAATCAAATCCCGCAGTGCCAGACGTGTTCCGCTGCTGAAGCCAGTGCATGTACAGGCCCGTCTGAAGTTTGCCAGAGAGCACATGGATGATACAGCAGAGGATTGGGAGAATGTCATGTGGTCAGATGAAACCAAAGTAGAACTTTTTGGTATAAACTCAACTCGTCGTGTTTGGAGGAAGAAGAACACTGAGTTGCATCCCAAGAACACCATACCTACTGTGAAGCATGGGGGTGGAAACATCATGCTATGGGGCTGTTTTTCTGCCAAGGGGACAGGACGACTGATCCGTGTTAAGGACAGAATGAATGGGGCCATGTATTGTGAGATTTTGAGCCAAAACCTCCTTCCATCAGTGAGAACTTTGAAGATGAAACGAGGCTGGGTCTTCCAACATGACAATGATCCAAAACACACCGCCCGGGCAACAAAGGAGTGGCTCCGTAAGAAGCATTTGAAAGTCCTGGAGTGGCCTAGCCAGTCTCCAGACCTCAACCCCATAGAAAATCTGTGGCGGGAGTTGAAAGTCCGTGTTGCTCGGCGACAGCCCCAAAACATCACTGCTCTTGAGAAGATCTGCATGGAGGAATGGGCCAAAATACCAGCTACTGTGTGTTCAAACCTGGTAAAGACCTATAGTAAACGTTTGACCTCTGTTATTGCCAACAAAGGTTATGTTACAAAGTATTGAGTTGTATTTTTGTTATTGACCAAATACTTATTTTCCACCCTGATTTACCAATAAATTCTTTACAAATCCTACCATGTGGATTCATGGATTTTTTTTAAAAATTCTGTCTCTCACAGTTGAAGTGTACCTCTGGTGCAAATTACTGACCTCTGTCATCATTTTAGGTGGGGGAACTTGCACAATCGGTGGCTGACTAAATACTTTTTTGCCCCACTGTATGTGTAATGAGAGTGTGAGTAATGTGAATGTCTAAGTTGTGGGATAAAATTGAGGCAGAGGCAGCCAGAAGGGGACAAAGGGGGGGATGCCTCATCTGCACCCTGGTGACACACCCCTACTCCAAGGCCCTGCAAAGGCAAGGGCCCCCACAGCAGCAGTGCCACCGAGCCCCACAGAGCTCGAGGCAGCCTACCCGACCCCACTGCACAGGGAAAACTACACCCACCGCAGCATTCAGTCAACTCCCACACAACACAAGTTGTGCTGTCAAAATTAATGCGATAATTTATCAGATTAATGTGAAACATTTAATGCGTTAAAAGAATTTAACATAATTATTGATTAACATTCAAATTCAAATCTCAGTGAAAACAGTGAAAAAAAACCAAAAAAAAAAACAAACAAACAGTGAAAACAGAACAAAAATCTACCATAAAGAAAGAAAGCATGAGACAAGGCTAATCAAAAGGTATTGGCTGAAGCATTTGCTTATTACGCCAACCCTTTTCACAAAATATCTTTTTGTATGCAGCTCCTGTACACAGGGCTTGAAGAAAATAATAAAACAAAGCAAAAACCAAACAAACAAAGAAAAAAAACAAAAAAAAAACAAAGAAAAAAAAAAAACTTTCCACCTTAGATAAGTAACTACATCAAAGCAAAAGGATCAAGAGGTTGGTTTTTTTTTTCTCCTTTTTGCTCTTTTCATTCTTGATTTCTATATTTTTCTATTACTCTATTTTTAAACATGTTTTTAAACAAGGAAAATGAACTCCACCTTTTTAAATCACTGTCATAACTATTCCACAGGTTAACTCCTCTAACAGAAACACATCTCTGCTTTATTTTTGTCCTTATCTTGTTTTTTTTTTAAAGAAATCTGTTCCCCTTAAGTCATATTGACTCTCTCTGACTTTGAACAGCTTCTGAGTACTGGGGCAAAGCAAGGTATTTTGTGCTTTATACATTATCTGTGCCATTTTATATTCAACTAAATCATAAAATTTCAGGGTATTCAGATTAATAAACAAAATGTTAGTTGGTTCTATATAGTTTGATTGGTTTATAATTCTTATAGCTCTTTTTTGTAACTTGAAAATATGAAGAGTGTTCGTTTTATATGCATTACCCCATATCTCCAGACAGTAAGTCATATATGGAAGCAACAGAGTACAATAAAGTGTGTATAATGATTTTTTGTTCAGGACATGCTTTGTTTTATAGAGAATAGCAATGGTTTTTGACATTTTTGTTTTCACATGGTTTATATGAGACTTCCAACTCAGCTTATCATCAATTATCACTCCAAGAAATTTATTTTCGTACACTCTTTCAATTTCAATTCCATTAACCCTGATTTTAGATACATTTTTCATTTGTCTAGTGCCAAAAATAATCAATTTTGTTTTCTTTATATTTAATGATAACTTATTTACATCAAACCAGTTTTTTAATATATTTAACTCCTTTTCCGCTGTAGTCAGAAGCTGTTCTAAGTTTTTACCTGAGCAGTACAGAGTGGTATTATCAGCAGACAATACACATTTTAACAGTTTGGAAACACTACATATGTCATTTATATATAATATAAATAATTTAGGGCCCAGCACAGAGCCCTGAGGAACACCACAAGTTACCTTCAACTGCTTAGATTTTACATTATTGAATTCGACATATTGATATCTTTCATCCAGGTAACTTTTCATCCACTTGTATGCTATCCCTCTTATGCCATATCTCTCTAGTTTATTCATTAATATAGAATGATCAATTGTATCAAACGCCTTTTTTAAGTCTATAAAAACACCAACAGTATATTCCTTATTATCTATTGCATTAGATATCCCTTCAACAAGTTCCATCACTGCCATTGAAGTGGACCTTTTCACTCTAAAGCCATATTGGTTATCACTTAGGAGATTATGCTTCTCAATATATTTATCAAGTCTATTAACAAATAACTTTTCTAAAATTTTGGAGAACTGTGGGAGTAGTGATATTGGCCTATAATTGGTAAACTGACATCTCTCTCCGTTTTTATGGATTGGAATAACTTTTGCTATTTTCATTTGTGAGGGAAACACACCAGTTTGAAAGGACAGATTACAAATGTATGCGAAAGGTTGCACTATATATTCTATAATACTTTTAACTAATATCATGTCAATACCAAAACAGTCAGTGGACTTTTTATTTTTAAATGTCTTCACAATGTTAATTATTTCTCTATGAGTTACAGCACCAATAAACATGGAGGACACATTCTGAGTAATATGTTTATTTAGGTCGTTATTATTTCTTGACTCTGGAATTTCTTTTGCTAAATTAAAGCCAACATTTACAAAGAAATCATTAAATTCATTTGCAATGTCTTTAGTTTTATCAAGCACAATATCTTTATCTTTTTTAAAATAATCTGGATAATTCTTATTTTTTGAGCCCTTTTTGATTATACTGTTTAATATCCTCCATGTTTCTTGTGTGTTACTTCTACTTTGCTCCAATAATTTGTGGTAATATTCTTTCTTACTTGTTCTTATACTATTTACTAATCTATTTTTATATAACTTGTACTTTATTTCAGCATCTTTTGTCCTCTGTTTTATGAATCTCTTATATAGATTATTTTTCTTTTTACATGCATCTTCTATCCCCTTTGTGATCCATGGCTTATTTGATCTGTGATGCTTTCTAGTGATTTTCATTAAAGGACAGTGTTTTTCATATAGTGAAATTACAGTTGATAAGAATGCATCATACGCACTATTTGAATCTTCATTTGCAAAAACCTCATTCCAATTGTGTTCCTTTAAGTCCACCTGGAGGGCAGCAATGGCTCTTGTTGTTCTATGTCGTATCATATCAAATATTTGATTCTTTTGTTTAGTTTTAATCCCAAAACAATTTTGAAAAATTGCAAAAACAGGAAGATGATCGCTTATATCAGTTATAAGAAGTCCACCTACTATTTCATGGTCAATTTTATTTGTGAATATATTATCTATCAATGTAGCTGTATCAATTGTTATTCTACTTGGTTTTATAATTACAGGGAAAAGGGAGTTACTATACATTGTATTTATGAAATCTGTTGTTTTCTGATGTCCATTTGGGTTTAGCAAATCTATATTAAAATCACCACAAATTATTTGCACTTTTTTATCATTTAGGTTGCTAAACATAGCAGCAAGTTTTTCATTGAATATCTCAAGGCATGAACCTGGTGTCCTATAGATGCAACTTATAATTATATTGTTAGCTTTTTCAACATGAATTTCAATAGTGACACATTCCAATATGTTATCTATGGTGCTTGACATGCATTCAATCAGACTACATTTCAAAACTTTATCTACATATAAAGCAACACCGCCTCCTTTTTTATTCACCCTGTTCATTGTAAATAATTCGTATCCTTCCAGTCCCATTTCACTAACTTTCTCATTATCGAGCCATGTTTCTGATATTGCAATTATGTTAAACTTTTTTAACTTACTTAAACATTCTGTAATTTTAGAAAATTTTTTATACAGGCTTCTACTATTGAAATGTATGACCGACAATGCATTTGCCATTTTAATATTCACATTGAATTGGTCATCTGTATAGTACTCACAAGTATTATTGGTGTTATTGTAGAAGTGGGTATCTGGGTCAATGTTACTTTCAGGGTCATTCATGTTGTGCTCTGCATAGTTAAACGTTTTGAAGTTCGTTTTCTCAACGTGTGTGGCAAAATAACCACCTTGACAGTCCTTTTCATAATCAAAGTCTTCCTCTTCAATATCTCCGAATGGAAACCTATAATCTGTGTCCAAACTTGTCATTTATGTGTTTTTGTTGTTGTTGTTTCCATTGTTTTTGAGCCATAAGGCCAGAAACACTTTCCATACCCATTGTTCATTATCCAATCGTCACTTTTCCAATAGATTCCATAGCAGATTCCTGATTATTTATATTGCTCTAAGTCTTTGAGTTCTCTTATCATCACAACTTTCGCTTCTTCGGGATTGCCATTTAGTCTTATCATTACTTTGCAGTTCCTCGTCCATGTCGCTTGTATCTTATTTTGTTTTCTCAGGCTGCGTGCCTGTCTTGCAATTTCAGCAGTCTTTTTCGTTAAATGTTCATTTAAATACACACCAGTCCCTTTTAGCTTCTTACCCTGTTTCAGTAACTCAATCTTTGTTTTGCGACTCACAAACCGAAGAATGATTGCTGGCTTTGTTTTACTGTCTTTTCTGGGGAGCGTGTGGCATGCTGCAATATGATGGCTCTGAATACTTACATTCTTCGTTTGAAGGAATTTTATCACTTGCTGTTCAAGCGTTTGCAGCTCCTCTACCGGGGCATCTTCACCGTCTTTACCTCCGCCAGCTGTTACTCTGGCGTAGGTTCGGTGTTGCGTCTCCAGACCACTTATGACTAAATCATCCATTCTTGTGTATTGTTCAATTAATGCAGTTTTCTTGTTTTCCTATAATCCAAGACCTTTAAACTTGTGAGCAGCTCTGAAGGAGGGGGCAGCATTGCGCTGTACTGGCATTTTGGCTTGCTGGAACAGGTTAGAAGAAGAAGTGATACCATGCTACAGGCTACAGACGCAAGCATGGACAAGAACGGACGGGCTCAGTGGTCCAGCAAGCTTGTGCAAGTGAGGAATGTCGCTCTCAAAGGAGACCACTGGACTT
The DNA here is from genome assembly GCF_964374335.1 of Astatotilapia calliptera. Taxonomy (NCBI): domain Eukaryota; kingdom Metazoa; phylum Chordata; class Actinopteri; order Cichliformes; family Cichlidae; genus Astatotilapia; species Astatotilapia calliptera. Next base: position 1,155,654 of record NC_137430.1, read on the forward strand.
TGGTGAACAACGATAACTACTTGGTAACAATATTGACTCGACTCTACAATCGTTTGCACTAACGGTGAGTAAAACTGAAGAGAGACACTATGCTGAGGCGTGTGCTGGACATTTTTTGACTATTGCAAATGAATGGAAAATCAAGGACAAGTTAACCACCCCTGTCATCGACAGTGCTCGTAACATGGTTGCAGTTGGCAGACTACTTCCATTTGAACACCTGCCCTGCATGGCCCGCATTCTGCAGAGAACAGTCACAGTTTCTCTCATGACAGAAGCGCCTTGAGGCGACTTTTGTTGTGATTTGGCGCTATATAAATAAAATTGAATTGAATTGAATTGAATTGACAGTGGATTTGAAAGGGTTTTGGCCAAATGTCACAAGACTGTTGGATATTTTAAGCATAGTCCAGCAAACGCTCAGGAATTTAAAGGAACAGCAAGTTGTACATGGACATAAAACAGTGTGAGAGATTATTCTCACTCTCATGTCACATCATTCAAAATAAGCGTACTTCTTTGTCCTCAGATAATGTAAACAAAACAGTCTGCCTCAGTTATTGGCTGAGTGCAAAGGACCAGGTCAAATTACTTCTTTGGAGTGAAAAATTTTCAACATTCTGGGTTTTCAGCTGTGTCTTTTTGTGTTTTAAATATTGACTTTTGTGCATTAGGATGTTACACATTTTGTTGTTTACATTTCTATTGTTGCTAGATTCTATAAGACAGTATTATTATTAAAACTAAAATCTCATTTTAATGTCCTTTATTGTTATGGTATTCTGCTTCCACTTTTTAGGCGTGGGTTCAGTATTATTTCCTATGAGCAGATACTAGAAAGATGTCTTTAATGTGAGTCACTGTTGATGACCTTGAAGGTTTTTTTTTAAAGTTGTATTTCACAGGAGAGAACCCGTGTTAAAAGATTGAAGAAAACTATTAAAATTCTCTTTGAATTTAAGCGTACATTCTTGTGCGATTAATTAGTTTTTTTTTTTCAATTGATTGACAGCCCTATACATAAGACTACAGACACCCAGGTTGAGTTCATCCTCCACCTCTGCTAGATTTCTGCTAGAAGTTTAGAGTCCACCTGCCACTAGGTAACAAAAGGTCAACACTGCCCCCTAGCATCCTGGAGCACTTCCGTTGTGTTTTAGAGTTTGTACGTGTTTTGGAGTTTGTACGTGCTTTGTCTCTAGGGTACGGTAGCCCTGAAGTGCAAATCACACCAACAAATTGCTAAACACAACAAAAAAATTGAGAAGCTCTGAAGCACAAAAACAAATTAAGACGCACAAAAACAAAACTGAGAAGCACAAAAACAAAATTGAGAAGCACAAAAACAAAAGAAGAATCACAAAAACAAATTGAGAAGCACAATTACATTAAGAAAACCGGAAAGGGTAGGTACCAGTCGGCAACAGGAGACATCACTGATTGGATGTCCGATCTGTTCGTCTTTGGAACCGGAAGTTACTCTGCCTGTAGCGCATTTCGTTTGAAGAAGAACGGCGGAATGTTTTGTCCTAGCTGTGGGAAAAAGCTGGTTGAGGAGTCGCCGAACTTTTGCAGCGGCTGTGGCGAGAGGCTTTATCACGCATCTTGCATCGGAGACACTTCACTCCCATTGAGTAAGTTACAGTTTTTTACAGAAGCTAGGACACATTTCCCAATACTTAGGTCACTTTTGCAAAACACTTCACACAATCCTCCTAACTGACCGTCAGCTTGGCAAAGCAGTTCATTTCACATTCAAAATGCACTACAACTACCAAAACACTTCATTCAGGTCTCAAATAAACTCATTCTTCCAGAACACTAGCAAAGGTTGACAGCCGACAAACACACTTTGTCACCCACAAAACAATGACCTAAAAAACACTAACAACATGTAGCATTACACAGTGTTTTCTTGTGTGAAACAAGGACACATCTCTGTTTATAATTTCAATATATGTTACTGGAATGAATCAGACATCATGCAGAATTTGTTAATATTTGTTTATGTATTTTTATTTTTTTTGCACTAAGTAATCCCAAAATACAAGAATTTGTATACACACCATCCACTGATACACATACAATAGTAATGCTAATCTACTCGGTCTTCTCCATTTGGCCACAGGTTCTCATCCACATCACATCTTATGTCATCTAGGGCAACACACCTAGGAAAGAATCTTCTGGCTGCCAGAATTGAAGGAGTTGAACAATTGAAGGAGTAACACCTGTGTAGATGTTCATCTACAATGAGAATCAGCTGTGGCTGGTTAAACTGCATTTTTAGATTTAAAATATGTTTCAATAAAATATTGCTGTTGCATTTTGCTGTCTTTTTAAGTTTTGCATTGTGTTATTGTTTTGGCCATAAGTTTAACAGTTTTGAAAACAGTATGTAAGCACATGCAAAATGTCCTGTCCGTAAAAAGATTTTTGGCAGTTGTTGTGTCTGAGTGAGAAGATAATTCATGAAATTTGAGAGATGTAGTCATTGAATGCATTTTGTGCCAAAACAATGATAACTGGTCCTCAGTTTAGCCCACATAGACTTCTGTTGTGCTCACTGTGTGAGGAGTTTTGCAAACGTGACCTAAGTATTGAGAAATGTGTCCTAGCGTCTGTAAAAAACTGTAATAAGCATAATAAAATGTTTATTATTTATTGATTTATTAGCCTAGCGTTAGCTGTTTCCAGACCATAGCAGACCAGAGGGCTGTTCCACTAAGCGAGCTCAGAAAATCGAGGTTCATTTGAAAATGCACGCAGCTGTCAAAATGACTGCTCAAGACCTTTCTAGTAGTGAAGGTTTGAGGGCAGTTCTGGTGTTAACAAACCTCGCAGCTAGGGTGCCACCGACCAGACTTGTCCACAAGCATATTGCATAATGAATGAGCAGAAAGACTGCAGGTTAGCCTCGTTCCTGGAACCGAATTTGGGGCAATCGAGCCTGGATTTTCAGAGTGAGCCTGGCTTTTGGGATTAGCTTGCTTCGTGGAACAGTCCTCTGAGCATTTCCACAACTGAAACGATAATAAATTAGTTCATTTATTATGTTTGGTTAACTTTAGGAACTAACACTATTATGTGTCTATACATTAAAACTTACTGGTGTAGAATTGTATTGGTCAATAGTATCAGTTGCATTGTCATTCCTTGGTAGAAATTTTCTAGTGAGATTATTCAGTGTTGTCCTTATTTGCGTGTTGTGTGGACAATGGAATGTCACATGAATGAATGTCTTTAATGTGTGACATTGTAGTACATTTTTCCTTTGTTTCCCTTTAGCATCACAGACTACCTCAAACTGCCCGACTCCAACCTTCAGCACCTTCATAGAATACAGAAAAAAGAAAAATGAAGAGAGGCAAAAGTTTTCTGAAGGGAGGAAGGGCTTAAAGAAAAAGGAAAAAAGAAAGGTTCAGGTAGTTTGGCTAGCTCAGTCTGAAAACAAGTTGAGGTTAATTTTCTAATGACATTCTTTTGTTATTCCTTAGGGGAGTTGTGTAAAAAATGTTCAGTGTAGTAAAGCTATCCAGAATAAGAACAATTGTTTAGGAGTAATTGTACATTTAGGTTGTCAGGAAGATCCCTCTTTTGCAGTTAATAAATATTCAAGTTTGAATAGATCTGCTTAGAGTCATATTAGTATCTACTTGGCCCATTGTTCATGTCTTTTTCCCAACCCGTTCTCACTCCCGACGCGTAAAATAATGACGATTTGTCACGTCCCTTAACTTCTCATGCTGACGCCTAAGGTACCCTTCCACGTTTTTATGTGACGCTGTGGGTTGTCAATTCATTCCAATATGAACCCGCTCACAGCGATCAGAGACGCTTCGAGCAGAAGCTCCAGCCATCCATTTACTCCAATAATAACCCCGTCACGGCGAAACATGACGCCGTGAAGCACAATCTAACTGGAGAACCGGGGACCCTCTCCGCGAACAGGTTTTTCTCCCTAATTTAATGCTTTCTTTTAATGACATCGTTAACATTTCTCAACAAAAACACGTGAAAGTATCACTGATAATTCAACAATAAAATCACTTCATGTTGTGGCCATCACACAGTGTTTTCCAAACTGATTCACGATCTGAAAGTGCGCAGATTTAACGTATACATAATCCTTTGTTAGGTTTATTATTTTCATTTCACACGTAAAACACATTTATAGATTCATTCACCACTCCTGCTAGTTTTGGATGCGCTCGGCTCCAACCAATCAGACCAATTTACGCAGATGCACTAATCCCGTAACTGCACACTACCCATAATCCTCAACCGCCGTCGCTATGGAAATGAAGATAACAACAGCTTGGTGCTACCCGTTATTCCTTTATTTACTCTAAAATAATAACCAGCGATAATACGAAATTAAACTGGCCCAGTGTTTAATTATGTAATTAAAAAATGCAAATTGTAGTATTTTATTTTTTACAAATTGCAATATTTATCTACAGCGCGCCTTTAGCGACACGTCAACAGATCTTAAGCAAGGCGATTGGATGGTTTTTACTTCAATGCATCTTGGGAGTCGTAGTAAATGTATCTTTCAACTCACGGTCCTGCAGCGAAGTTTTCGACTGGACACGAGGCAGATCCTAGCTAAGTAAGTTGTGATAAACTGTGGGTAATTTGCATGTTCACTGAAATATTAATTTCAGTGATATTAAACTGATATTAAACTTGAAATGTTTTCACAGAGCAGTCTGTGTACCAAGAGAACTACTTCTGCAAAAGTTTATTTAAATTTTTTTGTGATGTATTCTCATGTGTAAGACACTTGCTTGGCCACCCAGCTAATGTTAGTACTGCTCTATTTTAGCAATGTATCTTTTCTGTAATCAATTCAGGTTTTTTTTTAACCCTATTCACGTAATTAACTCAATATTAATGACTTTAATCTCGTAATTGATTTTTTTTTTCTAAATATGGTGTAATACTGCCTCGTAATATAAGTTATTTCTTTGGTCATAAATTATTTTTGTAATCGTTTCACCAAAACAGACCTGAAATAATCCCTACATGTTCCATTTTCATTTGCAGAAATGACAGAGCCAAAAACCAAACCATGCCCTTCCTGTCAGGCCCCAAACACCTGCAACAGGAAGACATGCAGTGGATGCCTGGGCAGCCTGAACCTAAAGGAGGGATTGAAAAAGAAACAAGAACAGTTTAAAAACAGTAACTGGGCTGCCTCTGTTAAAAAAAACAGAAATGCGAGCAGGGTGGTTAATTCAGCCCAGTTGTCAGTAAGTTTAAAAGTTCTGATCTAATAAGTGGTTGGTCTGGTAGACAATTCTTTATTAATCACAGTTGTCAATGTTTTCTTGTATATCATGAAGTAAGAAACTAACAAGACATGTATATACACATAAAATATTAATTTATAAAAGAGCATAAATAAAAAAGTTATGCACATCAGAATAACATCATCACACTAAAGACATCCAACTAGAAAAAACTTGTTAAAAACTATTTTTATTCAAGCTACTTCTGATTTTTAATTTAATCGGCTATTAACTGAGAGACAAAACATTTCAAGATGGATTTTATCATACATTTACAGGTTTGGTCACCATAAATACTTTTTAACTATCGACAACAATAAAACAACAAAGATGTGAAACTTAAAGGTTTGTTATACATCCGTTTGCTTACATGAAAGACTGGCTGCATGTTTTTCTTTGTTGTTCTTGCAGGTTTCAAAGCTACATGCCCTGGGCTACCAACCAATTCTGTTTCTTGGACAGTTTGACCGTAAGGGCCGTATAGTAGGGGACGTGATCACTCAGATCGAACCAGCGGAAGGTGCTGCACGTGACATCCTCATGAAGATGAGGAAGCTTTATGAACACCTTCTGAGAAGTAAGATATGCTTTGTCCATTATCTGTAACCAGGTGTCCTTATCAGGTAGCCTATCCTAGCTGTCTTTGGGTGATACTCATGGTACACCCTAGATAAGAAGGCAGATCATCACGGGGTACATAGAGACAAACAAGATGGTGAGGATGAGGATAGTTAACAGTCACCAGCTATTCTGTTCTACTCTACTCTATTCTGTTCTGTTCTATTCTATTATTCAGCCAAGGTTCAGACCAGTAACCTTCTTGCTGTGAGGTGACAGCTGCCCTACATGTCCTGTTGCTAACATGAAAATAGTGTTATATCTGCCTTATTACCTCCCCATGTGTCGGTCACATCACCAAAGCTAGCCATACTGAACCTCTGGTGTTACCCACCTGAACAATTTTGTATGTGTGTGTGTGTATAGTATGGTCTTTCACACTCATGTATATACAAATGTAATTTTAAAAATCTTCACGAAAACCAGACCTGATAATTCTCTTCGAGACTTTCTAGTATAACAAATGTTATATAATGTTACCAATATGAACACCAAGATTCTTAAATAACTTATATACTTCTTAAGAGGTTACCTGATTACCTCCCTGAGGTAGTTAGCATCACCACTGTACAAAACTCCTAAGTCACAGTACTAGCTTGAAGTGTCAAATGTTATTCACTACAAAGTCAGGAAAGTAGTGTCATCAGAGGAAAAAGTCATTATCTATCTGGATTTATAGTCACACTCATTAATTTTTTAATGTACAATGTAGAAAAGCACTACAGATGTCACACTACCCTAGAGGGCACTTGTACTGAATGATTTGGGTCAGTGAGTGTGCGAGATGACTTATTTGATGCCAATATTTACCAGTTGTATCTTTAGTAAAAACTTAACTGAAAACATGCAAATCACTACTTATTATGTGTTTATGTGCACTGTACATTTTTTCAACCCATTTTAATGAATGTTTAATATTTAAAATTTTTCAGAATTACAAGCTTCACCTCCTGCTAAAAGTTCTACACCAGCAGCTGGACCATCCTCTGCTGACAGTGTCGATGCTGGACCAGTCCCAGACCCAGAGGCTCTAAACGAGGAATTTATTCTTCATTTAGAGCCTGTACCAACATCTTCCCTCTGTCAGCCTCCTGCATCCTCCTCTTCATCTCTGCTTCCTCCTGCATCCTCCTCTCCATCTCTGCTTCCTCCTGCATCCTCCTCTCCATCTCTGCTTCCTCCTGCATATTCCTCTCTGTCTCTGCTTCCTCCTGCATCCTCCTCTCCATCTCTGCTTCCTCCTGCATCCTCCTCTCCATCTCTGCTTCCTCCTGCATCCTCCTCTCCATCTCTGCTTCCTCCTGCATCCTCCTCTTCATCTCTGCTTTCTCCTGCATCCTCCTCTCCATCTCTGCTTCCTCCTGCATCCTCCTCTTCATCTCTGCTTTCTCCTGCATCCTCCTCTCCATCTCTGCTTCCTCCTGCATCCTCCTCTCCATCTCTGCTTCCTCCTGCATCCTCCTCTCCATCTCTGCTTCCTCCTGCATCCTCCTCTTCATCTCTGCTTTCTCCTGCATCCTCCTCTCCATCTCCACATCCTGCATCTCCCTCAATTTCTACGGTGTACACCTCGGATGTCCCAAACAAAAAAAGGACAAGGAAAGGTTAGACGTTATGGTATTGTAAATGTACGAAACACATGACATGTTCGTTAAGTTTGTTAAGATTTCTTTTTCTTAATTTTTGCATTTTTTCCAGTTTTACAGAACTCATGTAAATATTTCATTTGTTATTTTTCAGAATGCCGAAAACACCGTACACAGAAGATTTTCAAATATGAAGAGATAGTAGACAGGAGAGTTGTAAATGTAAGTAATTTAGCCTGCTGTTGTGCAGATTTGTTTGCGTCTTTGGACTTCCCGGATTTGAACTGTGCCTGACTGAATATCCATAAGCTTTTGTATTTGATGAATCTACACTAATTCAGCCACTGAGTCAGGATTTCACTCCAAATAGGACATTAAATAAGAACAGACCACCTGATACGACCTGGTCATGCTGCCTTCCTGATGTTTAAGTTCTTTAAAGTCCTCCTGACATCATGCTCAGAAGGAGTGATTGATGTGGAGGTGCTCCTTCCCATTCAGTAACATCTGCTTCAGTTAGTTTTGCTTGTGAGCCACAATGTAAGCAGTGTTGCTTTGCTGACATGCACTCGATGCTGGCAGTACAAGCATTGTAGTGGTTCTTATGTTTTTGTAAACTAATTGTATAATATATTGAGCCATTCAATAGTACACAAATGTTTATAAGCTCCTTTTTGTATGCAACTTGCATGTCTTTCTTAATTAATTGTTTGTTTATATCATGTTTTTCAGGAAAAAGAAGAAGTTAAAGTCAAGTGGAAGCCTTGCTCAACATGGTATGTAGTAACAACTTTGTTGGAGGGGAACAGACATTCATATTGTTGATAAATAGTTATCAACTCAATTTGAATTCATGTATTTGGACTAAAGTAAATTGGGAGCTTTTAGCTATCGAGCTCCTCTTCTGTGAGGAGCTTGATAGCTGTCCACCTCCAAAGTCCATTATGAGTTTTGGAGGTGGACATGGTCAACACTTTTAAGAGTAGGCATAAGACTTTACTTCTTTATAGAGCTTATAGTTAGGGCTGGTTCAGCTCAGCCCTTAGTTATGCTGTAATAGGACCAGACTGCTGGGGGTTAGTGTCCCCCCCCCTCTCTCTGTCTCTTTTAGGGTTATGCAGGCTCAGTATTGGTTGGAGATGCAGTCACGTCTCCTTTTACTGAAAACTCTCCCCCTCTCCCTCACCACCATCTGTAAACATACATGTCTCAGTAATGCAGTTCATGCATGTTACTAACTAAACTTCTTCCCTGGAGTTTCTGTGCTCTCTCATCCAGCAGGTTCCGATGGATCATGGCTGCTGCTGTGGTCCTGCTTGACATCTACTACATATATTAATACTCTCTGACTTGATTTGATTAATTTATATTACAATGAAGGTGTATAAAGCATGACATGAATATAGAAGATATTTCATCCTAAAAAATTGTCATATGTCACAACCTAAATTGTCCTATTTTGTGTGTGGTTGTCGTTGTTGTTTGTTATGTTTTTCTCCTGACAGTGGCAAAGTGTGGGATGACACATGGGAACCTGCGCAGTTTTACACACAGTAAACCAGGCACCACAGGTCGCAGAGATCGCACAGTTCACAGCTTGTAGTTCAGCATAAAAGTTCAAAATAAAATATTTACTATACATTTCAACCAGTGTCAGTCTCTGTTTCACTCTCTAATTGTGGCTTAAGTACCTAACATATTCATGAATCTGATCGATCAATAATATCTTCCCTGCACTCGACATCTCATAGTTTTACATATCAGCCAACATTATTGTCTACATCCTCATAAATATAGAAGTGACTTGCTTATTATAACATATTACAAGGTAAAGTAATACTGCACTGCACGTATAGTAAGTAACACCTACTGTGTATGGGAGCCTAAAGCAAAGTTAACTGCACCAGTACCAGCTTCAGAACATATTGTATATTATATGTTTCTACCTTTTTGTAATATGTCATGTTTAGATGCAGTGACAATTGCACATTTGGAGTTGTGGTCATATGTGGTCTTTATATACAGGGTATTAAAAAAAATTGACATTTTTTGCTATTTTTCTTGTTTGTTTGCACAATATTATTGTGTACATATTACATATGTAACATTATTGTTAATATTATTATTAGATATCAAAGATACAATTTGATTGAGGGTTTTCCTGTCATAATTTCAATAAAAATGCAATTACACACGTAAACAATAGGATCAAAATAAACTTTTAAAAAGTCTGTTGATCAAATGCTGATTTTCAAAACATTCTAGAGGAAAACAGAGATAAAATAATCTGAACAGTAACAGTGATTGTGGATGATGATGGAGGCTTCAATGGATTATTCTGTTTCAATCAATAGGTTCGTATCTATGACAATAATTTGATAAGTTTAACAGGTTGGTTTAGGCCTGGCAATACAGCAAATATTCACAAACTTTTGTTTTTGAAGAATGTTTATCTTTTTTGGGATGAAGCTATCTGGCAAAATGAGACAACCCTTTTAACCTCATCTTTATGTCTTTTTTGTGGCTATGATACTGGATTTTGGTTTGATGCATATGCAGGTTACAGCTGGGGAATGGCAGTATGTTGTGGATTGATTTGGCATGTTCAACCACTGTTACACCAAACTCTCTCACTTATAACATGATAAAGGCCTCTTACTCAGTGTCATGGATTTTCTATACTTTTGGGGACACAGGGCCAAAGTCTGAGGCAATAAGTCAGATCAAAGAAGGCAATGATTCTAAAATGGGAGTTTACTTATGTCATTATATATATCCAGGAATATGTGCCAGAGGATAGTTGTCATGAAATCAATATTAAATCAAAGTATTCCTTAATTACCACAGCTGACACGAGTTCTCCATAGCTGCCTGCTGTCTCAGGATCTGTCTCCAAAAAGGACCAGGGAGCGCTAACATGTTATGTTCTAAAATGATGAAGAAAATGTACATTAAACATAATATAAACTTACTGAGTGAAGTAATGTCAAGAGGATTCCTTTAGCTCCTATTGGGTTGGTTCCTTGATCAATGCAATACAGAATCATTAATCTGGTTTTATGTAATGTCCTCAAAACATGTCAAAATGAGGCTCACTAGTCTGTGTGGCCTCCACATGCCTGTATGACCTCCCTACAACACCTGGGCATGCTCCTGATGAAGTGGCAGATGCTCTCCTGATGGATCTCCTCCCAGACTCCAGGACTAAAGCATCTGCCCACTCATGGACATTTTGTGGTGCAGTTGGTGGATGGAGCGAGACATAATGTCCCAGTTGTCCTCAATTGGATTCAGTTCTGGGGAATGGGCGGGCCAGTCCACAGCATCAATGCCTTCGTCTTGCAGGAACTGCTGACACACTCCAGCCACATGAGGTCTAGGATTGTCTTGCATTAGGAGGAACCCGGGGCCAACCGCACCAGCATATGGTCTCACAAGGGGTCTGAGGATCTCATCTCAGTACCTAATGGCAGTCAGGCTACCTCTGCCGAACACATGGAGGGCTGTGCAGCTCCCCAAAGAAATGCCACCCCACACCAAAACTGACCCACTGCCAAACTCATGCTGGAGGATGTTGCAGGAAGCAGAAGGTTCTCCACGGCGTCTCCAGACTGTCACAAGTGCTCAGTGTGAACCTGCTTTCATCTGTGAGGAGCACAGGGCGCCAGTGGCAAAGTCGCCAATCTTTGTGTTGTCTGGCAAATGCCAAACATCCGGCACTGTGTTGGGCTGTAAGCACAACCCCACCTGTGGACGTCGGGCCCTCATACCACCCTCATGGAGTCCATTTCTGACCGTTTGAGCAGACGTGCACATTTGTGGCCTGCTGGAGGTCATTTTGCACAGCTCTGGCCTTTCTTTCCTACCCCACAGTACCTTCCCTTACCATTTGTTTCATACTCTTTTACTTCTTCTTTGATGACGGTTGTCTTTCTAGATAAGCAATTTCATTTGCTCTGGGGCGAGTCAATGGCTCGGGTGCATTCTGGGACTGTCAGTTCACCAGTGTGCTGGCATGCTTCTTAACAAACACACCACTACAGCAAACATCTCAGTTGTACTTGTTGATTTCTTCGACAAAACACTGAACAAAAAATTTACTTGTGAGTGTGCTGCCTGGTGCTTTTAAATTTTGTGATAATTTGAGCAGCCCAGAAAGCATCCCATAAATTAAATTATGTTATCGTATCTGAACATGTACACTAGTCATTAAATTAGATGGGAAATAATGATTCAGGGTAAACAACTGCACCAAGGAAATTCCATTTTTCTTATCAAAATGTAAAATGTCTGTTGAAAAATCACATTGAACAGAGATGTGATTAACTTTTTATTTTACCAAACATAACATCAATGATGACACAATCAGTCTTCATCAGAAGTGCTCAAATCACTCTCAGTGGCATCGTCTGGAATGTCCTCCTCCTCCTCCGAGTCCATTTCCAGGAGTGGTTGGTGGCTGACGATTCTCTTGTACACGTCCTTTACTTTGAGCATTTCAGCTTTCAGTTCACTTTGTTTTTTTAAAACCAGGCTACAGAGTCCCTTCTGTGCATCCTCCGACATGCCAACAAAGGAGGCTGTAAAAAGAACAAAACAAATAAATATGAGAAAAGTAAAAAAAACAAACAAAAAAAAACCTCACCTCATAAACACAAGGAATTAGGATGCTGTAATTAAACATTTTTTTAAAAGGGAGAAGGCAGTGTTAGCTAGCAATCTAGATATAGGTAAAAGATCCAGTAAGACTTTAGCATCTGCTCTTATTTTCAATCGATTCATCAAAAAATTAATAAATAAATAAAGTGCTTACAGTCTGAGGAGATTGTCCCCAACACCACAGAACGCATTCGCAACACTGTCCAGTGATGCCGCATCTCCCTGCAAAGGATCATCTCCTCCTCTCTCAGGCGCCTCACAGCCATCACCTTCTCAAAGACCTTTCTCTTTGTCCGGAGGTCAGCAGCAGCTACAGTTTAACAACATCAGATGGGAAAACATAGCAGCATATTATGATTCAAGAACAAAACATTCAACTACTGCTCAGATACTGGGAGTTTGTTTAAAAAGGATATTTATAAATCAAGAGCTTACGTTCACTTGTGCTCTGCCAGGGCCAAATATCGGTCTGCATGAGGGCATCACTGGATACGATTTGCTTTGTTGGTTCAGCGAGCTTGTTGTAGTCGTCAACAGCAGCCGCCAAGCGTTTCTTCTCAACTAAGATGACCTTGCGAATTCTGTGTCGCCTCTTGTTGCTATCTGTAAATAATCATAAAAATTCACACCTTCACATAATGTATATAGTTTCATTTTAATCTACACTCATCAATTTGTTTGCTAGAACAAATCACATCCAGCTCAAACAAACCTGGATCTGATTTGATTCTGTTTACAAAGTAGCTGCACAAGCTGTACAAACTGAGCATCAAACGGTCCGTTTCAAAGAAACTGGGACGTACCATTTTGTCTGTAAAGACTTTGTGTTCGCACTCTGATGATGACGACAAGCTCCTCTATTCGTGCCTGCAACGCTCCAAGGCTGCCATCAGTTTGATCACTTTCTAAGTGAGAGGAATATTAATCAGAGCACAGGATGAGTAACAGTCACCAAACTACAGTGGACTCTGTAATCACTGACTTGATGACATTCATTATAAGACATCTGGAGCCTTCATGTGCTGCTATCTCATGATAATCATGAGATAACAAGTATGTTGGTGTTCAGGTTTATAAAACCAACTAGTACGACATCATTTCAACCCAGGTTCTATCCAATTTGATGAAACGCAACAACTCTGCCATAAATTTGCTTTTACAAGGCTTATTTTTCATTGTTTGTTGACACTGTCAGAAAGATCTTAACTCTAAGTTCTTTAATGAGGCCATGGTGGGTCCTATTGTTATACATGAGTGCATTATATTGAGACTCACCTTCAGCCCATTTCTGCACATCGGCCACCCATTGCTGCAGTGTGTCGTCATCCACACCCAGCTCATTTCTGATCGCATTCAGGCTCTCCACTTGTTCTCTAAGGATCCTTATGATCTAAGAATGCATTCATAAATGTCATTCATATTGACATTAAAAGAGTACTGGTGTTTTACCCCCATTACCACACACATTAAAATGGGTGTTGAAAAAATGACCTTTAGATATCGCTGGCTCAAAGTGCGGCCCAGTTGTTCCATTTTCCTTTTGTTCCACCCCAAAGCCAGGAGGGTCAGCATGTCTGTTCGCCCTGCATTTCAGTTAGTATACAAATTAGAATTAATGAGCAGGAGACTGAGTGGAATCTCAGACACGGACACACACCTGCTTTAGACATGTACTTCGTTGTGATGGCCACCCTAGACAGGAAACTGTTTACTTGTTCCACCTCTTCTCCAACTGTTGAACCGGCCCCATCCTAAAACGCACCTCCCCATTTGATCTATAGAAAGGAGGTCACAATACATGACTGCTGAATTCATTCAACCTTATAACAAAATGTCTCAAACTAATCCAAAACTACAAGCTGCAGTATACCTCGCATTTCCAAGTGTGAGCCTTTGCATGCATGACGGAGAGAAAAGGACGCATTGACAAGAGGTTCCTCAGCTCAGGGCACTGCTGAGCCACCTTGGTTAAATAGGGGAAATATTTACAGGCCACATCGGAGCAAAGGAACGTAATACAGTGGGGCAAAAAAGTATTTAGTCAGCCACCGATTGTGCAAGTTCCCCCACCTAAAATGATGACAGCGGTCAGTAATTTGCACCAGAGGTACACTTCAACTGTGAGAGACAGAATGTGAAAAAAAAATCCATGAATCCACATGGTAGGATTTGTAAAGAATTTATTCATAAATCAGGGTGGAAAATAAGTATTTGGTCAATAACAAAAATACAACTCAATACTTTGTAACATAACCTTTGTTGGCAATAACAGAGGTCAAACGTTTACTATAGGTCTTTACCAGGTTTGAACACACAGTAGCTGGTATTTTGGCCCATTCCTCCATGCAGATCTTCTCAAGAGCAGTGATGTTTTGGGGCTGTCGCCGAGCAACACGGACTTTCAACTCCCGCCACAGATTTTCTATGGGGTTGAGGTCTGGAGACTGGCTAGGCCACTCCAGGACTTTCAAATGCTTCTTACGGAGCCACTCCTTTGTTGCCCGGGCGGTGTGTTTTGGATCATTGTCATGTTGGAAGACCCAGCCTCGTTTCATCTTCAAAGTTCTCACTGATGGAAGGAGGTTTTGGCTCAAAATCTCACAATACATGGCCCCATTCATTCTGTCCTTAACACGGATCAGTCGTCCTGTCCCCTTGGCAGAAAAACAGCCCCATAGCATGATGTTTCCACCCCCATGCTTCACAGTAGGTATGGTGTTCTTGGGATGCAACTCAGTGTTCTTCTTCCTCCAAACACGACGAGTTGAGTTTATACCAAAAAGTTCTACTTTGGTTTCATCTGACCACATGACATTCTCCCAATCCTCTGCTGTATCATCCATGTGCTCTCTGGCAAACTTCAGACGGGCCTGGACATGCACTGGCTTCAGCAGCGGAACACGTCTGGCACTGCGGGATTTGATTCCCTGCCGTTGTAGTGTGTTACTGATGGTGACCTTTGTTACTTTGGTCCCAGCTCTCTGCAGGTCATTCACCAGGTCCCCCCGTGTGGTTCTGGGATCTTTGCTCACCGTTCTCATGATCATTTTGACCCCACGGGATGAGATCTTGCGTGGAGCCCCAGATCGAGGGAGATTATCAGTGGTCTTGTATGTCTTCCATTTTCTGATGATTGCTCCCACAGTTGATTTTTTCACACCAAGCTGCTTGCCTATTGTAGATTCACTCTTCCCAGTCTGGTGCAGGTCTACAATACTTTTCCTGGTGTCCTTCGAAAGCTCTTTGGTCTTGGCCATGGCGGAGTTTGGAGTCTGACTGTTTGAGGCTGTGGACAGGTGTCTTTTATACAGATGATGAGTTCAAACAGGTGCCATTCATACAGGTAACGAGTGGGGGACAGAAAAGCTTCTTACAGAAGACGTTACAGGTCTGTGAGAGCCAGAGATTTTCCTTGTTTGAGGTGACCAAATACTTATTTTCCACCCTAATTTACGTATAAATTCTTTACAAATCCTACCATGTGAATTCATGGATTTTTTTTTTCACATTCTGTCTCTCACAGTTGAAGTGTACCTCTGGTGCAAATTACTGACCTCTGTCATCATTTTAGGTGAGGAAACTTGCACAATCGGTGGCTGACTAAATACTTTTTTGCCCCACTGTATGTCCTGGGACGTTAGCTGCCAACTTCCTCTGGAGAAAAAGGGGGTAAGCAAAGATCTCCCCTCGAAACATGTTCAATGCAGCTAAGAGGACTCCGTGGCGACAAACAGCTATTTCCATGCCCTCCTCATCCAACTTCCCAGTGGACTTTTTGGACGACTCCTTTGCTGCAGTCCAAGATGAAGATCCGCACAACCCTTTCCCCGGGACCTATACACTCAAAGATTTTAACATAAAAGATATGACATGATTAAGCCCTATCAGGGACAAACTTTTTAAAACAAATGCATAACAATTAGCTGAATTAGCCTCGAGTCACACAAGACCTCATATCTCCCAAGGACAGCACTGATAACACAAAATAAAAATCATGTTGTTTTTTTTAAATACACATGGTGACAAAATTAAGTACACATTAAGATAAAGTAAAGTAAATAGTATTACGACAACACCAAGAGAAAAATAAAAAAAAATATCGACCCATCCATATATGTCCACACACACACACACACACACACACACACACACACACACACACACACACACACACACACACACACACACACACACACACACGTATGTGTATATGGTTACGGCATTAACGTCATTTTAACAAGATTAACGCTAACAGCACTAATATATATATGTGTATCTTACATGATTTGTGTGTCTCTGGATGTATTTCACAAACTCAGCAACTTCCTCATCTTTTTCAATGAAGACACCTTCAAAATTCCCCTGCTCTGAAGTGCTGAACGAACACAGTGACAGTTGTTTGAAAAGAAACATTAAAATACATTTTTCTACAAATCCATATTTGACTTATGTACACAATGCATAACGTACCTTGCATTAGACTGAAAGCGATAAAGCTTGCGGTTTCCATCAACTGAGACGGCAAGCATGTCTGGAGTGCAGGCAGGGCAGCTAAAGCATGGCTCCTTGCACATCCTGTCCACCTCAAACTTTACAGCACTCCACTCCAAGAAACTTTTACTGAAGGCATCAGCTGATATTCGGCCATTCTTTTACATAGAGGACATACAACAGAATATTCAAGGACAGTCATCATAAACATTGATTTGCACAATTTCCTTAAACTTAGCAAATTTAGAAACTCACCCTTCCAAAATGGGCTGTTCGTTCATCCAGCATTTTGACAAATGCCTTAAGTGACATCCCTGGTGCAGCCTTCTTAATGTCATAGAAAGACTGAAAGACATCCATTGAAAACAGGGTGCAGAAATTTAAGGTGCCAGGCCAATATCCACTACCCAGGATGTCCTTAACTGAGGGGGACCACATTAGGCCACAGCTGGTGCAGCTCACCACTGGCAGTGCAAGGTTATAACGGCCTTTAGAAAGGATAAGGATAAATTCAGTCATGGCTCAAAGCATTCATTTTTTTCATGTTGTTTTCAAATCGGTCTGGTAAATCCAAATGACCTTTGACAGGTTCCCACATATACTGCGGGCCGAGAGTAATTAAAACCAAGATAGCAATGCACAATTTGCAATAAAACCTCCAAACACATCTATTGTGTATGTAGTGTGTGACAAAAGGGCAACTTACCATTTATGGTTACAAGAGCCACAATTGCGCCGGGTGAAACCTCAACGTTACCTGCTGGGCAGTCACACACATGGTCTGGCCTTTGCACAGGCAACAGCCGAACTAACATTAAAACACACAATATATATAAAAAGAATTAGAAATTAACTGATACACAATAAATATACAATAACAGCACCCACTCATACTCATACATAGCAAGAAATGCATAAGACTTAAAAACTGTACCTATTGGCTTGTGAAACTCTGATGAAGGCTGCAAAAACTCTCCTGTTACTGCCTCTCTGTTGTGCAGGACAAAGCGTGTGTGAACTGCAATATCACAGTCAGCACAAAGGAATGGAAGAGGCAGGCAGTCCAGACACCTCACAACTACTTGTTTGCCACACTGACACACACGGTGTGACTGTGGATCCAGAGTAGCTGACATATTGTCTATAAGACAAGGCCTGGCCTCTTTCCACTTTTGCGAGGACACCATATTTCTGATCGCCCAGTGAGTAGCAGCTGACTCAGACGACATCTCACAAGTCATGGCTGTGTCCTCTTCTCCATCCTCCAACAACTGAAGGAGCTCCTGACGAAGCACCTCAGTTCCATACACTAACAGAAAAAAAATAAAGAAAGGAAGAAACTCTTCCACAAAGTGAAAAACACTCTGGGCAGTATGTTTCTTAGGACTGCACAAAAGCCCTGCATAACTCAACTATAACAACAAATATAAAAGTAAACAGAAATCACAACATATACAAGAAGGTAAAGTACCTTTTGTTGGGTTGACACTGGCAACATAACTAGGTTCTTCACGTGGACATTGATGCTGCTCTCTGGACACTGGGGGGGGAATGAAGAATATTTACTTACTGAAATTCTTTGGTGAAAACAAGTTGTGAGATAAAATCAATGGTTGTGTGAACACTGACCACGTGGCATGCAACTAGTACTTCGACTGGTTGATGGTCTTTGAGGAATAAAAGCTCCCTGTCTGTCACGTTTTTTCCAGCGCACTGGTCTTGGCTGAGGTTCACTCTGTGCATCATTCTACGCAATTAACAAGGAAAAAAGGGAACACCTAAAATACAGTCTATGGTTAAAGCAAAGATTATCAAACATCTTAAGTTAACCAACTTAATTTGACATAAACTTTAAAAAAAATTCAAATAACATAACGTTTACTCCGTACAAAATATTAGACAAGCGTGTTCCCTCTTTAACAACTGTTTCCACTAAAAATGTTACCTGCATATCTTGAAGGAGTTCGTCAGCAGCCTGAAGCTCTTCCTCCAGCTCGGGATCCTCTAAATCACTCATTTTCAAGCTAAAGAGGAAAGAGATTTTTGCAGAACTCAGTGACATAAACACATAACTAACGCAATTCAAATGATTTTCAGTCTTGGCGCTCCGGTTAATGTTAGCAATTAACGTTAGCATCATCAGTTTGTAAAGAGCTAGCAGAACTCTTAGCGCAAAAACTGCTTTACGCACCATGTGAGGGTATTTTGCAGCACACAAGTCCTTTAACGTTTGTAATAGAATTAATCCATCATCGTTGGATTAAATGGCTAATGCTGCAGTAGCCACGTGTAGTCGTTACCTAGCAAGCATGCTGACGGTAGCTGTAGCCATTTTTAAATACATTACACCGTTTCCGAGATCAGTCACCTCTGTTTGTTTGAAGCTTTTATGAAAAAACAAACTTTGAAACACACATCAAGGTATTACTTTAAATATATGTATTTTTTACATACCTGCATTAGAATCAATCAGTTCCGCCTCATTTTCTTATTCTTATAAATGGGTCTCTCCGTTCTCCCATCAGGCTTTGCTTACACAGGTTGCGTCTGATTGGCTGGAGCCGAGCGCGTCCAAAACTAACAGGAGTGGTGAATGAATCTATAAATGTGTTTTACATGTGAAATGAAAATAATAAACCTAACAAAGGATTATGTATACGTTAAATCTGCGCACTTTCAGATCGTGAATCAGTTTGGAAAACACTGTGTGATGGCCACAACATGAAGCGATTTTATTGTTGAATTATCAGTGATACTTTCGTGTTTTTGTTGAGAAATGTTAACGATGTCATTAAAAGAAAGCATTAAATTAGGGAGAAAAACCCGTTCGCGGAGAGGGTCCGCGGTTCTCCAGTTAGATTGTGCTTCACGGCGTCATGTTTCGCCGTGACGGGGTTATTATTGGAGTAAATGGATGGCTGGAGCCTCTGCTCGAAGCGTCTCTGATCGCCGCGAGCGGGTTCATATTGGAATGAATTGACAACCCACAGCGTCACATAAAAACGTGGAAGGGTACCTTAGGCGTCAGCATGAGAAGTTAAGGGACGTGACAAATCGTCATTATTTTACGCGTCGGGAGTGAGAACGGGTTGCTTTTTCCTTACAGATAAATGTCGGCTTGATGACCATTAAAAAGGGTGGTTTGAAGCCATACCGTGGAAAAACTATTTTCCTAACAACAGACCCTGACGTTACTGCCACAAGTCTGCTCAATCAAGCTGTTAAAAAAATGAAGGCCTGGGGCTCGGTCACTCAGGCACAGCTGGCTGCCGGCGGAGCTCACGGGCGCGTCACTGCAACTCCCCCTGGCTTCTGCTCCGCGGCTGCTGAGTGAGCCCTCATCTGGGACTCTCCTCAGCTCTTACTGGGACAGTGGCGCGGCTGCCCCTCTGTTGGTCTTCCATGGTCTCTTGTGTTCTGGGGGCCTCTGGATGTCTGGAGTTTTGATCTCCTCCATACCTGCTTCACACCCTGGAGGACGGGGCTGTGGCTCCCCACACTCCCTAGCAGATCGTTACATGGAGAAACCTTTGGAATGCAAGCATGCTGATCCACACAGGTATGCACACAGGTGTACACACGGGTATTCACAGACGTGGACTACAGCTTTCTTGGCTGCTGCCTCAAAGCACATTGTGCGCTGTCTATCTTGCGTGCTGCACAATATCGTTTATTACTTAGTATCTACTGATATTTACTGCTAGCTAGTTTATTGTGATGGTGCCGTTTTTTTTATTATGTTGCTCTTTGTTGTTTGCTTTCTCTTCTGTTTTTTTTTCTCCATACAGGTGACCCAGGTGTTTTGTTTTTTTTGTTTGTTTGTTTTTTTCTTTCTTCCACCCCTTCTCACCGTCTCTTCTCCCCTTTGGTTTTCTTTCTCTCCCTCTCTTTCTTTCATTCTTTCTCCCTGTCCTATCTCCCAGTCATGTCTGTCCCGTTTGTAGGAACTGAAAATAAAATAAATTCATAATTATAATAAAGGTCAATCAAATGGACCAATATGGCAAGGCCATGATCATCCACTTGGTAAAATAAATCCGCTTGGCATCTTTCTTGGCCTTAAGACAACAATTCTGATGGCTAAAGATCCAAACGGGACACAAAAAAAAAAAAAAAAATGAAGGACTTTAACAAAGATCTAAAAGATGGACCTTTCCTTCTTCTGTATCCGGATGGCACTGAGGTCATTACTGTCCCTGGAACACAAAGACCATTTGCACTTGAGGCTTATAAGGCTGAAGTTGGCAAGCCTTATCAAAGAATCACTGTTTTCATCTGCTTGAAGAGTGACTTTGAAGATGGTAAGCTGCTAATGTTTGTTTGGATTTTGACACAGATTCCCTTAGTTTCAACAACTGCTAATTTTGAAATTGTGAAATGTTAACATTATGCATAAAGCACCCAAGTCAATAGCATACCTACATTAAAATGGTGAATGGCCTGTATTTGATATAGCACCTTCTAGGGTTCTACAACCCCCAAGGACACTTCACAACAAAAGCAGTCATTCACCCACACACATTCACACACTGCTGGTGATTAGCTACAATGTGGACACAACTGTCCTGGGACTCACTGACTGAAGCAAGGCTGCTGTACACAGATGCCACCTATCCCTCCCACTACCACCACCTGGCATGGAGGGTGAAGTGTCTTGCCCAAGGACACAACAACTGCGACAGACTGAGCAGGGCTCAAACCTTCAACCTTTTGATTACAGGGCGGGCTTTTAACTCCTCTGCCACCATTGCTCCCTAAATTAGCTTGTATATGTTATGTTTCTTCCTGGAAACATGAAATTCAGCCATTTTTGGATCTACTGAGTCATGAGTTTTCAATGCTAACTTTATGCCTTTCGTATTAATCTATTATTGATGATCAAATAAAGTTTCATACATTAGTATGAATTTAGTTAGCTTAGCTTGATTTGTTTTCATGTTTTGTAGTTGGAGAAAACTCAGAGTTGTCTGACTCTGACCCAGAGATTGTTATTAAAAGGCCCTCTGAGTTTGATCTTGCTGATACACTGGTAAGTACAATTTAACATTTTTTATAGAGTTTTCTTGTTGTTTAGCCACCACCATTTGCCTCAGTTCAGTAAAACAGTTAATAGTTATATGTGAAATACATTTTGTGTGTGTGTGTGTGTGTGCGTGCTTGCGTGCGTTTGTTTGTTTGTTTGTTTGTTTGTTTGTTTGTTTGTTTGTTTGTTTGTTCGTTTGTTTGTTTGTTTCAGCCATGGGAACTTCAACATGAAAGCAGTCCTTTACAGAAAGCGGCAGAATATGAGTAAGTGATATTTTAAGAACATGTAATCTTTTACTGTTTTTTGCCAACACTTTGTATTAATGAGATATACTCTTTTGTCAAGGTTCAAGGTTCTTTATTTGTCACATGCATAGTTATACAAGTATAACACACAGTCATTCAGTCTGTATATGGTTTTTGGAACATGGACTACATAATACTTGTATTGCTTGTTTGTTAATCAAGATGCTTAAATATTTTCAAAGTGTCAATTAATATTTTCACAGTACACAACAATAATGCTTTTCTTTGTTCTCTAAGGAAGGGTGCTGGGGATCTTGTGCTTGCTAATGAAGTACAACAGGTAAAAAACTATTTTATTAGTAAAAGAGTGCAGCAGACAATCTCCACCGCCTTTACTTTGCAATTAGATAACGATTCACTGTTTGCTTATTACATTCATTGTTATTATACAATGCATTTCACATCATCAATTTTCATACTATCAATAGTTTATAACATTCACCCCTTAAAGGTACAATAAGTCATACCGGTACATGAAATAATCACAAAGCAGTCTAATGTCTCAATCATGTTGGAAGGAAGGTTACATTGAAACTAACTGTGTATGACTCGTCTTTGTCATCTAGAATCTTCTGGCGCTGATCCGTAGCCATGAAACTCATGGAACGGGAGGAGGGAGAGTCACTCGTTTGTTTATAAAGATAGACTGCAGTACACAGATTTGACCACAGGATGTTCTTCTTATTTCATTCTTACTTACTTATTGTACCTTTAGATAATCTATTGGGATAGGGAACCTAAGGTACATCCATCTACTTCCGGACCATGGGTCCCCTACTGCTAAAAAAATAGGAGTCTATGAGCCAATAAAAATTATTTTCTGATCCCGTTTGATGTGTGCCATGGATTTAAAATATGATGTCCGTGAAGTATATAAACACATTTTGATGCCAAAAAGTGCTTAAGCGACAGGTGGCAAAGGTTATTTTAGGTTTTGTTTGAAAAGACGTGGCGAAATGTAAATGTTCGTCTCACAAAATTGACATCATTGAACCAGACACAGAGAAGAGGACAAGCTTAGTTTTGTTTAGCGAGCTTCGAATCCTTCTTCCAGGATGATGTGGAGAAAACCACTATAAATCTGGTCATGTGATAATTTGCAGTTATGCTGGGGGAGAAAAGCTTCTGAGGCGACGTCATATTTGCGACATCTGACTTGTAGTCATTTTAATGACGAATTTTTACAAGCTAACAAATCTCAAATTACATTACAGACATAGTCGAAACACAATTATTTATTATTTAAATTGAAGTACAACATATGTGTGATTCAGAGAGTAAGGCAAAGCAGACCAGAAAATAACTTTTATAGCTCCATTCACTTCCATTCATTTTTCTTTTGTTCAGGGACCCACGAGCAGACCAGAAGGGGAGGAGACTTAGGCTCCCTATATTAAAATAATTATCAATTGGTCAAATATGAATTTTCATTCATCCTCATTTCTGTATTTCCAGGTCATAGATTTGGAAGAAGAAAACGATACAGGCACTACTGAATGCCTCACTGTCGAGAGCTCCTGTTACAGGTGCGTTGTATCTTGAGTAATTATTCCAGAGGGTTGCACAAAATATATACACACAATTATTATAAATGTATGTAGTTTGACTCTTTTACATTTGATTCTTCAGAAAAAAAAAATAGTAGAATCGTTCTATAAAACTGGAACTGCATGTTTATGCATTTGTCTTTTTGCATCTACACTTTGTGTACATGTTTTCACTCTGCAGAAACTACACACAGCTGTTTGAACCGATTGTGATTGATGATGAAGATCCTACTCCTAACGAAGCCAAAGCTGAGCCCCCAGAAGAACCTGTGTTAGTAATTTAAACATTTGAATCCAATTAACCGCCATCTTGTTCTGTACAAGACATCATGCAATCATGAGAGAAGTATATACACCCTTTTTTCTTAGAGACACCAATTTGCAGGCACATGAAATTATTGCAAATTTGGCACTGGAACTTGACCACAAGACGGTCAGCAGGTTCAATATATCAAGGTCAGCTGTATGGGATGGAGCTGTTAGAGGATTTCGACGCAGCACATACTCTGACAACTACGACATGTTCATCAAGTTTAATGATGATGCTGGCAGCTTTGAAGAAGGTTTGGATACAGGTGGCCTGGGGTGTGAATTCCTCACACTTCTTATGGGCAGTCTGACAAATCGCCCCATCTTTGATGGACCTCCAGAGAGCCGTTATCTTGTATATAATTCAAGAGGTGGATGTTTTCTCCGTAATTATTACAATGGAAATTTTAATAAAAATTGGCTTATTTTTTTCATTAGCATATTTTTTTTTTTTCTAAATGACATCAGAAACAGCAGTATGCGACATTACGTGATGGCAGAGCTTCAGTTCATCCTTTGTCTTTTTTTTTTTTTTAATAAATAGGACAGGGGGAATGAATGAGAGAAAGAGGGGGAGAGAAAGAAAGAAAACCAAAGGGGAGAAGAGACGGTGAGAAGGGGGGGGAAGAGAGAGAGAGAAAAAAAAAAAAGAACTCCTGGGTCACCTGTATGGAGAAAAAAAAAACAAACAAACAAAAAAAACAAACAGAGGAGACAGCAAACAACAAAGAGCAACATAATAATAGAGAAAACAAAGCACCATCACAATAAACTAGCTAGTCATAGATATCAATATTTACTAAATAATAAACGATATTGTGCAGCACGCAAGATAGACAGCGCACAGTGTGCTTTGAGGCAGCAGCCAAGAAAGCTTTAGTCCGCGTCTGTGAATACCCATGTGTGCATACCTGTGTGGATCAGCATGCTTGCATTCCAAAGGTTTCTCCATGTAATGATCTGCTAGGGAGTGTGGGGGGGCCACAGCCCCGTCCTCCAGGGTGTGAAGCGGGTATGGAGGAGATCAAAACTCCAGACATCCAGAGGCCCCCAGAACACAAGAGACCATGGAAGACCAACAGAGGGGCAGCCGCGCCACTGTTCCAGTAAGAGCTGAGGAGAGTCCCAGATGAGGGCTCGCCCAGCAGCCGCGGAGCAGAAGTCAGGGGGAGTTGCAGTGACGCGCCCGTGAGCTCCGCCGGCCCCCAGCTGTGCCTGAGTGACCGAGCCCCAGGCCGAGAGGCCGGGGGCACCCCACCTCCAAAGGGGCCCGAGCGAGCCCCAGGCCCCAGGCCCCGACAAGCGGCCGCCAAGGAGTGAGCCGGTGTGTACCCAGACGCCCACCCCCAGACACAAAGAACCACCAACACACCGACACCTGAGGGAGTCCGCCACCGGCAGGGGAAGTGGTGGTGGGTGGAGATAGGCCTCCAAACCTTGGAGGGCCTGAGGTGTCCCCAGAGAGGTGGCGTCTGATACCCAACCTGACATATAGACACAGACATACAGGCACACACAGACACAAACATCCATTCCCACCCTCATGCTCTCATATGCACTCACTCCACACTCAACCAACGTGGAGACAGACATAAAGAGACGCTGTACACACATTAGCATATTTAATAGCAATTAACCATGATAATTATGTGCCCTGTATAACAGCTGCCAGGCAAGATGAGTACTTTTTAGCAGGAAAGATGATCGCTGTATCCATTGTGCATGGGGGACCAGCACCACATTTCCTCTCCAAGAACCTGGTCAACCACATCACAGGGAATCAGAGTTTCAGCGCCACTGTAGAAGATGTGCAAGATGAGGAGATCACAAAAGTTCTACATCAGGTAGAAAATTACCTAGGCTCAGGGAATGGGTTTACTTAGAAGACACTTGGGGCCAGTTTAAAAGATTTAATCAGGATAAAAGTTATCCGGGTTGGATCATATCTTGAAAGTAGGTTCAAGGCAGATTCTGTAATCTGAAAGGACAGATTTCCACCTCCCAACAACACAAGTGAAATAACAAATTGATTATTTTTTTAATCCAATGTTTGAATGAATCGTAAAAGTAGTGAAAATTATTTTTGCTTTTCTTACAGTAAATCTTTTTTTTTTTTTTTTTTTTTATAGGTCCTGAAAGCTGAATCAGAGGAGTCTTTGCATAATCTTATTTTGCAAAACAGCACAATCTTCCAAACTGCTGGATGCCTCAGAAACGTCAAGCCTTGTGAGAAACAAGCATTTGTGGAGGAGTACCTCAGATGGTACATCCTTGAAAGAAACCAAAGTGTCATTTATTGGTAAACTCATTACTCCTTTTAAATTCAGGATGGCCAGATGCTCATCACAGCAGCCACTGACATTTTCAGACCTTCAGATGTATATGAAAAAACTGATTCGGTAGCATCTGTGTGATCTGATGAACAACAAGTTAATTCCTGAGCCACTGTCGCACGCTATTAACCTTTTGACACTAGAACTCTAATTTAGTATACATTTATTGTTCACAATGACCCATAATAATCAGTCATGCAACATGATTAATTTTTCAGTTATTTATAAAAAGAGGTGATCCCTTGTTTGACACACTTGTTTATTCCAGTGTGAAAGCACTGATTTTTTTTTAAAAGCTGAAATCCCAATGAGCTCTTCTTTTTTTGCTGTCACAGTTAATTTCTGAGCACTATGAATTGTTTTTGTGTATGCATTTGAAATCTGTCCAAATTTATAATGAAAGATCTAGTAGGTAAAGACATTTAAACACAATTTAGAAGACTGCAATAGTTATAGCTATAAACCAATTATTAGTTATTTGTCTATCCTTTGCAGATTTAAAGATGGACTGGAAAGTCTGAATTTTTTAAGTGCACTGCAAAAACATTCCAGTGTGCTGGCCCCACTCCTATGCTTCTCTGCCAAGGCCCTGACTGCTTCAGAACTGGAGAGCATGTTCAGACCAGATCTCAGCCCAGCAGGAAGCAACAAGCGGCATAAGGAGGTCCTAACACTTGGCTTTTGGGCAGATTATCTCCTTGATTGTGAAGGTTTGAATGGCCGTTTTTAATTGTTTATAGTTTTATGAAAGGAGAGGTAAGGAAATTAATTTTCTGTAATGTACTACAGTGTTTACTTTCTTCTTTCAGAGAAGGCAACAGCAGTGTGTCTGGAAGATTTGATGATGTTTGCCACAGGGCTGATGGCAGTTCCACCGGCAGGAATGACACCACCACCATGCATCCAGTTTTTAAGTGATTCGCCTTTTCCAGTTGCAAACACCTGTGCAAATACTCTGAAGCTACCCATCTGTGACTCATATGGCATCTTTAAGGCCAACATGGACTTTGGAATTCAAAATGCTCCAGGATTTGGATGTTCTTAAATCAGCAAGGTCATCAAGTTACAGTTACTGAGTTACCCTGTTAGGTTCAGCTGCCGTTGGCACACTACTTAACACATTCATGTGACAAGCAACTTCCATATTGTTAAACATTTAGTTGTTTTTTCTGAATATTGTGTATGTTGGAAAAGTGACAGAAATGCTGGACACTATTTGTAAATGGTTTTATTAAAGAAAATTTTAAATGTTTCCTTGTGGTTAAATGTTAATATTTAAATCCATGCCAGTTCCTGTATATTATGAACAATATTATATTCAATTTAGCAAGAGGGAAAGGAAACACTACTAACATTAAAAAATGAAGGAAAAACAGAAGGGCTGGAGCACTCAAGTCCAAAGGTTTTATTAGGTGCAAAAAAAGGAAAGAAACTAACGTTTCGACACCGTGTGTGTCTTCGTCAGAGTAACTCTGACAAATGTCATTACAAACTGAAGTTCAGTTGGTATCTAAAACCCAGCTATGTCCTTCAGGGCCAAATACAGTTCTGTGGCCGATTCCCAGTCTTGTGGCTGCTGCAGTGTGTTTTGTTGTACAACCTGTTGTAAATATTCCTCAATGTTTGGATCACCACACAATCCAACCAGTAGCCCCTCCTCGGGAAACACATCCAGTTCCCTCTCCTCAACAGCAAATCCACAGTCTCTTGAACCATATCTGCAAAATGAAAATAGAACAGTGAAGGATTTTTTGCTGACAATATGGAACTATATAAATCAACGCATGCAGTGACATGTTATAAACTGCTCTATCATACTTATGTGTAAAATTATGAATATATATTAACCAACTTAAGCAATAACAACACCTTGCATTTAGTTTGATGCAAAAGGTTAATTCATTTTGTTAAGAACTCAAATACCTGTGAGGCAAGAGAGAGTTTGTTTGGAATCCCCCCTGGACACGATGCAAGTCTGCTTGGCCGGATCCTGTGTTTGTTCCAGAGGTCCTTGCATTCATCCAGGTCTTTCTGTAGAACCCCTCTGAAGCAGAATCTCAGCAAGCATTGGTGTTCGTGGCTTCCATTAAGTTTCGAGAGTCTCTTAGGTCTCCAAACAAGTCCATCCAAAACTGAGACCTGGGTATATAATTAATATTTAAGAATCAATTTAGCTTTGTTCTTGGTCATTTTATAGGGTTTGTTACATTTTGGTCCTATTTAAAACATGCCACAAATGGATGTCAAACAAAGTAATGCATATTAGTTTTCCATAAATATTGAAGCGACCCTGCAGTAATGTTCTTGTTAAAAATGCCGTATTCTTTTCACTCTGTTCTGTGTGTTGATTGTGAGGAGTGGAGAGTTTGGTCTGAGTTTTTCATTTTGTATTGGTGTCGTTAAATCTAGGCAAGCATGCTCATTTCGGCACAACAGCTGACGGTGACCATTTTGAGTTCCTGCAATAAAGTGACGGCTGTTAACGTCTATCTCATCCAACTTTTCAACACGTCCAGCAGGACGCTACTCTATTTTCTTAAATGCATGTAAAAAAAAACGATCTGATCAGCTTTCACTGTACCTTACACCTACCAGACACAAATGTACCCACCTTCCTCTTCTGAAATAAGACCACCATGACTCGATGCGCTGATTCCCAGTAGATGATCCATAACTGTGGCTTGACGATCCAGCATAATAGTCCGTGTGCGCGTGACGGAGGGTACACTGTATGGCTGCCATAGTCCCATTCTCAGTCCCGAAGTCTGTTCGTAATCTCATTGGTATCACACCAAGACTCTTTACACAGTTTATATAATTGTGAGCTATAACAGCCGGGTTGTTGTTTGTTGCTCCACACACAAGCCACATCAGTCTTCTTGAAAAGCCATCTATACATCCTGACAGGGCCAAGCCAAAGGGTTTCAGTTTATCATAGCCATCTACATGCCATATGTAATTGGGCCCCATGGAGTGATACGTGCGTCTTGTGAACCTCCTTCGAGTTCTCAAAGCGATTCCTTGAGGATTTAGTTGTCTCAACAGCCTCATAACTACATCACGCTTGACACGCAGCTTGTGTTTTTGTTTGAGAACTTGCCACATGGTCCGATATCCAAACAATTGTCCTGGTCCTCGAAGCTCGGCCAAAATGGCACGCCTCACCTCAGGAAGTGGAGAATAGTTGCCTCGTCTGTGCAGTCCAGATTCTTTTAAATGCGTTTTCAGTGTACGCATACTAATTGAGATGTCACGATTACACTTGAGCATATCCAGTATCACCTCGTATGTATGTCCTGAATCAAAATATTCTCGCATAGCGACAGCTATGTTTGGGTCACCGGTAATGTTCATGTTTGAAAAAAAATGTGCTACAGGCAGAGTAACTTCCGGTTCCAAAGATGAACAGCGCGGACGTCCAATCAGTGATGTCTCCTGTTGCCGACTGGTACCTACCCTTTCCGTTTTTTTTAATGT
This sequence comes from Astatotilapia calliptera, assembly GCF_964374335.1. Classification (NCBI taxonomy): domain Eukaryota; kingdom Metazoa; phylum Chordata; class Actinopteri; order Cichliformes; family Cichlidae; genus Astatotilapia; species Astatotilapia calliptera. Next base: position 1,185,299 of record NC_137430.1, read on the forward strand.
AATTGTGCTTCTCAATTTGTTTTTGTGATTCTTCTTTTGTTTTTGTGCTTCTCAATTTTGTTTTTGTGTTTCTTAATTTGATTTTGTGATTCTCAGTTTTGTTTTTGTGCTTCTCAATTTTGTTTTTGTGTTTCTCAATTTTGTTGTTGTGTTTCTCAATTTTGTTGTTGTGTTTAGCAATTTGTTGGTGTGATTTGCACTTCAGGGCCACCGTACTAGGGGCCTCTGTAAATACATTTTTATTTATTCACCCCGCATAAAATGTAATAAATAAATTATAAAATACAAAAAACAACTATTTACATTTCAGCTTTTAACTATTTACATTTTCAGCTTTTTTCTTTTAAACAAATTTAAAGTGAAACAACACAAAACGCTGCAAACCACAACACAATTAAATATAAATTAAAATATGCAAAACAAAAAGAACATGCACATTCTCTGTCATATGGGCCGGGGATGATTTTTTGGGAGAGTGTTTTCCTGCTTTGAATTGCAACATTGGATTCACTGCATGAATAAACTTTCTGAATCCTTTATCATCTGCAACTTAAAATAGTTGTTGATGATTACTATACCTTTCTAATGTGACGTTGTTGTCCCTGGCTCTCTTTCTCTCTCTTTCCCTCCGGCTCTGTTCCTGTGCTACTGAGAGTGTAACTACTGCCCCTCCCCCCACTGCTCAGCACAAAGCACAAGGCTCGCGTGCTGAGTGAAGCGGAAAGAAAGTGCGAGAGAGAGGGCGAGAGAAAGAAAAAAAACCCGATACCTCCCAATAAGGAGTCGGTTCGCGTCATTCACTTCAAAGAGCCGGCTCTGATGGACTTCCGGTGTCATGGTGGCGAGAGTAGCAGCATAAACAGGAGCTCCTGCATCGATAGCTAAAATAATCCGCAATTCAAGAATATAATTCATTAAAAGCGACTTTCCCTTTAAGAATAATGAGTGGAGATAAAAATAAGAAGGGACGAGCCCCAGGCCGAAGCTTAGAAACGCGACTTGAGAGTAAGACATATGAAACACGCTCCGAGCAAGAGGGCGAGAAGATGGCAGCGGAGGCCGCAACATCAGCGCTAGGCCCCCTCAGACAAGTGGTGAGTGAAGTAGTGGCGGAGGGCATGCAAGACCTTAAGGCAGAGATGAAGAAGGAGCTATCGCTCGTGAGAACAAGTTTGAAAGAGGACATGAAAGCCCAAATGAGCGAGTTAACACACGAGATAAATCAACAGGTTACCGCCGCCACAAGCAGGATCGAGGAGGCGGGGAAATGTCTGGAAGAAATGGAAAGAAACATGGTAGGGAAGGAGAAATGGGACATTGGAGTGAGGGATGCCATTGTTCAGCTGCTGGATAACCAGAGGCAGCTCCAAGAGAAGGTTACGGATTTGGAGGGGCGCTCACGCCGTAATAACATACGGATATATGGCATCCCTGAGAACATAGAAGGCACCTCCATGCTAAGGTATGTGGAAAGCATGATGATATCGGAGTTGGGGGACGATGTGGACTTGGGCAGCGAGAAGAACCTAGGGATAGAGAGAGCTCACCGGGCGCTGGGAGTGCAGCCGCCGCCGGGGGCGCCCCCTCGATCAACGGTGGTGCGCTTCTTAAAGTTCAATATTAAAGAACAAATCCTATGCGCTGCATGGAAGAAGCCTGTATATATAAAGGAGAAACGGATTTTCTTTGATCACGACTATGCCGAAAACATACAAATGAAGAGAAAAGAGTATGGCCCGGTTAAAAAAGTACTTAAAGAAAACGCCATCCGGTTCCAGACCCTGCTTGCTAAAATGCGGGTTCATTTTGACTCGGGAATGGTCCTATACAATAACGCGGAGGAAGCTGCGGCGGATCTAAGAAGACGCGGATACACGGTGGGACCGGTGGCCACAAGAAAGCCCAAAGGCATTACGGCGGAGATGATCAGCAGTATCCTACCGACGAGCGTGGGTGGGCCGCGACGCGCCGGGAATACAGCTGATCTACGCGGGAGCGCACGGGAAAAGCTGAAGGTTTTCCAGCGCACGGAGGACGTCGGTACGGAGGAGTAACACCTGCGCCCCACCCGCCCCGTTTCGCTGTTAAGATGAACATAAGACCAACGGAACAACAGGTGCGCTGGGCTGCTGATCAATACAGGGGGATATATGGTTGGATGGCCTCCTCCCCTGGCCGTGATGGAATATGGCACGTCGATACCCCTTTGAGCATAGAGTGGTGAGGGTCCAATGCAGGTGACTCACATGTTTTTTGTTTTTGTTTTTTAGTTTCCCTTTTTCTTTTAAAATAGGAAACGAGAGGGGCCCCACGCTGTGGCATTTCCCCCAGACTGAGAGGAGAGAAAAAAAACCTCTCTTATGGAAGACCTGGTTTATTTGGTTAAGACAAGTTCTGTCTTTGTTCATGTGTGTTTATTATGTGTTCTGAGGGCTGGGAGTATTGTTATGTTGGTGCAGGAAAATAAGTTGGAAATATATAGAACATATGCGGTATTATAAGGTATTGTCTTTGAATGTAAATGGTATAAAGAATCCCATTAAGAGGAGTAAGATAGTTTCAAAGCTAAAAAGGGAAAAAATTGATATTGCATTTCTACAAGAAACGCATCTCTCAAAGGAAGAACATGAGAAGTGGAAGAGAATGGGATTCAAAAATATCTATTATGCCTCACATAGATCTGGCAAAAAAAGAGGAGTGGCCATCCTGATACCGAACAAGGTTGGTTTTGAGTTTACTGGAGAACATAAAGATAAAGAGGGAAGATTTGTGTTGGTGAAAGGGAAAATGGAACAGGAGGACGTCACGCTGTGTAATATATATGCACCCCCTGGTAGTAGTACAGGGTTCTATAAGGAGATATTCAGTCTTATTGCTGCAGAAAGTGTTGGTACATGTATATGTGCAGGAGATTTTAATTTACTTCTCCATCCAAAATGGGATACAACTAACCGAGACCGGAGGGGAACTAAATTAGAGAAACAAGTAAAAACAATGTTGTCTGAGTTGGGGCTTATAGATATATGGAGATATTTACACAAACATGAACACAAATTTACATTTTATTCAGCGAGACATGATATGTACTCGAGGATTGATTATTTCTTTACTTTTAGTAAAGATCTCCACAGAGTGAAGGATTGTATAATAGGACAAAGAGATTTATCTGATCATTCGGGACTAACTATGAAGATTGGGTTTAAAGCTAGCCCCAAAAACACCTTATGGAGGCTTAACACAGGTCTGTTAAATAATGACTTGTTTAAAAGAGAAATGGGACAGGAGTTAAAAACATATTTAGAACTCAATGACAATGGAACAGTTAATCCTACGATTTTATGGGATGCGGCTAAGGCATACCTTAGGGGTAAAATTATTGCAAAATGTGCAGTCCTAAAGAAGGTCAGAGCAAAAAAGCTGTCAGATTTGCAGGAAAATTTGGGAAAATTGGAACAATTGCACACCGTTACAAGGTGCCCCCAGGTATTGGAGCAGATGAGGCCGGTTAAACAGGAGATCCACAAAATTTTAAGTGAGGAAATTGAAAAAAAATTAAAATATCATAGACAACGGTGGTATGAGGCAGGACCCAAAGCTGCTAGGCTATTATCATGGAGACTCAGGAGGCAACAACAGGAGAACACTATTCATAAAGTTCGAAATTTAAAAACAAATAAGATAACTAATAAACTTGAAGAAATTCAGAGAGCATTTGAAGAATATTACACTGAGCTATACACACAACCGGACAAAGCAGATGAGCATAAGATTCAGAATTTCTTATCCAGCCTAGATCTACCATTTATAGGTAAGCAGCAGAATGAAAAACTCATCAGAGAAATATCAGCAGAAGAGATTAACATTGGGATCTCAAAACTCCAGACTTTTAAAGCCCCAGGATATGATGGATTTCCACCAGAGTGGTATAGGCAGATGAGGGAACCCTTAATCCCGCTACTAAAGGCCTCTTTTAATTACTCTCTGAGTGGGGGGGCACTCCCACCATCGTGGCGGGAGGCGTATATCTCTGTCATACCAAAAGCAGGGAAGGATAAAACTGACCCCAGAGGTTATAGACCTATTAGCGTGTTAAATATAGACTATAAACTATTTGCCGCGATTTTGGCTAGGAGGTTGAGTACATTGATGCCCACGCTGATAGAGGAGGATCAAACAGGCTTCATTGGTAACAGACAAACACACGATAATATCAGAAGGGCCATTCATATTATTGACCGGATACTTAAAGGGAAAACTGGAACAGTTCTCATTGGGCTTGATGCGGAAAAGGCATACGATACAGTTGGGTGGGAATTTCTGTTTCATGTGTTGAAGAGATTTGGGCTATGTGACAGGTTTATTCAGTGTATAAGAATGATTTATATGTCTCCAACAGCGAGGATCAAAGTTAATGGAAGCCTCTCAAATCGGATAACGCTACAACGTGGCTGCAGGCAGGGCTGCCCGTTGAGCCCACGGCTCTTTAACCTTTTCATTGAGCCGTTGGCTCAATGTATCAGGGAAGATACTCGATTGGAGGGGGTTACAACGGGGAATGTGGAAAATAAAATTTGCTTGTATGCAGACGATGTGCTGGTAGCGCTAGGAAACCCGGAAGAGGGAATTCCTCTGCTTATGGAAATACTGGAAGAATATGGCAGACTGTCTGGTTATAGACTGAACATTCAAAAAACTCAAATCTTGACATTCTTCTTAAACCCCTCAAGACAATTGGTAGCAAGATATAGATTCGGATGGCATCAATCTCAAATGGAGTATTTTGGGATCCTGCTGACAAAAGACCCTGCATTGTTATATGAAGTTAATTATAATCGGGTGAACAAGAAGATATATGAAGATCTGGAGAGGTGGGGTCTGCTCCCCCTCGATCTGGGCAGCAGAGTTAGAGCGATAAAGATAAATATCCTCCCAAAGCTGCTATATTTGTTTGCAGCACTTCCAGTTGAGGTTCCAGCAAAACAATTTAGGGAGTGGGATATGCATTGCTCAAGATTCATATGGGGAAATAAAAGGCCGAGAGTGAAATATGCAACAATGCAGCTGCCTGGTGAGTGGGGGGGGGCATGGCTCTACCGTGCTTTGAGGCTTACTATCTGGCAGCCCAGATCAGACCTGTAGTGTGCTGGTGTAACTCTAAGTTTGAGGCAAAATGGAAGGACATTGAGCTTTCTTTGATGAATTTCCCAATGCAGTCTGTTCTGGGGTCTCTTGAGAGTTTGCCACAGGCATATCAGATGCAAAATTTATGTGTAAGTTTTTCCCTGAAAAAATGGGCAGATGTGATTAAAATTTTTGGTCTTAATAGGGAAATAGGGTTGCTGGGATGGCCAGCGTATCTCCCACGCTTCCTTCCAGCATTGTTAGACCATAAATTCAGGGAGTGGTCCAGGCATGGAATCACTGCGATCTGTAAGATAGTTAAGCATGGGGAGCTGATCAATTTTGAGGACGTGTCAGATTTACGAGATCGGCAGGGAAGATTTTTATCGTTACCTGCAGCTTCGGAGCTTCAAGGAAATTAGAATGCTTGACGCAGATGCTAGTGGGGTGATCCAAATATTTATGGATGCTTATGGTGAGAACATTATAAGAGGTACTATAGGCAAAATATACAGAAGTTTTACAGCCATGAAAAAGACCTCAACAAGATATGTCAGTCATCGATGGGAAAAAGAAGCAGGTATAACTATCTCAGAGGAAGATTGGTTGCAGATGTGGAAGAATGTGTTGTCTACCACAAATTCTTTAACATGGCGAGATTTTGGATGGAAGAATTTAATTAGATTCTTCATCACACCAAAGCAGAAATCCAAAATAAGTGGTTCAGGCGCTTCATACTGGAGGGAGTGCGGGGAGGTCGCTGCAGGTTGCTTCCATGTCTTCTGGTCATGCCCTAAACTGAAGACCTTTTGGGAGGAGATTAAACAAATGGTGATGGATGTGCTGTAAGTAACACTGGACTTCTCCTTTAGTACCATGTACCTTGAGAATATCCCTGAGGATATAAATAACAGAGACTCATACTTGCTGAAAATAATTATGGTTGCATGCAAAAAGGCAATTACTAAGTGTTGGTTACAGACAAGCCCCCCCACACGGAAGCTGGTCATAGACATTATTAACACAATTCATCATATGGAACTGATTACCCTCTCACTGCGGCTACAGAAGGAGAAAGGAGAGAGACTTTGGGAACGATGGGATCGTTATATGTCAAGAGACTAGAAACTGATACCTCTGTGATGCAGAGGGACAGCTGCGAATTTGTTTGAATGGAACATGCACCTGTGTAATGTGTAATATGTGTAAGTAAAACAAGGCGTTGTGTATTTTGGAATATGCGAACATATGTGACTGTGTTGGTTTCCCTTGCCCTCTTTAGTTCTGTATGTAAAATAAGATGAAAATCAATAAAGAGAAAGTATTAAAAATAAAATTAAAAAATTAAAAAAAAAGAGCCGGCTCTAAGAGCCATTTCATTTGAGACCGACACATCGCTAGTGACGTGGGCCAAAAGTGGCCCCAGGGATGCGAGTCTGAGACCCGTTTTAGACAATAACTTGGGTGGTTGAGATAAAGGAATTGTACCACAGTTGGTGGTGTTTGTAACTTGATTAAGCCTAAATTTATTTTTTACTATAGATTTAATTTATTGCTATGCTAAGAATCTGTTCTTATTGATCCCATACTCTGTAACTAATCTGTCAAATGGAATATATGTTCCAAGTATTTAATTCCTTTACAACTCCAATCTGTGAAGCTAATCATGTTATTGTTCTGTAATATGTCAGGATTGCTCCACATAGGTGTATGTTTGCATGAGATCAATAAAGACTCGGTCATTTTTAGAAACTCTCACCATGCAGTCAAAGAAGAGCTGATGTTGATGCTTTTAAAGCATTCATGTGGTTTGATGTTTGAGCTGATAAATGGTAGGTCTGAAATCTCTAGATTATTGCATAGTGCCTGTTCTATATCTAGCCAAGGTTCATCTGAGAGGGTGTGTTTTAATCATCCTGAGATAAATTGAAGCCTGTTGGCTAAGAAGTAGTGTTGAAAGTTACGCAGATCTAGTCCTCCTTTATCCTTGGTAGAGTGTTTAACTTAATAAACAGGGTTTGTCTTTCCAAAGGGAAGATTTTAGGCACCTACTTAGTTTCTATCTATACCGACAGACTAACATGCCCAAGGGTAAAGAATGCAGACGACAGACTGGATTGGCCAGGCAATAATCAGATGACCCCCTCTGCTCTGCTCTCTCTTTCTAGTTCCTGTCAGTATTCTTGCTGCAGTATTTTGGATCAACTGAAGGCTTTTCAAGAATTATTATGATATCCTGATAGCAACAAATGACAGTAGTCCAGCCTAGAAGTAATAAATGGTTTTAAGCATCACTCTGACACAGGAAGTACATATCGTGGTTAAAAACATCAGATCTATCAGATTTATTCTGATGTGAAAGAGAGTGTAAAAACAGATCATGTTGAAATGAATATTCATGTGTGATGGAGCAAATGTTAAATCTGAGAAAATAATAAAATCATGGTAAAATAGCATAAAACTGAAAGAAATATGAAGGAAACAATATGCATTTGGGTTTTAATAGTTGCAACGGAATTCATTATTAATTCATTAATAATTAATTGTGTTAATGTATAACATAGAAAAAGTGTTCTCTGCAAATGTTAGCCCATATGGAAAAAAATAGAAAAAACTTATAAAAGACTTGCATCAGATTTGGCTTGCTTCATATAGTAAATCATATAAGGCTTATATGATTTACTCATGAAAGTAGCCATGTTCTCATTACTTTCATATATTGTTTTAGGAAGTATCCAAAACATACAAGTTTTATTTATATAGTTTTTCAAGCGATCTTATATCTGTTTTCACTCTTGTATGCTTTTCATACAAGTTTCACACAAGACAGATACAAACTTTGTGGATTTATATATATCTTTTCTATATGGGAAAGTTTAGACTGTCGACTTTGATTTTATGTTTTGTGGCTTTTTTGTGTTCACTTTTGCTGTGTTAGATTGTAAATTCCACTATTTTCCTGTGGATTGAATTTCTAAGGGATGCTGCTTTTCTGTCTCTCTCCTCTCAAGATCAGAACAAAAATCAGCATTGGCTCAGAGTAGGTTAATTAGGTGATATGTTTTAGTATCCAAGTGATTTGTGTCTGTGAATATTAACATTATTTTATTTGGCTTTTGCTTTGCTTCTGTTAAATTCTTTTAGTAAAATGTCGCGTATTCAAAAAGTTGAAATTGTGGACACATGGGCGGTGTGTACAAAGGGCAGGGACTTAATCAACGCGAGCTTATGACCCGTGCTTACTGGGAATTCCTTGTTCATGGGAAATAATTGCAATCCCCAATCCCTTTTAAACCTTTTGTGAAACAGTAAAGCCTATGTAATACCTATGTATTACAATAGCAACACTCATAAGCCCTTTTGTGGATTATTCTAGCCTTAAAAATGAAGGGATCCTTGGAACTTAGTTTTCCAGGCCACTAAATTAAACCCAGTTAGTTACCAAGTGCATGGCTTTAGAATAGACCTGCTGATAATGGGTGTTGCTGAAGAGGGAGAGGACTTGGCCAGAGGGCCACCCTGGTCAAGAGTGCCTTCAGAGGACATTGCATCGACATCTGGAGGGCTGAGTAGCAGTTAGAGCTTTGCAAGTCTCGTCCCTGACTCCATCTAAGCTGTGTTTGCCTACTGGATAATACTTGCAGGATCAGATATAGAACTTTTTTAACAGAGAGGCAGTTCCAGCCTTCCTGTATTGGAGGTACCTGTTTGAACATCAATAACTATTCAGTTTAGTTTGACTTTCCAAAGCTGTATTGAGTTTGTGCTTGCTTTTCCTGGGGGAAGGCTAAAGTAATCCCTCTAAAATGACTTATTGTATTGTGCTTTACAGACAATGTCATCATTTGTTTTAATAGAGAGCAACTCCTATTAACATGCCTCTGTGAAAAGGTCTATATTGCCTCTCTGGTGTGGGCTATATGAGCAAGAGCCCAGGAGGGCTTTGGAGAAATGAAAAGGGAGAGAGGGAGAGAGTCTGCCTATTAGCATTCATGAATAATTGAATTCTGCGTATCTGGCTGAAGTCCAAGTGCATAATTCACTAATTGCAATCAGAGAGGGAAAGCCAGGGAAGCAGAGAGCTCTGTGGTATTGTGTATATGAGTGTATATGTGTGTGTGGCTTGGAGATATGAAGGTAAGGGAATTGGCTTTCTGGATTTAAAAAGGAGAACTGAACCTTCCATGCATGGTAAAACCTCTTCTCACCGGACCTGCTTTGCTATTATACAAGCAAGCAAGGGGCCTGTGTGTGTGTGTGTGTGTGTGTGTGTGTGTGTGTGTGTGTGTGTGTGTGTGTGTGTGTGTGTGTGTGTGTGTGTGTGTGTGTGTGTGTGTCACTGATCCAGTGTTTATTGTAATATTAAGTAAAATACTATCAGAAGCATCATAAATCATTTTAATCGTTTTTGCAGTTTTTAGGGAATATATAGATAAGAATCATGAGCTAACTGAATAGTTTGGTTATCTTTCCATTCAGACAGTGGTGAGGTATGGTTGGAGTGATGGGTTCAATGGGGTGGAATTGCATCAGGGTTAGCAGTCTGAGAGCAAAGTGCTTTAAGATAAGATGGGGCATAGCTGTACAAGACATTGTATGTGAGTAAAAAGACTTTACATTTTATTCTGGATTTAACAGGGAGCCAATGAAGGGAAGCCAATATACTGTAGGAGTCAATACCCTTGATGCAGCATTTTGGATTTTTCAGGGAGTAGTCCAGCCTACAAGCAATAAATTCATGAACTAGTTTTCATAAGACCCTTATGAAAAAGACACCGAGGGAACAGTTTACCCTGCCCGGGATAGGGTTACCGGGGCCCCGCCCTGGAGCCAGGCCGGGGGAGGGTGCCCGAGGGCGAGCGTCTGGTGGCCGGGCCTTAGTCCATGGGGCCCGGCCGGGAACAGCCCGAAGAGGAGACATGGGCCCATCCTCCCGCAGGCCCACCACCCGCAGGAGGCTCCATAGGGGTCGGGTGCATTGTGTGCCGGGTGGCGGCCAGGAGCGGAGGCCCTGGCGGACTGACCCCCGGCTGCCAAGACTGGCAATAGGGACATGGAATGTCACCTCTCTGGTGGGGAAGGAGCCTGAGTTAGTGCGTGAGGTTGAGAGGTACCGGCTAGATATAGTCGGGCTCACCTCTACACATGGCTCAGGCTCTGGAACCAGTCTCCTGGAGAGGGGCTGGACTCTGTCTCAGTCTGGAGTTGCCCCTGGTGAGAGGCGGCGGGCTGGGGTGGGTATCCTAGTATCCCCTCGGCTTGCTGCCGGTACGTTGGGGTTTTTCCCGGTGGACGAGAGGGTTTGTTCCCTGCGCCTTAGGGTCGGGGAACGGGTCCTGACTGTCATCTGCGCGTATGCGCCGAGTGGCAGTTCAGAGTACCCAGCCTTCTTAGAGTCCCTGGGCGGGGTGCTGGAGGGTGCTCCACCTGGAGACTCTGTTGTCCTGCTGGGAGACTTCAATGCTCACGTGGGTAACGACAGCGAGACCTGGAGGGGCGTGATTGGGAGGAACGGCCTCCCTGATCTGAACCCGAGCGGTGCTCTGTTATTGGACTTCTGTGCTAATCACAGTTTGGCCATAACGAACACCCTGTTCGAACATAAGAGTGTCCATAGGTGCACGTGGCACCAGGATGCTCTAGGCCGTAGGTCGATGATCGATTTTGTAATCATATCAGCAGACCTGCGACCATATGTTCTGGACACTCGGGTAAAGAGAGGGGCTGAGCTGTCAACTGATCACCACCTGGTGGTGAGTTGGATCAGGTGGCGGGGGAAGACGCTGGACAGACCTGGTGCACCTAAACGCGTAGTGAGGGTGTACTGGGAACGTCTAGCAGAGGCCCCAGTCCGCGAGATCTTCAACGCACACTTCCGGCAGAGCTTCAACAGCATTCTGAGGGAGACTGGGGACATTGAGTCCGAATGGACCATGTTCAGCATCTCCATTGCCGAAGCTGCTGCATTGAGCTGCGGCCGCAAGGTGGTTGGTGCCTGCCGTGGTGGTAATCCCCGAACCAAATGGTGGACACCAGAGGTGAAGGGAGCCACCAGGCTGAAGAAGGAGTCCTATCGGGCTTGGTTAGCCTGTGGGACTCCGGAGGCAGCCGACAGGTATCGACATGCCAAGCGGAATGCGACTCGGGCAGTGGCTGAAGCAAAAACTCGGGTGTGGGAGGAGTTCGGAGAGGCCATGGAAAAAGACTTTCGGACTGCCTCTAAGAGATTCTGGCAAACCGTCAGACGTCTCAGGAGGGGAAAGCGGTGCTCTACCTGCACTGTGTATAGTGCTGGCGGAGCGCTGCTGACGTCGACTGAGAAAATTGTCAGGCGGTGGAAGGAATACTTCGAGGACCTCCTTAATCCCACTGACACGTCTTCCGAGGAGGAAGCAGAGTTCTGGGGATGAGGGGAATGACCCGCCAATTTCCGGGGGCGAGGTCACTGAGGCAGTTAAACAACTCCTTGGTGGCAGAGCCCCTGGTGTTGATGAGGTCCGCCCCGAGTTCCTGAAGGCTCTGGACGTTGTAGGGCTGTCCTGGTTGACACGCCTCTGCAATGTTGCGTGGAGATCAGGGGCAGTACCTGTGGACTGGCAGACTGGGGTGGTGGTCCCCATCTTTAAGAAAGGGGACCGGAGGGTGTGTTCCAACTACAGGGGGATCACACTCCTCAGCCTCCCTGGGAAAGTCTATGCCAGGGTGCTGGAAAGGAGAGTTCGTCCGTTAGTCGAACCTCAGATACAGGAGGAACAATGCGGTTTTCGTCCTGGTCGCGGAACACTGGACCAGCTCTTTATCCTCTCCAGGATACTTGAGGATGCATGGGAGTTTGCCCAACCAGTCTACATGTGTTTTGTAAATGGCCTGCATTTGTATAGCGCTTTTCTAGTCCATAGGACCCCAAAGCGCTTTACACTACATTCAGTCATTCACCCATTCACACACACATTCACACACTGGCGATAGCAAGCTACATTGTAGCCACGGCTGCCCTGGGGCACACTGACAGAGGCGAGGCTGCCGGACACAGGCGCCACCGGGCCCTCTGACCACCACCAGTAGGCAAACACGGGGTTAGTATCTTGCCCAAGGATATTTGGCATGCAGCCAGGAGGCAGCCTGGGATTGAACCACCGACCTTCTGATTAGTGGCTGACCTGCTCTGCCACCTGAGCTACAGTGGACTTGGAGAAGGCATTCGACCGTGTCCCTCGGGGTGTCCTGTGGGAGGTGTTGCGGGAATATGGGGTGTCTGGCCCATTGCTATGGGCCATTCGATCCCTATACAACCGTTGCAAGAGCTTGGTTCGCATTGCCGGCAATAAGTCGGACTCGTTCCCGGTGGGTGATGGGCTCCGCCAGGGCTGCCCTTTGTCTCCGGTTCTGTTCATAATTTTTATGGACAGGATTTCTAGGCGCAGCCAAATGGCGGAGGGCTTTCGCTTTGGTGGTCTCAGAATCTCATCTCTGATTTTTGCAGATGATGTGGTTCTGTTGACTTCATCGGGTGAGGGCCTCCAGCTCGCACTGGAACGGTTCGCAGCCGAGTGTGAAGCAGCGGGAATGAGGATCAGCACCTCCAAATCTGAGGCCATGGTTCTCAGCCGGAAAAGGGTGGAGTGCCCACTCCGGGTCAGGGATGAGTTCCTGCCCCAAGTGGAGGAGTTCAAGTATCTCGGGGTCTTGTTCGCGAGTGATGGGAGAAGGGAGCCGGAGATCGACAGACGGATTGGGGCTGCAGCTGCAGTAATGCGGACGCTGCACCGGTCCGTCGTGGTGAAGAGGGAGCTGAGTGTAAAAGCGAAGCTCTCAATTTACCGGTCGATCTACGTCCCTACCCTCACCTATGGCCACGAGCTGTGGGTAGTGACCGAAAGAACGAGATCGCGGATACAAGCGGCAGAAATGATCTTCCTCCGAAGGGTGGCTGGCCTCTCCCTTAGAGATAGGGTGAGAAGTTCGGCCATCCGGGAGGGGCTCAGAGTAGAGCAGCTGCTGCTCCACATCAAAAGGAGCCAGCTGAGGTGGTTCGTAAATCAGGGTGGAAAATAAGTATTTGGTCAATAACAAAAATACAACTCAATACTTTGTAACATAACCTTTGTTGGCAATAACAGAGGTCAAACGTTTACTATAGGTTCTTTCCCTGACACTGTTAGGAATCTGGGTGTGCTACTTGACAGCTCATTTAAACTTGACAAACAAGTATCTGCTGTCGTCAGATCTAGTTTCTACCAACTTCGCCTTATTTCAAGGGCCAAACATTACATCCCGCACAATGACTTGGAAAAGCTTATCCATGCCTTTGTTACGTCACGACTAGATTACTGTAATTCACTTTATTATGGTCTCCACTCTACCCTTTTACATAGATTACAGACAGTCCAGAATGCCGCTGCACGCATTCTAACTAAAACTAGGAAGTTTGCTCACATCACTCCCGTCCTTGCTGATCTGCACTGGTTGCCTGTGAAATTTCGTATTCAATTTAAAATTCTGTTGTTTACTTTTAAAATTACTAATAACACAGGGCCAAGTTATCTTAAGGAACTCTTAAATTCATATCTTCCTACGAGGGCCTTAAGATCTTCCTCACAGTCATTGTTGGTTCAGCCCAGATCTCGCTTGAAGTCTAGAGGTGATCGAGCGTTCGCTCTAGCTGCACCTGAGCTGTGGAACAGTCTCCCGATTGGCATCCGGGCGTCTGATTCTATTCAATCTTTTAAATCACGGCTAAAAACATATCTGTTTGAACTTGCTTTTTCTACCAGTTAAATTCTCGCCTTGCTTCTAGTGTGTTGTTCTAATGTTCTAATGTGTCTGGTTGTTTTGCGTTGTCCTGTGCTGTCAATGTTTTCAATCACTGTGTTTGATGGTTCAGCTTTACAGCTTTACTCTGCTATAGCTCTGTGCTATAGTTTATTCTTATTAGTGGTTTTTACCTGTGAACATAATCTCACACTTATATGACTCTGACGTTATAGTCTTAATTATTTTATTATTTTATTGTTGCGTTGCCTATGTCCTCTATCACTGTGTATGATGGTACAGTTCTCTTTGCTACAGCTGTGTGCTATTGACTGTTCCTATTAGTGGTTTTTACCTGTGAACATAATCCCACACCTATATGATTCTGATGTTTTAGTGTAAATCATCTTATTGTTTTATTGTTTCATGTAAAGCACTTTGGCATGCCCCTGGCTTTTAATGTGCTCTATAAATAAAGATTGTTGTTGTTGTTGTTGTGTTGTCTTTACCAGGTTTGCACACACAGTAGCTGGTATTTTGGCCCATTCCTCCATGCAGATCTTCTCGAGAGCAGTGATGTTTTGGGGCTGTCGCCGAGCAACACGGACTTTCAACTCCCGCCACAGATTTCCTATGGGGTTGAGGTCTGGAGACTGGCTAGGCCACTCCAGGACTTTCAAATGCTTCTTACGGAGCCACTCCTTTGTTGCCCGGGCGGTGTGTTTTGGATCATTGTCATGTTGGAAGACCCAGCCTCGTTTCATCTTCAAAGTTCTCACTGATGGAAGGAGGTTTTGGCTCAAAATCTCACGATACATGGCCCCATTCATTCTGTCCTTAACACGGATCAGTCGTCCTGTCCCCTTGGCAGAAAAACAGCCCCATAGCATGATGTTTCCACCCCCATGCTTCACAGTAGGTATGGTGTTCTTGGGATGCAACTCAGTATTCTTCTTCCTCCAAACACGACGAGTTGAGTTTATACCAAAAAGTTCTACTTTGGTTTCATCTGACCACATGACATTCTCCCAATCCTCTGCTGTATCATCCATGTGCTCTCTGGCAAACTTCAGACGGGCCTGGACATGCACTGCCTTCAGCAGCGGAACACGTCTGGCACTGCGGGATTTGATTCCCTGCCGTTGTAGTGTGTTACTGATGGTGACCTTTGTTACTTTGGTCCCAGCTCTCTGCAGGTCATTCACCAGGTCCCCCCGTGTGGTTCTGGGATCTTTGCTCACCGTTCTCATGATCATTTTGACCCTACAGGATGAGATCTTGCGTGGAGCCCCAGATCGAAGGAGATTATCAGTGGTCTTGTATGTCTTCCATTTTCTGATGATTGCTCCCACAGTTGATTTTTTCACACCAAGCTGCTTGCCTATTGTAGATTCACTCTTCCCAGTCTGGTGCAGGTCTACAATACTTTTCCTGGTGTCCTTCGAAAGCTCTTTGGTCTTGGCCATGGCGGAGTTTGGAGTCTGACTGTTTGAGGCTGTGGACAGGTGTCTTTTATACAGATGATGAGTTCAAACAGGTGCCATTCATACAGGTAACGAGTGGGGGACAGAAAAGCTTCTTACAGAAGACGTTACAGGTCTGTGAGAGCCAGAGATTTTCCTTGTTTGAGGTGACCAAATACTTATTTTCCACCCTAATTTACGTATAAATTCTTTACAAATCCTACCATGTGAATTCATGGATTTTTTTTTTCACATTCTGTCTCTCACAGTTGAAGTGTACCTCTGGTGCAAATTACTGACCTCTGTCATCATTTTAGGTGAGGAAACTTGCACAATCGGTGGCTGACTAAATACTTTTTTGCCCCACTGTATGCAGAAAATGGGAAACAGCAGAAACTCTTGAAATCTACTACATACTAACTATTACCCCTGATAGTACCCCCTAAACCTGAAGATGGTGCTATATGTGTGAAAACTGAAAAGAGAAGATATAGGAGTGACAATTGTTCAAATTACTAAGCAAATATGACAATTAATTTCTGAAGACCACCTTAACTAATGTGACCAAATAGAAAAAGTGGCACTTGAAGAAGTGGCATTAGATTCAAGAGAAACTGCATGTTTTGTGTATGAGATTCAGGAGAGGGGAGGATGCAGTTGTTTAAAAGACAACGTGCAAAGAAATAAAGTGTTTTTTTGGCTTCTGAGTTTTACAGCTGGAGTGGACGAGGCTAAGCATCAGGCTTTCAAATGAATTAAAAGTCTGTCTGGGTCTTTGGTTGATTAATAGGCTGGTGTGAAAGATTGCTGCCACACCGCCCCCTCGGCCTGTGCTTCGAGATTTCTGGTAGTTAGAATGACTCGGGGGTGTTGATTCATTTAAACTAACATAATCATCCTGCTGCAACCAGGTTTCTGTAAGGCAGAGTAAATCGATTTGTTGATCAATTATTAAGTCATGTACTAACAGAGACTTGGAGGAGAGAGACCTAATATTTAATAATCCACATTTCATTGTTTTACTCTTTGGTTCAGATGTGGATACTGTATTGTTCTTTCTTTGTGATTTTTTATGTTTAAGTCGATTGTTGCTGGTTTTTAGTTTGTTTGTTGTCTTTTTGGGAGCTCACACAGTTACACACCGATTAAATACTGATTTTAGTGACCTCCGAATGGCGTAACTGGGTGTCATTACTGCCGACTTGAATTATGATTTTACTGAATTTACGTTTACCCTTAGCCAGCAGTTTTAAATTTCCCTCAATGTTGCCTGCTCTGGCCCCTGGAAGACAATTGACTATGGTTGCTGGTGTCTCTAGCTTCACATGTCTGAGAACAGAATTACATAGTTATGCTGTGTATTGCTTTGTATAGTTAATATATGTTTTATGAATTAACTATTTCCAGTGGCATAACCCTTTAGACATAGTAGCTATGTCATTTGTATTTCAGTTTTACTCCATGAGAAAAAACATCTACTAATTAAAAGGAGTTGGATGCTACATCCTGACTTTGCGCGGTATTTCAAGAGGAGTTTGGCTACTGCTGAATTGTGTAGCATACACATACACAAGGAGAGCAGGATAGTCTATCTAAATAAAAAAACGTTTCTGGGGGAAAGCTAGAATGACTAGGGATCCAAGAGAAGGGGAAGCAGCTAAAGGCATCTGCATTTGCATTTTCATCCAGTATGCCTCCAAAATCACAGTGTTCCAATAACTGTCTCAGCTCTGCCATGAAAGCAGCCACTGAAATGGGTGTGGAATTTGAAACTGAACAGTCATGGATGGTTTCAGGCAGTGATGATTTTGCACCAACATTACCAGTTCTTTGAAGCTGAAGTCTCTGGGTTTCCAAGACATTGTTATGTTTCAACTTGGACACTCTCGCCCCGCATGCGTTGAGAGGAACTATCCTTTTCTTGCCTTCATTATCAGTGTGGTTTGCCAAAAAAAGTGTTCCAGCCTGGAGCTAGCTGAATACAAAGTGCACCCCGACTGGAAACTCCCTAGAAAACACTCACAACTGTCTTGGTTTGGCTTTTATCATCATTGTCAAAAGGTGTTAACCTCAGGATAAAGATAGTCAACAATTAGAGCCCTTATTAGGACTTTTAATGGTCTTTTTTTAGACAGTTAAGTTGGGTTAAGATAGTTTCAGTAAATAATTCTCAGTCCCTTCTGCTGCATCATTTTACACACCTCCTGCTGTTCTTGTTTTTTCTCTCGCTCTCAGTAAAAGATTTTAAGGCAAAGTTTCTCTATGACATGTATGGAAGCCCGTTTCCGCCACTGAAAAAAAAAAAAGGATACTTAACTCGAAATTTCGACTTATTTTCTCAAAATTTCGACTTATTTTCTCGAAATTTCGACTTAGCAACTCGAAATTTTGACTTAATAACTCGAAATTATGAGAAAAATAACTCAAAATTTTGAGTTATTTTCTCAAAATTTCGAGTTAGCTCTGCCAATCAGTAATCTATGTGAATGACGTCATTTCCTTGTTACCCGGAAGCTGAAGCCCTCAGCTACAAATGCTACAGAAATGCTAACAGTATTACAGATACGGATCATGAATTCACAAATTGCTGAGTATTTTAAGCGTGGCTTCACAAATGAGGAGATTCTTGCATTATTAGCTGAATCACATGGCATTACTATCAGCCTCCGTACACTTGAAAGGATTTTACACAACAACCGACTTTGGCGCAGAAAGAACAAAACAGAGGTGGGAGAGGTGGCAGCTTTTATACAAGCACAATTGGCAACCTCAGGACAGTGTCATGGGTATCGTTGGATGCACCAGAAGTGTTGGATGAATGGCATTGTTACTGACAGAGAAACCGTTCGTCTTCTGCTCCGTTTATTCGATGGAGAAGGTGTGGATTTGAGGTCACGTAGACGACTGTGGAGGCGAGTGTATCATAGCAGAGGCCCCAACTATGTGTGGCATATCGACGGCTACGATAAACTGAAGCCATTTGGGATTGCAATCAGTGGATGCATTGACAGATTTTCAAGGAGTGTAATATGGCTAGACGCTTACAAGACAAATAATGACCCGAGAGTAATTGCTGGCTACTTCATGGATGCCGTGATTCAACAAGGTGGTTGCCCTGATCGAGTGAGATTAGATCTAGGAACAGAAAACGTCCATGTTGCTCACATGCAATGATTTTTGCACTTTACAGACAATGAACCAGAAAGAGAGCACGTCATATTTGGAGCAAGTACAGGAAATCAACGCATTGAAAGATGGTGGCTAATCTTACGAAGCCAGTGTATCCAGTACTGGATTGAACTATTTGACAAACTAAGAGAGGATGGCCACTTCTCAGACTCTTTCTTGGACAAATCATTGGTCCAGTTCTGTTTTCTTCACATTATACAGGTGAGTTTACATAGGTGATTGTGTAAACGACATGTATTGTAACTGTTTAATTTGTAACAACTCACACGGCCTTTGTATATTATAGAAACATCAGATATATTAAAGTACACGTGAAAAGTAGTGCTTTTTAAAAAAAAACTGTTTTGTTAAAAAAAAAAATCCACATATATATCAAGGAACACAATTATACATTATAACACATTGATTATTTATGTGTTTAGGCCTCTCTCTGTACTCGGTTAGCATTTTTGGTGGGGCAAAACTAAGTAAATAAGTATCTGTCTGTTCATGATATATATATATATGTGTGTGTGTGTGTGTGTGTGTGTGTATAGGTATGTGTGTATATATATATATATACAGATAGATATCATTAATGTAGCTCAAAGCTACATTAATGGTGTGTAAGCTAAGAAAATCAATGTTGTGCTTTTGTACATTAACATTTTCATACTGTATGCCTGAAAATGTTTCTTTTGTTCATTTTGTTTTCATCTAGGAAGAATTAAATGAAGTTGCTTTGGCCTGGAATGACCACAGAATGCGCCCAGTCCACAACTCCTGAAGTCCTCATGGCCGACCATCTTTTATGTATGCCCTCCCAGACATTTATGGCGCGAGGGACTGTCTCAAACATGTCAATATGGACAAAGTTGAAGCCTGCCTTGAAGAATGCGTGTTCAAAGACTTTCCATGTGAAGAGGATGTCTTTCATCTCTGTGTAGAACTCATGTCAGAACATAACCTGGACTTCTCAGATGATGTGTTTCATACAGTGGATCTGTATGTAAAGCTAAGGCAGTTGATGCTTACTGAGTTGGAGCTTTTGCCTTAAAGGTTAGACATCGTTATGCATTTTTAAAGCTGTATTTTCATATTTAAACTGTAAACTTTTATGAGTTATTAATTTTTGGATGGTTGTCGTTTTTGGGGCACACATACATGGGTTTTGAGGGCCTGAAAATGTATTTCACAAACAGGGCCAATTGAAAAAGGCTATAAAAATTGTATTTAATTTTTGGAGGGTTTTTTTTTTTTTTTTTTTTTTTGGATGGTTTATTTCAATTAACAAACCAACTTTTTGTTTTAAAAGCCTTATTATTAAAACATATGTAAACATAATGTCTGTTAGACCTGCTATTTGGAGGATATGCAGCGCATGTCACCTTGGAATTATGATTTCAACTTTTTGTAAATATGCTTTTTCATCTTTCTTTTTATTTGAGTAATTATTGATGTTTTGAAATATCTGGTTATGTAGCAGTAAAAAAAATTTTTTTCACTGTCATTTTTTTTTCACTGCTGAGACTTTTTATATATACTGACTGTTTTCCTGATTATGGGCAGTATAATTATATATTTTTTAGCATATGGATAACCTAACTAAGTGAGATTTATGGGCCTATGGTTTTTTTTTTTGGATTGCGCCTCAGAATAATAAAAACCCAGAAATTACCAAAATGAAAGATGTAATTTGTCTCATTGAACACTTTATTATAAAACACAGATCTTTTGCCATCATCTTATCTTAAAACAAAATAACTGTACTGTATTTACAGTAACATAAAAAACCTTAAAGTATTCTTATAAAAAGCTAATTGCCAGCACAAGACTTAGAAAAAGTACGACAATACACTCAACAAAAATATGCAATATGTTTTGCAAAAATTCAATAATTATTAAAAATACAAAAAGAATGGGACAATAAAAAGAGATTGAGGATAATATGGCAAGATCTGATAACAATATCCTACAATTAAAGAATAAGAACGTGTGGTCTAAAACCACTATGAAGCAAATACATTAGGCTCAAACATGAAAACCAAAATATAGGAAAATATCTTTTAAATAACTACCCCATTGGCTATGCAGTTTTGAAAAAGGGGGCTATGATACACAAGGGTTTTTTTCCATTACAAAAATCAGGAAAAGCCAACCAAAAATCAACCTTCAGCTAAGCAACTGCTGATTTCACAGAAATCCAAAATAAAAGCATATAGGTGTGCCTTATGGCCATTCAATTTAGCAAAAGTCACCATAACCCAGATGGCTAAACAGAACTGTACAAACATAACTGTAATAAAATACAATGATATAGTAAAACCTGACTTGTAAACTGTAAAATGTGTGCACGATGATAAAACATGTAGGAGATATTGCATATATCTCCTACATGTACTATATACTACATATTGCAGGGGTCTCAAGCTCTAATTTTCTGGTGAACCACTACAATACATGTCATCTTGTGACATTACATTAATAAAATTTGACAAATTAAAATTAACCTAATGCATTTTTTAAAGTTGATTTTGGATTCAAATAATAGAAAAAATGAATAAAAGGTGGAAAAACTGCTTTCATTGTTCACATGCACACATGCTGACTGAGGAAATGGGAATGCTTATAAATGGTCTCCAGACTCTGAGACCTCTGCAGAAATGCATTTCACAAGTGTTTAGAAAAATATTGCCTCAGCTGTAATAGGAAAACACAGAAACACAAAGAAGTACCTCAAATTGCATTACAGTGGTATTTCACCAAATACTTTTTCTTGGAACTCAGTTTTTAAACACCTGAAACCTTTGCTGTGACATTCACATGGGAACACTTTAGTCTTAGTTCACAACTCAAATATAATCTGTTGTAAAACAACAATGGCTTTTAAGCCATTGTCCGTGAATCAAACCTTTATATAATGTCCATAACCCACACATTTGATTCCAACACACTGTTCATCTCCGATCTGAAGTCAGGATAGCTGTCATAATTTATCGACAGCTCCAGTACACACCCACATGTGTGTGCCACAGGTCGTCTCTGGAAACCTTTCAGTTCGTTAAACCCAATGATGATGTTCTTTCCCAGATGTAAATCTGAACCTGTGCAAAACCTGAGGAACAAACACAAATGTTCCTTCTCAGCATTCTTCACATATGTAGTTAGATATTTCTGAATCAGCTTCTGGTGAGCCGTCATTGTTTCAGGGAAAGTGAGACACTTGAGAACTTTTCTCAGAGTTGGTTGGAGGGTTTCATAAACTGAAGATAGATCACAAAGGCTTTCCCATGCAGTGCTGAGTGTTCTTGCCCACTGTTCAATAACATAGGCAGGCTCTTGGACAAGTGTTTTGTGTGCAAGCTCCAATAGGACTTCAGTGGCATTGCAGGCTGTTGGTATCTTTCTGCAGCTGTGGTTATCAAGTATGTCTATAAGTTCTTCTTGGTCCACGGTGCTAAAGTCTGATCGCCACGCCTCTAACACTGTACGTCAGAGTCAGGCATGAACTTAAGGAAATTCTCCACAATATCACTCTTTACATATCCAAAGGCAGCTTGTTCCAGAATGGCAGGTGCAATTTTCACAGGCAGATATTTCTCTCTAACCCATCCAAATGCAATGATTCTGCCCACACTCTCCCACTCCGGTTGCCCAAGATCATGCCTTAAGAAGGGCACTTTTTAAACGTTTCCAGTGGTGCACTGGCCATAGAATTCTTTCCAGAATTCTGAAAGACAGTCTCTCACAACTCCCCCATCGTCATGGGCCATTTCAGGTGTTCCATCAGGCAGTAAGACCTGGATTTTGATGTCGACATCTTCAAGGTCCTTATCACTAAAATGTGAAATGAGCTCTGACATTACCTGCCCTCTGTGGACCACCACTACTCTCCTCACTCTCTCACTGGATGGACCAGGTTGTGGAGAAAAAAATCTGGGTGTCATCCAAATTTATTGGCTCACTGTCAGAAAAGGGGCCAACAAAAATAATGTCACTGCTGTGAGTAGTGTTAGCGCTTAGAGACTGCGTGGAAGATTGTGGAAGGTTATCGTTTGGAGTGTCTTCAATGTATGTCACATCATGGCTGATTGTTTCAAATGGAGCAGATGTTTGGACTGTAGTGACAGTAAAAGAAGAGGTTTGGTTTTGAGGACTCGCTTCAATTTCTAAAGATGGATGCAAACCTGGGTTGGAGCTCTGAAGGCTGTCATTTTGTTTTTTCTTTGTGGTGAGGTAGAACCTGAGGATATTAAGTTTTGTGACATGATAAAGTTCTCCTACTGTCAATGCATCATCGACTATCATCTCTTGATAATCCTTCAGATCACAGTCAAAATCTGTTAAGGGCCCCTGAATGTTTCCTCCATCTGGAAAGAACAGGCCTGTTGCAACCTGTAATATGTCCCTTTTCTTGGCATCCTTGCAAATGTCTATTTTTCTTGTTCCTCCTCCTCGTCTAGCTCTAACCTGCTTGAAAACCTCAGTGTCTTCATCATAATGCATCCATCCTATTTCTATTTTTCTATTTCTCTTCAGAGCATTTCTTTTATGGGTTGTTTGGGAATGTTCTTCTTGCCGTGTGCTACTGCCATCCTCTTCAGATAATTTTCTTTTGGACAGTTTGGATTTCAGCCGTTCAAAAAGCGCTGACTTGCGGCTGCTGCCCCTCCGTCTGCAAAATCCAAATACTGCTAGACGATCACCGTATGATGGCAAATAAGTCTTCAGCTCCTCATCTGTCATTAGACTTATGACACTGGCATCAATCTAAAGATGGAAAAATAATTTAATTTATTGAAACAACCAGCCTTGAAAATACAATCCTATTTTTAACTTAAGAACAATGAGGAAAAGTTGCATTTCAACCAGTATCTTGTTGGAATTAAGTACCTTCTCATTCTCCAAGGTCTGTATAAAGTCTCCCATGCTGTAAGGAAGGATGTAAATTAAAATTACAAAATTAAAATAAAGCCACCATATTATCATCAAAGTATCTGTGCCTACCTACATTATGAGCTCTGACTATGGTGGAGAAGTGGGAACTGCATTTTTAAGTGTCCATTTGCATTGTAACTACAATCAGCATCACAATACAGTCAATCCCACATTTTCTCAGTTGTCTGGTTACAGTTTCATTGGTTTTGTTCCTTTTTTATATAGTTGTCAGTCATATTCCCTGTTTTGGGTGATTTGTGATTTTGTTTTATACAGTGCTGTACACTTATTACGCATGTTTTCAGCAAAACGTCTGTTTCATCAGACATAACAGGTGTCATTAGCGTGTAACAGAAACCTTATAGGTACCTTTGGTTAACCCTGACGTTGCATGCTATTCAACTTTGTACGTAACAATCGCGGTCACACTGTTTTTGTATACCTTTGTGACCAGGAGATATTTTATTTTGTATTCTTATGATCACAGTTATAATCAGAAGTATCAATCATTAATCATTTACCATTGTTGAACCAGTTGACAGAATAATCTTTGAACCATATCTAGGTTAACATTAATCTACACAGATTATCAGTACTCTAATCAGTCTATTGTTGTTCTGTACTACTCATGTTATTTGCTTAAAGCTGTTTCACAGTTCTGTAATCACTCAGAAGCCTGTGGGGCCTGCTGGACCCTGCCTTGGTTCTATGTTCCGTTCTGCACGTACACAGGCCTTGAAAGTACATGCACGCTCTTATACAACACATGAATGTGTACACACACCCTTAGTGAGAATAGGAGGGTTGTCTGAGGACAGTTTTCTGATAGATACACTTTCACAAAATGCACAATGTAATACACACTTGTTTTCTCTAACAACTAGCAGTTGATGTCCATATTAGGTAAACTCTCTGAACAGGCCCAAACTGTTATCATTTCCAGTAAGGTCTGACTGTGTTACGTCATCATGGGATCATGGGTTATATAAGGATGGGGAGCGGTCCACTCTTTGGAGATCTGTGGCTGTACGCTTGTCTTCCCATGCTTCTGTCTTAGAAGTGTGCAATAAAAATCACTATTCTGACATCTACTGAGACCATGCAGTCGTTTGTCTCTTCCTCAAATTCGAACCTTAACAATCTGGTGCCGAAACACCGGTTTGAGGAGGGATATTTTAAGGAGCCTGGCTGACGGTCTAGTGGGGTCAGACGGACGGCCAGGAGCTTCACTGAGTGATGGGCCCCGAAATATGAGAGGTAAGCACCGCCTGTTGATGGATCTCCAAAGGTGCCGAATTGGAAATTGAGCGCTAAATTATAGGTTCACTCAGTGGGGCTTCTGTTCTGTCCGAGGTGATTTTGGGGTAATTAGTGTTAGATGTTTGGGGAATATTTTACTGATAAAAGGTATAGCTGTTTATTGTGGGAGCGAATTTTAAGAGGTTTAAGAGGTTATCTGAGGTTAAAATAATACGGTTAAGGTGAAAAGAATACGGTGTAAGGTTAAGAAACACGGTTTAAAAAGGTATGGAAACCGATGTGGATGGCTGGATGCCAGCAGTCATCTGGTTAGTGTAGGGTTTTTGGTTTAATTGATAAGCAGGGACGCGGTCCCGGGCTTCAGATAATTAAACGGCGCCGAGAGCGCACCGTGAGGCTTTTAAAACAAGGATAACTTGTAATTAAATTTATTTTAGGACTGGAGACGCGGTCTCTTAGGAATGCAGACTTGTTCAGCAGGTGGCGCTGACCCCTACTCGCGGACGCGCGTCTAGGTTTTTAGCCCGGAGTTGGCCTTCCGCGGGGATTCGGACGCCCGTCAAAAAGGCTAGACAATCAATGGGTGACTGTCTTATACTGCATTAATTGGCAGGTAGAGTCGCGGACCGGCTGCCTCCTATTTAAACGTCAGGAGCTTGTGAACTTTAAGTATAGCCAAAAGCGTGAGCCAGGATTTCATTGCCTTTCACGCAGCTGGTGGAGTTCCGGGTGTCCGGGCGGGGAAGCAGTTTTAAAGTACTAGAACTTAGTAATGAGGCCGTTTTCAAGGCGGCGTACTTGAAACGGGTAATTGATCAGCAAGAGCGAGGCTCTGGGCTGAAAGATGCTTTTAAATTAGTCAAAAATTTAGCAACACCAGCAGAGAAATAGAGAACTGAGATAAAGTTGTTCTGGCATATGGTGTTTTCTTAGGAATTCGAGCGCTATCGGGAGGGCGTTCCCGAGGCGTGTATTGACCAGCAAGGCGAGGCCTGGGCTATAGGTGCTTTTAAATTAGTCAAAAAAGATAGGAGTAACCTCTTCTGGTATGACGTCTATGCGGGCCCGTGTGTATATAGATTATAAATTACCGGTGTGTGTAAATAAGTTGTATAAATCTGTTAGATCTGGAACTCCTGCTAAAAAACTTCCTCTCTACAACTCTTTTCTCTTCTCTCCCTCTTTCTCTCAGTTGGGATTCTGTGTGTGTATGTGTGCTGGAGAAATAAAAAAGGAAAAGGGTCTCTCTCTCTGTCTCTGTGAGGGAAAAAAGGTGGGGGCCGAGTGAGCCCGCGGGGCCGAGCGGGTCCGCGGGAGCGAGCGTGTATGCTGTATGGGGAAGAAGGGAGTGAGAGGGTGCGAGTGAAAAGAGTAACCGAGTATTTGGTGATTTTTTATTATTTCAGGGGCACTGGGTAAGAGTTTTGACTTTAGCTGTGAGAGTTGTGAAAAGAGCAGGTTTTTCTTTTGTTGTAGACTGTGAGTAATCGGTGTTTTTCTGCCTATTGTGCTGCGTGGAAGACACAGAAGTGTAGAAATGTTTGTGGTTTATCTTTGTTTGACGTTTTATATAGAGTTGGTCGAATTAGGGTGATTTCTCCCGTTTAAGGGAGGAGTTGCATTGTGGTTATGTTAAAGCTTTGCTGTAGGGGTATGTGTGTGATTTTGTGCTGGCTTCGCATGATTAAATGGATGCACAGAAGTTGGTGAGTGAGAAATTGTTATGGTGGGGTTTAAAGTTAGTAAAGAGTCAAACAACGCCCACTGTTTTAAAAAGGCCCAAAACGTCATGAAAGACACCTCACATCCTGGCCACTCCCTGTTCGAACTGTTGCCCTAAGACAGACGGTACAGGGCAATCAGAGCAAGGACTAATAGACTCAAACACAGCTGTTACCCAACTGCAATAACACATCTGAATACTACAAAAATGTCCACCATGCCACTCTTGTGTTAATCTATGCACGGTCTGAAGCATGACTGTGGGAATACTTAGTATGTTAAGTATTCTATCTATTTTATTTATTGAATTTTATTGTTTTGTTTGTATTTGATATTGCTAGGGATGATGCAATGATCGGGGACCATTCTTAATTTCGTTGGTCTCATGACAATGACAATAAAGTTTTTGATTTTGATTCTGATTCTGACATCCACCCTCCTCAAGAGTTCAATAATTTAGGCAGTTATGTTTATACAAATATTAAATGTATGTTTAGTGTCTTCATACAGGTGTTTTTCTTAACCTGGAAACCTGAGTACGGCAGCAGAAGACAGGCCAAGCTTTGGCTAAAATTCACGGCTGGACACCAGAGTTGTCCTCACCCCTCCCGGAAAAACAAAAAAAAGAGAGAATGTAGTTTGAGGCAGGTTTTTCTCGCTGAACTGCTCTGGGTGCTGTCTCCCTGAATCTCACCAGTGTTAACCTCTGGCGGAAGACATGGAGAAAAGGAAAAGATGTTCCTGGTAAATCACTGAAACAAATAAAACCACACACAACCAGAGAAAGGTATGAGAAGTGTGTGGAACAGACACATGTGCGTGTTAGAGAAATGCCTCGTTTGAGAAAAAGTTAAATTAACCCATATACAGACGCACCCATACATGCAATGAAGAAACAGCTTACATACATGTGCACGTACATGCAAGGTTAAAGTAGCGACACTTAATATACACCTGTTTTTAAATGATATAGTTTATCCACTACTGACAAATAAACCCTTTGGGTTGCAGGACAACAACGTAACGTCAAAAGACAAAGACACTGGTCTGATGATTAAGTGAGGACACGACAAATTTAGTGGTTAAAAGGGTCGACTTGGGACATGTTTTTGTTGATTGTTTAGGACATATGACTACCGAATGATAGGAAATTCCTTTTTTAGGTTTCTAAGCAGGATCTTAAGAATTTTGACACGTACCTGTGTTGTCCTGTCAACATGAGGGGTTATGAGTTGATTATATGGTGTGAAAAAAAAAAAAAAAAGAAAAAACAAAAACAAAAAAGGGGGGAGAGGACCAGCTAACACAGCACAGCCAACACAACATCATTTTCCTGTTCGCCTGTTTTGTTTTGTTTTTGTTTTTTCTGAAAGTCGAAGCTGACCTGGACTCCTACCCTCCCCTCTACCATCGACCATCTTTGACCCTTTGACCCCTGAAGGCCACAGCAGCTGGACTCACAACAACAACTTGAGGATGTCAACCGTGCTGCAAAAGAGTGATCTCATGCAGCAGAGACGGAGAGCACTAAACCTAAAGCCCGTTTCACTACACGGGGGAAATTCCCAGGCTGCGTCAGCTGACAGAGCTGTGACGAGACGCGCATTAAGCCCGGAGGAAAAGGGACGGTGAGCAAAAGAATGCTGACCTCTGAGAAGAGCCGAACGGAAGAGCTGCAGAAGGCCGTGGAGCAGAGTAAGGACAACATAAACAGACTCCAATCTGACGTGGAAGGAAAGACTCTGAGGTGTTTGCCCTCAGTAAGAGCTCAAGGCATCAGAACAGAAATTGAGCATGGCTCCGGAGGAGCTGGCTGCTAATTGAACTCATCAGTCAGACTTGGAGTTTCACGTACAGGACTTGTAATCAGGCGGAAGCTTGCTGGAGCAGGAGGTCGTCAGACTTGACGCAAAGCTCCAACAGCAGGAGTAAACCATGAAAGACCATACAGAAGCAAAAGGGTCAAGTTGCAAGGAGAAGATGCAGGCAGCTGCAACAACGGATGAAAACAGACCCAAAGAGGAGGGGAGGACCCTAGGCCATGCGTCAGGCCGCTGGTTTACCTAAACTACAGAACAGGAAGGTGATGAACACAAACATACACCAACACACGAATACACACTTCTGCATGCGCCGACTTAGAATGAAGAGAAACACACACATGAACACTTATGCACTCGCTAAGGGAGTAAAAACTGATACATACCCATGCACTAAAATCAAAATGTTGATTTAATTTACTAAGAAGTGACACACAATGCTCCAGCTGCTGCAATGAAGAATGCTTTACTGACAAAGGCTCAATGCTGCACACGACAACGTCAAATACAGAATTTGCTATAATAATAGGCCCAGAGGGCATTTGTGTGGTCTGGGGAGCAGAGTCCGGAGCGGTTTGGTTATGAAAACGATGCCCGTGCGAGATATCTGGGGCTTAAGGCCTCGACTTAATTGTTTACTCTACACTAAAAGGAAAAGAAAACACTCTGAGCAGTGGTGCAGAGTGAAAACGAGGAATTAACAGTGTGAGTTTTATTTCAGAGCGCCACGTCATTGTGATGGAGATTTAATAAAGGAGGAACACACGGACAAAGAAGAAGAGAAGGGGGGACAGCCCTTGAGCACGATTGCCTGAGGCATTAAAGTTCTGTACTAAATTCGGGTTTCCAGTGGGAGAAAAGTCACGCAGTGCCAGTAGTAGAGCTAGGTTGAGTGATGATTCTAAATTACTGTAAGGAAATCATCCTACACCCGTTCCAGTTTCATGATAACGGGGATCTAGACTTTGTTGAACCCTAGGCAATTTGAACAGGTAAAATTCGAGTGACCAAGTAGCAGTTGAATAAAAGTCATTGAATAAGTGTTGAAATAAACTGGCAGAATTAAGAGAATTAAAACATTTCAAGAGCTCAAATTACTTAATGGTTCAATTTTGTTTCACGAACGCAAAACATATAGGTTTATGAATATGAAAAGGTTGCAGTGGTGTTGATTTGACTCTGTGTAGGTTTAGGTTTGGTATTTTTATTGATGGGAGGGATATTCAGTGACAAGTCCTAAGACCCGGGCGTCTGCATTTTGTTTTTGTTATTTTTCATTTTATTTTGTTTTATATTTTGAACAGTGCACTGATTTTTGTTTGTGAATCTTTTCTTTAAGCAGATCTGCACATCGGAAATTACAAGCATTACACGTCGGCGAGAAAATTGTTGTAAGTGAGTTTCTCCGCATTGAAATGGGTTCTGGAGGAAACACTTGTGGGGACAATTAGAAACGAGAGTCCCTGTTTAAAAAAAAGGATTCAGCGAGGTAATCCAAATTCAAGTTCTTGTTTTCTTTTTGAGATGACGCCATTTTGCTGAGTGTGGAAACTAAATGCGACGACAGGTTTCACTATCAGCAAAGAAAGAAAGAATGGATGAATGGATGAAAGACTGGAAATAAAAACAAACGGACTGACTGGTAAAAGATGACAAGACTTGACCATGACTCAAGGTTAACCACCTCCACCTAGATAGGATAAAAGGGTGGATGAATTTATGTGTGTTTCTTTTACAGGAGTAGAAGGATGACAAAATATTCGAGGATGAGTGAACCTGTAAATGCCATTTGTGTGTCTTGTGTTGCTTACAGAGGTAACTGCGCAGCGTTACCATTTACATTTTCTTCCCTACAGGGTTACAGTTTTAATGTTTTTCTATTACAGGATTTCTGGGCGGATGTGTGAAGAAACGGTGTTTATGGGTTAGGAGTGGGGGATGCTATTACACTGTATTCTGGTGAGAGTGTTGGGGGAGACACACCCTGTCTTGAAAACTGTGATTCTTTTACAGGAAATGTTTTATAGCACCTATGG
Source organism: Astatotilapia calliptera (assembly GCF_964374335.1). Taxonomy (NCBI): domain Eukaryota; kingdom Metazoa; phylum Chordata; class Actinopteri; order Cichliformes; family Cichlidae; genus Astatotilapia; species Astatotilapia calliptera. The sequence goes on from NC_137430.1 coordinate 1,215,578, forward strand.
AATGAGGATGCCTGACTACGGTCAATGTGCTGCTAATGTTTGCTTTGCTTTGGTGAGAAGGGTGCAGTAGAAAACAGACAAGTGACATGAAAACAAGTAATAATAACAAATAACAAATTTGGGGACAGTTTGACCTAGAGCCCACTAACTGGCCATTAGGGGCTCTCTCTCTTGGAATAACATTGCCCAAAGGGTGAATAAAGCAAATTCTGGCAATAATAGTGGTTTAATGATTGGAGAAATCCTGAACATGATACTTGTCTGTTGTGCTGAATCGTTTATTACTCTTATGATTTGCAGGTGGTTGTAAATAAGCTGTTTACTTTAACAGGTTTGCTTTTTAGCTGAATTGCAAAATACAACTAGAACGATTGAGTGAGACTAATCGCTACTAACCTGAAACTGAGGAGGTTCTATATAAGGAGGAATTAAAACAGGTATAAAATGCATCTGATCTTTAATTGCAGGTGGGACCATGAAGATTTTTTGGTACAGATTGCAGGTTGTTGCTCATTATTGAAGTGTGCTCATAAAGGTAAAAGCTATATAGGGGGTCTATCATTTGGTCTGTGTTTTAATAATTTAGGTATGGCAAAATTAAAGGTTTCTAGACAATTTAGGGAACGAGTGAGAAGCATAATTAGATGATCAGAAACTGAGTACTACACTCATGTTAGAATTGAGAATGCCCAATTTGTTTGAGGTCTGTTGTTCGTTTTTATACACACCTTGCAAATGTGCTTATAAGGAGCTGGCACGTAGTCTGGGAAGGTCAAAAGCTTCATCCGACAACGGATCGGATTGATATATTGGTGCTATTGACTTCACGTGCAGAGGGTTAAATGCATGCACGCTTACACACATACGCATGGCATAGGATTGGAATAAACAAAGTCAACAACATTAGGTTAGGAGAGCCAGCGCAGGAGAGGTGTTGGTTTTCTGTCTCTTGCAGAAAAGGGAGCAGACACCAGACGGGGACACGGAGATATGGGGACCCTTCACAGCAACTGGGGTCAAGTGTCATGGCCTTGGGGCTCCTTGATAAGATGGATCCCATAATCACAGCGATAACCAGGAAGGGGTTGGCGAAATCTAGGAACACCAGAGACCAACGTGGTTCGAGAGGCTTTTGGCAAAAAGGGGGACACGGCGGTGACAACGGACAACAAACACACAGATTTGTGTAGCGACTGAAGGGTGGTCTAACCCCGGAAGTCGAAGAAAGAAGAATCCGAGGGCGTTTCTTCACTCCAAGAGGAGGTGGTAAAGGGGGCCTGAAGCGTGTCAGGCTGAAACTCGAGTCTGAAGCTAAAAGAACAGCTGGGGTGTGGGAAAATTGGAAAACAACGGAGGTGTTGGGATTGATAAGTGTCATAACGTGTTTGTTTGGTTTGGAAATAAATCCTGGTGTGAGTTGGGCTGGCAAGCCAGCCCAAAGAGGAGGAATGTGACCAGGAGATATTTTATTTTGTATTCTTATGATCACAGTTATAATCAGAAGTATCAATCATTAATCATTTACCATTGTTGAACCAGTTGACAGAATAATCTTTGAACCATATCTAGGTTAACATTAATCTACACAGATTATCAGTACTCTAATCAGTCTATTGTTGTTCTGTACTACTCATGTTATTTGCTTAAAGCTGTTTCACAGTTCTGTAATCACTCAGAAGCCTGTGGGGCCTGCTGGACCCTGCCTTGGTTCTATGTTCCGTTCTGCACGTACACAGGCCTTGAAAGTACATGCACGCTCTTATACAACACATGAATGTGTACACACACCCTTAGTGAGAATAGGAGGGTTGTCTGAGGACAGTTTTCTGATAGATACACTTTCACAAAATGCACAATGTAATACACACTTGTTTTCTCTAACAACTAGCAGTTGATGTCCATATTAGGTAAACTCTCTGAACAGGCCCAAACTGTTATCATTTCCAGTAAGGTCTGACTGTGTTACGTCATCATGGGATCATGGGTTATATAAGGATGGGGAGCGGTCCACTCTTTGGAGATCTGTGGCTGTACGCTTGTCTTCCCATGCTTCTGTCTTAGAAGTGTGCAATAAAAATCACTATTCTGACATCTACTGAGACCATGCAGTCGTTTGTCTCTTCCTCAAATTCGAACCTTAACACCTTTTATCCAGTTATCATTTGTAGGAAGGCATTCAAAACTGAAGAACCTGGCGCCATTTGTTGTTAATACAGTAGCTCATGACACGATCCAGTTTTGAGTGCGCACCCCTTTGCGCCATATCCTTCCGGGTAACAAGGAAATGACATCAGCCACGTAGATTTCTTATTGGCAGCGCTAACTCAAAATTTCGAGTTATTTTTTCAAAATTTCGAGTTAATAACTCGAAATTTCAAGTTAATAAGTCCGAATTTCGAGAAAGTAACTCGAAATTTCGAGAAAATAACTCGAAATTCCGAGTTATGGATCTTTTTTTGGAAACGGGCTTCCATAGACATGACATAGAGACACTGAAGTCAGTCTGAGTCTTTGAGATTCAGTTACTGTAAATATCACTTTTCCGAATGTATAATGAACTTCGGTAACATGTTAAGATTGAGCAAGGGTTGACGTTATCATAACACGTTCATATCCTAAAGGCTAGCCAATGTATCCTCTGCTAAAGAAGGCTATTAAGGAAACACTGGAGAATTTTTCTTTGTAAATTTCTCAATAGAGAAATTGATAGCGGTCGTAGGGAAAACTGATACAAAGTCAATATAATATGAGGGGACATCAATGTCAAAAATATACATTTAATGTTGTGTAATATACTGGGATATCTATAATTAGACCTATTTTTTATTACAGGCATTTTGCAAAACATTGTATCCTTGTTGTGTTAATATAGTTTAGTTGGTTACTGTTCTTACTATTTTGGAGCAACTGTGAACACATAAAATAAATAAAATAAAAGTAAACTAGCTAATTCTAATAAACAATGAAGACATAATTCAAACCACAGCATTCCTACAACTTCTAATCTGTTAGAATAATAAAGGCATTAGAAAAAGAATCCTACATCTCAACTTACAAAAGCATTAGAACAAAAGCTCCAAGCAACTCCAAGGATTCCAAGCTCAAAAACAACCCAAAGCCATAGGATCATGTGATAAAACTAAATAAAATAACATAAAAGCAGCACATTGGTGTCATGGTCCTGGGTTGTGTGACCCAGTGTTGAGTTTTATGTATCTTTTGTATTCATTTATGCTTTAGCTTAGTTTGTCTAGTTAATTTCTAGGGTGCTGTTTAGCCCTTTGTTTCTTAGTTGTTTATGTCATCTCCCCCTGTACTCAGTCTCCCTGGTTCGTGCGTCTACCTGTCATGCGTTATGTCTGCGTGGTTATGTTAAGTTCATGTCATGTCTCCATGTTTCCTGTTTTACTTTGAAAGTCTGTATTCACTGTCAGTGTATTCAGTTTCACTTCTCCTGTCCTGTCGTTAGGTTCATGTGTGTCAGCTGTGCTCCCATGTGTGGCCACTTCCCCTGATCATCCCTCATGTGTATTTAGTCTCTGTGTTTCATGCAGTCTGTGTTTCCCACCCTCCATGTTTTCATGCCCAGTCTTTTGTATTCTTAGCCATAGCTTTCTGAGTCTTCATAGTTTAACAGTAGTGATGGGCAGATGAAGCCTCATGAAGCACTGAAGCTTTTCATCCAATTGGTTCACCCCAACGCGAAGCTTCTTGAAGCTTCATTTGCTCTAGTAGGACACCTACTGGACGTAAAAATATTAGTTGGCATGAATTTGAAGAGTGTGGCATTTTGCACACAGCCTGTAAATGTCAACAACAATGGGAGTGTGTAAAACATCTATATTGTAGTGATGGCAGTATACTGTGTATATTTATGCTGGCAGTACGGAAAGACAATAAAAACAAAGCACAAATATAAATATCACACACGTCACTTATTGCATTGTACGATATTGTTATATCATTTAGTAACATTACAGCATGCTATATTATCATGGCATTTGATGGCTCACCTGGTCTTGCTCCACAATCGGTGTCCCCCTTATTCTCATGCAAAGCTCTGTAGTGCCTAAGCATGGATGAGGTGTTGTTGTTATATCCCAGCTCCCTGGCACATAGCAAACACTTCACCTTGTACAAAAGTAAGGACAGCTTAACATAAATTGTATTGCACCATCAGTATTATGAAAATACATCTTCTGTATTTACACACCTTGTTGGGAGATATAAGCTCAAAATGTTCCCACACAGGGGAGGATATCCTTCTCTTCTTAGCTGGCTCCATTCTCTCCTGACTTTCTCTCCTGACTCTCCTAAACCTCCAAACTCTCTCCAATCTGTCTCTAACTCTCACTAACCGCAACTCTCCATCAAACACCCACATTTTGAATGGGGTCTGAGGGGTTTATATCGCTGTCATAGCTCGCGGCAAAGTTCGAACCGCTTCCTGAACCAGTCACGTGGTACAGCCGGGCAGCGAGGCTTCGGACGTCATCATTTTCAGCTCCTCCCATAAATGAAGCAAGCCTCGATACGCGCTTCGCGGAAACGCCCCCTCCATTACTCGACACACACTTCGAAGCCTCGATACAGAACGTCACATCACTATTTAACAGTATCCGTTTCCCAGTTTAATTTAGTTCAGTTTTGTCACGGTCTTTCTGCTTTGTGTGAGACCTGTCTTCAGCCATAATAAAGGCTCACTTTCAGTTTAAGGTCTACTCTCTTGTGTTTGCACCTGGGTCCACCACACGCACCACCGCACGGTCTGTCTCCTCAGATCGTGACACATTGGTATGTAAGAAGCATAGTAACCTGTCAGTAACCTGAGCAGAAATTGTGCTTCCTTTCTTAAACACTGCCAGTTAAAAATCACGCTCATGCATTTCTTTGCTTGTTTTGGTATTATACTCGTAACCTTACATTAAATAATTGCAAAACATCATAGCCTAACATAAATTTGCTGAACACTCAGTTCAGTTGTTTGTTAGATTTAGTGAACTGAGATACGTTACACAAATAAAGATGTGTTGCTATAGCAACAGCGGAGAAACAGAAGGAATGGTCCACAAAATGAAATTCAGTCACCGCTGGAAATAACTTCAAGTAACAGAATCTTTCTTTCTCTTCACCCCTAACGCCCACCATCACTGAGTCCACAACAAAACGTCTGTCCTTGCATCACCTCTCACATGTAGCTTTGTTGCAACCTGCAGTACAATTTGTTGGCTGTCACTTCTACAAGCTTTTTCTTCAAAGAAGGAAACAAAGGAAACCATGACAACAACATTCAATGATGTGCTCTTTTCAAAAGAGGTGGTGGAGCTGTGGACCAATCTCTCTAGTAGTGAGAGCTTACTCTTCCCTATTCAATATTTCTGCACAATTCCTATCTCTGATTTGTTTAGTTAAAAATTTATGACACCAATTGTGTGGAATGGGTGACATATGCAGTTTTTTGGGCCAAAAATGTTTTGTCTTAGGACAAGGATCATTGCTGCAAATCAGCTGCAGTTTATCAGTACATGGATCATATGTGAAGTGTATGGCATTTGTGATGTATGTGCCTACACATGCCATGGCATTGTAAAGCGCTTTGGGTGCCTTGAGAAGCGCTATATAAATCCAATCCATTATTATTATTATTATTATTATTATTATTATTATTATTATTATTATTATTATTATAACCCATGCCAAATCCAACCTCATGGCTTTTGGGCCACGTCTGACGAACACATTTGTCAATGCCATAATTTAGCCATAAGAGCCAAACTAGCTAAGATTAGGAAGCTAAAGAGAATTCTCAGGTACTTTTAAAGGAAGCATACTAGTATATAATTATTTTTTTTTAAATATGTGGCCCCACCTTGTAGCAAGAGGAGGGGTTTGTGTATACGTGGTCCTCCAGTGAATGTGAATAGAGAACAGTGAGATCCCTATGGCATAACAAAGAAGAGCCAACTCCACAGGACAAGACTCAGCCATACATCTGCACCTAAAGGATAAAGGTCACTCTTTCGAGGATGCCAGTGCTCACCTTTGGACAGAAAAGACAGTGGGTTTGAAAGAGGATTAAAAAAAGTAATCTATGTCAACTGTTAAAAACTATCTTTGAACAGAAGGGGTGGCTTACGACACCAATCGCCTGTCTTCTACAATCTGAGTTCTTTGGTTGAAACACCCTGTCTTTGTGTGATGCAGAAAAGGTGAACGGTTGGTCTCTACATGCATGGAGGAGGAGGTGTGATGTTTTGCTGGTGAAACTGGCACACTGAACCAGCATGACTAATACAGCATCTTGTAGCAACATGCCATTCCATCTGGTTTGTCTTTAGCTGACCCATCATTTATTTTTCAACAGGACAATGACCTCAAACACACCTTCAGGCTGTGTAAGGGCTATTTGACCATAAAAGAAAGTGATGGAGTGCTGCACCAGATCACCTGCCCTCTACAGTCACCTGACCTAAACCCAATGGAGATGGTTTGGGATTAGATGGACCGCAGAGTTAAGGCAAAAGGGCCAACACGTGCTCAGCATCTCTGGGAACTCCTTCCAGACTGTTGGAAAACCATTTCAAGTGACGACCTCACGAAGCTCATCCAGAGAATGGCAAGAGTGTGCAAAACAGTAATCAAGCAAAGGGTGGCTATTTTGAATAATCTAAAGTTAGTTAGTTATTTCACCCTTTTTGTTTACTACATAATTCAGTCTGTGTTCATTCATAGTTTTGATGCTTTCAGTGAGAATCTACAATAATAAAGAAAAACTATTAAATGAGAAGCTGTGTTCAAATTTTCGACTTGTACGGTATATATACCGGTTGTACTTGGGTTGTACTAGAAATGATGATATCTCCACCAAGAGACCTGATGTCTTGTCTCCCCCTTGCCATACCATTTGTTGTATCGCATCAATCTCCAGTTGTGATAGCAGTGGAAAACATCAGGAGTTTCACAGAAGGTTCAGTCATTACTGTAGAGAAGGAAGAGAGGGGGGAAACACACCCTCTGGGGGAGGCTGGCGTTGATTGTCTGTTTGTGGGATGTGGTGCTCCTCAGCCTCACCTGCTGCTTCCTGTCCATCATGTGATGGCCACAGTAAGCTTGGTGAGCTTCTGGTGGAGGATGTCTGGGTGACGGTGTTGAAGCCCAAGCTGAAGTCCATGAACAGGATGGCATATGTCCCTGGTTGGTCAATGTGTAGGATGTAGTGCAGACTAATACTGACTGCATCCTGCAACTTCTACCAGGTGGGTCAGCACCAGTCTTTCGTAGGACTTCATGATCACAGACGTCAGGGTGACAGACCTGTAGTCATTTAATCATGTGATGGTGGACTTTGAGACTGGGATGATAGTGGAGTGTTTAAGCAGGAGGGCACGTCACATAGCTTCAGAGATCTGCTAAAGATCTTGGTGAAGATGGGGCAAGTTGGCTGGCAAAGAATCAGGTCCTGGAGCCTTCTGGCTTTTCTCTTTCTGGATGAGCAGACACACATCCTCACAGATCCAGACCCCTGTAGCTGGTGATGTGCTGCAGGCCTCTCTAAACTGATGTCGAGTCAGAGTTAGCTGAAAAGGCTGTTTTGTAGGTTCTCACTGTAGCTCTTCTTTAAGTTAGATTATCCGGGTTGATGAGAACTAGGGAAAAAATACCTAGAGAGGATTGTCCAATGTTTAAGAGGTCCTCTCTATTGAAAGTAATAAGAGGATAACGAGAAAGAGAGATCCCCATGCTTGATTTCTTGTATCGCTCATCCCTAATTTTATATACTCTGATACAGTGAGCCCTCCAGCAGTGGCTTATGGTCATTGCATATTTTATAAGCTGTCCTTTTAACGTGAACAGTTCTGTATCTAAGAGACACAGAATCTATCTATCTATCTATCTATCTATCTATCTATCTATCTATCTATCTATCTATCTATCTATCTATCTATCTATCTATCTATCTATCTATATAGAGATGTAGATAGAGAAATGTAGATAGAGAGATGTAGATAGAGAGATGTAGATCTATAGATATTTTTTAACAAAACTGTACTATCATAAATGTGTGTTCTGTTGTTAACTGTGGCCAGGGGGCCGCACAGAGTCTAACAAGCTTTGCTCAAATTCACCAGCTTCATTCTGCAGTCAATATCTGGGATCGATATGTTTTATATTCAGTATGTGTATTGGGCTTATTGCATCACCATTTTTGTCTAGAATTTTCTTAAATAGTGAGAAAAGACCATTAGATGCCCTTTTTTCTTGGGTGTATCAAGAAAGTGAAGTGAGTGAAGAAGTAAAATAAAAGATATAAGGGATAAGCATCAAATCATATACAGGCCCTGTTCCCATTTTGATTGTCTGTACGTGACTGGCCCACTGTCAATTAATAAATCTCAGATAAAAAAACAAAACAACCCATTGTGTAAAGACTTTTAGCACTGAAAGCACTGACAGACATTTGGCACTTTGTTATAACTAGCCCATTAATGTGACCTTGTGGATTTGTCTGCATAGGTTCAGTCAACAGATATTGCTTTTCAGAGGCCAGCTGCATATTAGCTGAAAACACCAGTTTCACCTCATTTGGGATTGCTGATACTCCCCTGATGCAGACACCACTGCTGATGAGTGTGTGTTTGGCCCAGAGCTCATGGCCAGAACCCCTAGATTCATGCCATCCTTATATTTAATGATGTATTGCCGAACAAAAGCTAACATCCACTCTGGCCAACCCTGCTACAAACTGTTGGCTGTTTTAAATGTCATTCTAATTATCCATGTCTTTGGCACTGAATGCAAAAGTAAATATATGTGGCCTCTCCAGTCACTCTCCGTATCTTCATCACTCCTACTGTGATTAAATATCACACATTTTCAATAAGGTGGACTACCCCAGGTGCCTAGGATTATTGCAGCATAACTAAGGTGGGGGAGCTAACTATAAGCTTTATTAAAGAGGAAACTCTAATCCTAAAAGTAGGATGTCTGTCTCCCAAATCCAAACTGGTATCTGGCTTCACAGAAGAGAGGCCTGAGAACTGAAGGCTCTGCCTCCCATTCAATGTTTAAATACCCAGGGAACCCAGGGAAGTAGGCCTGCAGGCTAAGGGTGAAGTGTTGGAGTGATATGGTAGGTATTTAAGATGAGGTATTTATTTAAGCCTGTTATTCAAAGCCTTGTACAGTGGGGCAAAAAAGTATTTTGTCAGCCACCGATTGTGCAAGTTCCCCCACTTAAAATGATGACAGAGGTCAGTAATTTGCACCAGAGGTACACTTCAACTGTGAGAGGCAGAATGTGAAAAAAAATCCATGAATTCACATGGTAGGATTTGTAAAGAATTTATTCGTAAATTAGGGTGGAAAATAAGTATTTGGTCACCTCAAACAAGGAAAATCTCTGGCTCTCACAGACCTGTAACGTCTTCTGTAAGAAGCTTTTCTGTCCCTCACTCGTTACCTGTATGAATGGCACCTGTTTGAACTCATCATCTGTATAAAAGACACCTGTCCACAGCCTCAAACAGTCAGACTCCAAACTCCGCCATGGCCAAGACCAAAGAGCTTTCGAAGGACACCAGGAAAAGTATTGTAGACCTGCACCAGACTGGGAAGAGTGAATCTACAATAGGCAAGCAGCTTGGTGTGAAAAAAATCAACTGTGGGAGCAATCATCAGAAAATGGAAGACATACAAGACCACTGATAATCTCCTTTGATCTGGGGCTCCACGCAAGATCTCATCCTGTAGGGTCAAAATGATCATGAGAACGGTGAGCAAAGATCCCAGAACCACACGGGGGGACCTGGTGAATGACCTGCAGAGAGCTGGGACCAAAGTAACAAAGGTCACCATCAGTAACACACTACAACGGCAGGGAATCAAATCCCGCAGTGCCAGACGTGTTCCGCTGCTGAAGGCAGTGCATGTCCAGGCCCGTCTGAAGTTTGCCAGAGAGCACATGGATGATACAGCAGAGGATTGGGAGAATGTCATGTGGTCAGATGAAACCAAAGTAGAACTTTTTGGTATAAACTCAACTCGTCGTGTTTGGAGGAAGAAGAATACTGAGTTGCATCCCAAGAACACCATACCTACTGTGAAGCATGGGGGTGGAAACATCATGCTATGGGGCTGTTTTTCTGCCAAGGGGACAGGACGACTGATCCGTGTTAAGGACAGAATGAATGGGGCCATGTATCGTGAGATTTTGAGCCAAAACCTCCTTCCATCAGTGAGAACTTTGAAGATGAAACGAGGCTGGGTCTTCCAACATGACAATGATCCAAAACACACCGCCCGGGCAACAAAGGAGTGGCTCCGTAAGAAGCATTTGAAAGTCCTGGAGTGGCCTAGCCAGTCTCCAGACCTCAACCCCATAGGAAATCTGTGGCGGGAGTTGAAAGTCCGTGTTGCTCGGCGACAGCCCCAAAACATCACTGCTCTCGAGAAGATCTGCATGGAGGAATGGGCCAAAATACCAGCTACTGTGTGTGCAAACCTGGTAAAGACCTATAGTAAACGTTTGACCTCTGTTATTGCCAACAAAGGTTATGTTACAAAGTATTGAGTTGTATTTTTGTTATTGACCAAATACTTATTTTCCACCCTGATTTACGAATAAATTCTTTACAAATCCTACCATGTGGATTCATGGATTTTTTTTTCACATTCTGTCTCTCACAGTTGAAGTGTACCTCTGGTGCAAATTACTGACCTCTGTCATCATTTTAAGTGGGGGAACTTGCACAATCGGTGGCTGACTAAATACTTTTTTGCCCCACTGTATATAATGGCTGATCCGACCACTATGACACACAAGGGGTAACTAAACAAAAACACAATTGAAAATAACAAACAATGCAGTATAGTCTAGTTTGTTAATAAATTAAACACCAAAAAAGGAAATCAAAACTACTAAACCCTAAATTCAAATATTTAATTAAGTACAACTACTTTGTTTTTAAATGAAAAAAAAAAAACACACATTCTCCCCTTCAGCAGGAAGTGGTAGTGCGGTCCAATTATCCCTTTTTGCATTTAGTGGTTTCAAACCCTGGCTACCATCTGTTGTCCAGCAACTCCCAGGGATGATGGCAGGTAAGAAATAAAAGACAAAGGTTTGTCAAAAATCAAAGAAATGAACTGGTATGAATACGTAAGTAAACTAAATGTGTACGCTTACAAATAGGACAAATGTATCCAAACCAATCAATAATGTTATTGGAAACTAAAGTGTGTTACTGGGTTCAAATAAAGAAATGACAATAAAAGAGTTACCGCCTTTAGAGTTTTGCCATGGGTTTGGCCATCATACACCCCCCCACTTCTGGATCTTCCGTCAGGCAGCGAGAGAGGTAATCAGCAGTAGTGTTGGATGTAGTGAACCTTAAACCGGTATGGCTGCATAGCCAGATACCACCTGTCTTTCATTCTTTACAGCCACTGCAGGGCTTTGTGATCAGTCTGAAGGATGAATTCTCTTCCCAGCAAATAAAATTTGAAAGAGTCAAGTGCTCATTTAATGGCCAAAGCTTCCTTCAAACCCGTTGCGTAGCGGTTCTCCCTTGGTAGCAGCTTTCGCTTGATGTAGGCGACAGGATGACAATCCTCTGGTGGTCCCTGCAGAAGCACTGCTCCCAGACCCCTTTCAGAAGTATCGTCCTGCAACGTAAAGTCTTTTGTAAAATCTGGTGAGTGTAAAACTGGGTCCTTATTCAGGGACTGGCGAATGTCTTTGAAAGCTCCAATAGCTTCAGCTCTCCACCGAATCTTATTGGGACATCTTCAGCCAGTCCTGTCCGTCAATGGGGCTGCTCTTGCTGAGAAGTTGGGAATTAAGCCGTTTCCTGGTTTGTGGAAGAGGACATGATGTAATTGCATTAATTTTGTCGACCTGTGGTTTAATTGTCCCACCTCCAACTGTAAACCCGAGGTACTGGACTTCAGTCCTAGCAAGAGCACACTTTGCTGGATTGATGGTAAGGCCTGCGGAATGCAGTCAATCCAGCATGGCTCAACAGCCAATAAACAATATAAAGAAGAAGAAGAAGAAGAATTCGGAAGTTGGGAGACAGTAATCTGAGAATTTGAAAATGCTCACCGAAGAGAATCGCGCTGCCTTAGTGTGACCAAGTGGTCGGCGGGGTTAGAGAAAAGGAAATAAAAGGACAACGCCACCTAGGGGAATTTCACCCCCAGGAAATATATTTAAGAAAAATAGATAAAAGGAATAAAAGGAGGCCGCACAAATTCAAGGATGCACACTGAGGCAGGTTGGCTCCAATATTAAAACAGTTTTATTTATAGTAAAAATAAAAAAAATATTAAAAACAAAGATGTAGCGTCATTGTTGACAGTGTCCTAAAGTGAAAATAAAACAACCATGGAACTTGGACTTACCAGCAGCTGTGGAGCCAAAAGAAAATCACACAAAAAGAATCACTGCAGCCCACCCGGTGCTTTACAAAAGAAAGTGTGAAAACGACCCACCACCTGAGGTCCCAGGGCCACTGGCACGTCCTCCGTTCACTGAAATAAAACACAGAAAAATATGTTAAACGAATAAAAGGACACTGAGCGTCAGGCTCACTACAGATCATAAAAAACTAAAACACACTTTAATAACTTTAATAAAAGAAATCACACACACGCACACACGCACACAGGAAGGCTTATACCCCACAGGTCAAACTACCACTCGTGCTGGTAGTAATTATTCTCAATCACAAGCCGGTCTGGCTCCCCACCGGCTGAGACCGGCAACCAAGGCGATTTAAAATCCCAGCACGACACTCGGGCAGAGGGTCGCTTCAGCCCGATCACAGAAGCGTGAGTCCGAGCACCAGTCCATAATAAAATGGAATAAAACCAGGCGAACCAGAAAAAGGTAAGCCTACTTAATAAAAGATAAGACAAAGCGAGACAAGACAAGACAGCAGGCTCCACCTAGGAGGAGTCCTCACAACAGCGGCTGGGAAGGCGTTTCACTCTTCCAATTTAGGTTGGGCGATTTGCCACGGAGAGGTGAATACAGCAGTCAAACCCTAAAACAACAGATAAATGTAACCTTAAACTCTTATAGCTATAAATGCTAATAAAAGTAGTTTTAACGGCTAACTCCAGGACCGGAGGCACTATACTCTCAGCTGGTGGGGATAACACGAGCACCTCTCTCCACAACGTCGGAATAAAACAAACTGCCGCGCTACAACAGGCCGCAAAAACTAAATTAACACAAATTCCAGTACTCTGAGGGAATCTAAGGTTAAGCGAGCGCATACCTGTAGCTGTCATATAATCTGCTCTTGCTGATCAGTCCGTCGCAGTGTGCCAGCATTTACTGCTGCTTTGCGCTGAATGCACGGGAGGAATGAGCCAACAAAACACCGGCTTAGCTTTATACGGGCTAACACCACCTTGCAATCAATATGCAGGTGGGTTCCCAATTAACCTAGTTGCGTGGCGAAAAGAATGAGCGCAGGAGAGGGAGAGAGAGAGAGAGAGAAAAAGAAAGGCGAGTAGCCCATCTGGCTACATCAGCAATGTGTGCTACTCTGTGTGCAGAAAGATCGAAAAAGAAAAGGTGACTGCGTGTATAGACAAGGAAATGGCTGGGCAGACGTCTGCGGTCTGTCAATTCTACAACGAGAACTGGAGGTAAGCAGCAACAGCTAAATTGCACTTACCTACACAGGTACTTTATCTGCACGTATCTTACCCATGTTGATGTAGGCTTTATCTAATGATGGGTACGTTTTTGAAGACATCTGATGCTTCTACGTTAAACATTTAACATTAGCAACATTTAATTTTAGCCTATTAGTGTTTTATTTAATTGGATTACTGGCCATTAACTACAGTACTTTTACACTTTTACTTGAGTAGTATTCTAGGGAATGACATCTACCAAAGTGATTTTTGGGACATCTTTCTGCTTTATACAACATTGGTTAAATATCGGTCCGACTCTTAAATTACCAATAACATCCAACATCTATTATGTTGCTGTGTTATTGGTGTGTTCTTGAGTTTGTTCTGTGTAAACAGGGAGATGATATGAGGGGTTTTCGGGACCTTATCCGAATGTCTGTGGAGGACTTTCACTATCTCCTGGAGAGGGTTAGTCCTGCTATCATCAAGAAGGATACACACCTCAGGAAGGCCATCAGCCCCAGGGAAAGGCTTTCAGTTACCCTACGATGTTTAGCAACAGGCAAGTGTGTGGACATGAAAATTCTGTAAGGCTCCCTATAAAATCCCTTAAACTATAGAATGCTGCGCACGAGGCAAGGTCATCTATCTATATCACATTAAGAAATCAGTTCACCCATGCAAGTACATACATATTTTTGCTTTTCTACATCAGTTACACTGGCCCTATAACTGCAAGTCTATCTATCCACCTACATACTATGACTATGTTCAAGCTACTAATACATTCTATTCTACATCGATCATCTAAAATCTGTCACTCTATGAAGATCCATCCATGTCCACTATCCCTTACATTAACCATCAAAATCCACCTGACACTATTTAAGACGCTTTGTTCTCTTTGACAGGTGAAACCTTCAACTCATTAAGTTTCTAGTATAGGATTGGAAGCACCACACTGAGTAGGATTGTCATGAAAACATGCACAGCTCTTACCTGTGTACTGCATGAAGATTACTTGAAGGTAATTTTGATTAGAAATACATTACCCATGCTCATACTATTGAAAGACTGATTTGCACATTGTCAAAAACGTCCCATCAGTTAATACAGCGAGTTTTCACCAAAAACAATTGTGAGTCACAGATGTATTTGTTCAGTCTTTGTTAAGTGTGTATTTAAAAAAGTAAAGTGAACTCCTAGTCTGACAGTGATTTGAATGTGTGGTTAAGAAAAGAAATCATTAATTCACCAGAGATTATTTTGATGCATCACTTTCTACTTGTGTTTCACAGACACCATCAACTGACTCTGAGTGGAAGGCCATTGCCAGAGACCTTGCTAACAAGTGGCAGTTTCTACACTGCCTGGGGGCTATAGATGGGAAACACATCTTCATCCAACCCCCTGCCAAGAGTGACAGCATGTATTTTAACCAAATGTCCAGGTTTTCCATCATCCTTATGGCTGTAGTTGGTGCCAATTACAAGTTTGTGTATGCAAGCGCAGGGACACAGGGTAGGGTGTCTGATGCGGGAGTGTTTGCCCATTCATACCCTGCCAGGCACTGATGCTATGATGCCACACATGCTAACTGGAGATGATGCTTATCCCCTCCGACCAGGTCTCATGAAACCATATTCATTTCGAAGCCTCAACACCAATCAGAGAATGTACAACTACTGTCTGTCCAGAGCATACCGCGTTGTGGAGAACGCTTTCGGAATTTTGGCAAATCGCTTCAGAGTTTTCAGAACAACAACTTGCCTGGACCCAGACAAGGTTGTCACCATTATCTTTGCTTGTCTTTTTCTGCACTACTATCTTCCGGACCACAGATCTGACGCCTGTGTACCACCTGGCTATGTGGATTCTGAGGATGCCAACCATCACCTAGTCGACGGTGCATGGAGAAGGGTGGGAGAGCTTCAGTCCATTTCAATGGGCCGTGCACGGAACCCCTCAGTGGAAGCAAATAAACTACGAAATGTCCTTTGCGAGTACTTTGTCTCACCTGCAGGGAGTGTTTCATGGCAAGAAGACATGGTGTAGGTAGACCAAAGGTTTCTTTTTTGGTTTTTGGTTTTAATTTCCTTGTTTACTTTTTAAATTTTATTTAAATAACAAATTCCCTTTGTAAATACTGACAAAAATAAATCTACCTCTGGGAAATTGCAAACCTTTTTTGCTTTATTATATAAATACAAAAATATCTTGCATCAAATTGTGCAAACAGTTCTGAAAGACACCACGAAATTGAGGTAGGGAAGACACGTAGCCATAGTGTCACAAAGAACATCGAAATAAACATTTTGAATTAAGTTTCACAAGGAACATTTAAAACATTTGAATGAAGCTGTAGTTTCAATGCACTGTTTACAGCAGCGACTAGTAAACTCCAAAATATTCTTAGATATATAAGTGTTGTAAATTTATTATTTAACTTACTCAGAGTTTAGCATTTTCAGAAAGGACATTGACTGGGTTGATGGGGCCTGGCAGTCTTAGGGGGTGGGGGGTGGCTGTACCTGATGATGAGGGTGGATAGGATACCAAGGTGGGCTATCCTGCGAACCTGCAAATTGCTCTGCCTCCTGTGTGTCATAAATCATGTTCACTATGTTTCTTTTGAGCTGCAGCTGTAGAGCTCTGTCCTTGATGTTTCTCAACTCTGAGGCCACTTGTTGGCCAAACAGCTCCTCAGAATGTGCATTAGATCCTGATAGTGTTTTCTGGACCTCAGGAGGTCCAGAAAACACTATCAGTTTCTCAAGTTTGGCCATCTCAATGCTGTGCTCTGCTGATTTTGGTGTAGGTATTTGCACTCTTTTAACAAGCTGACCTGTCGACCGACTCTGTGACCGGTGGACTGTTTGAGGTGTTTTCCTCTTCCTGGCTCACTGAAATTGGGCTAGTGGTGTTCGAAGAAATAAGGACATCTGCTTCAATTCCCACAGTGGACTGATCCTCATCTCCCTCCTCTCTTGCGCCTATGTCGTCTGACTCTGTGTCAAGCTGTTGGAAACAGTACAGAAAGCAGACAGAGGGAAAGTGATTTACACAGATATAAAGATCTAAACAGTATTAGTTAGGTCAGATACTAATTTTACACTGTATACTTTGTGGCATTTATTTTACTGAAAACATTTCAACTGAGAATTACCTTTGACATCATTCCCCACAAATATCCCTTCATAAGGTGTGTGTATGTGCATATGCTTTTAAACAACTTGGTTATGAACTCACTCTCAGAGTGGACTCTGTATTTCTATTGACAACATGTGCGTTCAAGAAATCCAAATGTTTTAATATCCAGACCTGTTTGGGAATTGGTGGTTTCTGGCCATTGCCACTGGGTTTCAGTTTGAGCAGTTTGCCAGACTGTGTCGAAATGATGCAACCCGGGTTTTCACTTCATTCACTGAAAAATTAACATTACCATGTACGTTAGGATTTTTATTTAAATAGTTGAGATTCAAAACGCTACTGATATTAATGTTCAAACTGTAGTTGGAAAGAGTTTACTTGGAAATTAATTATAAAATTTAATATTTCTGAAAGTCGATTTAGAGGTTTTTACATCTGAACTCTTCATTTCATGTTTTCATAAAAGAAAGTTCACTTACTCACAGAGATGGGCAGTAACGTGTTACAAGTAACGCGTTACTGAAATCCGATTACTTTTTTCAATTAACGAGTAAAGTAAGGGATCACTATTGGGAAAAAAAGGTAATTAGATTACTGTTACTTTCCCGTAAGCATGCTGCGTTACTGCGTTACTAAAACTGTGATTTTCTTGCGAGAATGTCTCATGACAATGACGTAAGCGAGTGCGACGTTCGTGGCAACAGCTGTGTGCAGATCAAGAATGGATAATATATCGAGTGCGGGAGAGAGTATGAGCGCGCAGCTTTTAAAGCGTGGAAGTACTGACCTTACTTTGAGTTTGATTCTGTAAAAAGTGAGAAAAACATTAGCGCCCGCTGTTCACTGCGTGGGAAGAAAACTTCTTTTTACAGCGCAAAACCCCTTAACTTCCGAGCAAGCACCGAATACGCTGCCACGGAATTGGAAATTCACAGAAAAACTCGCGGATTCTTCCAATGACCGCTGCGGCACACCTTCATCAGGGCAAACATCCACCTGCTATACAGGTGAAAATAGAGCAACAGGACCGCTGAGTCTTTGACTTTATTTATTTTCTGCCATGTTTCACTTGCATTTATTTGAAAGACTGAGTGTAAACACAAAAAAATATTTTATTTTATGTGATGGAATGTGCAGAAAATAGGTTTAAATGTTAAACAAATTTCTTCCAGTCAGAGAATGTTGCATATAATTAAATTTTTGCTTGATGCAACAAGTTTTAAAAAGAGACTTTTCCATTTGATTACATGTTGTATGATGGATTATGCAGAAAAAGTAGAACTGGGCTGAAAGATCTATCACTTTATCACCTCTTCAGGTTTTAAATCGTGTTTTTAAAAAGTAACTAAGTAACTAAGTAATTACTTTTGAAAATAAGTAATAAGTAAAGCAACAGGATTACTTTTGGGGGAAAGTAATCAGTAATTAGTCACTCACAGGCACTTCACAATCAAATTTTATCTTGATAACATTAATTGTGACAAGAAGCTTATAACAGTAAGCTTATATACAAAATCTGTCTCTTTCTCTGCCTCTCTTTCACGCACACAGACACAAACACAACTACCACCATCAAATTTGCTATACTGCTAATGAAAAAAAAAAGACTTACCAGGCAGCTGCAATTGAGCAGCTATCTCCTGTCACGTTTGGTGCGGTCATGATAATTTTGTGAAGCCATATCAAAAAGGCACAGATGAGCTTGCCAAAGTTCAACGAGTTGGGCCTCCATCGCTTGTGTCCAGATAACACGTTGCATTGCCATGCTGCTCTGTCTTTTTCACCTACATTTCTGTATTTGCATGTGCGGAGTGTGAGAAGCTGCAGTGACACCCTCACGACGGACGACAGGATTTCAAACACGTTTGTTTTTCTAACGACCAAACGATTGATGATCGGGAGCTGGTCGTGAGGTGTTAATCTAGGGTGACCATATTTTGAATTAAAAAAGAGGACACTTGGCCCAGTCATAAAGAATTTTAATAATAGAAAATAGAAATTTTAAAAATATTTAAAAGTTGCCTTCTCTGTGCGGTTAATGAATGGTGAAATAAAAAATGTCATATAGGCTTGCAAGTCAACAAGTGCAAAAAAACAACAACTTTAAATTAAATAATGTTACAGAAATAATGCCTCATCTGTATAAGAAAAATTACCAGTGAGGTACCAGTGAGGTATTGTGCAATGGTTTCTGCTGTTTCATTTGGCGTTTCTAACCTCAATTAATTTTGTTTGCGCGCCACCATTCTTCCAGTCAAAGGATGATTGGGAATATTTTCTCTGTTCCATGGTTACTGAAGTCTGAGAAATGCCACAGTACTGGATTTCATTAACTTCAAAAGTGACAATAGCTTCAGTCTTGGTGCGGGCACCGCTGAACTTTTTAGCTGTGTTAAAGTCTGGAAAGCAACACACTAGAGCAATCCATGGATCTGTAGCATTGTGATGCTTCATAGTATGAAATGCCAGTGCCGTTTCTGCTCCAGATACAACAGCATCCTCATTTTTACCATGTGTAACAAAGAACTCAGTCAACTTACTAGATGAATTTTTGCCTCGCGCAGCCTTTTTATGTTTTTCTGTGTCCATGTAAGCAACAATATCTCCGGCACCTAGACACACAAACGTATGTGCCAGTGTTACATCCTCCCAATTCTTTTGATCTTTGGGCTGAAGGAAGGACAATACTCGGTGTATAAATGCTCAATAAACAATCATTTTATTCCATACAATTCAACACTTTATGAGCACATCCGGAAGGGAGATGAGCGCGGGAGTGTGTCCGCCTGATCTCGAAGTGTCTGAGCGTTTCTCACATTCTTATAGCTTCAGCCCCCCTCCACCTAGTCATAAAGCCTAAACATTCACATTCTTTCTCTCTTACGGCGCCTAAGTGACGGCCTTGGCTCCCTGTTTTATCTCCTCCTGATGAGATGGGGCAGAAAACCTCTCCGGTATGCTCTGTTCTCTTCTAATCAGACAAATAAGGACAAGACTCTCTGAAAACAGTACTTCTTATAACTCAGCAGTATAATGCATCATAAAACAATATCATTTATTCACAATAAATTAGCAGTCTAACGTAATACAAATCAGTTTAATAAATCTAATAGTTATCAACTCTTCAGGGGAATAATGCAAACTAAAACTATATAATAATTTCACAATATGGGTCCTCTGCAGGCTTGTAGGAAAACCCGGACATTTTCATCCATCTCGAAAATCCCTGTGATTGTCATTTATGCTTAGAAATATTTAACCATATATGCTTAGAAGTATATAATCATTTGTAGATTGAAAGAATGTCTCATCCTAGGAGGTCTGTAACAACTCTGTTTAGCATGAAGAGGGGGGTGCGTTCACTCCTCTAGTGTTCTGGCATAGATCACACACCTCCTAGGAGAGGTCGTATCTTCTCTTGTTGATATATGGCATAGCAAACACACGTATATCTGTTTAAGTATAAGAGCCTTTTGTTCAGATGGACCCGCTAGACTCCTGGCACCAGCTTTGGGGAGTTTTCACAGGGTCACATCTTGACCTCACACACACACACACACACACACACACACACACACACACACACACACAAATCACACACACACACACACACACACACACAAATCACTCACACACACACACACACACACACACACACACAAAACACACACACACACACACACACACACACAAAGCCAAGGTACTCTTTGTGTGTATGTAAACGTCATATGTTAATGAACCTATGCATATTCATGTAACCTCAATAAAAGAGCAGTGTTACGGGAGAACGGACAAGAGCAACTGGGGTCAAGCGAAGGAACGGCGTTTGTCCGGTTCTCTCCCGTGCACGAGAAACATGAAGAACTTTGCCTACTTCGTGTCTTGCTTGCTGTGTAATTATATTGCCTTCAAGGTTCCAGCGAATAGGTTCAAGCTACGAACCTATCATTAATTGGTCCTTCGAGAGCCGGAGCCCTGGAATCGACATTCACCGAGGGGAGAAGAGACACGCTGAAAGACTGACGTCAGCCAGGAAGTTCCTGTGGATTAACTGTCTGTCTTTTCTCCTCAATGAGTGACGATCGGCGGGATTCGAGGCTATATTACACGCTAAGCAACTCCGAGTAAGTTGAGAGAGCGACTCTATAACCGCAGAACTGGGTTAGTGTCCCGAAAAAGAGGTTTTGGTAAAATCGCCCAAAGGCCCAAGCGTCCGGTGAGTGTCCGGTTTTGAAATCGCCCTGGGTTTGTGTCCCGAGCGTCCCTTCATTGGGTTTTGTCGCGTGACTAGGTTAGTGTCCCACAACTGGGTGAGGGTCCCAGAACTGGGTGAGGGTCCCGAAAGATTGGGTTAGTGTCCCGAGCGGTCCGGTGCGAGTCCGGATTAGGCCTATTTTGTGTTGTTGTTGTTGTTGTTGTGTTTGAGTGTGTTTGTGTGAGTGTGTGCGGAGCAGAACACGTGGTCTGTGACGTCAGCAGCTGTTGTTGTTATCATGGGTTCCTAAGCAACCAAGAGTGAGTCAGAGGGTGACAGACGTTTATGCTGGACTTTGCTCCTGGCAGCACAAAGTATTTAAATAAAAAAAAAAAAAAGAGCGACGGCTCCTTAGCTGCACGGGTTCATGCGAGCACGGTCGCGCGGGTTTCATGTGGACCTGAGCCGTGCGGTTAATCGCAGGCTTATAAATAGAAGAGATTCAAATGTCAGAAGTTTTCAGAAAACACACCAGCCTTGAAGAGCGTGTGGAGAAGGCCAGTCCACATCAGCAGCACTTAAGATATGCTCTGGTGAATGGCTTTCCCCCACCCCTTGCTGACACAAAATGTTTATTCTTTAGCTTGCCCTGATCGACAACAGCCTGTGTGCCAGACCATAGATTTAATTGAGGTGGATAGTTGTTAAAAGTAATCTACATTAAGCTTGTGGTTGCTCAAGTTCAGTACAATGACATATGAGGTGAAGTGATATAATGAAGTGCATAGAGGCACTTGATCTGTGTGAAAGACTGTCGTCTTATTATGAGCCATTGTTGAGATATAGAGCACACCTGTGAAAACAACTAATATGTTGAACCCTGTATGAAACATCTAAAGGTACATGATGGAGAAGCTGAATTGAACATGAAAGTGCAAGACTTTGCCACTGTGTGGGGCAAAGCACGCGACCACTGTGAAGTTGCGTTGCAGTCTCTTCTGAGCTGATGAGCAAGCTACACATCATCAGATCAAGAGCTGTCTGAGAACTCCTCAAAGAGAGGGAAACAGAACTGTGATAACTAGAGTGTGCAGCGTTTCCGTGAGCAGTTTTTCTGCATCTTGACTCATGTGTAGAGTGTTCATAGCATCAGCATTATGTTTTTGTTCATTTGTTTTGTTGGGTGGAAAAATAGTTTAATAAACTGGTGATCATATTTATGGATCACCATGACACATATCATCAGCCATGTGATTTATTTATGCAGATGAAAAAGTGAGTGTGAATGTGTCTGATGTCACAGTGCTTCTGTGCGCTGTGTAAAAGTAATTGCCTTTGATTGTGAGAGCGGTGATTCTGCAGGTCACCAGTTATTTAAAAAAAAAAGAGTGAAGAAGAGACAAAATTTACATTGTAGATGAAAAATAATCATAGGAAAAAGGTTTTGTGTTGATCAGCCAAGAACAACTACAATCTTATTTTCTGCTTTTAAGAAAGGACTGTTCACAAAAACAGAGAGAGAGAGATGTGTGTTGATTAAGCAGTGATGATAATGATGAACATGTCTTAGTTTGTTACTTTCAGGTGAAAAGCAGACCTGAATCAATTTTCCACATGCAGCGGTCGGAAGAAAGTTATAGTTTAACATCATCGGAAACATTCAGGCCAAGTTTCTGGCTAACTTATTTACAGCGCCATGTGTCTCTCAAACTCACAAGCAAGCTCTCACTCCTCCCTGAAGACAAGGAATGCAGCTCCAAAGAGCAATAACATGGCAGATAAAGAGACAGCAGCAAAGTCCTGAGCAAAGAGTCCCAGCAAGCAGCAGCAGTGTGGACAAACAGCATCAGAGAAGAAGAGCAAACCCATCATCCTGACTGATCGGATGAATGGCACTGTGTCTACAACAAGCTGAAACTTCACTATGCATGTGAAGAAAACTTTTGAGAAGAACTGAGGGGACTGTTGGAGTTTGACATTTGCCACCTTTGGAGAAGATGGAAAGAAGAGACAGTGGAACACAGGACAAAGCTGAAGGAGAACTGCCGGCTGATGGACTGTTGAAGTGGGAGAGGACAACAGAGTGAGAGAACAACAGAGTGAGAAGACTAGGTGAGAACACATAGGAATTATTTAATGTGAGAAATCAAAATTTGGGTTAGCAAACCTGGGAAAACAAAACTGACTGCTTAAGTTGGAAAATTGTGAAGGAGTCTGAAACACTGCAAAAAAGAAACATACAAAATCACACACACAAGCAGAACATGCATTAACCCTACTAACACTTCCGAACACAAGAGAGCCTATGAAGATTAGACAACATCTTAAGCATGTGAGTCTGTTTATCATCTTGTCCAAGTCACTTAGTGTAATGCAAAGACCAGTGGACTCACAGCACATTAGTTAAGAAATGATCAAATAATAGTAGAGAAGTGTGTAGGAAAGGCAGCTTAAGAACATGCTCTGCTGGATATGCAGCTCCACAGACATGCATTAAACCTGCCTAATAACACAAACACACATGCAATGAAAATTAGCTTGTTATCTTTCATCAGTGTTAAAATAGTGTAAATTTAGCAGACACTTGTTATCAAATGCTGAATTTATCCAATGCAAAACATTGACTCTCTAGGTTGCAGGACAAGAGTTTAACTTTTGTGGGAAAAAAAAGATTCTGGTTTGACCAACCAGTGATCAGACAATAAATTTAGTTGTTAATATAGTAAATTGGGAGAAGCTTCCTGCTTGATTGATGCAGCACAAGTAATTTACTGTATGAGGGAAATTCTATTTTTGTGATACTATTTTGAACATGCTTTTCTGTTGTCCTGTCATCTTAGTGGGTTAATAGCTGATATGCAAATTAGTTGATCGTTCTTAGATTAAGGAAAGGTGACTGAATTCTAGCACGAGTGAATGGGATGTGTTGGAATTTGTTGTGTGTTGGGTGGAGACTCTAAAACACTATGTTTCCTGTTTTGATGTGCGAGTGAATCCTGTACCCAAATAAACAACTCTGAATACGTCAGAACAAACTTCTTTTGTGAAGTGCATGACAACATGTCACATGTTTTATGATGAAGGGAAAAAGGAAAACTGAATAAAATGGGTGTGTGGCCTAAATGAGTGAAGAGCACAGACCTGGGGATTAAACTCATAGCTAATAAGACATTGGGGTTATGTTGTGTGTTGTGCAGCTGATGGTTGGTTTGGAGTTAATCTAGCTGATGATTTTTCTTTTGTTGTGAAGTTGAGCCTGCCAATTAGTATGATGGTATGATAAACCATGCTAATGGTATGATTTACCCTCCTGAGATGCTTGTGTCATGACTTAACGAGGCCTTTTTATTTTGATACTTTCACAGTGCACTGAAAGTTTTGTTCGATAATCTCTGTTGTTTGAGCAGATCTGCATGATTAGAACAGAAAGCGCTGTACGACACGTCGTCGAGAAATTTGTTACAAGTGAGTTTCTCCACATTAAAATGGGCTCAGGAGAAAGCCACTTATTTGGGACAATTAGAAAGTAAGTTCCTGTCCAAAAAGGATTCAGCGATATAATCCGAACTAAAGTTCTTCTTTTTCTTTTTGAAATGACGTCATTTTGCTGAGAGTGGAAACTAAATGCGGCGATGGGTTCCACTATCAGCAAAGAAAGAATGAATGCATGAATGAATGAGTGAAAGAAAAAAAACTGACTGGTAAAAGCTGACAAAAGCTGAAAAGACTTTACTGATGTAGCACGACTCAAGGTTAACCCCCACCTGACAAAGGTGCAGATGAATCATTGTGTATTTCCTTTTACAGGAGCAGAAAGATGACAGCAACATTCGGGGTTGCGAAATCATTTAACCTTTTAAGTGCCACCTTCTGTGTCGGTGCATCTACCAGGGGTGTTATTCACTACCTTGTGTTGCTCACAGAGGAAACTGTGAGAAAGTGTGTACACACCTGCGCAGCGCTAACATTTGCATTTTCTTTTCTACAGCATTACAGTTCTTCATGTGACTTGATGATGCGATTTATACCAGGACAACTGGTTGATGTTTTTTCCTACTACATGATTTCTGGGTTTACAGGTTATGAGTGGTGATGCTGCTACACTGTGTTTTTCGGAAAATGTGAAGGTTACTTTGATGATATGAATAACATTCTTTCCACAGCAATGGATGGTTGATTTTATGGTCTTTTTTATGGCACCTCTGGAACCTGTCGACCTGCGTCTGCCCACGGTCAATGTGTATTGCTAATGTTTGTTTTTCTGAGAATGCATGTAGAGGATTCAGCAGAAGCAGACAAGTGACATGAGAAAAACAAATAAGGGATGCAGTGTTTATGGAATAGTTGAAGATGGGCTCATTAGCTGGCCACTTTGAGCCCATAGTAATATATGAGTGGAGTGACTTTGCTTAAGGGAAGTCACCGTTTACATTAATGTTAACTGAGCACATGGGATGATCCATGTCTGAGGCAAATTAGGGTAATAGTTGTAGTTTACTGATTTGAGAAAACCTGCACATGACACTTGTCTTGCTGATGTTGAATGCTTATTGCTCTTATGATACAATTGTTTACAAGTGTGAAGTTTGATTTTACTTCCAGATCTTCTTTTCCAGGCCATGATGGTGTGTATGCAGGCTCCTGGCAGAGCCAGGTGTTAAGCAAACTTAATATGCAAAACACGCTAACATTTTTTATTGCAGGGTTACGGAGCTGCTCTGGCGGAGATGCCCTGATGTTGCCTGGGACATGATTTAGCTAACCTTTTTCTTTAAGACAGGGATCCAGGTTTGATGAGTTGACTCATGGGAGCGTCCATGCGTCAAGAGGTGGGGTCCAGGATTAACATTAAACAATGTTTTCTATTAACATTAAACAATGTTTTTTTATTATTGTTGCAGTGATTTGTGTGATTAACAGTTTATTTACAGGTATTAAACCTATGCAAGTGATGCATCCATGTTCAGATGAGGCTTTGATAGCCTATAAGTGAAGTTCACTGAACTAAAGAATGTTGTTTGATGATTGTTGACATGCTCTCCAAATAGAAGTTTTTCCTCCTAGCAAGGAAATACAGGTGCAGCAGTAATCTCCTGAGAAATCTTAAGAGGCCCAGTGAAGAAGCGAGAACCATTCCAGGCACAGCTGACAGCCCAGGCAGTGGTTGAGGTCAAAGGTCAAGCTGGTTGGGGCCCATCATGAGATCAGACTTTGGAGCCACAGCAAGGACCATGAAACGGCGTTGGAATGAGAGCTGTGCCAAGGGGGATTTCCAGAGGCCAACAGAGGAGATTGTGGACAACAGATGGGCACCTGAAGGATGAGGGGAGCGTGCCAAGCTCCATCGACAGCGCAGAGGGAGTCTAAGGATGGCATCATGATTCTGTGAAAAGCACAGGAACCAGAAGCTATGGTGGTGATGACAGCAGTTTCCTATGAACATCACCTAATGCTGTGTCACTGCACTGTGCATACGATGACACTCTGAAGGCTGCTGGGATCATAACAGCAGTAAGATAATTGAACCCAGCACCCTTTTCACAGAGGGGTTTTTCTGCAGAGCGTGGACAGTGGAGGAGTCATGAGTATCCCCCTCGCAGGACGAAGGCCTGAAGTGAGGTAATGGGGGTTGGTAGAGGCCATAAAACTAGAGTGCTGAGAGGTCTGCAGCTTTGGAGATAGCTGAGACCCATGTTGACAAACAACAAAACTAACTGGTATGTTTTAATGTTTATTCTACATACATTTGGACTCTGGTCCTATGGACAGTGATGGAAACAACTGGAAGAGACATTTATGACGCCCTGCAGAACTTAAAACACTCTGCAGAGAGACATGTGATTTGCACACCCGGAGGAAGCACCACCGAGCTGAGCTGTTTTTGAAAATGTTACTTTCTTATTTCAACTATTAAATTAACAATTCATTTGTTTGCTCGTAGGATGCAGGTTGCCATTGGATGAGATCAATGAGGAATGGGATAACTGCTGATACATTTGTTAAACTGTGTACTTTTACAGTAATTTAGGGTGATTTGACATATGCTGTGTATAAAAATGTTTGCATTGAAACTGTCAGACATGAGGTATTCATAACTGGGAGCTTTTCTAGCATAAAGGTCAAAAGGGGGGAATGTTAGGTTTTGTATTGTTGATTGTCATTTATGCTTAGAAATATTTAACCATATATGCTTAGAAGTGTATAATCATTTGTAGATTGAAAGAATGTCTCATCCTAGGAGGTCTGTAACAACTCTGTTTAGCATGAAGAGGGGGGTGCGTTCACTCCTCTACAGAGTGTTCTGGCATAGATCACACACCTCCTAGGAGAGGTCATATCTTCTCTTGTTGATATATGGCATAGCAAACACACGTATATCTGTTTAAGTATAAGAGCCTTTTGTTCAGATGGACCCGCTAGACTCCTAGCACCAGCTTTGGGGAGTCTTCACAGGGTCACATCTTGACCTCACACACACACACACACACACACACGCACACACACACACACACACACACACACACACACACACACACACAAAGCCGAGGTACTCTTTGTGTGTATGTACACGTCATATGTTAATGAACCTATGCATATTCATGTAACCTCAATAAAAGAGCAGTGTTACGGGAGAACGGACGAGAGCAACTGAGGTCAAGTGAAGGAACGGTGTTTGTCCGGTTCTCTCCCGTGCACGAGAAACATGAAGAACTTTGCCTACTTCGTGTCTTGCTTGCTGTGTAATTATATTGCCTTCAACGTTCCAGCGAATAGGTTCAAGCTACGAACCTATCATAATGTTTCTTAGCTTCAAAACTTCAAAACTATTTGCTGTAAATTTCAAGTTGGTTTCCCATCTTTCCTAATTTTCCATTTTTATGAAAAAGACTCACTTAGCTTGCTTCGTTTTAACAAATACTTTTTCCCGTTGTAAACGTTAGATGATTCATTTTGTTCTAAAATTGAAAGAAAAATATTTTCATTTACATTTCCATAGCTTTCATGACACAATAACTCATTTTCTAGATATTTACAAGTTCTAGACTCATTTTGTAGTGGCAGGGGACAAGGGGCCCCTTGGAACTGAAAAGGATGCTGACCCCTGATCTAAGCCATGAGGTCAACACAAAACAAATACAGATAAATTATACACAAAAAAATTGAACGTTTACTTTCAAGAGGCTATAGGTGAAGGTGAATGGCTGTGTAAAAGCAAATATACATCAGACTGACAAAGAAAAGCGTGTTAAAAGATTTTTAATTTTGAAAATTAACTTTTTATGAAAAACTGAACTTACTGATAACACAAACTAGCCATATTGAACACATGTAAGTATAATGAACCAAATAAAACAGAAAAAGGCAGGCAACACTCTATATACTGTGTATAACACAGCATTGGGTTGTAGTTTTTTTCTTTTCAGATGCTCCTGTCACTCCACACACTCATCATAGAACTCCCACACACACGGAGCTCTCATTCTGTATGCAGTGTAATGGGGCGATCGTGGTTCAAGAGTTGGGAGTTCGGCTTGTAATCGGAAGGTTGCCGGTTCGAGCCCTGGCTTGGACAGTCTCGGTCGTTGTGTCTTTGGGCAAGACACTTCACCCGTTGCCTACTGGTGGTGGTCAGAGGGCCCGGTGGCACCAGTGTCCGGCAGCCTCGCCTCTGTCAGTGCGCCCCAGGGTGGCTGTGGCTACAAT
This sequence comes from Astatotilapia calliptera, assembly GCF_964374335.1. NCBI lineage: Eukaryota > Metazoa > Chordata > Actinopteri > Cichliformes > Cichlidae > Astatotilapia > Astatotilapia calliptera. Next base: position 1,244,280 of record NC_137430.1, read on the forward strand.
GTAGCTTGCCATCACCAGTGTGTGAATGTGTGTGTGAATGGGTGGATGACTGGATATGTAAAGCGCTTTGGGTCCTTAGGGACTAGTAAAGCGCTATATAAATACAGGCCGTTTACCATTTTAATGCCCCAAACCATCACTGGTCATCTTTCCATGGAAAGCCATTAACGCACTGCTAATGTGAACGACTTTCCTTGAAGAACCAGGTTGGAGGGAAATTCACTCAATGGAAATTCCTTTTAGTTTGCAAGGTCAGTGTCAATCCACACGATATCTCCAATGTTGTAGCTGTGAGTAACTGTCCCTGCATAGAGCTCAGTTGCAAGACTGGGTTTCAGTGTCTTTCAGAACAGCATTTTGAAATGTGGAGTTGTCACAGAAGGCACAACATAAGCACTGAAAAAATGCATCAAATGCACAGGTAATGAGCACAGAGATTGTCGCCTAATCTAATAGGCTGATGAAGGTTTCCATTTTATTAATAATTCCACTTCACTCTTTTGGCCCCAAAAGATTCATCTGCATGGAGCCATTTGGGACATGAAGAGAGGTAGGGAGTCCTCTTCCTTTTTCTGGGTGGAACAGCTAGGCCCCTCCAGTTCTCAACTGCATCTTCATCAGCCAGAGGAACGTTTGTTGCAGCATCAGATCCCACAAACGGGTGAGCATCCATTTTTGTTGTGTCTTCTGCACTGTGAAATGCAGAAGACACAACTGCACAGTTGTGGTATGATCTACCCTTGCATGTTAGGCAGGCCTCTTCTCTCTCTGAATTTAAAAGTCTTCTTAAAACATATTTATTCACTGAAGCCTTTGGCATTGATTAGAGGGGTTGACTCAATTTGTTAGTTGTTAGTTATTAATAATTTGTTAGTTATTTATTTTATCTTATCTCATTTAAATTTTCTTTACTTATGCTATTAGCATGTACAGCACTTTGTGAACTCTGGTTTTATGTTAAAGTGCTTTATAAATAAAGGTGGTATGGTATGGTAAATCGTCATGGTTCCAGAATTGGCATCTGTGACTTTCTGTGATCCCACTGTTGCCTCATCTTTGGTCTTTTCTTTTGCAGAACATATCCGCATATTTCCCTCGATGAAGGAAAGATGACAAGCAATAAAGCAATTGACACAAACAGGCAAGTTTTCATGTTTAAAAAGGCCATGTTTTATCTTTTTGAACTCAGCTTCAACAGTGACTGAACTTGCTGTGATGCTGGTGCTTTGGAAGAGAGGGACCATTATTCCTGTCCAGAGTGGCAAGTAACTTGCCAGTCTTATTATATGGGGAATAATGTCAAGGAGAAAGTGAATATTATATCTATCCCAGTTTGCTGCAGCAGGTGACCTGCTCTCCTCACATATTTCTGTTACCCACTGTCGTAGGTCAGTCTGGATCTTATCAACTCTGAGTCCGCTCTCTCACTTTCCTCTATCTGTTCGTCTGGAATGATGATGAGTCTTGAACAATTTGGGCTTTCAGGTATTTCTTGCATCTTTCTGAAGGAAGAGGTGCTCCAGAACTGTCATCACCTTCTGCATTACTGAGGGCCACAACAGTGATAGCACATAGGAGCTGTTTTGCATGGTCCAGGCATTGAGACTGAAGAAGTTTTGCTAATGACCTGACAAAGAAATCTTTAACACGATGTGTTTTCTTCTTCAGGAAGTCCCACTGGCATATCATCTTAAAGCAGCGCGCAACATCAACCCTGATAAAACAAGGGGGAGTTTGGCAGACTGGGTTTCAAGAAGGACATGAAAGCATTCATTAAGGTAGGACTTCAGATCAGGATGAGGAGTGAAAACCTTGACCAGAGCTCCCAGAGTTGTCAGAGAAAAGTCCCTCACAGCTTCCTTTGGCATAGGTGCACCTGCACAAATCCATTATGTCAACCAGTTTGCGATGGCATTAACATCATGCTTTTTTGATAGCATTTGCACCACTGGGACACTGAGGCAATTGTTTTCTCTCAGAATACCTTGATAAAGGAAGATATGGCCAGATTTACCATTTGGTCTCAGCAGTTTTCACACAACTGAACCAGTTGCATCAAAACATACAGTTGGGAGATTTTTTTTCCCACAATGTCTTGTAAACATGCAGCTGAGTTTGACTCTAGTCCAATATCTCGTATGCTACGACTGTGAGGAACACTATATTTTAATAACTGCAGAGATGCAATGAGGTCCATGTCCCCTAATTCCAAGTCCTTTCTCTCTTGTTTGGCATTTCACAGAGTGGCTTGGCTCAGGATCGCCAACATCCATCAGATCTGCTGCCTTCGCTGACCTCCATACAGCTAGTTTCATTCTGCTCGCACACAGCTCTTTAGCGATCTCTTCATGCAGGTTTCCAGACATGAACAGCTTAGAGTGGCCAGTGTGCAAAGAGAGATCTGTATTTCTCATGAAACACTGGAGCACCATTGGACTATTAATTGCTGTCTGTCTGTCACATGACATTTCTAACTGACCATGACACTCCTGACAGTCGCCTCTAATGTCCCGGGTAATTATTGGTGACAGTTGGATGGACCTTTGCTCTGTCTGGATGAAAGTGAATGATGTTAAATATTTTCAAAAGTACAGCAATTACAAATTTGAAAGACAATTAAAAACATCCAGTACACTGGACCAAAGTGCTGTACAGTGTATGTAAATGGGCTAAACACTCAGACTCAAGTCAATAAAATTCACAAATTAAATAGCTCCATCTTAAAAACAAGAAATCCACAAAATATGAATGTGTTGATTGGTGGAGAACATGGAGGGGGGTTGCCCCTGACTGAATATATAGGTGAGAAGTCATCTTTTTTTCTATCCTAATCATAGTGTATCTTTTTATTTAGATACCTCAAAAGCCATTTGTAGACAGGTTTTCTCCTCAAAAAAGGGAATACACAATTTTGAAGCCTGGCACTTGGACTCATATCATTAATGACCTCATATGGAAGAAGATCAAAAATACACGGACACCTGTATATTAACTCAGTAACTAAAACCTCAGTATTTTAAATCTACACTTACCTTGTCCAGAAATCAGATTTTACACACTATTGTAAAAATCCTTCAGACATGCTTTAAGCATCCACACTATTGAGTTCCTGTTTCTCTTTATTCTTTATTATTATTGTGTGGATGCTTTAAGCATCCACACAATAATAATTTCAGCCGATTTTCACCGTTCAAATTTTAAACTATTCTGCTATTTCTGCTAATTTACGCTATATCTTTTGGTATTTTTCACTATTATACTTTTTAAAATATTAAGCTTTTTTCCTTTAATTTGTCCCATTGAAATGAATGGGAAACTTCAGCAATTCTGCTAAAATTTGCTTGTTTTTGAAACTTAACTACTTCCTCATATTTTCACCTAGAACAACCATTCAAACTTTAAAATGTTCTCAAATTATTGGGCTATTCAGGTATAAATCAGCTTTTTCAAATCTTTTACCTTTTTACTTTTATGCCTCTTAAAGTTTTGAGTTGCAAAATTGTGATTTTTCACAAAATACATGCGTTGTTATGGTTGCTATGCTCTTGGCTTCCAGTGTGACACTGAAGCTTTTGCAGTCTTCTCTTCATGTCCGAACAACATTTTGCTACTTGCTCAATTTTCACTCAACTTCCACAAATTATACATCAAAACGTAGGTATTTTTGCTGGCTTTCAGGAAATGTCACTATCATTGTTGTGGGATTTATAGAATTTTCGCAAATCTCCTCAGACCAACACAATATCAGAAAACTCTCCATATAAAGTGAATGGAGAGCTTGTTCAAAATCACCGCTGGATTTCTGTAATGAGAGGCATATTCGAATCGTCATATCTCCTTAACGAAGCAAAGTTAAGACATGAGGCTTGTCCCGGCATATCTTCAGACACCCCTGACGCTCACAATTCAAGAATTTCTTTCTCACCTATTACCGTTCTGAAATGAGTTGGACTTGTTTGAGGGTAGGAAATTTGTCCTTCGCTCAGATTTCTTCAGATTTCAAACCCTGGAAATGAACCACTTTTTTCTCTCGTCATAACTTTTTTTTGGATTTCCACAGAGACCTGAAAATTTCTATGACTGTTCACCAAAGCCTGCTGTCTCTTACGGTGAAAGAATGATATCGATACTCCAAACAGATTTCAAGTTACAAAGCGTTGTTTGAGGGCAATTCAAGGCAGTTTTTGCTTCGCTCTACTCAGTTATGGTGCATTAGAAGTCAAATATCTTTAATAATTCATATTTTAATGATAAATTGTAAACACTGGAAGATTCCCCCATCTCTTCTGAACAAAACGGTGTAAGAATGACCGCTCTAGCCCCTACGGTTAGGAAATTATGGTCATTTGTTTGAGGGGAGTCGTCACTATGAGAAATAGACTGCAATAATCCTGTGCCTCTCTGTGCTGCGTGTGTAAACAGCTACCCTTCATAAGGATGTTGCACTTGGTCTCTCTAAGTTTGAGCAAAAACTGTGTGCACATTTCAGTCGTGTTGAAATTAAGGGTAAAAGAGGCCGAAAGGTTGCTGTACTGTTATCACCAGACATGGTTGAAGCCCTAACGCAGCTCATAAGCAGAAGACTAGAGTGTGGAGTCCCGGAAGAAAACCCCTTCCTCTTTGCAAGACCCAACTGTTTGACTCCTTACAGAGGACAGGACTGTCTCAGGATTTATGCAAATGACTGTGGTGCACAAAGTCCTGAACTCCTTAGGTCAACACAGCTACGCAAGCATGTTGCAACTTTGTCACAGGTCTTGAACCTAAAAAATCACGAGCTTGACCAAGTTGCTGACTTTCTGGGCCATGATATCCGTGTCCATAGAGAATATTACAGACTTCCAGAGGCTACAACCCAGCTGGCAAAAATATCAAAACTACTACTTGCCATGGAGAAAGGGACCCTTGGAAATCTCCAAGGCAAAACATTGGAAGAGATTGAAATTGAAAGTATTTCTAAGTAGATAGTATTTTAAGTCGTCTAGTTTTGCTGTTTGCTCATACTGACGTACAAGCTTCAGGCCGTCCTTGCCAAAGTGGGTTAAAACGTCTTGATGCATTCAGAATGCCTCGATTCAGAATCAAGGAGGGGGCCTAAGGTCATCTTACAGTGCTGTGATTGCAGCCATTCCCCAACTCTCTGTGAATGGTACTCATGGCCATTGATCAGTGGTTTTTGGTCAGTGGTTGTTAATCATGAGAATTTGCATAATTAAGATTAAGGAACTGACATCCCAGCCCATTGTTCCTTCAGTGGGCTGGTTTCAGTCATTATGCAAATGTATGTTTATAAGATTTGGGGAAACCTGCAGTCAGCTGAGACTGAAGAAGTCACTTGGATGAGTGACGAAACGTTTCTCCCACAAAACGCTACGTCCAGATGAACAGAATCAACTTTTGGAGATTTACTTACCTGGATGATTGAGAATGCATCAAGATGCTGCTTAACATATATATATATATATATTTTTTTTTGTCAGATAACCTAGACTTGACAGACTCTGGTGAGAGTGAAGACGGCGAGGCTGACAAAGAATACCCACCAGCACAAACAAAAATGGGTAAATGCACCAACAAACAACTCATATTTATGTAGTATTCAGTTGAATGCAATATTGTGAGATGTTTCAGGTATACACAGTTATTTAAAAGGTAGTAGTAAGGATTATATGTGCACTGTAAGTCTTAAGATAAGATAAGATAAGATAACCTTTATTAGTCCCACACGTGGGAAATTTGTTTTGTCACAGCAGGAAGTGGACAGTGCAAAGGTTATGAGGCAAAAATTAGAATACAATAAGAATAAATACAGTACACAACTGTACAGAATAGAATAAAATACTATATACAGTAGAATAAAATAAAATAAATATACAATAAGATAAAAATGGAATACAAATACAAATACTATACAACTGAGTAAAAATACAACGATGACAGAAAGGATTATTGCACTTAGTATTATTGCATATGTATGGATGTGTGTGCTTGATCAGTTAAAGTCTTTATTATGGAGTCTGACAGCAGTGGGGAGGAAAGACCTGCGAAATCTCTCCGTCCCACACCGTGGGTGCCGCAGTCTCCCACTGAAGGTGCTGCTCAGTGCTGTCACAGTCTGCTGCATGGGGTGGGAGATGTTGTCCAACAGGGATGACAGCTTAGCCGCCGTTCTCCTGTCACTCACCACCTCCACTGGGTCCAGAGGGCATCCTAGAACAGAGCTGGCCCTTCGGATCACCCTGTTCAGTCTCTTCCTGTCCCCAGCAGAGATGCTGCCGCCCCAGCAGACCACGCCATAAAAGATAGCAGAAGCCGCAACAGAGTCATAGAAGGTCTTCAGGAGTGGGCCCTCCACTCCAAACGACCTGAGTCTCCGCAGCAGGTACAGCCTGCTCTGCCCTTTCCTGTAGAGGGCGTCTGAGTTATGAGTCCAGTCCAGTCTATTGTTCAGATGAACACCAAGGTACCTGTAGCTGTCCACAGCCTCAATGTCCATACCTTGGATGTTCAGTGGTTGCAGTGGAGAATGCTTGTGCCTGCGGAAGTCTACCACCAGTTCCTTGGTTTTACTGGCGTTGATCTGGAGGTAGTTCTGCTGGCACCAGTCCACAAAGTCTTGGGTCAGACCTCTGTACTCCTTGTCGTCCCCATCAGTGATGAGGCCGACTATTGCAGAGTCATCAGAGAACTTCTGCAGGAAGCACTGGGTGGAATTGTGGGAGAAGTCTGCAGTGTAGATGGTGAAGAGGAACGGAGCCAGAACCGTTCCCTGTGGGGCCCCCGTACTGCAGACGACCCTGTCCGACACACAGCCCTGAGTCCTCACATACTGTGGTCGGTCGGTGAGGTAGTCCAGGATCCAGGTGGTGAGGTGATGGTCCACTCCAGAGTTCTCCAGCTTGTCCTTTAGAACCGAGGGAAGAATGGTGTTGAAGGCACTGGAGAAATCAAAGAACATGATTCTCACAGTGCTTCTAGCGGTCTCCAGGTGAGCGAGGGAACGATGTAGGAGGTGAATGACGGCATCATCCGCTCCAATGCCAGGCTGGTAGGCAAACTGAAGTGGGTCCAGTGATGAGCTTATTAGGCGCCGAAGCTGAGCCAGGACCAACCGCTCCAGGGTCTTCATCAGGTGGGATGTCAGAGCCACCGGCCTGTAGCTGTTGAGGTCCTTGGGGTGTGAAGTCTTTGGCACTGGTACAACACAGGAGGTTTTCCAGAGCTGTGGGACTCTTCCCAACCTCAGGCTCAGGTTGAAGAGGTGCTCCATCACCCCACACAGTTGGTCCGCGCAGGACCTGACGACCCTCGAGCTGATGCCATCTGGACCCGCTGCCTTCTTGCCATTAATCCTCCTCAGTTCCCTCCTAACCTGGGTGGTTGAGAGAGACAGGCTGGAGCCTTGTGTTGAGTGTGTATTGGATGCTGCAGTTGGGGGTGGGGGGGAGTGAGCAGGGTGAATAGAGGAGGTGTGAAGTGTCTGAGGTGGAACAGCAGCAGTGGGGGTGGGTGAGTCTGCAGCCGATGTTGCAGACTGCCTCATGGCTGAGTCAAATCTGTTGAAGAAATGATTCAGTTCATTTGCCCATCTCACATCCCTCCCAGGCAGTAAGTATTGAAAATGTCTTCTTTTTTTTTCGGCTGAGGTTAATACACTGCTTAAGCTATTCTTGACATAGTCATAAAGATTGATGTCTGTCAAATAATGTCATTAAAGAAAGGTCTAACCAAATCAGTACAAAAAATGTAATAGTACTTACAGTGATAGTTTTGTGTTGTGATGCTACAGATATCTAGCCAGAGATGTGTGTAAATGAATTGACCACAACGCAACAGAGCATTAATATTGAGCTACACTATTCAACTACAGAAAAGGGAACTATGCAGTTTGTTGAGGTACCTCCAGGGACCTCTGACAGTATTACCCACTTCCTACAGTGTGCCCACTGATGATGACTGTATTATAACTGGACTGTTGGAGTATTGTGTTTACATTTTTACAAGGTATGCCGAGAACATATCTTCCATTTATCCTAACCCCAGCAAGTGCACTTATTGGACTTGGCTGCCCAGTCGATAAGGCGGGACGTTAGCATAGTGGTTAGCACTGTTGCCTCACAGCAAGACGGTCCTGAGTTCATCGGTCCAGGGTCCGCAAACATGGAGTTGTTTTCTCCATGTTTGCGTGGGTTCTCTCGGCATAGTTCAGCTTCCTTGCACAGTCCAAAGACACAGGAGTTAGGTTAATTGGTCACTCTAAATTGCCCATTGATGTGAATGTGATTGCGTATAGTTGTTTTTATGTGTTTGTCCTTTGGGAGACTGGCGTTATTTATGGGTGCCTCTCTCCTTGTTAGTGAAAATCATTGTCGTGTTAAAGGAAAGTCTAAACAGGAACAGAAAATGTGACTGCTATATTGAGCTAAAATACTCCTTGTACTATAGGGAGGAGTACTATGCCACCTGTAGAGGAACCTCCAAACACTTCAAACGGTATAACTATCCATTACCCTACATATTGATGGCTCTTCCATGATTACCAAGCCACTCATATTGTTTGTGATACTTTTGTTTTACTTTTCTATTTATAGATGTGGACTCGGCTGGAGAAGGCACATCACGAGGTACCACAAGAATAAAATATTCTAAAATATCAAGACATCTTTGAACAGATTCTTTGAACAACAGACTAGCAAATGGTTATCTCTGTAACAGTGTTTGACAAGATTTTTGATGTCTTTCATCTGTGTAGATGGCTTTTATGTTTTATTTCTAGTAAAATAGGTGTGTCCAAAGTTTTAACTGGTACTGCAGATATATCATGACAATTCACTGATATGGCAGCTGAACAAATGGTCAATGTCACTTTAAACTTCCTCAGTCATTTTAGGACTGAGCTATGGACCTGAGGATTACTTGTATTTATGGGTGCCTCGCTCCTTGTTAGTGAAAATCATTGTCGTGTTAAAGGAAAGTCTAAACAGGAACAGAAAATGTGACTGCTATATTGAGCTAAAATACTCCTTGTACTCTAGGGATGAGTACTATGCCACCTGTAGAGGAACCTCCAAACACCTCAAACGGTATAACTATCCATCACCCTACATATTGATGGCTCTTCCATGATTACCAAGCCACTCATATTGTTTGTGATATTTTTGTTTTACTTTTCTATTTACAGATGTGGACTCGGCTGGAGAAGGCACATCACGAGGTACCACAAGAATAAAATATTCTAAAATATCAAGACATCTTTGAACAACAGACTAGCAAATGGTTATCTCTGTAACAGTGTTTGACAAGATTTTTGATGTCTTTCATCTGTGTAGATGGCTTTTATGTTTTATTTCTAGTAAAATGCTTTCTATTTTTGGGAAATGCAGTTAAGATTACTTTGAAAAGACACAGTGCTTATTCAAATTCAGAATGAATAAACAGGTGTGTCCAAAGTTTTAACTGGTACTGCAGATATATCATGACAATTCACTGATATGGCAGCTGAACAAATGGTCAATGTAACTTTAAACTTCTTTAGGCATTTTAGGACCGAGCTATGGACCTGAGGATTACTTGTATTTATGGGTGCCTCGCTCCTTGTTAGTGAAAATTATTTTCGTGTTAAAGGAAAGTCTAAACAGGAACAGAAAATGTGACTGCTATATTGAGCTAAAATACTCCTTGTACTATAGGGAGGAGTACTATGCCACCTGTAGAGGAACCTCCAAACACCTCAAACGGTATAACTATCCACCACCCTACATATTGATGGCTCTTCCATGATTACCAAGCCACTCATATTGTTTGTGATATTTTTGTTTTACTTTTCTATTTACAGATTTAGACTCGGCTGGAGAAGGCACATCACGAGGTACCACAAGAATAAAATATTCTAAAATATCAAGACACCTCACATCAACATTAGAATACTTTTCTTATTTCGGTTCTTATTTCAGTTTTGGGATTTGAAAGCCACAGAGACATTATCTTTTAAGAAAATCCGTATCAGCTGTTCTTGTCCTTCTTCGCTCCTGGATTGGCTGGAGCGTTCTTTATGTGCCTTCCCAGGTTTGACAAAAGTCCAGCTGGGATAACCACATTTACTCTGGGCCTTCTTGATGTCATGTTCTTGTGCTTCCCTGGCCGCTGTGTCTTTGCTCTATTTTGTAATATCTTGATGACGCCCAAGTTGTGCTCCAGTGGATGGTGAGAGTAAAGCCTTAAATACTCATCTGTCTGCATAGGTTTACAGTACACATTGACTTGAAAGTTGGCTCACTTAAAGCTCCAGTAAACTCAGCTTAAATACTAATATTGCATATTAATACTTACCATTAATCATCTTCAAAAGCCCGAGTAACAGTTCAAATGTTCATAACTATTAGAAAACAAAGATGAAAAACTGTTATCTTGCTTTTTAAACCATATATGAAAACTACATTGGCATGTTAGATCACCTTTTGATTGAAATCTTTTTTTTTTATTTTAAGAGACAATATTTATTTATTGTTTATTGTCAGTGTTGGTGATTCTGTAAATGTGCAAACTATTATTTTTTTGCACAAGTTATTTCGGACTCAAATGTTTTTTAATCTCCCATGTTTCACAGTTTTTATCAAATGAGAAAGAGGTTTCATGTGAGTCTTGTTTTGCTGAGTATGACATCAGAGTAGACTGTCCTACATTGTCTTCGGAACAGATTGTTTTGACTTTCAGAGGAATGGAAACAAATGTGTGCCTTACATCACTGGATCTTGAATGAGTCCTCAAAGTATCCTGGATGTCTTTAGAGTTTTCATTAATGCTGGTTGTATCTGATTACCCAGAACTTGTCATAATGCCAGGTCTGAACTGGGCTACTGTTACAGTACAAAATCACATGAGAATAAGAGTGGTGGAAATGAGGAATAATTTGCTTGACAAACTAAGTGAAAAGATCAGAGGACAAAGCTGAAGTAATGGGTTGAACCTGGATTCTGCATGATTGGAAGTGGAGGACAATAAAGGAGGACATGATGAAACTGGATGGGAACTAATGTCACTTTGTAATTGGGTGTCCTGTGGCATTCACATAGTTAGAAGTTCTATCTTTAATAGTTTTCTTTGAGTTAATGTTTTTGTGGGAAAGAACGAGCTAGATCTGCTAATCAGAATATAGCTTTTAAGACACTGTATTTATCTAACATGGCAAAAAGCCAAACCCCAGTGTAAATCTAAAGCCCCACAGCTATTTAACCACAGCATTTTTTTAACTTGGTTTAATGCCTGGACTTCTTTTTGATATGTGTACCATGAAATGGATTTGATGTTTACATCCCTATTGTTCTTGAAGAGTAACTTTATAATAACTTAATAATTAACAAATCAAAAGTAAGCTGATCTTATTTTCTCTCCCCTTTGTAGCATTCCCTGGAAATGGCGCAGAAGGGGAGAATCCTCGAAGGAGACAAAAATGTCCATGGTCTCCCAAAGAGATTGCAGCAGTCATGAGACATTTCCGTGGGCACATTGCAAATGGGAAACTAGCCACTGTGACAGAAATCAAACAGTGTAGAAATGCTGAACGTCCTGTATTAGACAGTCGCTCTGTTCAAAATGTGAGAGACTTTGTCAGGAACCGCGGCATAACACTAAAAAAAAGGAACAGCCGCTAAACGATTAATCAAGTTACAAAAATATATACACAGATGTTTGACATATATGTCATGTTTGCAAAAAGCACTTGTTCTTGTTTGAAATAAACTTGAGTATTCACCATCAGATTGGCTATTATATATATATATATATTTTTTGTATCTAAAGACCGTACTTAAAGGGAACATGATATGTGAAAAGCACCTTTTCTGTGCTTGAGCATGCATCTTATTACCAATTCAAGGACTCTGAAGATACACAACCCTGGGACCTTTTCTTTTGGAACTGAATATTTGTCTTTCAGTGAGGCTTTCTGATACTGAGGGAAAAAGTTCCTAAAAGCAAATTCTCATCAGCAGTTGTATAACTCAAATTAAGGAAGATATGCGCTTAATGTAAATGCATAATATACCAACTAGGAAATCTAACCTTTAATTGGTAGCCTTTAACAGAGAAGACCTGTAAATTCATGGTTGAAAAGTTACCTTTGGAACTCTTATCCCTGTATTGCTTTGACTTGAGCATTGGACATTTCATAAAGACTATAGGGAATTCACATTATAAATATGTGATGGCTCCAATACAAATCTAAGAATAAGGTTTGTCTTTGCAAATTGCATTGAGCTGGTTCTCAAATTCAGGACTTTGTGTTTTGTGATGTTCAATTTTTGTCATAAGACCACATGTTTTGTTAACTATTAATTTTAATAAGCAGTAGTAGTGTTTGAGTTTAGCCATGTCCCACTTATTCATTTTTGGCCCTATAATATACTTTGGTGACAGGTACATGTGTTGTATAGCCAGTGTCCTTACAAATCCTGTTGGGCGTTAAAATGTCTAATATTTTCATAGGCGGGGCTTCTCACCTAATTATCTATGTCCTGATAAGGTTGAAAAAAAAACAGGTTCTTATATCTCTAGTTGTGTTGCGTGTATAGGGACTTTGAAGTGAGATCTGTGCTCTGTGGCTCAAAACAGATTTTTTGACGTATTCAGCATCTCTCAGGGACAAGTGGAAAGTGGTGTCCCCATAGACCACCACCTGGGCTGGTTTGGAAAAAGTGTCCTTACAATACATAGAAACCCGTATAGGTGTGTGTGTGTGTGTGTGTGTTTAGTGGGAGAGAGAGGACCCTGCCCTTATTTGGCAGCATGTCATTGTAGGATTTAAATTGAATATAGTTAGACTGGTTGACTGGATTAGAGCCTGTGTTTGTGTGTCCCTCTGTGCATTTCTGTTTCAATATGCCTCCATATTTGTCATTTTGTAAGTTATTACTATTCTGCTAAATCATAGTATTCCTGGTACTTTTCGGTACTTGTGCTAAATACAGTATTTCTGCTAAATCATACTATTTCTGCTTTTCATAAGATTTGTGCCTAATATAGTATTTCTGCTAAATTATAGTATTTATTCTTTTTATAGGATTTGTGCCTAACATAGTATTTCTGCTAAATTATAGTATTTCTGCTTTTTATACTATTTGTGCCTAATATAGTATTTCTGCTTTTTATAGGATTTGTGCCTAATATAGTATTTCTGCTTTTTATAGGATTTGTGCTTAATATAGTATTTCTGCTTTTTATAGTATTTGTGCTAAAACATAGTATTTCTACTAAATGTAGTATTTATGCTTAATCATAGTATTTCTATATATTTCTGCCAGGTCCCCAGGCAGCCAATCCTCTGTGAGGACTGAGACATTAGAATTTTCAAATCAGGGCCTGCACGGCTTCCCAGCCAATCATATATGTGTCCTGAGGCATTCAAATTTGCATATTGGGGCCTTCATGGCTTCTAAGCCAGCCAATCATATCAGGGCTGAGGAATTCAAATCCACAAATCAGGGCCTGCACGGCTTCCCAGCCAGCCAATCATATATGTGGCCTCAGCCATTCAAATTTGCATATTGGGGAATTCGTGGTTTCTAAGTCAATAAGTCATCCATGTCATATATCTCTAAAAATTCATATTTTAATGATAAATTGTCAACACTTGAAGATTCCCCCATCTCTTCTGAACAAAACGGTGTAAGAATGACCGCTCTAGCCCCTACGGTTAGGAAATTATGGTCATTTGTTTGAGGGGAGTCGTCACTATGAGAAATAGACTGCAATAATCCTATGCCTCTCTGTGCTGCGTGTGTAAAAAGATGCACCTTTTTTGGCGGGAAAACGTAAACAGCCACTCGGATTGGTGGATTTAAATTCGGCAGCTCTCTCCCTCTGTGTCTGTCTGTGTGTGTTTGTGTGTGCGTGTGTGTGTGTTTGTGTGTGTGTGTGTGTGTGTGACAGAGAGAGAGAGAGAGAGAGAGAGAGAGAGAGAGCCTTTTAATGGGATGATCTCATTGTAAGATTCAAATTCAATATATTTAGACTGTTTGACTGAATTGGATCTTGTGTGTGTGTGTCTCTGTGCATGTGTGTTTCCTCATGTGTGCATATTTGTAATTGTGTGGCTGTCATAAATTTTTTTGCAGATTTTTGTCATTTAACTAGTATATTTGAGGGAACCTCAGCATGTTCAGCATTTTTTCAGCTGTCCATTTTGCTTTTCCAATTTTTCTGTTTAACTTATTACTATTGTGCTAAATCATACTATTTCTGCTATTTTATAAGATTTGTGCTTAATATACTATTTCTGCTTTTATAGGATTTGTGCTTAATATAGTATTTCTGCTTTTTATAAGATTTGTGCTTAATATAGTATTTCTGCTAAATGTAGTATTTATGCTTAATCATACTATTTCTGCTTTTCATAGGATTTGTGCTTAATATAGTATTTCTGCTAAATGTAGTATTTCTGATTAATTATAGTTTTTCTACTAAATCATAGTACAGTATTTCTGCTTTTTATGGGATTTGTGCTTAATATAGTATTTCTGCTAAATTATAGTATTTCTGCCAAATTATAATATTTGTGCTAAAACATAGTCTTAATTTAAAATTACAATATTCATAGTTCATCACAGTGTCTCTGGTAAATCACAATATTTCTGCTCTGTTGTACTATTTTTCTAAATCATAGTGTTTCTGTAATGTTTAAGTATTTTTGGCTAAATATATTCTTTCTGTTATCTTATACTATTTCTCCTAAATTCTTGTATTTTTGAGAAGTTATCATGTTTCTGGTAAGTTACAATATTTCTGCTAAATTCTGCTATGCTATTGTATTTCTGCCAAGTATTATGTTTCCTCTAAGATATTGCAGTTCTGCTAAGTTATTCCATTTTAGCAAACTTCTTTTGCTTCTGCAAAGTTTTTACAATTTCTGCAACTTTTCAGCTTTTTCAGCTACTTTTTGCATACAGCTTCAGCTTTAAGCATCCACACTGCATTTTCGCAGGAAATGCAAATTTTTCTAGTTATTATTCTAGTTATTATTATTTTCCTTTTTCAGCCTGAAATTTTCGCACGTAACTCATCCCACAGTTTTGACACAAGCTTCATATATGTTAAATAATTTTGTGCGGCTGGATCAGGAATGGTGTGCTATGACTTTTGGTGTTTATTACTTCTATAGTTTTTTTAAATATGAATATTTTAATGCAAGTTTTTTCCCATTGAAATGAATGGGAAGTAAAAATAAAACTTATCCTGTTGAAACTTCATTTGTGGTGTGTTGGCTCACTCTAGTGGTATGTCGGGAGTAGTACGGCCTGTCTACCCTTATTTGGATTAACGCAATGACGACACTATCAACGGCGCGCGTCTCTCTGCCCCTCCTCCGGGTTTGAATTTGACCTTAGAAGTGACTTCCACGCGTCTCTTCGCCTCCGGTTTGAAATTGATCTTTGAACGTGATTTTCTGAAGTGTTCGGTAAGACAGCGTAAGCTTTGACAAGGTAAGTCCATATCTCTCCCTCTGTTTGAAATTTAGCTTTGAAAGTGATTTTTTTATGCCTGTCTGGGCGATTTCTTTGTCTTCTGCAGGAGAAGCGTTATACACACGATCATCTGACCATGGAGGACCTGCCCAAAGAACTTCATACTGACATAAATGTCTACAGTGTGAAAATGGATGACGTAAGTTATGGATATGTGGCAGCAGCAGAGAACAGTCCTCAAAGAACAGAGTGGAGGTTGCCTCTTGCTAGTCGCCTTGTATGTCTGTCAACAGATGTGAACTTTGCTTTGCTCATGGTCTCACCTGAGTGCTTTGCGGTTTTCCGTGACAAATCTGGGAGGTATGGATTATTTGATTCACATTCAAGAAGTGCAGCGGGTTTACGTCAGCCAAATGGAACAGCAGTCATGCTCACTTTCACTCATGTGAATGACCTGATCACCCACCTGCATAACCTTTTTCAAAATCAAGGCAAGTATGCACGATATGAGTTTGTGCCTGTTTCTTTCAAAACAGTCAGCACTCACACGGAACCCCCTGGACAGTCAACTCAGGCAACACCAGGTGCTACAGCTACATCGTCAACACAAAATGATGAACCACAAATCACGAATCCCACTGCGCAAATGCCTGAACCAGAATCAGCCAAAACCCACATGACGATGTTAGACAATACTTTAAACTCACCAGATGACAAAATGGCTAAAACCCCCCGAACAGCAAGAAATGTGAGCAAATTAAATAAACGACGACGTCGGAAAGCTATTCATCAAGCTCAAACAAGTCAGAGGGAGTATGTAAAAGCTAAAGACAAATCTTCAACTGAAGAAGTGGCAAAGAAGACAAACAAAAAAAGACACAACAGAGAACGATATGCCTCCTGTCGTGAATTTCGAATGAAAAGATTACAGGCTATGAAAACTCAATATGCTGAAAACTGTCATTACCGTAAACAAAGACTGTTATCAGCCAAAAAATATTACGCAAATCCTCATATTCAAGAAAAAGTAAAAGCCTGCAAGGTGAAGAGATACCAAAGTGATCGTCATTTTCAACAAAAAATGAGAGACTACATTATCAGAAGATATACTACGGATCCCGACTTTCAAATCAGACAGAAAAAATATGTGGTTCACAAGTACAACACGGATACCAGCTTTAAAACCAGACAGAAGCAATATCTGGTCCAAAGGTACAACACGGATACTGACTTTCAAACCAGACAGAAGCAATATCTGGTCCAAAGGTACAACACGGATACTGACTTTCAAACCAGACAGAAGCAATATCTGGTCCAAAGGTACAACACGGATACTGACTTTCAAACCAGACAGAAGCAATATCTGGTCCAAAGGTACAACACGGATACTGACTTTCGAACCAGACAGAAGCAATATCTGGTCCAAAGGTACAACACGGATACTGACTTTCGAACCAGACAGAAGCAATATCTGGTCCAAAGGTACAACACGGATACTGACTTTCGAAGCAGAATGAAAAAATACATGGGCCAGAAATACAGAGAGGATCATGTCAGAGAAAGGAAGAGTGCATACATAAGAACAAAATATGCATCTGATCCAAACTACAGGCACAAACAGAAAAAATCACTTTATGCCAGGTATCACAATGACTCACAATTCAGACTGCACCATATACAGCGCTGTGCCCAGTACCAGAGACACAAAATGGCTACCACTGCATCTTTTGCCATTTATAAAAAGTTGTGTGCACAGAGAATAAAGAAGAAATACAGACGACTAGTAACACAGTTCCAGCAGGGTCCACAGTCTGAAGCACAGCCCCAGCTTGTAGTGAACAGTGTGATGCAAGCAGCCACATTAGCTTTCCGTGAAGCCATTCAGTTAGGACCCACCCATGTCTGTACAGTGTGCCACAGAACTCTGTTTCCTAATCAAGTTAAACACTGCAAAAGATCAAAGTATGTTACTAATAGTAACATTGTTGCCACTTGCTTGACAGGAAAATTTGTCCATGTTTGTGACGGGGAATGCTCAGCTAATTGTACTTTCCCAAAACAAAGAATGGAAGAGTGGATTTGCTACAACTGTGACAACCACCTACAAAGAGGCAAGATGCCATCCGTCGCAGTAGCAAACAATTTAGCACTAGCAACCATTCCAATTGAACTGAGTCGATTAAATGTACTAGAACGACAACTGACTGCTAAAATTCTCCCGTTTGCAAAAATAATTGCATTACCAAAAGGACAGCAAAGAGCCGTACATGGGGCTGTTGTTTGTGTACCATCGGATGTGGAAACCACAGTAAACTGTCTTCCCAGACCTAACAGTGAAGCCCAGCTCCTGCAGGTACAACTGAAGAGACACATCAGATTCAAAGGTTACCAACACTTCTACACTGTAAACATGAAGAACGTGTTAGCGGGATTATCAAAGCTAAAAGAGATGCATTCAGAATACAAAGATGTATCTATTGATGATGAAGCTACTTTTGCTGATCCCACAAGTAATCAGATAATCGAGACGGAACATGACACTGCTGATGCAGATATTCAAGATGCACTGCCTAGAAACTTCGACCAGCAAATTGTACCAGAAAGAAGAACCACTGAGGATGCAACAGCTGGACTGCTTGAGCCATGTCATGATGTAAACCAACTAATGGAGCCTGAACAGTCAAATGAAGAGCCCTTACAAGATATGGAGAAAGAAAAGGAAGAACTTCGACCTGGTCTTGTTCTAGACACCTGTATGCAACCACCAGATATAGCACAGGACATTTTATCATATGGTGAAGGAATATTTAGCATTGCACCCGCGCAAGGAAATAGACCTGTTGGCTTCTTCTCTGTTCCTAAACTTGAAGCCATGGCCTTTCCTGTGCAGTTCCCAACTGGACAGAACACATTAGATGAAGCCAGACAAGTTAAACTTTCCCCAAGCATGTATTTTAATACACGGCTGTTCTCTGCAGACACACGGTTTGCAACTGACCAAAGCTACCTATTCTTTGCACAGTTTGTAACAGAAACACACATGGCTACAAACAGCATGTCCATCCAATTGCGCAAAGGAAAGGCAATCACCAAGGATGGGCGTAAAATTTCTAACAGAATGCTTCAAAATAAAGACGAAGTGGAGAAACTGATAAATAACAAAGACGCAACACGCTTCATGAAACCTCTGAGAGGTACTCCAGCCTATTGGGAGAAGGCACTGAAAGACCTACATGCTATGGTCAGACAGTTAGGAAAGCCAACTTTTTTCCTGACATTTTCAGCTGCTGAAATGAGATGGCCTGAGGTTGTTGAGGTCATAAAAACTCAACAAGGTGAACAGGTGGATTTTTCACAACTTGACTGGAACACAAAGTGTGAAATTCTCCGAAGCAACCCTGTCACTGTGATGCGATTGTTTGAAAAAAGAGTCGATGCACTAATGACAACACTGATCCTGTCCCCAGCACAGCCCATCGGTGAAGTAGAAGATTACTTTTATCGAGTGGAGTTTCAGGCCAGAGGTAGCCCTCATATCCATTTACTGGTTTGGGTCAAAGATGCACCTGAATTTGGAAGCGACCTTGAAGACCACGTGTACAAATTTATTGACAAGTACATAACATGTAAGATGCCTGACCAAAACGCCGATCCTGAACTTCACAAAATTGTGTCTGAGGTTCAAGTCCACAGCAGAAATCACTCCAGATCCTGTAAAAAAGGTAATGTGTCATGTAGGTTTGGATTCCCCAAACTACCCGTAGACCAAACAATGATTACTTTCCCAAGCCCAGATGATGATGATGATGATCACAATGATAAGCAGCATAGCACAAGTAAGGAGAAAGGCACAAATGAAAAGCAAAAGAACAGACGAATGGCTCTCGCAAAAAAAATGAAAGAGGCCAAAGAAAAACTCCAGCCATTGAGAGATTTGCTCTGCGACCCAAATTCCTCGTTTGAAGACTTGTCTGAGCTGCTTCACAAATGCAAATTAACTTATGAACAATACTTGGATTGTGTCTTCAATTTAAGCAATGGTCATGTCATCCTCTTACAACGTGAACCTAATGACTGCTGGGTGAATGCATACAATGCAGATCTGCTGAGGGCCTGGAATGCCAACATGGACATCCAATATGTCATTGATGACTACAGCTGCCTGATGTACATGATGTCTTATGTCTCTAAACCTGAATTTGAGATGACACAATTTCTTAATGGCGTCATCCAGGAAGTAAAAAAGTCCAATGTCAATGAAAGAGATGAAATGAAACAGATAATGCAGGCATATGCTAAACACAGAGAAGTCAGTGCCCAAGAATCCGTGGCAAGGACATGCAGCCTGCCACTAAAAAAGTGTTCACGCAGTGTGGTCTTCATACAGACTGATGATGATGCCCTGAAAATGAGTCTCCCGATGAGCAGGTTGCAGAGCATGGCACCAGATGATGAAAATGTGTGGATGTCCGGATTGCCAGAAAAATATGCAAACAGACCCAGAACACCTGACTTTGAAAGAATGTGTTTGGGTGAATTTGCTTCAGAGTACAGGATTCTCTACGGCCGTCAAACAGAGTCCAAAAATGCCATCCCTCTTTTGAATAACATGGGTTATATTCAAAAAAGAACAAGAGGGAAACCTGCAATAATCAGATATCCTCGGTTCTCAGAAAAGAAACAACCAGAAAAGTTTTATAGCAGACTACTAAAACTTTATTATCCACATCGATCAAATGATGACCTTAAAAACACAGAATACCCCACATCCGAGCAGTTCTACAAAAGTGGACGAAAACATGGTTTTGCAGTACGGCCAATTGTTACCTTTAACAAAAAGCGTTATGAAGGCCATGGCAAAACAATGGAAAGGGCACTGGAACAGATTGAACAACAAGGCCCACTTATCAATGCATGGAACACCTTTGCACCTGAGGTTGAAGTAGATCGTTTAGAGTGTGTGGCCTAACGACAATCCAGACATGACACTGACGAAAATGAAATGGACATTGTTCCTGACTACCAAGTCAGTGGTAGCAGCAGTGGAACCATGCCAGCAATCATAGCACCAAAGCTGAGCCCAGACTTTGTCAGAAAAATGTACCAAAGTCTGAATGAAACCCAAGCATCCATATTCTACGCAGTGCGTGAGTGGTGTTTCAAACTTGTGTGGGGTCACTGTCCTGAGCAGTTCTTTTATTTTGTCTCTGGAGGAGCTGGCTGTGGAAAATCACATGTTATCAAGTGCATATATGAGGAGGCAACAAAGATTTTGCACCAACTCCCCAGATTCCGAGACCAAGCAGACATGTCCTACCCTGCAGTACTGCTGACTGCATTTACTGGCACTGCAGCTTTTAACATATCTGGGAAAACACTGCACTCTCTGCTAAAGCTGCCAAGATCTTTAAAACCGCCTTATCAGGGACTGGGGAATGCACTGGATGAAGTGAGAGCTTCACTTTCAAATGCAGAGATTCTGATCATTGATGAGATATCTATGGTTTCTAAAGACCTTTTTGCCTACATCCACTGGAGACTTCAGCAGATCAAAGGAAACAAGAAACCTTTTGGTGGGATGTCTATCCTTGCAGTAGGAGACTTTTACCAGCTGCCACCCCTTGGAAAAGCCAAACCACTCTGTGTGTACGAGGACAATGTCCTTGATCTCTGGAAAGACTATTTCCACATGGTCAACCTGACAGAAATCATGCGACAGAAAGATGATCATTCTTTTGCTGAAGTTCTGAACAGGATAAGAGTGAAGCAAAAAACAGATTCTCTTGAAGCCGATGACAAAGCCTTGCTCACACAGGCTATCCATGACATAAAAGACTGTCCATCTAATGTATTACACATTTATGCTACAAACAAAGAGGTCGACAAACACAATTCAGCAACTGTAACTGCTCTTCATTCTGATATCATAAATATTCAGGCAGAAGACTACAGAAAAGACCCACGAACGGGTGAGATGGTCCTCCTGGCAGAAATGATGAAAGGCAACAAAGGAGATTTACCTGATAACATACAAGCTGCACCTGGAGTGCGTGTTATGATTATCAGAAATTTGGATGTTGAAGATGGGCTTGTTAATGGGACATTTGGAACAATCACGAACATTGTGACAGCCACACAGGATGGACCAAAAACTGTGAATCTCATTGGACTCACGCTGGACAATGAAAATTCTGGGCAAAAATTTCGCAGAAAAATACAAGGATCCTCAGACAATCTTGTGTATATTGAGAAATGTGAAGAATGCACAAGTAAAAAAGGAGTGGTTCGCAGGCAATTTCCAATGAAGTTGGCCTTTGCATGTACAGCTCACAAAGTACAAGGCATGACAATGGAATCAGCAGTAGTATGCTTGAAGCGTGTTTTTGAACCTGGAATGGCCTATGTTGCACTCAGCCGCACAACCTCACTTAAAGGACTGTACATCACAGACTTTGATGAAAAGAAAATCTATGCTGATCCTGCCATCACAGATGCACTCAAAAATATGAGACATGCATCATTTGAGAATGCAAGACCACTGTTGCAATTCTTAAAATCAGTAGATCCCACAGTCCCCACGTTGACAATTATCCATCATAATGCACAAGGTCTCCCAACTCACATGGAGGACATGAGATGCCACCATGAACTCAGCCTTGCTGATGTTTTATGTATAACAGAAACACACTTGTCTGGATCATCGGTTTCTCCCCGCTTCCAGCTGAAACAATACAACATGGCCACACGCAACAGACACGTCTCTTACACAAATCATACAGACATGGCAAAGGTAAATGGCGGTGGAGTTGCAATTTACTACAACACAATTCTTACAGCAGAGTCCCGAAAATACCTGCAAAATGTGACTGACCTTGAATTTGTTGTTGTCAAGGTTGAATCGCCAGTTACAGCTTTGATAGCAACTGTATACAGGCCACCAAATTACAGCCATGTGAGGTTTTTACCACAAATGCAATGTCTTTTGGACTCGTTGGAAATGATGAATCACCAACCAATTATTGTTTGTGGAGACTTCAATGAGGACCTTATGAGCAGAGGAAAAAAACCCATCCAAGAACTGTTGCAGTCAAGAGGATATGCACAACTGATTACTGCTGCAACTACCGAAAAACACACATTGATTGATCACATTTACATATCACAGCCATACGCCTGCCTCCAATCAGGTGTTCTGAATACATATCACAGTTATCATAACCCCATTTATTGTGTTATTCACTAACACAAAATGACTGCAAGGGTATGAGGGATATGGACTTGCCAAGTGTCACTCCCTATTGGCCTACTCTCGGCTAGAAGTCATACAGATGGACCTAAATATGGATATCAGCATCTACAACAAGAAGTACAGGTGAGTCCTCTTGTAACATTCTTTAATGTACTTCTATTTTATTAATTCCTATACACTCTGAACCGAATTTGTTGAAAAATAAAGTCAATCATGTTCTCTTATACGCAGACACAACAGAACACCAGCCTCTACGTGGTGCGAAGCCTACTGCAACCAAAACGTGATCTTCATGTCTTTGCGACTGAGCACATTGAAGAGCTGACCAGAAACGTGAACAGAAAAACTGCAACTGCACCTGATGGGATCCCTGCCATAACAGGTAATTGTATTTTTGTTTCTTTCTTTATATTGTAACATTTGGTATTGATAGTGTTTGAAACAAACTATAATCTCATCCATTCATTAAGTCATCCATTCATTCATAACTCCTCAGATGTGTTCTGTCCAGTGAAGGCAGTGGAGAAGCCCTACACTGATGTTGAAACTGTGCCACTCTTCTAGAAACCAGCTACAAGGATGGGCAGGTATAGTGAAATTAAAATGCATCTTTTGTTCAACAGGTTTATATACAGTCAAGTGATCAAAAGACACCAGTATTAAACCCATTTAAGCCAACTATACGCTTTGATTGGAACTATATACAGGCCACCAAATTACAGCCACATGTGGTTTTACCTCACATGGCAACTTACTTAATCAAAAGACACCAGTATTAAACAAATTTCTCTTTTTTACTTCCTTTTTAATTTAGTTTTGGGTTATTTAGTTCTAAAGTTACATTTGTTTTTGCAATTATTTATTAGAACATCATGACTTGCCAGTTCGCTAACTGAAGACCTGCACTTTGTGATGTCTCTTGTTTTGTTTTAAATTGTGTTTTGCTTTTATCTGTTTTCTAGCTGTTTTTGCAAAGTCAGCCAACCTCTTGCTTCCAAATGACCCTTATCCAGAAGTATCCGTGAATGCCTCATGAGAAGAAACTAAAGTGGAGACCTACCTCTCAGAGAAAAACGCACACATAAGAAAAGCGACCCACTTCAGTACTGGAAAGAACATCCTAATCTGTCTCCCTCTATGGCTGCTGTTGCGATCCCAGTGTGCCCCCTGTAGCTCTGTGGACAGTTTTTGATTTGATTACATCTCACCCCAACCGGTCGCGGCAGATGGCTGCCCCTCCCTGAGCCTGGTTCTGCCGGAGGTTTCTTCCTGTCAAAAGGGAGTTTTTCCTTCCCACTGTCGCCAAAGTGCTTGCTCATAGGGGGTCATATGATTGTTGGGTTTATCTATATACATTAATGCTTGTATGCTTTTCATTTATACTTTTGCCTTACTCTTCGGTTCATAATATAAAGTTACTTGAATGGTTTCCTTTTTCCTTTTTATATTGCTTTGCTGTTTACCACAATCTAAATATCATGTTTAAATGGAATAATTATTGTAAATGGTATTTGTACAAAATATAGTTTGAATACGATAAGATACCTTTATTAGTCCCACAAGGGGAAATTTCATAATTTGCATAATTTTCCCTTTTCACATTAAAATACCTTTGAAATACAAATTGAACACCGCTTAATGGACTTTTTTTTCTACTAAGAAAACTTACTTTGGTTTACAATCTGTTAAACTGTTCACTTTAAACGACTCAAAACTGTAAAATCTAAATTGTAACTTCTCTTGAACACCTCAGACTTAAACATAATTTCTTTTATATCTATTAACTTCTTTTGTAATGGTGTAACTGGAGCATCTTTCTCTCATCTATGTATGCTGCACTGCATATAGCAGAGATCACAATACAGCTTACTTTTCTTTAACTTGAAAATCAGCTGTATTCAATTTCCCTCCCTCTTGTGGTATAAATAGCAAACTATGCTCATGTTGCATATTGCTCCCCCTAGTATTATAAATGGCAACCTGCACTAATTGCACGACATTAAAGGCAAACTACACTCATTGGCAGTAGCATAGGCACACTTAAAATTTCTTCAGAAATTTTCGCTTTCTAGTTTTATCTACTGTTCTGATTTTATCTGTTTTGATTTTTTTTTTACATACTGTTTTGTTTGTTTGTTTGTTATTTAGTTAGTTAGTTTGTTTGCTTGTGTTAATCAATTTTAAATCATGCTTTTTATTTGTTTTTGCTTCTAATGTCTCTGTAAAGCACTTTGAACCACCTTGTTGTTGAATTGTGCTATACAAATAAACTTGCCTTGCCTTGCCTAAAGAAAACAAAAAAGGAAAAGGCTATGAATAAGATAGGAAATAAATATGAAAAATTAAAAAGGGTAAATTTAACTTGGAAGGAATAAAATATAAATTAAGGTTAAAAATGAAATAACTGTACAACACAAATTAGAATGAAGGGTAAATTTAACTGGGAAAGAATAAGATAAAATATATAAATTAAAGTTGAAAATAAAATAACTGTACAACAAAATACACAATATAGAACTATATAAGAATGTATGAAGAAATATAAATAAATATATACACAATAACAGCAGCTGTACAGTATTAACTGGAAATGAAGAATATAGTGACCAGTGTTGTGCAATCCACATTATGTCTTGTGCAGTGCAAATATGCTTAAAGTGATTAAGTGATGAAGTGAAAACAATGTCCAGAAAGTCCAGTGTGTGTGTAAGAACCATATGTGTGGGTCAGTACTGTGTGGTGGTGTGATTGAGAGACCGTATCGCCTGCGGGAAGAAGCTCCTCCTCAGTCTCTCTGTGTTGGTCTTCAGGGAGCGGAATCGCTTTCCTGACCTCAACAGAGAGAACAGTCTGTTGTTGGGATGGCTGAGGTCCTTCACGATCTTCCTGGCCTTGGTCCAGCATCGCCTGCTGTAGATTGAGTGCAGGTCAGGGAGCTCGGAGCGGATGGTGCGCTCAGCTGACCGCACAACTCTCTGTAGAGCTTGACTGTCCTGCATGGTGCTGTTCCCGAACCAGGTTAAGATGTTTCCCGTCAGGATGCTCTCTATGGTGCACGAGTAAAAGTTCCTGAGCACCTTGGAGGGCAGTTGGAAGTCTCCCAAGCGTCTGAGGTGGTAGAGACGCTGACGGGCCTTTTTCACCACGGTGTTGATGTGACAGGACCATGACAGGTCCTGCGTGATGTGAACTCCGAGGTATTTGAAGCTGTCCACTCTCTCCACTGGGCACTCGTTGATGACGGGGGTCTGGTAGTTCCTCTCCTGCTTAGTGCTGAAGTCCACTATCAGCTCCTTTGTCTTACTGATGTTTAGAAGGAGGTTGTTCCTCTGGCACCAGTTCTCCAGATTCCTAATCTCCTTCAGGTAGGCCGTCTCGTTGTTATCAGAGATCAGGCCCACCATGACGGTGTCGTCAGCAAACTTGATGATGGTGGTGGAGCTGGTAGTGGCCACACAGTCATATGTGTACAAAGAGTACAGCAGGGGGCTCAGAACACACCCCTGGGGGGCTCCAGTGCTGAGAGTGGTGGAGGCTGAGACATGTCCGCCCATCCTTACTGCCTGTGGTCTGCCAGTTAGGAAGTTGGAGATCCACTGACACATAGATGAGCTGAGTCCCAGATGCTCCAGCTTGGTGGTGAGTGTGGAGGGAATTATGGTGTTAAATGCAGAGCTGTAGTCTATGAAGAGCATTTTAACATAATTCCCCCTTCTAGTGTCCAAGTGAGTGAGTGATGTGTGGAGGAGATGAGAGATGGCATCGTCTGTGGAACGATTTGGACGGTAAGCGAACTGTAGTGGGTCCAGTGTGTCTGGTAGTGAAGAAATGATGAAGTCTCTGACCAGGCGTTCAAAGCACTTCATCACTACTGAGGTGAGGGCTACAGGGCGATAGTCATTGAGAGAAGCAGGGTGGGGTTTCTTCGGGACAGGAACAATGATGGACTCTTTGAAGCATGTGGGGATCACCGACTGAGATAAAGAGACGTTGAATATCTCAGTGAACACAGGAGCTAGCTGGTATGCGCAGTCTCTGAGGATACGACCTGGGATGCCGTCTGGTCCTGCTGCTTTCCTGGCGTTCACTCTTTTGAAGGCTCACCTTACTTCATGCTCGGAGATGACGAGCACGTTTCCGGTGCTGGCAGTATCTTCCTGTCTGCAGCCGTTAGCGCCGCTACCATTAGCATTGTTGGAGTCCTTAGCTGCCCTTAGCTACATATGCTCAAAGGTGTTATTCTGAGCATTGACTGCAGTCATAAGCGCCTCCAAGCTCTTAACCATGCTGCCTTCAGTGAGCCCTTTCTGAGAAGTCGCACCTGTCGTTCCAATCCCAGCGGGCAGCCTTGGGGGGGTTTGAACAGCCGGTTCCGCTTCCTTAATTCTCCGATAAGCCAGGGCCAAGCCAGCTCCAATCAGCAAGAACCCTGTTATCATGGTTCCGAATAGGTAGATATCTTCAGCATCCTCGATCGACAGTCCCGCCAGGGACACGATCCTCTGCCACCGTCCATCGTGTATCCGACAGGGAAAGTCCCCCCAGGGCACTTCGGTTCTCCCGAGCCCAGACTTCTTGTTAAAGGGTGTCAATAGCATTCAGAGACCAGTTGATCAAATCCATAATTCTCTTTTAGGTTTTAGACACAGACTGTGAGAGAGTGTTCCAGGGAAAGTAATACAAAAAAAGCATGAGACTAGACAAGCACATCAGAACTAGCAGGGAAGATAAGGGAGAGGAGAAAAAGTGCGTCCGCCGCCTCCGAGAGCCAAAGAAAAGTTGAACAGTTTAAGAAAAACTTCATAAAGCTGGAGGGCACAGGTCTTGAGGAGATAGGGACTCGTGTAGTTTGGTCCAGGAGACTTGCCTGAGTGGAGTCTCCTCATTTAGCTCTGGACCTGGTCATGAATGAAAGTAACAGGTGGGGAGGGGTTTGAGGACTTTCACATGTCTTCATGCCACTCCACACCTCTCTCATGCGGTTTCCACTCCAGCTTTCTACTGTAAGCCTCTTTGATCTTGCCCTTCAGTAACACCTCAACCATTCTCACCACCTCTCTATTGCCCACTCTGAAGCCCCTCTTCTTGTCACCGAGGAGGGATTTGATTTCCTTAGTCACCCACAGCTTGTTATTTGGGTAAAAATGGACAGTCCATGCTGGGACAATGGATATGTGAATGCAGAAGCTGCAGAGAGGTGTTTAAGAGTGCAACTCTGCATCCTGATCGCAACTCTGTATAGTCAGGTTTTGGGTGGTTTAATAAATTTGTCCAGATTTCTAGAAATGAGAGCTGCTCCATCCAAAGTGCAATAGATGCCATCTCTACCAACAAGACCAGGTTTTCAGACAGCCAGCAATTTAATGCGGCTAACTGGACTCCTGGTCCAGTTCGGGAGGAGACCAAACATAGTTCCAGTGTTACACTAAGAACTCATTTAATTTACTAAAACATAATCACAAGCTGCTGTCAAGGTGAACTGCAAAAACCTCCCTGTCTATTTCTAGTTTGGATAGCTCTGTGCTGTCACGTAGGATTGCATGAAAAGAGCAGCAGGGCACTAGTTGGGTCCAGCTGGATGAGTGGTGTCTTGTTTTTGAAGTGCCTGGCCCTCTATAGCATCAATGCAGTTGTATGCGTCATTTACACAAAAGAAATTAAATTTTGCCAGTGTCATTGTGACATAACTGTGAAACCAAACTAAAGAAAAAACTGAAGGTTGCTGCCACAGTGACAAAAGTATAATAAGGTATTTTATTTATTCATCTAACTTGTTTTATTCACTAGTCTCACTAATTTCACTGGTTAACATAACAATGTAAGCAGCAACTATCTCTGTCTGTATTTTTGTCTTTTTCTTATTTCTCTTCCGCTAGATTTGCTCGCATACTGTTTTCCTTCTCACTTTGTCTGCTTCCTCTCAGACAGACAGGGCTTTTGGTCTTATTTCCTCTCATAAGAAAAAACTATTAAGAAAAGACATTGGCTTATGAATAAACAAATAGATGGCAGGAGAAGAAAAGAATGGGGGGGGCGGGGAAGCACAAGCGATGGGTGAGAAGCATAATAATTGTGTGATTCATCCTCAGTGAACCTCCACAGTCATAGCATAATTACACATGAAAAGCTAAATTTATCGTAGTGTGCTGAGCCTCCTCATTAATTTAAAGCTGAGACAGCCATAGTGAAGGCCTTTTCTAATCCACCCACTGTTTTTCTTTTCGTTTTTTTCTTCCTCTTTCTCCTCCTCTGCCATTCTCTATCTCCTCCCATTATGGAGCATTAAAATGTATATTACCCTCAGAGCTCCATTATCATAAACCACAGAGTCCCTGTGGGGTGGGGTAGCTCAGAAGAAGACCACGAGAAAAGGAGAAACAGTGAGTTAGGCTCATTATGGACAAGAAAGGCTCTCATTTACACAGCACTATCTTGGCCCCATGTCCTGCATGATAGCCATCTATTTGTTGCCTAATACCTAATAACCGCTGCAAACTTGGGAGATCCATCTCCTATAATGAGAAGTAGCACGCCTTTCCCACTCAGAAACCTGATTGTGTGGCATCATTAACAATCACACCAACATGCACTAATTGACCGCTGTGTGCTTTTTCTCTCCCTTCCCCCTCTACACCTACTCCTTTTGAATACATATTCACCCTGTAAGACACAAACTTTTCAGTAGTTTGATTTGTTTATATGTTCTATTTGTTTTTCCTTGCTTCCTTAAACTGTAAATCAGAGAAGCAGTGTAGCATGGGGAGCTAATAACCCACCTTCTACATCTGCCTTTATAAATTATGCAGCAAGCCACACTGCAGCTTGTTGTCTGGCAGGACCTATTGGTAAAAGCTGGAAAGATCATTATCAGTTCAGCTCAAACCTGGGTCATAGAGAAGGAAGAGTGGAAACTGTCATTTGTCAGTATTTAAATCTTGAAAAACAGGCAACCAAAGGAGCAACTGTGTGAATTTTGCTTCTTTGTATTAGTCATCATTTCATTTCAATCAGGTTTGGTTTTATGAATGGAAAGAAAGAAAAATGTTATTTACATTAGCTACAACAAAGCAATACTGGTATATTTTTGTCTTTTTTTTCACGTGCTGTAGCAGTAGCAGATTCTGATATAAAAGGCAACAGAAAAAGAAAGTACAAATATTAATAGGAGTTACAATGATAAGTCAGCCTCCTAACAAAGTCACCTGTTTAGGATTATG
Organism: Astatotilapia calliptera; assembly: GCF_964374335.1. Taxonomy (NCBI): domain Eukaryota; kingdom Metazoa; phylum Chordata; class Actinopteri; order Cichliformes; family Cichlidae; genus Astatotilapia; species Astatotilapia calliptera. The sequence goes on from NC_137430.1 coordinate 1,274,204, forward strand.
TATCAAGTTTAGCTTCTTATATAGATACTACTCCATTCTGCTGGTTCCACAGAAGAGGGGCCTGAAAACTGAAGGCTCTGCCTCCCATTCTACTTTTAAATACTCTAGGAACAACAAGTAGGCCTGCAGAGCGAGAGCAAAGTGCTCTAATGGGGTGATATGGTACTACAAGGTCATTAAGATAAGATGGGGCCTGATTATTTAAGACCTTGTATGTGAGGAGCAGGATTTTAAATTCTGGATTTAACAGGAAGCCAAAAAAGGAGAAATCTGCTCTCTCTTTCTAGTCCCTGTCAGGACTCTTGCTGCAGCATTTTGGATTAGCTGAAGGCTTTTCAGGGAATTTTTGGACATCCTGATAATAATGAATTACAGTCGTCCAGCCTGGAAGTAATAAATGCATGAACTAGTTTTTCAGCGTCACTCTGAGACAGGATATTTTCCTAATTTTAGAGATGTTGCACAAATGGAAGAACGCAGTCTTACATATTTGTTTAATATGTGCATTGAAGGACATGTCCTGGTCAAAAATGACTCCAAGGTTCCTCACAGCGTTACTGGAGGCCAAGGTAATGCCATCCAGAGTAAGAGTCTGGTTAGATATCATATTTCTAACAATTTCAGGGCCGAGTACAATAACCTCAGTTTGCTTCCTGCAGTTTAACTCATTGGGGTGTGTTATCTTTTTTCATGGACAGATAGAGCTGGGTGTCATCTGCATAGCAGTGTAAATGTATGCTATGTCTTCTGATGATGCTGCCTAAGGGGAGCATGTATAATGTAATGTACAGCATGTTCTAATCGCTCTAATAGGATATTATGGTCGATAGTATCGAACGCTGCACTGAGGTCTAGCAGGACAAGCACAGAGATGAGTCCACTGTCAGAGGCCATAAGAAGATCATTTGTAACCTTCACTAAAGCTGTTTCTGTGCTGTGATGAGCTCTGAAACCTGACTGAAACTCTTCAAATAAACCATTCCTCTGCAGATGATCTGTTAGCTGTTTGACAACTACTCTTTCAAGGATGTTTGATATGAAAGGAAGATTGGAGATTGGCCTATAATTAGCTAAGACTGCTGGGTCTAGAGATGCTTTTTGAGTAAAGGTTTACTACAGCTAGCTTGAAGGCCTGCGGTACATAGCTGATTATTAGAGATAGGTTGATCATATTTAAGATCGAAGAATTAATTAATGGCAGGACTTCTTTGAGCAGTTTTGTAGGAATGGGGTCTAAAAGACAAGTTGATGGTTTGGAGGAAGTAATTATTGAAGTTAACTCAGAAAGATCAATTGGAGAAAAAGAGTCTAACTTAACATCAATGGTACTAAGAGTAGCTGTAGATAATATTACATCTGTGGGATGATTATTAGGGCCCGAGCACCGAGAGTGCGAAGGCCCTATTGTATCTGCTCTGTTTCTTATTATTAGGGCCCGAGCACTGATAGTGCGAAGGCCCTATTGTAATTGCTCCGTTTATTAGGGCCCGAGCACTGACAGTGCGAAGGCCCTATTGTAATTGCTGTTTATTAGGGCCCGAGCACTGACTGTGCGAAGGCCCTATTGTATCTGCTCTGTTTCTTATTAGGGCCCGAGCACTGACTGTGCGAAGGCCCTATTGTATCTGCTCTGTTTCTTATTATTAGGGCCCGAGCACTGATAGTGCGAAGGCCCTATTGTAATTGCTCTGTTTATTATTAGGGCCCGAGCACTGACTGTGCGAAGGCCCTATTGTATCTGCTCTGTTTCTTATTATTATTATTCAGGCAAAACAAGGGCCATTTTGAGGGCCTAAACATGCTCAAAAACTCATGAAATTTTGCACACATGCCAGGTCTGGTGAAAAATTTTGTATTTTAATGGTTTTACATATGAGCACTGGGAAATGGCTCTACAGCGCCACCTATGCCTTGTTAAATGCAGCCCTACGACCACATCGTTTGAGCTACATGTATGAAATTTGGCACACATATGTATCATGCCAAGACGAACAAAAAAGTCTGTGGGCCCATTGACGCAAACCCAACAGGAAGTCCGCCATTTGGAAGAGAATGTGACATTTTGGCTCTAATTTTGCCATTTCCATGCCTCGAACTTTTGCGAACTCCTCCTTGGGGTTTGATTTCATAACCTTCATATTTGGTCAGTGTCTCGGGGTACAGTGAAAACTGTGACTTTTCGCAAAAGGGTGTGACCTCAGCAGCATGGCGAACTTTGATATCTTGCCATGAAGAAACAAATTAGTATAACTCCATGAAATCCAGTCTGATTAGTACCAGACTTTACAGGCATGATGTCAGACCCGCCCTGACCAGATTGATGTGCCCATTGTCGGAAATACGTACAGCGCCACCTAGTGGCAACAGGAAATGTCATGGCTTTAATTTTGTTGTACTGATTTTCACAGGTTCATCGTGGCCACCTCAAAAGCGGTGAATATCACCATCAGTCCTTCATGATGGTTTAATGCAAAAATTGTGACTTTAAACTGAATGGCGCACCCTGGTGGCAGCGCAGTCCACCATGAAAGATGAAGTGGCTTTTGAGGGGCTTGGAAAGTCTATTATGGCAATGTCCTAAACCCAACAGGAAGTCCGCCATTTTGGAGTGAAGGTGACATTTTGGCTCTGATTTTACCGTTTCCATGCCTTGTACTTTAACGAACTCCTCCTTGGGATTTGGTCCTATAAACTTCAAATTTGGACAGTGTCAACTATACCCTTGTGCCATGTTAAATTGCGGAGCTTTTGAGTTTTCACAATACTATGAGGCCGTGGCGCCATGGCGAATTTCGATGACTCGCCATCAAAATCTTATTGCCTCTCATTTTGTCATACATTTTCTGACCTTGACCAAAGTGAACACATATGATAAGGCTCCACCCCTGAACATATTTCAACTGCCATATTTGACATCAAGGACAGCGCCACCTAGTGGGAACAGGAAATGTCATGTTTTACACTTTGGGGTACAGTATTGTGATGGGTGACATCTGCAGCCTCAAATTTCTCCAGGAAAGCCTTAAGGAGTTGGTCTTGGGTTACAGTGAAAACTGTGACTTTTCGCAAAAGGGTGTGACCCCAGCGGCGTGGCGAACTTTGATGTCACGCCATGAAGAAACAAATTAGTATAACTCAATGAAATCCAGTCTGATCAGTACCAGACTTTACAGGCATGATGTCAGACCCGCCCTGAACAGATTGATGTGCCCATTGTCGGAAATACGGACAGCGCCACCTAGTGGCAACAGGAAATGTCATGGCTTTAATTTTGTTGTACTGATTTTCACAGGTTCATCGTGGCCACCTCAAAAGCGGTGAATATCACCATCAGTCCTTCATGATGCTTTAGTGCGAAAATTGTGAGTTTAAACTGAATGGCGCACCCTGTTGGCAACGCGGTTAACCATGAACAATGAAGTTGCTTTTGAGGGGCTTGGAAAGTTTAAAAAGTCTTGAAATTTGGTGCATACCTCCAATGTGATGAGGGCTTTTTTGTTATGTGATCATTTTCATTGAATATCCCAAAATGGCTCCACAGCGCCCCCTACAAAATTTCAAAACATCAGCCCCTGCTCTGTGTTTTATGTATGAGTCTGAAACCTGGTAGGCTTATAGGAGATATCAAGATGTACAAAAAAGTCTCTTGGAGCAATATCCCAAATCCAACAGGAAGTCAGCCATTTTAAAATTAATGTGCAATTTTGACGACATTTTCCCCTCTTTTCAGGCACCGTACTTTGACGAACTCCTCCAAGGGATTTCATCAGATTGACGCGATCTCCAGTGCGTGGCATCTAACGACCTTTGTGATGTTAAATTGCGAAGCTTTTTACGTTCAGGGAAACGAGGTGGTCATGGCGGCACGTTGAGTTTCAATCACTCGCCAAAAAGCAGTAATCTGCTGTCACTCAAAAACACCATGTCCAATCTCTCCCAAAGTTCGCAGGTGTGATGAGACTCGAGCTTGGAAATGTTTGTTATGCCATTTGTCAGTAATGGTTAGAGCGCCACCTAGTGGTACGACTAACTAATCATGATTGAATGAGATGAAATGTTAGTTGGTGGTTAAATGCATGAATTCCATCAATGTGACATCAGATCGGACGTGCTGGTTTTAGGTGTTGGGTGTGGCTCGACGTGCAGGGGATGCGAGGGCCCTCAGAATGCTGCTTGCAGCTTTAATTGGTAATTTTTTCTCTAATGATAAAAATTTTATTTGTGAAGAAGTTCATGAAGTCATTATTAGTTAACGTTAAAGGGATGGTTGGCTCAACAGAGCTCTGACTGTTTGTCAGCCTGGCTACAGTGCTGAAGAGAAACCTGGGGTTGTTCTTATTTTCTTCAATCAGTGATGAATAGTAAGATGTTCTGGCTTTGCGAAGGGCTTTCTTATAAAGCAGCAAACTATTTCTCCAGGCTAAATGATGATCCTCTAAATTTGTGACACGCCATTTCCTCTCCAGCTTACGAATCATCTGCTTTAGGCTACGTGTTTGAGAATTATACCACGGAGTCAGGTACTTCTGATTTGAGATCTTAGTTTTCACAGGAGCTACAGTATCCAGAGTTGTACGTAGTGAGGAGGTGAAATTATTAACAAGATAATCGACCTCTGTTGGAGTAGCGTTCAGATAACTGCTCTGCTCTGTGTTGGTACAGGGCATTGAAGATGATAACAGTGGGTGGATTATATTCTTAAACTTAGTTACAGCGCTTTCAGAAAGACATCTACTGTGATAAAGTCTACTCTCCACTGCTGTGTAATCAATTATTGTAAATGTAAATGTTATCAGGAAATGATCAGACAGGAGAGGGTTTTCAGGAAACACTGTTAAATGTTCAGCTTCTATGCCATATGTTAAAACAAGATCTAGAGTGTGATTAAAGTGGTGGGTGGGTTCTTTTACATTTTGAGAGAAGCCAGTTGAGTCTAATAACAGATTAAATGCCATGTTGAGGCTGTCATTTTTAGCATCTACATGGATGTTAAAATCACCCACAATAATTATTTTATCTGAGCTCAGAACTAAATTAGATATAAAGTCTGAGCAATCAGACAGAAACTCTGTGTAAGGCCCAGTTGGATGATAGATGATAACAATAACATAATAGACTTCAGAAGGAAAAAGGCAGAGATCCAACCACTATTCATTAATGGGGACTGTGTAGAAAGGGTGGCAAGCTTCCGCTTCCTCGGAGTCAACATAGAGGAGAACCTTTCCTGGAGTGTGAACACCTCCGAGCTGCTGAAAAAGGCCCAACAGAGACTGTACCCCCTGAGAATTCTCAGGAGGAATATCATCACACAGAGACTGTCCTTCTACAGAGCCACCATTGAGAGTGTTCTAACCTACTGCATATGTATTTGGTACACTAGCTGCACAGGGGCTCAGAGTAAAGCACTCCAAGGGATCATTAACACCGCCCAAAAGATCACTGGCTGCCCTCTCCCCACACTGGAAGTTCTACACAACATCCACTGTTGTAAAAAGGCCCAAAACATCATAAAAGACACCTCACATCCTGGCCACTCCCTGTTTGAACTGTTGCCCTCAGGCAGACGGTTCAGGGCAATCAGCGCAAGGACTAATAGACTCAAATACAGCTGTTATCCAACTGCAATAACACATCTGAATACTACAAAAAAAAATATCCATCACGCCACTCTTGTGTTAATCTATGCACGGTCTGAAGCATGTATGGGGGAATGTATGTGAATGTTTTACTGTTACGTCTTATTAGTATTTTAAGTACCGAATTTCCCGGACTACAGAGTGCACCTGAATATTAGCCGCACAAGCTAAAATCAGGGGAAATCCTGTTTTGTACATACATTAGCCGCACCTGACTAAAAGCCGCAGGTGTTTCAATGTTGACTTATCATATGTAAGAGAATATGCACAAAGCGAATTGTCAGGAAAGAGATGGCTGTTTGGAGACACACCCCTTTTTTTTAATATTTTGAAAAACAAGTTATGGGTACATATTTGCATAACTTTTTAGGTATATGTACAAGTAGCGGTAATTACAAGTACGAAGCATGTACTGTGCTTCATAAATGAGTCGAACACCCTCAGAAGGGCTGTGGCGGTGTCCTCCTCTCCATCATGCAGCAGTCCAGCCCTTCGAAATCCGTTGGTGATCGTGGATGTTTTCAAACTTTTCCACGCTGTCAGAATCCACTGGTGGAGTTGGGCATAACTTGCTTTTCGCAAGTTTATCGCCGCTCATCATCCACGCCTCCCACTGAACGTGTAGCGCTACTTTGAAGTTTGTTTTTCACACTACTAGTACGGCACTACGTTGCCTGGTGGACGGAAATGTGACCAACATACCACTCTTGAACCCCGATCCTTCCGCCAGGCAACGTAGTGCCGTACAACAGCGGAACAAACAAAACAAATCCTCTTACGATATCACAAAAATCATGGACAATCCATAAAAAAGCCGCACCTGACTAAAAGCCGCAGGGTTCAAAGCTTGTGCAAAAAGTAGCGGCTTATAGCCCGACAATTACGGTATTCTATCTATTTTATATATTGAATTTTATTGTTTTAATTATATTTTGATATTGCTAGGGATGATGCAATGATCGGGGACCATTCTTAATTTTGTTGTACCTGTGACAATGACAATAAAGTTTCTGATTCTGATTCTGATTCTGAAGTAAGACTGGTTTCCGAGTTTTACAGCTGGGGTGGACAAGGCTAAGCATCAGGCTTTCAAATGAATTAAAAGTCTGTCTTGGTCTTTCATTAATTAATAGGCTGGTGTGCTGCCATGGTCACCACCCATTTTGAGGAGTTTGCCCCCTCACATATACTAATGTGCCACAAACAGGACTTTAATACCACCAACCATTCCCATTTTATTACAGTGTATCCATATAAATGGCCCACCCCGTAGAAAGCAGGAGCACTAGATGCAAGACAAGGAACACAAAGGAGGCCCAATGACAAAACGGGCCTGAAACATGCTGTTGGGGAATTATATAATATTCTTAACCACTTTATGAAAGAAGTTTCCAAAACCAAATTTGTTTTAAGTTGCAAATAAAAATTTCCAGTTAACTCACTCAAATACTTTTTCTGCATCTAGAGACAGTACAACGGAGTTCATTTCCACCACTGAGCATCTTAAAAACGTATATATAGTTTAGATAATAAAGTATAATGTAAGTGTTGGGGTGGCTGTAGAGCAGGTCATCTACTGATCGGAAGGTTGGTGGTTCGATTCCTGGCTTCCCCTAGTCTGCATGCCAAATATCCTTGGGCAAGATACTAACCCCAAATTGCTCTCCGATGCATCCATCGGAATATGAATGTGTGTGAATGTTAGCTATGAAGCACTTAGAAAAATGTGCTTGTGCGAATGGGTGTGAATGTTGTGTAAAGCGCTTTGAGTGCTCAGATGAGTAGAAAAACACTATATAAGAACCAGTCCATTTACCATGAAGTGAAATGACACTAGTCAATTGAGCAACATTTGCAAATTAGTTTACTAGCTAAAGTTAGCATTACTAGCGGCCAATAGCTGTGTATTTATCACACACAGATGAAATATCTCAATTTTCTCCAATAAAAGTCAAACAAATGACATAAAATAAAGATTTTCTCTATTTCAGTCACTTAGCTGCTACTGTCATGGTTACCGTATTTTCACGACCATAAGGCGCACTTAAAAGTCTTAGATTTTCTTCAAAAAGTATGGCGCGCCCTATAGCGCAGTGCGCCCTGTGTGTTGTAAGGAGGACGTAGTAGAGAACACCATGAGAATGCTAAAGGGTGAAGTGTGGGCGTTGATCGTATATACCGGACAATCGCACATACCTGTATAAAAGGAAAGGTATGTGCATTATGTGGAACATCGTTGTTTTAACAACCCTGAAAATGGCAAAGAGACACGCTTATGAAGCACAGTTTAAACTGAAGGCCATCAGCTATGCGGAGGAACATTGAAATCGAGCAGCGGCGAGAGAATTTAGAAGTAACGAATCGATGGTTCGCAAATGGAGGAAGCTAGAAAACAAGCTCCGGCAGGTCAAGAAAACGCAGCTGAGTTTCCGCGGACATAAGGCGAGGTGGCCCGAGTTGGAGGAAAGACTCGAGCGGTGGATCATCGAGCAAAGAACGAGCGGGAGAAGCGTTTCGACGGTCACCATTCGGCTAAAAGCAGTTTCGCTAGCTGAAGAGATGAACATTGAACATTTCCAAGGAGGTCCGTCTTGGTGCTTTCGTTTTATGAAACAGTGCCATTTTCCATCCGGACCAGGACTACGGTAGCGCAGCAACTTCCAGCGGATTATAAGGAAAAGCTGGCCATCTTCCGCTCCTACTGCAGCAAACACATCGGCGACAAAAACATCCAGCCCAGCCACATCACAAACATGGACGAGGTCCCGCTCACTTTTGACATCCCGGTGAGTCACACTGTGGAGAAGAAGGGGACCAGCACGGTAGCGATACGCACAACGGGGTATGAAAAGTCTTCTTTTACTGTTGTGCTTGGCTGCCATGCTAATGGACAGAAACTGCCGCCTATGGTGATTTCTAAGCGAAAGACTTTGCCTAAAGAGAAGTTTCCAGCAGGAATCATCATTAAGGCAAATGAAAAGGGCTGGATGGATGAGGAAATGATGAAAGAGTGGCTGAGGGAGGTGTATGTAAGGAGACCAGGTGGTTTTTTCCACGCATCACCATCGCTCTTAATCTGTGACTCTATGCGTGCCCATCTCACAGCCGATGTGAAAAAACTAGTGAAACAAATGAACTGTGAGCTTGCTGTCATTCCGGGAGGCCTGACAAAGGAACTCCAGCCGCTGGACATCGGTGTGAACCGGCCGTTCAAAGTAAGGCTGCGAGCGGCCTGGGAGTGATGGATGACCGATGGAGACCACAGTTTCACCAAGAGTGGAAGGCAGCGGCGGGCGAGTTACGCCACAATTTGCCAATGGATTGTAGATGCTTGGGCTAACATGTCTGCTGGCACTGTTGTTCGAGCTTTCGCAAAAGCCGGCATCATTTCCGAGGAGCCGCACGGCACGGAAAGTGACTCTGACAGTGAAGAAAGTGAACTTGGCATGTTTGATGGAGATTTAGCGCAGCTGTTCAATTCAGACACAGAGGATGAGGACTTCGATGGGTTTGATGATAAAAATGTGAGTACCAAACTTTGTTTTGCTCCTGCTTTATTTTTAAATACGCACACTTGTATGCTTGTGTGTTGTTGATGATGACGATTACTGGTAATAAAAATGTGAGTACCAAACTTTGTTTTGCTCCTGCTTTATTTTTAAATATGCACACTTGTATGCTTGTGTGTTGTTGATGATGACGATTACCGGTAATAGAAATGTGAGTAAGGTACCGAACTCAGGTTTGCTCCTGCTTTCTTTTTAAATACGCATACGGTACTTGTATGCGCCCTATAATCTAGTGCGCCTTATGTGTGTGTTAAATACAGTAATGGCACACATAACTGAGACTGCGCCTTTTAGTACAGTGCGTCTTATGGTCGTGAAAATACGGTACTAGGCAGCAGCAGCAGCAGCAGCAGTGTTTTGTAGGCTTGATCGTTCAATCTAACAGCGCCTCACTTAGGGTCTTAGCGGCCTTCATGGTAGACTGTGTCCTTCAAAGGATGCAGCCCCATTTAGACACAGTCTACGTATCATTGATTAAAAAGCACATTACCTTGAATCCTTTTTTCACAACACAGATTAATCCTTTGCTTGTTTTCCACAGGTCTCGGTACAATCCTTTACCTGTTTTGGTTTTTGTCACTTCTGCAGTGATTCCATCTTTTTCTGTTTCCATTTTGTTTGAGTCCACTTCCTTTGTGTTTCATGTGTCTTGTAGTGTTTTTATATTTTCTGGTGCTTTTTTGAGTTACTGTGCAGTTGGCCACTGAGGGCCAACATACTTTCACAAATCATAGTGATTATTTATAAAACATTATAAAACATAAAATTATCAAATGTGTAATATTATCAGCCTAGAAATAAAAACATTTTAAAAGAGTTGTGTTTCGTAAGACATTTATTTTCTAATCTTGGCTTATGACCACGAAATCATCCTGGTTATCAACTGTGGAGCATTTTGTTTTGATGGCAGTTTTCTGTTGCACGTCACATTTGATCCCAAAGTCTGTACTGTTTGATGGTTCTCAGAGGCGTTAGTGTTTCATATTAGCCTTATAATTACATATTTTGGTCATTTATGTGAAAAATGTTTATTTACTAATACATAACAATATAACATTTCATATATTTCTACAAGCTCTGATACTTGTGTTTCTGTGTTTAAATGTATATGATATGTATGAACCTAATATGGTGGATGAACATGTCGACAGCTTTGCTTTTAAATGGAATGATTTGTGTATCTGGGTCTGCAGAGTTCTGAAATCATATGGATGTTATTTACAGTGGGGCAAAAAAGTATTTAGTCAGCCACCGATTGTGCAAGTTCCCCCACTTAAAATGATGACAGAGGTCAGTAATTTGCACCAGAGGTACACTTCAACTGTGAGAGACAGAATGTGAAAAAAAATCCATGAATCCACATGGTAGGATTTGTAAAGAATTTATTCGTAAATTAGGGTGGAAAATAAGTATTTGGTCACCTCAAACAAGGAAAATCTCTGGCTCTCACAGACCTGTAACGTCTTCTGTAAGAAGCTTTTCTGTCCCCCACTCGTTACCTGTATGAATGGCACCTGTTTGAACTCATCATCTGTATAAAAGACACCTGTCCACAGCCTCAAACAGTCAGACTCCAAACTCCGCCATGGCCAAGACCAAAGAGCTTTCGAAGGACACCAGGAAAAGTATTGTAGACCTGCACCAGACTGGGAAGAGTGAATCTACAATAGGCAAGCAGCTTGGTGTGAAAAAATCAACTGTGGGAGCAATCATCAGAAAATGGAAGACATACAAGACCACTGATAATCTCCCTCGATCTGGGGCTCCACGCAAGATCTCATCCCGTGGGGTCAAAATGATCATGAGAACGGTGAGCAAAGATCCCAGGACCACACGGGGGGACCTGGTGAATGACCTGCAGAGAGCTTTGACCAAAGTAACAAAGGTCACCATCAGTAACACACTACAACGGCAGGGAATCAAATCCCGCAGTGCCAGACGTGTTCCGCTGCTGAAGCCAGTGCATGTCCAGGCCCGTCTGAAGTTTGCCAGAGAGCACATGGATGATACAGCAGAGGATTGGGAGAATGTCATGTGGTCAGATGAAACCAAAGTAGAACTTTTTGGTATAAACTCAACTCGGCGTGTTTGGAGGAAGAAGAATACTGAGTTGCATCCCAAGAACACCATACCTACTGTGAAGCATGGGGGTGGAAACATCATGCTATGGGGCTGTTTTTCTGCCAAGGGGACAGGACGACTGATCCGTGTTAAGGACAGAATGAATGGGGCCATGTATCGTGAGATTTTGAGCCAAAACCTCCTTCCATCAGTGAGAACTTTGAAGATGAAATGAGGCTGGGTCTTCCAACATGACAATGATCCAAAACACACCGCCCGGGCAACAAAGGAGTGGCTCCGTAAGAAGCATTTGAAAGTCCTGGAGTGGCCTAGCCAGTCTCCAGACCTCAACCCCATAGAAAATCTGTGGCGGGAGTTGAAAGTCCGTGTTGCTCGGCAACAGCCCCAAAACATCACTGCTCTCGAGAAGATCTGCATGGAGGAATGGGCCAAAATACCAGCTACTGTGTGTGCAAACCTGGTAAAGACCTATAGTAAACGTTTGACCTCTGTTATTGCCAACAAAGGTTATGTTACAAAGTATTGAGTTGTATTTTTGTTATTGACCAAATACTTATTTTCCACCCTGATTTACGAATAAATTCTTTACAAATACTACCATGTGGATTCATGGATTTTTTTTTCACATTCTGTCTCTCACAGTTGAAGTGTACCTCTGGTGCAAATTACTGACCTCTGTCATCATTTTAGGTGGGGGAACTTGCACAATCGGTGGCTGACTAAATACTTTTTTGCCCCACTGTAAGATGAATGTTCTGATCCCAATAGTCCTCTGCTTTGGCGTTGGGATAATTGAGGCAGATCACAAGAATGTGGCAATGCAATTAGACCGACATGTTGACATTTAATGTCAATTTAATTCCAAGAATAATCAAAATAGTCTGATGGAATTTAATTTTAATGTGTAAATTTATGTGCTTGTAAAGTAGTCCATTATTTTAAAAGAAGGATGAATGTTCTATTTCTTTGAACACCACTTGCTATATTATTATATTATATGAAGGGTTACTGTATTGCGTTATATTTCAAGTCTTCACACAAGAACCATAGTGCAAAGGAAATTAACAGGGTTCATGTACAGCTAGACACTAACTGAGCATTCAGGCAGTTAGCTTCACTGTAAAACTGCCACCTCTTTGTTATTCGATGTAGTTCTCTCTGTCTCTGGTCTCCCACAGTGTTGGACAGTCTGTCTGCCCTGAAGTCTTTATTAGTGCTGCTGGCTTGCCAAGCAACAGCAGGGGTAAGATGAATCCTGCACTGCTCCTATTCTTTTCTCCCTACCATCTGAAATCCTCTTTTCTGCAAACTCCTCCATCTTCCTCGACCTGCCCTCAGTTAGCCAGTTCCTTCTGCTGTCCATCATTTGTTCTGCCCTCCATGCATCTCTATTGACTACCTGCAGGTACATGCTCAGCAGGAAAACATGTTGCTCTCACCTCTTCAGACACCAGAAACACCTGTGGGTCTGTGTGGGTCGCTACAGTGCCTCACAGCAGGGCCTCCTGGATAAAATACTTGTGTTTGGTTCATGTGCATCACACTGTGAGATATAGACAGAAACATGGCTACTCTCACCCTATCTTTGAGCTTCATCCACTGACAATAATCATCTCTTGGAGCCCCTGATATATAAACAATATCACTGGTTTATGAATACCTTTTTTTTGTTTAGAAATAAAAAACATAAAAAAATGTTTGGCCTTAAATGTCGGCATATGATGCACACCTAATACATATAATTTGTACTGTAGAGTTAGTCTGAATGTGCATTTTTGTTTGCATGTGTGTGTGTGTGTGTGTGTGCATATTTGTAAATGCTATTAATAAATGAAAAAAGAAAACAGATCTTGCTCCTCCATTTGGTGTGAGGAATGTAAAGAAGCTTTACAGTTTGTGAGTCAGTATTCAGATACATAGACCTACACAGATTTCAGTTCAATTCAATTCAATTCAATTCAATTTTATTTATATAGCGCCAAATCACAAAAAAAGTCGCCTCAAGGCACTTCAGTTCAGGGCAGAATTTTCGAAGGATGAAGGTGAGGGTGTCCCCACAGCAATCACCCAACATTTAGCAATGAGATGAGACTGCAAGAAAATATTTTGCTTTCTAATGTCAATTTATCCATCCATCTAAAAGTAAATCAGCTGACTGGTGAACATTGGTGGACATTGTTCTAATTGTGCTATTAATTTATGCAAATTATCACTGTCCTGCTATCCTACCAGTCCATTGGCCAGTCCATGCTTGTAAAACTTTGTGGACAATTTTTTTAAAGCCGTATCTGTGCCAGTAAATTGACAACTTTTAATCAACTCTACCAATTCTGTAAGGAGAGTGGTCAAATATCCAGCAACAATGATGCTATAAGCTGATAGCTAATAAAAGCATCTGGCTGAGACTGTATGCATACTTTGTGGGGGATTCATTTAATGGTTAAAAAAACTGAATTAGGTGCAAAAGTTTTTAAAATGTATGCTATATAACAATTCCATCCTGGAAAAAGAACAGCCCAAAATTCCCATGATATTAATGCCCATTCTGACCACTACTATATGATTAGATTTTGTTCAAATAAAAAATAAAACAAGATTATCTCTTCACAGTGACAAACCCAGGAGTTTTTATGGACTGTAAACCTTCCTTTGAAATACATAAAATTTCAGTTTTCCTTGATATCCTCCCTCTCAGCAGAGACATGTGTCTGGTCATCTAAGCAGGCCTACTCTGTGTCAGCTGGCAACTACCCTTCCCCAAACCTAGCCTTCCATTCTTTTTCATCAAAGGCAATACACACTGTTCCCGCTAACCCCCACTGTGTTTGTCTACATGGGTGAGTCATATTGGGTTTGTGTCATCGCCACCCCATTCCCTTTCCCTCCCTCCTCCCTTAGTCTGACTACAGGCCAGCAGTACCCTTTACACTGCAGGTGAGCTGTCACTGCCTATCTGAGCTGACAAACTGACCTGCCACGAATAGACTGAACTCCACTGTTTGTGCGGGCAGGTGTGAATGTCCACCTGAGTGTATGTATCATTAAATAAAATCCATATAGACTCAGTATTTAAGCTCTCCAAATTTTGCATTAATATTCCAAAAGACAGAAAACAACAACAAACCTATTATTATTACTTGTTGTTATTAAAAACTTCTTACTACAACAACTCTCATTCACCCAATCAAATCTCTCTCTCTCTCTCTCTCTCTCTCTCTCTCTCTCTCTCTCTCTCTCTCTCTCTCTCTCTCTCCCCACACAGGACCCCCAGAGGGACACGGTCGAATGCCTTCTCCAAGTCCACAAAACACATGTAGACTGGTTGGGCAAACCCCCATGCACCCTGAAGTATCCTCGAGAGGATAAAGAGCTGATCCAGTGTTCCACAACTAGGATGAAAACCACATTGTTCCTCCTGGATCTGAGGTTCGACTAACGGACAAAAGCTCCTTTCCAGCACCCTGGCATAGACTTTCCCAGGTAGGCTGAGGAGTGTGATTCCCCTGTAGTTGGAACACACCCTCCGGTCCCCTTTCTTAAAAATGGGGACCACCACCCCGGTCTGCAAGTCCAGGGGTACTGCCCCTGATCTCCACGCAACTTTGTAAAGACGTGTTAACCAAGCCCTACAACATCAGTCTTCAAGAAGCCTTCAGGAACTCGGGTGGATCTCGTCCACCCCAGGGCCTCTGCCACCAAGGAGTTGTTTAACTGCCTCAGTGACCTCGCCCCAGGAGATTGGCGGGTCATCCCCTTCGTCCCCAGACTCTGCTTCCACCACGGAAGGCATTCCAGTGGGATTGAGGAGGTCCTTGAAGTATTCCTTTCACTGCCCGACAATTTTCTCCATCGAAGTCAGCTGCACTCTCCCCACACTATACACAGTGCAGGTAGAACACCGCTTCCCCCTCCTGAGTCACCTGACGGTTTGCCAGAATGTCTTCCAGGCAGTCCAAAAGTCCTTTTCCATGCCCTCCCATACCCGAGTTTTTGCTTCAGCCACCACCCGCACCGCGTTCCGCTTGGGCTGTCGGTACCTATCAGCTGCCTCTGGAGTCCCACAGGCTAACTATGCCCAGTAGGACTCCTTCTTTAGCTTGTTGGCTCCCCTCACCTCTGGTGTCCACCATTTGGTTTAGGGATTACCTCCACGACAAGCCCAACTACCTTGCGGCTGCATCTCAGTGCAGCAGCTTAGGCAATGGAGGTGCTGAACATGGACCATTTGGACACAATGTCCCCAGTGTCTTTCGGAATGCTGTTGAAGCTCTGCTAGGGGTGTGAGTTGAAGATCTCACGGACTGGGGCCTCTGCTAGACATTCCCAGCACACCCTCACTGTACGTTTGGGCGTGCCAGGTCTGTCCAGCGTCCTCCCCGGCCACCTGATCCAACTCACCACTGGATGTTATCAGTTGAAAGTTCAGTCCCTCTCTTTACCTGAGTGTCCAAAACATATAGCCTCAAGTTTGGTGATATGATTACAAAATCGATCATCGACCTGTGGCCTAGAGTGTCCTGGTGCCACGTGCACTTATGGACACTCTTATGTTTGAACAGTCCAATAACAAAACACTGCTCAGATTCAGGCCGTTCCTCCCAATCACGCCCCTCCAGGTCTCGCTGTCATTGCCCATGTGAGCATTGAAGTCTCCCAGTAGGACAACAGAGTCCCCAGTTCTTTTTATTCTTTTACTGGACAGAGAAAACGCAACTCAGTTGGTAAAAATATTTATAATTATTTTATTCAATCATTACTTTCTGGAAAGGGATGTGCACGAGGCTAAACCCTCTGCAGATCTGAAGCAAACAAATTTCCCACGTGTGGGACTAATAAAGGTTATCTTATCTTATTTAGCCGGATGTTATTTCGGCACTCTTACGTCACACACAGTTTCGATCAAATAAAACTTCTTTACCTCTGCCCTTACGTGATGTGTGTGTTTGTGTGTTGCTTAGTTTTTTCTTCCGGGCCGTTTTTTATTCTGGCTTGAGTGAACGCTGGTGCGCCAGGCTGCCACGCCTGGCTGCCGCTACTCATCAGTACATTTTCTGTTATTTGGATTATTTGGATTCAGATTTGAATGAACAGGGACATTGACACTCAGGACCAGATGGATCTCTGATCGACGTCAGAGCTGAATGTGTTCTCACGTCTTCTTCTCAGTGAGCTGTACTAGCTTAACTGTTTGAGCTATTTTAGCCTACCTGTTCGTCGCTCCGGCCGGCTCGGCTCCTTTTCCTCCACATAATCGAAGATGTGGGCCAAGATATTCCTGAACTGGTCGTCACTATTTTGGATTCTCCTGACGCTCATCTACCATCCTACGGCTGGAGTGCTCCGCTATACAGCCACTGAGCTCCTGCGCCTTCGCGGGTAGCTGTCGCTCCTGTCACCGGCGGAGCTCCACTACCACCCAGACATCACTTTCCAGCCTCGCCAGAAATACATCCATCGCGGGTCCCGCAGGATTTTCCATAACTCCATTGGAACGAAATCGTTTTGGTCTGCTACTCGACGCCCTTGCAGGAACACTGATCAGGCTGTCAACCACCGATCTCTAGCCCACCTGCCCAGGGCACCCACCACGATTAGCAAAAAAAAAATACTCCACTCAACTTCGGTCTTCTAAACATCCGTTCATTGACAAATAAGGGACCTCTCATCCAAGACCTCCTATCTGACCGTAAGTTTGACTTTTTCTGCTTAACTGAAACCTGGCAACAACCTGATGACTTTTCTCAGCTAAATGAATCTACTCCTCTGGGGTTTGTTTACTTTTCAACACCCCGCTGCTCAGGTCGTGGGGGTGGTCTCGCGATCTTCTTTCGCCAGCACTTGAAAGTCCATCCATCCATCCATCCATCTTCATCCGCTTTGTCCGGGGCCGGGTCGCGGGGGCAGCAGCCTAAGCAAAGAGGCCCAGACCTCCCTCTCCCCAGCCACCTCCTCCAGCTTATCCGGGGGAATACCAAGGCGTTCCCAGGCCAGCCGAGAGATATAATCTCTCCAGCGTGTCCTGGGTCTGCCCCGGGGCCTCCTCCCGGTGGGACATGCCTGGAACACCTCACCCAGGAGGCGCCCAGGGGGCATCCTTGTCAGATGCCCGAACCACCTCAGCTGGCTCCTTTCGATGTGGAGCAGCAGCTGCTCTACTCTGAGCCCCTCCCGGATGGCCGAACTTCTCACCCTATCTCTAAGGGAGAGGCCAGCCACCCTTCGGAGGAAGATCATTTCTGCCGCTTGTATCCGCGATCTCGTTCTTTCGGTCACTACCCACAGCTCGTGGCCATAGGTGAGGGTAGGGACGTAGCTCGACCGGTAAATTGAGAGCTTCGCTTTTACACTCAGCTCCCTCTTCACCACGACGGACCGGTGCAGCGTCCGCATTACTGCAGCTGCAGCCCCAATCCGTCTGTCGATCTCCGGCTCCCTTCTCCCATCACTCGCGAACAAGACCCCGAGATACTTGAACTCCTCCACTTGGGGCAGGAACTCATCCCGGACCCGGAGTGGGCACTCCACCCTTTTCCGGCTGAGAACCATGGCCTCAGATTTGGAGGTGCTGATCCTCATTCCCGCTGCTTCACACTCGGCTGCGAACCGTTCCAGTGCGAGCTGGAGGCCCTCACCCGATGAAGCCAACAGAACCACATCATCTGCAAAAATCAGAGATGAGATTCTGAGGCCACCAAAGCGAAAGCCCTCCGCCACTTGGCTGCGCCTAGAAATCCTGTCCATAAAAATTATGAACAGAACCGGAGACAAAGGGCAGCCCTGGCGGAGCCCATCACCCACCAGGAACGAGTCCGACTTATTGCCGGCAATGCGAACCAAGCTCTTGCAACGGTTGTATAGGGATCGAATGGCCCATAGCAATGGTCCAGACACCCCATATTCCCGCAACACCTCCCACAGGACACCCCGAGGGACACGGTTGAATGCCTTCTCCAAGTCCACAAAACACATGTAGACTGGTTGGGCAAACTCCCATGCACCCTCAAGTATCCTGGAGAGGATAAAGAGCTGGTCCAGTGTTCCGCGACCAGGACGAAAACCACATTGTTCCTCCTGTATCCGAGGTTCGACTAACGGACGAACTCTCCTTTCCAGCACCCTGGCATAGACTTTCCCAGGGAGGCTGAGGAGTGTGATCCCCCTGTAGTTGGAACACACCCTCCGGTCCCCTTTCTTAAAGATGGGGACCACCACCCCGGTCTGCCAGTCCACAGGTACTGCCCCTGATCTCCACGCAACATTGCAGAGGCGTGTCAACCAGGACAGCCCTACAACGTCCAGAGCCTTCAGGAACTCGGGGCGGACCTCATCAACACCAGGGGCTCTGCCACCAAGGAGTTGTTTAACTGCCTCAGTGACCTCGCCCCCGGACATTGGCGGGTCATTCCCCTCATCCCCAGACTCTGCTTCCTCCTTGGAAGACGTGTCAGTGGGATTAAGGAGGTCCTCGAAGTATTCCTTCCACCGCCTGACAATTTTCTCAGTCGACGTCAGCAGCGCTCCGCCAGCACTATTCACAGTGCAGGTAGAGCACCGCTTTCCCCTCCTGAGACGTCTGACGGTTTGCCAGAATCTCTTCGAGGCAGTCCGAAAGTCTTTTTCCATGGCCTCTCCGAACTCCTCCCACACCCGAGTTTTTGCTTCAGCCACTGCCCGAGCCGCATTCCGCTTGGCCTGTCGATACCTGTCGGCTGCCTCCGGAGTCCCACAGGCTAACCAAGCCCGATAGTTCTCCTTCTTCAGCCTGGTGGCTCCCTTCACCTCTGGTGTCCACCATTTGGTTCGGGGATTACCACCACGGCAGGCACCAACCACCTTGCGGCCGCAGCTCAATGCAGCAGCTTCGGCAATGCAGACGCTGAACATGGTCCATTCGGACTCAATGTCCCCAGTCTCCCTCGGAATGCTGTTGAAGCTCTGCCGGAGGTGTGCTTTGAAGATCTCGCGGACTGGGGCCTCTGCTAGACGTTCCCAGCACACCCTCACTACGCGTTTAGGTGCACCAGGTCTGTCCAGCGTCTTCCCCCGCCACCTGATCCAACTCACCACCAGGTGGTGATCAGTTGACAGCTCAGCCCCTCTCTTTACCCGAGTGTCCAGAACATATGGTCGCAGATCTGCTGATACGATTACAAAATCGATCATCGACCTACGGCCTAGAGCGTCCTGGTGCCACGTGCACTTATGGACACTCTTATGTTCGAACAGGGTGTTCGTTATGGCCAAACTGTGATTAGCACAGAAGTCCAATAACAGAGCACCGCTCGGGTTCAGATCAGGGAGGCCGTTCCTCCCAATCACGCCCCTCCAGGTCTTGCTGTCATTACCCACGTGAGCATTGAAGTCTCCCAGCAGGACAATAGAGTCTCCAGGTGGAGCACCTTCCAGCACCCCACCCAGGGACTCTAAGAAGGCTTGAAAGTCCTGCCAGTTAATGTTGATACCTTTAGTTCTCTAGAGGTCCTTGCATGTGAGCTGATTGGACCCATTCCCACAATCATAATAATAATAATAATGGATTGTATTTATATAGCGCTTTTCGGGGCCCTCAAAGCGCTTTACAATTCCACTATTCATTCACTCTCACATTCACACACTGGTGGAGGCAGCTACAGTTGTAGCCACAGCTGCCCTGGGGCAGACTGACAGAAGTGAGGCTGCCATATCGCGCCATCGGCCCCTCTGGCCATCACCAGTAGGTGGTAGGTGAAATGTCTTGCCCAAGGAAACAACGACCGAGACTGTCCGAGCCAGGGCTCTAACCGGCAACCTTCCGGTTACAAGACGAACTGACAACTCTTTGAGCCACGATCACCCATAGCTACTGTATATCGCCCCCCCAAACCTAACCCTGTCTTCCTCAGTGACTTTGCTAATCTACTAACCCATCTTTCGTCTCTCTCCCCAAATGTTAACTTGGTGGGAGATTTCAACATTCACATGGATAATAATGACCTTCTGCTCATCAGAGACTTTTCCTCCTGTCTCGAAGGTTCTGAATTTAAACAATTTATCGACTTTCCCACTCACTTTAAAGGACACATCCTGGACTTGGTCTGCTGTTCTGGTCTTACTCCCTCGAATCTTTCTGCTACTGAAATCCCCACAACTGACCACTTCCTCCTTTCATTTAACCTCACTCTCTGCTGCTTTTTCACCAAGCCAACCCGTCTCATCTCGTTCCGCAACACGAAGAACATTGATATGGACATTCTCAATACCAGTTTGGACAATGATCAGATTCCGGACTTCCATTCTACTCCTGATGATTTGTTGTTATATTATAATAATTGTCTACGCAATGTCCTTGATTCTCTGGCTCCTGTAAAAACCCACTCTGTTTTCTTCGCTCGCTCTGCTCCCTGGTTTACCTCTGACCTCCGAGCTTTGAAGGCCAAAGCTCGGCAGCTAGAGAGTAAATATAAGAAATCTGGTTTAACTGTTGATTCAGAAATCTATAAATACCATGTACTTCAGTATAAAGACTCCATCAGCAAGGCCAAACAAAGCTTCTACTCTGGTATTATCAGTTCTTATGAGGGTAATGCAAGTACTCTGTTTTCAGTTCTCAACAAACTAATTCAACCCCCCAATGCTTTACCACCACACTTCTATTTGTCTGAAACCTGCAACTCCTTGATGCTGTTCTGGACTACAAAAATCAATAACATCCACCAGCAACACAGATCAAATGTTGTGTCTATCCCCTCTCCAGAACCTTTTCTCATTTTTGAGCCGTTTTCCACTTTTCATCTTCCTGATTTATCCGATATTTCCGAGTTCATATGTAAATCAAAGCCTGCCACATGTCATCTTCACCATGCCCACAGGGCTTGTGAAATCCTGCCTCTCTACTCTACTCCCACTCATCTCGGCTATCATTCACTCTTCTCTCAACACCGGTATCGTTCCCTTCTTATTCAAAACTGCTCTAGTCACTCCTATATTGAAAAAACCTTCTTTAGATCCTAACAACTTTAACAACCTCCGTCCGATTTCCAATCTACCCTTCATTTCTGAAAATGCTCGAAAAAGTGGTTGCAGCTCAACTTCATGTACACCTGGTTAATAATAATATTAAAGAGAGATTTCAATCTGGTTTTTGCTCATGTCACAGTACAAAAACTGCTTTAGTTAAAGTCACTAACGATCTTCTAATCGGAGCTGACTCTGGTCTTCTCACCATTCTCGTCCTTTTAGATCTGAGCTCAGCCTTTGACACCATCTCTCACTCTGTACTTCTAAAAAGACTTTCCTCTCTCAGAATCTCTGACACACCCCTCACCTGGTTTCAATCATATCTCCTCGACCGCTCACAGTTTGTTCAACTAACATCATTCCGCTCTCGTTTATTCCCCGTCACCTCTGGTATACTCCAAGGCTCAGTTTTAGGCCCTCTTCTCTTCATAATATACATCCTCCCTCTAGGTACCATTTTCCGCAAATTTGATCTTCAGTTTCACTGTTTTGCTGATGACACCCAGTTATATCTCTCTTGCAGACCTGATTCCTCCCTCCCACCTTCCTCCCTTTCAGAATATCTATCTAAAGCTCAATGAGGATAAAACTGAGATCCTCCTTATTGGCATCAAATCCAACCTTTTGAAGGCGAACCATTTCTCACTCACCATCGATAACTCCCCAGTTTTCCCTTCTCCTCAGGTTAAGAGCCTTGGTGTCATCCTAGACAGTTCACTTTCCTATAAATCTCACATCAATAATCTCACCCGTTCTGCCTACTTCCATCTACACAACATTAACAGATTGCTTCCTTCTCTTTCCACCCAGTCTACGTCCATTCTTGTCCACAGTCTTGTTACCTCCCATATTGACTACTGCAACTCTCTTCTGCATGGTCTCCCCCAAAAATACCTCCATATGCTTCAACTGGTTCAGAACTCTGCTGCTCGCATTATCACCAGAACCCCTCCTACCAGCACATCGCCCCTGTTCTTCAGGAACTTCACTGGCTCACCGTGAAATTCCGGATAATATTCAAACTTCTTCTGCTCACCTTCAAGGCCATTCATAACCTCGCTCCTCCTTACCTTTCTGACCTGTTAACCACTACCTGTTCTGCCCGTTCACTTCGTTCTTCTTCTTCTATCCAGCTTGCTGTACCTTCCTTCCGCCTCACCACCATGGGAAGCAGAGCTTTCAGCTGCTCTGCTCCCAGGCTGTGGAGCTCTCTGCCCCCAGAAATAAGAAACACTGGTTCTCTCCCCCAGTTTAAATCCCAACTCAAAACCCATCAGTTCAAATCTGCATATTCACTGTGAATCCACTGTTTGTTAATTTTATCTTGTGCTTTTTGTTTTATTGTTCTTATTTTGTCATTGTTTTATTATGTGTTTGATCCTATTGTAAAGTGTCTTTGGGTGACTTGAAAGGCGCTCATAAATAAAATTTGTTATTATTATTATTATTATTATTATTATTATTATTATTATTATTATTATTATTATTACTTCCGCTTTTTCTGTCTGCATCTGTTTCCTGTTCTTAATATACTGCACAAGACTTCCAGCTCCAGTCTGGCTAAGCAATTGGCTTGTGAGTAAAAGCTGGCCTGTTATTAAAATACATAAACAAAATAATCAGAAAATAAGCACTAAGAATATCTATCTATCTATCTATCTATCTATCTATCTATCTATCTAGCTCTCTCTCTCTCTCTCTCTCTCTCTCTCTCTCTCTCTCTCTCTCATATATATATATATATATATATATATATATATATATATATATATATATATATATATATATCAGGACCGGTTCCCTGACCGGAAGTCGAAGGGAACAAACCCTCTTGTCCACTGGGAGAAACCCCAACATACCAGCAGCAATCCGAGGGGATACCTAGATACCCACCCCAGCCTGCCGCCTCTCACCAGAAGCAACTCCAGACTGATAAAGATCTCTAATTTGGATGGTTGAAAGAGTTTTCATACTTCATTTTCTTTCATTCCATTGCTTTTCTTTAGCTTTCTATTTAAATATAGCTTCCCTCTGCTGTTGGAAACTGGCAGCTAGGTTTTCACTATGCAGACTAAGCCAAAGACACAAGAAGAAAATATTTTGACAATAGGCTTTGTCAAATTTGGCTTGAGATTCCTTCATCGCCTTGCGCAGCAGACCATTAAATTAAAGCTGTGCTTGTGTAAATTCTTTTCACTGCTCATGTGATTGACGTTCTGTTTGAAAGTAAAGCAACAATAAAAACACACAGACCACGATGTGGGCTTCATAGATAATTGGCAAACTTTCTGGAGGAAAACTGGTCTTTTTAGGAGAGACAGCATCCATCCCACTTTGGATGGAGCAGCTCTCATTTCTAGAAATATGGACAAATTTATTAAACCCCACAAAAATATGACTATCCAGAGTTGGGACCAGGAAGCAGAGTTGCAGTCTTACACGCCTCTCTGCAGCTTCTCTCCTGTTACCCCCCAAAAACCCATCTCCACAGAGACTGTGTCAGCTTCCAAAAAGACAACAAACAAACTAAAAACCAGCAACAAACAACTTAAACATAAAAAATCACAAAGAAAGAACAATACAGTATCCACATCTGAACCAAAGAGTAAAACAGTGAAATGTGGATTAATAAATATTAGGTCTCTCTCATCAAAGTCTCTGTTAGTACATGACTTAATAATTGATCAACAATTCCATTTACTCTGCCTTACAGAAACTTGGTTGCAGCAGGGTGATTATGTTAGTTTAACTGAATGAGCACCCCCGAGTCATTCTAACTACCAGAAGCCTCGTCCACCCCAGCTGTAAAACTCAGAAACCAGTCTTCCTTGTTATCATCTTTCGTCCACCTGGGCCTTACACAGAGTTTCTGTCTGATTTCTGAGACTTTTATCTGATTTAGTTCTGGACCTGTATTACTTTGTACTTTAAGTTCTGCAGTAAAGCTGTGTTTTAATTTAAATTTAATTCACGAGTCCTGCATTTGTGTCCAACTCCTGCCTGCTACACAGCCAGCTTTGACATTTTTTGGCTCCAGACATCTAAAAGATACACTGATAAAAGCTATTTTGGAGAGAGGTATATATAATCTATGCAAATCATGTAAAATTTACTCTATTATTGCACTCAGCCAAGGAATTATAAAGTAATGGGTTAATTATACCCTTTTCCTAACAGTAACAACATTACATTAAAAAATGCAGTAAAATATACCCCCAAACAATGAGTCTCATGTTCCTAATTGCGCATGCGCCAGACCGCGCTTTTTGACCAAGCGGGACAGCAAGCAAATTCTAGGTCCTCTTTCCGGGTTCCAACGAACCCGATCGAACCACAGAAGTGAAGGTAAGCTATTTACACAGGGTGAATAATATATAATAGCATATGCAAATGGTAATTTTTGAAGTAATGAGCTATAACACTTCACTTGTATTGCTTACGTCTGTGTAATGCACCATTACTTGAAATAAAACTTTGAATCTGCTGCTGTCTGTTAACCGTCTAGACAACTGCCGGTAAGTTGCAATGGTGCACCTTTTATCAGTCAGCATGCATGACCAGTCCTGGACAGGTAATTGGAACGCTGAGGTTGTGTCCAAATTCATGGGCTGAATCGTCCTGAGGACCCGGCTTTCGCGGGCTATGTGGGCCGGTCCTCAGAAGGTTAGATAGGCCGGATGTAAACCTATGTTTAACCAGAGTAGCGTAAGATCTGAAAATGATGTGCCGGGATTGTGCCATTCTCGGCGGCTCTAGTGACCCTCGAGCTCTCGGCTAGCTATCGAACTGGTGGGTAACAGACATCTCCGAAAATGTCGAAGCACTTTTGCAAATATGTGATGTCTCGATAAACGGAGCAGATAGTTGCAGTTTACATACCCACATTCTCTCCTGAAAATATGTTAAAAGTTTATTTTGTGACCCAGAAAGAGTCATTTTAAAAGTTAGTAGCGGCCGCCATTGCCGTAAACTGGAGTTTGGCTGGGCCACGCTATGAATTCTGGGATATGGTGGGCCACGAAGGACACACCCGACCCATCCTTAAAATTCGAGCAAAAGGAGGACGCATTTGTCGGTTACATTCGGAGGAGTCCACGAATTTAAACAGCCTTCGGCACGTCGCTGTGACGTAATCGGTCTACAAATGCGTCCCCAGGAGGATGAAGCCCATGAATTTGAATCACAGTCTTTGCAAACTACTTTCCTGCCTTGATGAAAAAGAAAATGGACGTCAGACAATTTATTTTGAGAAATGAGAGGGGCAATCCTTAAGTTGTGGTGGCTCTGCTTCTGGGTCAACACATAAAACAGGTAAACAAACTTAAATCCTGTATGTCTTTGAGGTTCTATGAACATTGGGCAGATCATTCCCAACAGTCGTGTTTTAAACTCTTAAAAATCAGCTGTTGCTTCTGTCTGCATCTCTCCATTGATCTGTAGCTCCTCATCATCGTGGAGCGCTCACTGAAGATCATCGTAGAGTTCAGACGCATCACCAGTTTCGTTGGTGGAGACATTCGTGCTGAAACTTGATGAGTACACACCAGGTCTTTTGCAGCTTATGCCTGCTAAAGAAGGAGCTGCTGGTTCGAAGATGGTACCTCAGCTGGACAAATTGAAGGACGCATGTCATTTGACTTTTTTCACAAATATGTAATCATGGAGGGCCGCAGTGGGTAGCAAGAAGGTCCTGGGTTCAAATCCTGGCCCAGGGTCTTTATGTATGGAGTTCGCATGTTCTCCCTGTGCATGTGTGGGTTCCCCCCAGGTATTCCTCCCACAGTCAGAAAACATGACTGTTAATTGGTTAATTGGTCTCTCCAAATGTTGGTGTTAGTGTTCTGTTCTATGTATCCATATTTTTGATAATGTACATGCACAGAAACAAGCTCTTAGAGTTTCTGTATGTGCTTTTGGCTTTTAAAATGGACTAAGTGGCCTTTGAAAGTGTTGTCTGCATTAGCTGTTGTGTTGCACTTTATTCTGTGTTTTTATGGAATAAAACCATTGTGATGATGAACCATCTGAATGTCTTTTTTGGGGGGTACATTTTACCTTATATGAATAGGTAATGTTTATCAATATAATATCAATGATAATAATAAAATTTTATTAGTAATTATATAATTAATTTTACCTAATTTCAATGAGTAAGTAGCTGTTGAATATATGCGTAAATATGGGGTAAATTTTACCCAATTTAATTAAGTATTTCATAGCTTTTTATTGAAGCTATTTTATACACAATATATTGACTTAAATCTACCCCAAAAAAGTCAAATTGTTACCTCAGATTTATTGGGTAAATTCTATAGATGACTTCTTACACAGTGAACACACAGGAAATAATTACGCATGTTAAATTCACATTTGTGTGGAATGTATACATTTTTAGCACATAGGGAAAAAGACATGATAATAAAAACAGTATAATAATAATAAACAGTATAGAGTGGTTCTATAGTGTAATGGTTTATATATTCACCTAACAAGTGAAATATCAAAATAAACAGTACATACTTCAAATTTGACATAAAGGCCACACATGTTGTGTCTCCCTAAAGGCTTTATCCTTTTGCTTGTTGTTGCAAAGAAAATCCAACTTTTGAATAACAGTCAGTGCAAAGGCAGCACCATTGTTTTACATTGCTAACCAACAGTCACAACAAATTGCTTTCCTTTGCAGAAAAGTTTTGTGTATTTAAAAACAGATTTTTCCCAGTGCTACGGCCCCCATGCTGAGTTAAATGTAGGCATTTATTCTCCAACTGAATTGGGCCTGGAGATACGCTTTCATTAGGACTGTGATTAGCATAGTGCTTGTTACTACTGGGCCTGTTAGCAAAACAGAGCTGTCTGTCTGTCTCTACATGTTCCCTCATTACAAGCAACACAGAAAACAGCCGTAGAGTGGAGTTATATGAATCACAGGCAGGACACACAGGTTATAGCTCAAACTGTTTAATGGCTTGAGAAAAGAGTGATTGCTGATTTTAATGCACCTCAGCTAATAAACAACTAGGAGAAAGACTGGCTGATGTGTGGTATTTTTATCTCCTGTGTCGAGTAGCTGGTAACAAGAGTGAGAAAGAGAAAATAGTTCAAAACGTTTACTGGAAATGATTCACATGAAAAATCTAAATAGAAAGCTGGAGGAATCTGAAGAAAGGTTGTGGTGCTACATGGTGTTTCCTGGGTTTAATCATTTTTATCTGTCATTGGTTTGTGCAACAAAGTTAAGCATGGTTTAAAGAGGTCATACATGATAACGATGCCGTCTACTGAAGTAGCTTTTAATAAGTTTCCTATTTTCGTTCACCGAAAGATACTGAAACACCTGAAATTAAGTGGAAAAAATTGCTTGCTTGCACATAGTTAGGATTAGGGATGGGTACCGGTGTCCGGTGCCATGATGGCACCGGTTCTGACATGAACGGTAGTAACCAGACCGAAAAGCAGCGCACATTTCGGTGCTTTATTTCGGTGCTTTTTTTCCTGAGCTGTGATACACTTCTAGCCAATCATTTTACGTTTCCGAGGATAGTAGGCGGGACCAGGTACGTACGTTCTGTTAGAGCAGAGCTACAGATTAAAAATGCCCAAGGCGAAGCGGTCAAAAGTCTGGCTGTACTTCATAGCAAAATATGCAAACTCAGCAGCCTGCAACAAGTGCTTTAAGCTGATACTGTGATACTGTCAAAGGAGGTAACACCAAGAATCCGATTAAACAGCTGGCGACGCATAGCGTTTTTTTTAAAAGCCCAGAAATGCGCCGTATTTGATAGCTTGCTGCGAGACCTCACACCGTGCACGTCGGGTGGGTTGCCAGTTATCGGACCCGGAGCAACATCCCCCAAAAACCCGAAGAATAGAGTCCTGGCCCCTAGCCCTGCCAGTGTAGCAGAAATGATGAGGATGATGATGCAGCAGCAGCCGTTCTTCTCTGCGTGAGTAGCTTAATGTTGTTCGTGTGTAATTTACGTTGAGTAGGCTAACCACGTTATTACATTAATGCATGTAAGGTGAACTAGCAAACATCATCATAGCTACATGCGGCTGTCTTCTTGTTTGATGGCAGATACTCCCTTCACCCTGGCCAATAGGGCTAAAATGACCAAAGAAAAAGTGGGAAACAGTTAAACATGAGAGGGTTTAAGTTTGTGTTTTTTCCATTGTTTAAGCACTGCTTCCAGCCAAGAGTGATGCCATATATGCCACATAGCTGCAGAAAAGGCACACATTGTTATCTTTTTACAAAAAAACCCAGCTGAACATGAGAGGTTTTTGGACAAAGTTTGTGTTCTCCATTCTTTAAGCACCGGTTCGAGCACCGTTTAAGCACCGGCACCGTTTCAAAAGTACCGATTTGGCACCGGTATCGGATAAAACCTAAACGATACCCATCCCTAGTTAGGATACTGGAAAAAAGGAATGTTCTGTTGTGTTTGCAATCAGTGATAAGATCAGATCAATGTCACACATGGTGGATAATGCTGTGGTTCTTGAGACATACAGAGTTTTAGGTCATTGATATGAGGTCATGTACGATAATGATGCCGTCAACTGAAAGTATCTTTCAATAAGTTTCCCATTTTCATTTTTTTAAACTCTTCTGCTGTTCTGAGGTACGTTAACTTTGATCTGACATTAATATGCCTGTGATGATAGACAAAATGCAGAATCAGTAGCCTTGGAAGAAGTTTGTGCTTGGAGAGTGCTGCTTTCAGGAGTTATGCCAGTCTATGACCAAATTCAAATCCCCTTTATCCATCACTTTTTCCCAGTAGGCTGCATTTGTTCATCATAAACCCAAAGGCTGGGAATTGAAAAAGGACAAATCTTAAATACATTATGATCAATTAATACAATTAAAAATCTTTATTAGAGTGCTTCTGTAACACTTCTGGAGTCGTTACAGTATACTAGGACCAGTTAGGTTCGACTACTAGAGCAGTAATGAGCGTAGCATGTAATAAAGACCACAGACCAGTAAATACGTTTAAATTGCCGGCTTATTATTTTGTGAAGACAGAGAATAGACAGTTATAGACACATTACATAAAACATTCAACATCACACATTTAAGGAAAACAAGATATTTTCTTTCCCCTTTTTGTTCAGTATGTTCTGTTAGTTCATCCTATTTATCTCAAAACCTTTTATTTGGCTTTAGAAGGATGTTATCTTCAACCTAGGTTATTGTTTTATTTATTTCAAGTTCTAAGTTCAAGTTTATCCTTTGATCTATTTGCATTAACACTGTGTTATTTTAAATCAAGTTCAGTTCTTTAGGCCCAAGATTTAATTTAATCTTGGTCTAGGTTCACTATTAATCCTGGAATTGCTCTGAATGATTATCCAGTGCTTTGAAAGTCCGCTGTTCTTTTGCAGAGGTGTATGAATTAATCCTACCAGTTTTTTTTAGCGAAAGAGCTCAACGTCCAGCAGGATCAAACTCCGATTCTAGCTTGGCATTTCCCGATCCAAACCATAATGGCCTACCATAACAACAAGATAAAGTGCATAAACATTTGAAAATAACACACGGGTAGCCCTTAAATAACAGTAAAAGTCAGTTTTTTCCAGCTTATTTAGCCGTAAATGAAGTGACGCCAATATCGCGCCCTGAAACACCGTCAAAGGCCTTTGAAGTACAGCCTGTGTGTCGGTTAAGCACGAATCCACCGTTTTTAACATAAAACAACATAAATCTGCTACCTTGGCTCTCCATTTGCATGAAATGAGCAATATAATACAACAAAACATTTCTTGCATGAAATAAAGTACAATTTCTGAACTCACCAAGTCCCGTTCGGTTATGTTTACAACGTCACCAAGGCAAGGACAGGTCGGAAAAACAAGAATACATTCTCCAGAGCACAAAAATGGCTTTATGTAGATTTCTGGCTTGTTTTTACTATTTTTTCACTC
The DNA here is from genome assembly GCF_964374335.1 of Astatotilapia calliptera. NCBI lineage: Eukaryota > Metazoa > Chordata > Actinopteri > Cichliformes > Cichlidae > Astatotilapia > Astatotilapia calliptera. Next base: position 1,304,418 of record NC_137430.1, read on the forward strand.
ATTTAAGCAGCAGCTCTGCAAGGACTGTCTGCATTTCTCTCTCTCCAGCATCAAAAAGAAGGAACAACTCGACTGGGTGTGGCTATCACAGGAGTCACGCTGCAGCGTGCCCTTTCACAATAAGAGTCTTAACACATATTTTAGCCATTTTACCTGAATTAACATAAAACACCATGAATTAGCAAGTTCTGTACCCTTTTAACATGTTTTTAAACACAAACGAAATCCTATAACATGAATTATATCATTGCTGATGTTTTTAATGAATTTTCTAACCATTATGATCTATTTATTGACTATTTATCACCTGTAATATTTTTCTTATGACTGTTTTTACTAACAGGCTTTTATTTATTGATAGCTGTGTTAACCAGGGTTACACTTATATAAGTCTACAGTCTGCACATAAACATTTTACTACGTTCATACTTCAGGTGTGGATTGAACAGACTTAGGGTATATAACATATTAGCAGGTTCTGGCTGAGACTAGCCGGTAACATGTTTATTTTTAACATTTGCATCATCTGCATCATTTTGTTTTGTTGACTCATTTCAGAACATTCACATATTGTGTTGCTACAAAGGGAATTATGGGATTATCTTCTTTCCTTTCATAAACAATAGTCCAGTGTATCCTCTGCTAAATCATAATGCCATAACATAATAAAGTTAGCTTTTATACTGTTATTTAGAGAATTCGAATAGCTCTTTTTATGGCTGCCATGCAGATACTTCCATGTCTACTAGCTTTATCTAAAGTAAAATGTGCTTTAAAAAAACTCATCAGACTTAGAGACTGTCTTGAAAACTGCACCATTTTAAATTTTGAATTGTGGCCTTTCAAAAGTGCAATCATAACAGTATATATGGCAGCTCTGGTACTCATGTGTAGGCTACATGTCAAAGATTTCTGTTAATAGGAAAATTGTACTTAGTAGTCAGTATAATCTTTTAATGATATAAGTTTGCATATGGTAGAATGCTGCATGTAATCATTTGTGTGTAGAAGTATATAGTTGGTGGCATATTGAAAGAATGTCTCATCCTAGGAGGTCTGTAACATTCTAGGGTGTTCACCCCCACATCCTAGGAGCATGAGAGAGGTCGTACCTTGTCTTATTGTTTTACGGTAGGATTAACGTAGCTATGTCAGTTTCAGTTTAAGTGCTTTTTTTACATATAGATGAACTGTTGGATTTTCCAGACCAGCAGGTTAAGGGAAGTCGTTTATGGGGCCACACTCTGCCCCCCCCCCCCCCCCCCCCCCACACACACGTACGTATACATCCACATTCCAATGTAAGGAACAAATGCTCACTGAAGTATAAATAAAGACAGGGGCAGTTTCTCAGCGCGAGTCTCAGTCTGGAGACTGCCCTTGCTAGCAAGAAGTTCTGTGTGTTTCTCTTCTCTGAGTCTTTACTGAAGAAGTGTTTTAGAATATATTTCTTAACAATTTCTACCATTCTCTTGTAGAACACGCATCTTTCAGCTACTTAAGTCACTCACATGTTGTTGAGAGAAACACTGGAGACTGTTGAGTAATTAGCTCCTAATTTACTCTTTTTGTTGTGCTGTCTCTTGCTGCTTCTTCTCCCTTTTACTTTCTAAGCACACAAGCTATTGCTGCCCCTCTATGAAACCATATGTACGACAGGATTGGCATCCAAATTCAATATCTCAGAGACCATTTATTTAAAAGGAGAAAAAAAAAAGAAAATAAACAGCTTTAATGTTCCACACATACAAAACACTAAACAAAGGCTGAAACGAGGAATACTAAAAAACATGCACAACCATGACAAATGAGGGATGGCAATGAGACAGCTTGAGGGTGTTGATGAGGTGAAGCAAACCAATAAGAGTCACCAGTGAGGACAGCTGAATCTAGGTTACAGATATAAAATTAAACACTTGATTATGTTAGTGCAGTTTGGTGAGTCATTAAGATATACTAATGAAATGATACTTATATCACCGACATTTCTTTAAAAGGGACAATATTACACAGTGAAATGAAAAGTTTCTGTTCCATTCTAAATAGCACCAAATGACAACAACAGTTGGCTCTGCCCTTTATATTTAGTGATAGTAAAGACCACATAAGAAATTCTGATGTTATGCATTTAGAGATGGGAATTGATGAGAATTTAGAAAAACTACATTTAAGGAAATGAATTGCATGCTGTGGGTCAAATGTTTGTGCGTGTCTATGCATCTTTGTTGTGATCAGTGTTGGAGACATTACTTTAAAAAGCAATCATTACACATAGTACATAGAACACTTTTCTTAAAATTAATGCAGTACATTACTTAATTACTCCCAGGAAAACATAATTCATGTCACGCCGAGTCACCCTGCGACAGACTGGCTGTCATGGTCCTGGGTCTTTTGACCCAGCGTTTTAAGTTTGAGTTTATTTTGTTCATTAGGTTATCTAAGTTCATTTGGTTATTAGACTCCTTGTGTTTTCTTCCCCTGTATTTAAGCTTCCCCTCACCCTTCGTGTTTCATGCTGCGTGTCTTATGTTATCAAGTTTGTATTATTATGCCTAAGTGTTTCTAGTTCTTATTATTTCCCCCTCGTGTTTCCAACCATGTTAAATCTCCCCTGCTCTTCATGCGTTTCATGTCTGTGTCTTCCATTGTCAAGTTCTGGTTGTCGTGTCTAAGTCTGCATGTTTCCTGTTTTATTTTGAAAAGGGGTCTTGTGTTCTGTGCTCATGCGGTTAGTTTTACTCTTGCCTGTGCATCATTATGTTTATCCTAGTCAGCTGTTTCCTCATGTGTCTCCACTTCCCCTAATCACCTGCTGTGTATTTAAGTCCTCTATTTTCAGTGTGTGATTGTCAGGTTGTCTGTTGTCCATGCCATGCTTCCAAGTTTCTTGTCTAGGTTTTTCTTATTTGTTTGTTTAGATTCCCCAGTTTAGGTTTGTGTTAATTTTGCTTCAGTTTGCCTTGCCCTTTGTTTGTACCTTTTCTACCAGCCATATTAAACGGCTCACCTTTTGTTAACATTCAAGTTTTGTTCCCTGTTCCTTGGAGTCTGCATTTTGGGTCCTTTTTTCAATTCATACAGTCTGCCCTCGCCAGATTGTGACAGAACGACCTGACCATGCTGGACCCAGCGGACATTTATTTCAGTGACTTTGTTGAATTCATATGATACCGATACCGATACTTTTGAATAAATAAGGTGGGTGCGTCATTAAATTGCTAAATCTCGATGAAGTTTCATGACCTTACGTGTTTTTTATGGAACGCCAGGACTGCCATAATGAATTAATTAAATACACCTTTAAATAATTAATTAAATGTGGCAATAATTAATTACAATGGGAAATAATTAATTAAAATGGGAAATAATTCATTAATGTTTTTGACACAATTAATTAATTATTGCCACATTTAACTAATTATTTAATGGTATATTTAATTAATTCATTTTGGCACAGTGTACTCCTTCAGGTCTCACCATGAAATAATTTTATCTGTCAACCTCACCCATCAAACTCAGGGGGCGGGGTTAACGCTGATCGAGTCAAAACCATTGCTTTGGTCTGGTGGCCATTGCTTTTAGCACGCAACAACCGGCATGTGGAAGCTAACAGAACTAAACTTTGAAAAACTCTGTTTGTGTGTCACCAAATACCGTTTTAATTTTTTTTTAGTAGTGGTTTATTTTTCAGATTTCTGGTCGGTTTGTCAAGATACAGCCTCTTTGCAAAAGTGCTTCAATGATTTCAGAGATGTCTGCCCAGTCTCATGGCAAAGCGTGGGATAGACCCGTTCGTGTCAGAGGTTGTGTGTGGAGGCGTGGAAGACATGACCCAAACGCAGGACTCACGGTGCAGAAATGATGAGGATTTATTGGAGTGGGTGAATGAACAACGCAGGAACGGCAGAACTGACTAGCTGACTGAAAGACTGAGTGGCTGGCTCAATAACTGAGCACTATTCTGATTCTGATTCTGATTCTAACGGGAACGACGGCATAACATCAATGAAATGACAAAGAACTGGTGAAACCGAGGAACTTAAATACACAGGTTGAATGATGATAATGATTTGAAACAGGTGAGTACAGGGCTGAACATAATCTGACTAATGACACGGGAGACAAGCTGACACGGGGAAAAAACAGGAAGTGAGAACATTAATGTGGCGAACTAAACTGAACATGAACAAACTGAAATCACTGGGTCAACGACCCAGGAACCCTGACAGTTCGCCTCGCAAGCAATCGAGCTGTTATTACCACCAATGACACTGACTCATTTTACTGAGGTTATATTTATCAGGTTTTTATTTCCTGATGTTCTTATGTGTCCTATGTGTTTCAGTTGCCAATTTTGAATTAAAGCTAACATTAAAAACATGTTTAAGGAGGAGAGAGAGCAAATAAATTGGATTAACATCTGATCTTTGGGTTTTTGTTCAGTAATCAGCGTGACCTGTGTATAAACGCATAAACGAGATAACGTTGGTGTTTCCATCATGTAGTAACTAACATCCAGAAGTCTGCATGATGTGTTTCATAGTTTGTAACAAGCCTTTGACAGGTAAACATAACATGACCGAAACACCAATAAAAAAAAAGAGAGAGAAAAAAAATCACACAAATCATGTGTTAACCTCATTTATTTTTACATTTATTTTTAATTTTAAAATTCTAACAGATAGCTGGTGCTTACAATACACTTGAATAACTATTCAAAAACAGATGATGTAATGTTTGTGTCCAGGTTGCAGACTTCATGATGAACACGCTGTTGCAAACTCTGCTCCTCTCGGTTGAAATGCGCCTTCTCTTTCCTCTTTGTATAAAACATTTTAAAAGTCAGTTTAATCTCAAAATTCACTGTTAAATCCAAAACACACCAGATAAAGAAACGCGAATGGTTCAGTATAAGACACATGTGCCAGTGAACCATTAAACTTCAGTAAAACTATGCAGTTATGAAACGTAACTTTAACCTCAGCCAAACCGATTTGCTCAGTTGTAAATAAAACAGCGAAGTAAACGTGACCCGACAGACAGAACCTGAGTGAATGAAGTCCAGTGGAATATGTAAACAAACCGGTTAATGTGACCCCCCCCTCCCCCCCTAAAAACTAACAAACAAACTAAAACAAAACAAAACAAAAAAAAACAGTTAAGCTGGAACACCGGGGCTGTGAGCTCAGTGCACTCTGTCAGCTGACTGTTAGCAGAGCTAGTGACATCTCTGAAAACATCTGAGCACAAACATGTTCTGTTGACAACCTGACCAGACATGTGAAGATTACGCCATGACATTTGTAGCTAAAACACTGTTAAAAGTGTAGTTGGTGACAGAAAAACGGGATATTTTACTTTTGCACCACCATTGCTGCCTGTGATTTAGAATTCATTCTGGGATACCTGGCTGCCCCAAGTCCACACAAGCAATCGATTATCTAGGATCGACGTGTCTTGACTTACTTTGCACAACAACCAATCAAATGTTAGAGAAGCTGCATGGGCAGCGTGAACCCCGCCCACTTAGTTTGATGGGTGAGGCTGACAGATAAAATTATTTCAAGGAGAAAAATGAAGGGGACAAAAAGTAGTGGATCCTGATCCCGAGGACTTGGCCTTTCCTCAGTGTACCTGCGCATCTCAATTAGAGCATCAGTGAAAGTTGTCTGATGGTGCTGAGATGCTAGGACTTTAGAGTCAAATTCTTCCCATATCCAACCTTTTGCTGCCAGTGAGGATGAAGCAGCCCCTCCAGATGAGCTTGAGGTAGTTTCAGGAGTTGGGCAGAGCTGGTGGCAGGGCTGTGGGCAGGGCTGTGGGCAGAGCTGTGGGCAGAGCTGGGGGCAGAGCTGGTGGCAGAGCAGGTGGCAGAGCAGGTGGCAGAGCAGGTGGCAGAGCTGGGTGCAGAACAGGTGGCAGAGCTGGTGGCAGAGCTGGTGGCAGAGCAGGTGGCAGAGCTGGTGGCAGAGCTGGGTGCAGAACAGGTGGCAGAGCTGGGGGCAGAGCTGGATGCAGAACAGGTGGCAGAGCAGGAGGCAGAGCTGGTGGCAGAGCTGGAGGCAGAGCTGGATGCAGAACAGGTGGCAGAGCTGGGGGCAGAGCTGGTGGCAGAGCTGGAGGCAGAACAGGTGGCAGAGCTGGGGGCAGAGCTGGTGGCAGAGCAGGAGGCAGAGCTGGGGGCAGAGCTGGAGGCAGAGCTGTGGGCAGAGCTGGTGGCAGAGCAGGATGCAGAGCTGGTGGCAGAGCTGGGTGCAGAGCTGGTGGCAGAGCTGGATGCAGAACAGGTGGCAGAGCTGGGGGCAGAGCTGGTGGCAGAACAGGTGGCAGAGCTGGTGGCAGAGCTGGGGGCAGAGCTGGTGGCAGAGCAGGAGGCAGAGCTGGGGGCAGAGCTGGTGGCAGAGCAGGTGGCAGAGCTGGATGCAGAACAGGTGGCAGAGCTGGGGGCAGAGCTGGTGGCAGAACAGGTGGCAGAGCTGGGGGCAGAGCTGGTGGCAGAGCTGGGGGCAGAGCTGAGGCAGAGCTGTGGGCAAAGCTGGATCGATCCGCCCACCACTAGAAGAAGGGGCTGTGGCATGTGCAGAGGTGTGTAGAGTCACTATAATGAAAGGAGACAGGGATTCAGCTGGGTTCCAGTGATTTACAGTAAGTATGATTGAAGGAAGGAATACTTCAAGGGCGTCCTTAATCCTGTGGTGGAGTAGTTGTCCCTCTCCGTTTCCTCTATTGAAGACGTGTCAGTGGCATTCAGGTCACTGAGGTAGTTAAACAACTCCTTGGTGGCAGGGCCCCTGGGTTGGATGAGGTTCGGCCCGATTTCCTGAAGGCTCTGGAGGCTGTAGGGCTGTCTTGGCTGACATGCCTCTACAATGTTGTGTTAAGATCAGGGGTAGTATCTCTGGATTGGTGGTTCCCATCTTCAAGAAGGGAGACCAGAGTGTGTGCTCACACTATGGGGGGATAAGACTCTGCAGCTTCTCCGAGAAAGTCTATGCTAAGTTGCTGGAAAGGATGAAGAACAATGCAGTTTCTGCCTCAGTCGCAGGACACTGAACTCTTTGCCCTCTTTAATAATTAATGGTGCATGGGAGTTCACCCAAACAGTCTACATGTGTCTTGTGGACTTGGAGAATGCATTCGACTGCGTCCCTTGTGGTGGGCATGTCCCACCAGAAGGAGGCCTCAGGGCAGACACAGGAAAAGCTGGAGAGATTATATCACGCGGCTGGCCTGGAAAAGCCTCTGTTCCCCCGGGTAAGCTAGAGGAGGTATTTATTCTTCTTTCTTTAGTAGCAATATGGATCAGCATTACCATTTGGTTGTACTATTGTAAAAAGTATGACTGTGCAACCACAATAAAGAATTAAGGGTTAGGGTTAGTTAATCATTATTGGCTTCTCTTCACTGGCTCCCTGTTAGCTCCAGAATCATATTTAAATCCTTATCCTCAGGCCACACCTTAGCTAAAGACCTCATGATGCCGCATCATCCCAGTAGAGCACTTCCCTCTCAGACTGTAGGCTTACTTGTGGTTCCTCCCAGGATATTAAAAAGTACAATGGGAGGCAGATGGCTGCTCCTCCCTGAGGCTGGTTCTGCAGGTGGTTATTAAAAGGGCGTTTTCCCCTTCCCACTGTTGCCAAAGTACTTGTTCCCAGGGGTTTATTGGAGGATTATTGTAGGGTCTTTACATTGAAATATAAAGTGCCTTGAGGAGACTGTTGTGATCTAGCACTATATAAATAAAACTGAACAGAAAAAAAAAATGAATTGTTGAAACGTTATTACATTTTACATAGCAAGCCAAAAAGTTTCAGAATAGGATTTACATCACAGAGCATGATAGCATGAAAGGTTTCCTTATCTTTCTTTGGAGCAGCAAAACTGAATCACTCTGTTAGGGAACTAAGTGCTGCAAAGGCTGGCCAGTACTGTCCATGATGGAGAACAGTTTGTTCAGCGACTTCCTCTCCACAACAGTTTCAGAAGTGTAGCCAATCATGGGGCCAGATTTCCTGATCAGTTTTTCTGCTTCAGGAGCCACGTCCAAGGCTCCTGAAGAACACCAAAGCAAAGTACAGCGCACTCACCCCAACTTCTTTTTTTATATAAATACAGGAAGGTTGGCAGATATGCTGGAGAAAGAAGTGCTGTACATGGAGAAAACACCGGTCCCCCATCTGGACTCACTGAACAACAAAAAAGGGAGAACAAGCAAATAAAACATGACCACTTTTTAAATTCCATTCTTTCGCTTAGTTGACATGTGGGTGCCCTCCAGAGGCCAAAATATGTATCAGTCATACAGGTCTGATTCCAGGCTGCATCTTTGGTTTTTATATGTGTATGTGGAAAGAGCAAAAGTAATGTTCTTGACACCCTGTAAACATGTAAATGTATGATGCATTTCCATGTTGACGAAACCATGTCTCAATTTTTCCACTATTGTGGAAAAATCTCTTGGCTTTAGCCAATTTACAGGCTTTAATTAATGTGATTAGTTGATTGATTGATTGATCATACTTTATTCATCCCGAGGGAAATTGGGTTAAGGCTGCCAGCCGTGCCAGCACCGTAGTTCAGTTAGTTTATACCTAAGTGTTGGTGCGCAGAAAGAAATGGTATCTTGTTCTGTGATTTTGCACTATATGAATAAAATTGAATTGAAATAAAATTGAAAATCAGAAAATCAACTAAACTGAATCAATTTTATGGCATACGTTTTCATGACCGTTGTCATATGTACAAAGACGGTGCAACTAAAATTTTGTTTGTTTGTTTGCTTCAGACAAAGGTGTCATGGGACTCACGAGGAAATAGTAACCAACCAGACATTTCTCATATTTCTGGTGGCCTGATGTTACTAATCACTCAGTTTCTTATAACGTAACTGTTAATAAAATTCCTATATTGGGTTTCAAATGTCCTCGTACAAAAAAACATTAAAATACAGGCAAAAACAAAAAACAAAACTGGCATTGCTCAGGAGTGTTTCAAGACAGGTGGTGGACCCCCAAATGTCAGCAGTGTTGAGGAGTAACGGAATACATGTACATGTATTTGAAATTCAAAATATGAGTAACTGTATTCCGTTATGGTTACCGTTTAAAAAGGTGGTATTCCGAATACAGTTATTTTGTTGAAATAAATGGACTGCACCGCGGTCTTTCCCTCTTTCATATGTTAGGCTATGCCCTCTCTGTAGCATCCCTGGCTGAATGATGGTCTCTTATACTGATGCTTCAGAGAGGTTTTATTGGAAAAGTTTTCATTGAAACATTCAGTGAAGACACTGTAAGAGCTAGGAGCAAAACAAAACCAACAATATTACTACCATAACATCAGAATATAAAGGAAAAAAATTTCTCCTGCTCACACATAGCATGCACATCTAATTCATATAACTCAATTCACTATCTCTCCTCACTAGCTTACAACTACACATAAACTCTATTACACAACATTTTGATTGCACATAACTTATTCCATTAAAGGAAACACTAACAAACCTTGTGCCACTGTTAGCCAGTTACTAATTTGCACAGGAAACGTACATATTTTTTACTTTAAGGCACACCATTTACCATATCGTAAATCGAGCGTTACTAACAAGCCCTTTAACGGTTTATTGCACTAGTTTCCTGTTTCAAAATAAAAGCACGGATTTCAAAATAAAACTGAAGTACCTTTCAAACAAACATACGTTAAAATTTTACCAAATTTAAATGTCATTTACACTCTCTATTTTTCATAATTCCACGCCGGTGGAAACCCAAACAAAACACGCATTAAGTATGGAGGACCACAAGAGCCACGCGCATCGAAAAAAAAAATTCTGCGCTTGATTAATTAATTGTAGAATAAAATCTGCATTTGTAAATTCATTTTTGAATTCAAATTTAATGAACTGATTTTTAAAATGCTTTTTAAGTCTTCATTTCAAAAATCTCTTTTTAATTGCACTTTAATAAACTGCATTTCAAAAATCTTTTTCGAATTGCACTTTAATAAACTGCATTTCAAAATCCATTTCCCTTTCCTGTTCGCTCAGGGATTAACATGTGGATTAGCAGTTGGATTAACAACTTCATTTTAAATATCCTGCTGCTATTCAAATTAGCCAAACCGTGGGATGTAAGGAGCTCTCTGATTGGTTGGTCAGACACAGGCTGTCTGCCAGCCTGGATTTTTCTAGCTCATAGCTTCGCCCTGCTAAGAAGCCTGTATGCTTGTACAAAGGCGGTTCAGCCTCGGGATTTACACTCGGCTCGACACGGATATGTGAAGAATGAAGGGACCCTGCAGCGAAACGGAGAGCCCAACCTCTGACTTAGTCCCTGTTTATGCAGTCTGACCACCTGTGAAGGTAATGTGCTAACGTGGCTAACACTAGCATCACAGCACGTAGCCCTGTTATTTTAAGGTCATCTTAGCTTATGGAAATTTTACGTCGCAGCTGTACGAGCTAGCTACGTGTTTTGTAAGCTGCTGTGCTCTTCACAAATAAAGCTGGAAGCAGCTCAGACTATTAGAACCAACACTGAGTCCTGTTACATTCATACAGTGTTAGAGCAAAGGCTGCAGTAAACTCGTCAGTCCAGATATTACCACATTACTTTGTGATACTTAAGAGTTAAAACAACTGAGACAGGCTGATTAAAATAACAGCTGTCAGTTCTCTCATTCCTTATATCAAGACTGGAGATCACACTACTGATTTCAGTTCATTTAATATGTGAGTGCACAGATTCATTCTCAACTGGTCATAAACGATGATCAAAGGTATATATGATGAAGTCAAATCCCAGCCTCTAACACAGTGCGCTGAATCTTAGCTTTGAATGTCTAGTATATTCTAATCTGATTTTCACAGAGGTCTTAAAGTAGTTAAATCACTGCTGATAGTCTGGTTCTTTATATTTTCACGTTTTTGTGTCTGTAGGGCTGTTTGATGACGATTTGGACTCCTGGGAGATGAGGACACACCCACATCTGTTCCATACTGCAGCCATGGATGGTGTTACGGCTCTGAGTCAGCTTTGGGCCATCAGACGCACACACTGGAAAACCAGCACCTGGACTTCATGCAGGAGAGACGGCCTCAGTGATTTAGGTTCATAAGCAAGTTCAAACATTTCTGGCCTCTTATCAAACAGACATCAAGATGGCGCGGCCACGTCCAGACGCCTTCCTGACCGCTCCGCTCCGACTATCCACTTTTCTTGTTTTTTACTTATTTTTTGCTCTGGTTTACATCCCAAAATCCTCTAGTCTTATAGTATACGACAGTGGATCACTTGTAAACATCGGTGCCAAGGTTGCACATCTAATCTTGGACACTTTTAAACCTGACCCTTCCTGGCCGCCACAGATTCTACGCGGCGCGGAGAACAACAAAGGACGGGCCGCTCATCCGAGGCGCAGAACAAAGAAGCGCCGGGGAAAACGCGCTGGTATTAGGAACAGACTGAGACAGCAGGCGCATCGCGCACCACTGCCCAGTATCCTACTGGCCAATGTACAATGCATGGAGAAAAAGCTCGATGACCTAAGAGCAAGGGTCACCTTCCAACGTGACATGAGGGACTGCAACATTCTGTGCTTCACGGAGACATGGCTGACCCCCACCGTGCCGGACCAGGCCGTAACTCCATCGGATTCATTCTTTGTGCTCCGCGCGGACAGAACGGCAGAGTCGAACAAAACCAAAGGTGGAGGAGTGTGTTTCATGGTAAACAGAAAGTGGTGTGATGCCAGGAGCATTTCTACTCTCTCCAGCGGCTGCTCGCCACATCTGGAGTTCCTGAGCATTAAGTGCCGCCCTTTCTATCTGCCCCGTGAGTTCACCTCAGTCATCGCCACGGTGGTCTACATCCCACCCCAAGTGGACACAGGTATGGCTTTGTCCGAATTACATGATGTGCTGAGCTCGCTTCAAAACAAGGACCCGGGCGCAGCCCTCATTGTAGCAGGAGACTTTAACAAAGCGAACCTCAGACAAGTCATGCCAAACTTTTACCAGCATGTCTCGTGTCCAACGAGAGGGGATCGGATTTTGGATCACTGCTACACGCCATACAAGCAGGGTGTCAAGGGTCGCTGTGTGGCAGGCAGGATCATGACACAGGGCTACAAAGCGGTCTCACACCCGGCTTTTGGGAAGTGTGACCACAACGCCATCTTCCTCATTCCCCAGTATAAACAAAGCATACGGAGGGAAGAAGTAACCACGAGGGAGGTAAAACGGTGGACTGCCCAATCAGAAGCTACGCTACAAGACGCACTCAACGACGTAGACTGGGACATGTTCAGAGCATGCGCAGTCGACATCAACGAGTTTACGGAAGTAGCAGTATGCTTCGTCAACATGCTAGCGGAGGAGATTATCCCCACTGCGAGAGTCACCACATTCCCAAACCAGAAACCGTGGATGGACAGATCGATCCGCACTGCAGTAAACGCCAGGACCGCCTCCTACAACGCGGGTCTCGCCACTGGCGATATGAGCGCCTACAAAGCGGCCTCATACGGCGTGCGGCGCGCGGTGAGAGATGCCAAACGCCGGTACCGGGAACGTGTGGAGTCCCGCTTCCACCAGGGCGACACACGGAGTATGTGGCACGGACTACGCACCATTACGGACTACAAAGCCAGGGACACTGCGCCGATCAACGCCGACTCTGCATTCACCAACGAGCTGAATCGGTTCTACGCCCGTTTCGAGGTTAGCCAGGCGGCTAATGCTATCTACCGCCTGACTACCGAGGACAGTGACGTCATCAGCGAGAGACCGGTGACCAGCATCGCGGAGCATGACGTCCGAGCGGCACTGAGGAGAGTGAACACAAGGAAAGCGGCGGGGCCAGACGGCATCACCGGCCGTCTGCTGCGCTGCTGTGCTGACCAGCTAGTAGGTGTGTTCACTTACATCTTCAACGAGTCCCTGGCGAAGTCTGTGGTCCCCACATGCTTCAAAAGATCCACCATCATCCCTGTGCCCAAGAACAGCAAACCCTCATCCCTGAACGATTACCGGCCAGTTGCACTGACCTCAGTAGTAATGAAGGTGTTTGAGAGGCTGCTGAAGAACATCATCTCCTCCTCCATCCCAGACACCACAGATCCGCTGCAGTTTGCCTACAGATCCAACAGATCCACAGAGGATGCCATCGCCCACGTCCTACACACCACTCTCAGCCATGTGGACAAGAAACAGGGTAACTATGTGCGAATGCTGTTTGTTGATTACAGTTCAGCGTTTAACACAATAGTGCCCTGCAGACTGTTCACAAAGCTGAGGGATCTGGGACTTAACAGCCGTCTGTGTGCATGGGTGTTGGACTTCCTCACTGGCAGAACTCAGGTGGTGAGGGTGGGCAGGTGCTTCTCCAACAGCATCACCATCAACACAGGAGCTGGTGGTGGACTTCAGAAGGGGTCAGCACAGAGACTACAAGCCCATCATCATCAATGGAGCTCCAGTGGAGAGGGTGCAGTCCTTCAAGTATCTTGGTGTCCACATCTCCTCAGACCTGACATGGGCTGCCCACATTCAGGTCCAGACCAAAAAGGCTAGGCAGCGCCTGTATCACCTACGACAACTGAGGAAGTTCAGGGTCTCTCCAAAGATCCTCAGGATTTTCTATACAGGCGCTGTGGAGAGCATCCTCACACAGAACATCACATCGTGGTTCGGGAACAGCTGTGTGAAGGACCAAAAAGCTCTCCAGAGAGTGATCCGTACAGCAGAACGCTGCTGCAGGATTGCTCTCCCCCCGCTTCAGGACACCTACACCAGGAGATGCCGGACTAGAGCAGCACAGATACTGAAGGACCCGTCCCATCCTGGCAACAAACTGTTCCAACTTCTGCAGTCTGGTAGAAGGTTCCGCATCTTCCGGGCAAGGACAGAGAGACTCAAGAGGAGCTTCTATCCCCAAGCCATCCGTGCCCTAAACACACACACCCGCCCTCTCACATCATCTATAATTGACTGAGACAGGACTCTCTTCCAAACACTCTAAACCAAGGCACAATGTACATTTCAAATTCCTTTAATTTTAAATATGTTTATATTGTCTATCCTGTAAAATAGTCAGATGTCTATTCATATTAATGTACAGAATTCACCTGCTTGCTGCTACTACTGCACATTCACCCAGTGTATATACTATATGTAGATATATATAATGTTCTTCCTCTACACCCCCCCCCCCCCCCCCCCCAATTTTTGCACATGTCGAGGAGCGTGTCGGGCTACATTTCACTGTGTGTTATACTTGTATAACTATGCATGTGACAAATAAAGAACCTTGAACCTTGAACCTTGAACTTAGATTTCTTAATCTTAAAAGTAAATGCATTTAAAGCAGGAACTGCACACCTAGCCGTCAAAAGTTTGGCAGCATGAGTACTGTAAAGTTTTGTAGGGTCCTTGTTTAAAAATTCCACAAGCACCACATTTGTCATATAAAGTTCCATTTTGTACAGTACATTGTTGAAATTATAAACTATATATTCTAGTTGTCCACTTGTCAGTAATTTTTGAGTAAATGGATGTCAGTGATAAATCAGTGGTGATTCACCTGCAAATGTTTTTAACAAACTTTATTTTTGTCATGGTCCGTGGTCCTGTGTCTGTGGAATGCGTGATGCTCGGGTAGCCACACCCCGGGCTGGGCCATCACCGGCACACCTGCTCTCCATCACGGTGACTACACAAGGATCTACTTAACCCAGCGCTGACGGATGCTCCACGCCAGTCCATTAGTCACCCCCACAGTGGTAACTAGACTTCCACGAAAGCGTGCATTCACTTCTGGTTAGAACTGTGTTTAATCCGCCTACTTGTGTCCAGGTTTCGACTCGGCGTCTGCCACCTGCCTGTCCTCCGGCTCAACTGGATCACTCGGTGCATCTTCTGGCCCATTCGCTATCCCCACGGACTTCCTGCTCACGGACTGCCACACTTCCCTCCCGAGCTCCCACGGTCCGTTCTATCGTAAGCCCCCTACTCTAACTCCGTCCTGATGTGTTTTCCCCGCTTCCCGGCTCCCTAGTAATCATTTTCCCTTTCTATTGCAGCCTCCCACGGTCCCAATCCTGGCTTCCTCATGTCATTGTTTCCCCGGGTTTTTAGTTTCTTGTTTTTGCTCCCTAGTTTTCCCGGGTCGCCTTTCGTAATTACAATAAAGTGTCTTTTTCTGTTAGCGTGGAGTCTGTGTCTGGATCCTTTTGTGCACGCACACCGTGGCGCATGACAGTACGGACTGGCCAGAATGGATCCAGCAGACCCAATACGTTCAGCTATTAATAAGCAGGGTGCCATGCTCGGCCGACACGATCAGTTACTTTCATCGCTTCAGGATCAGTATCACGAGCTTAGCGAGAAACAGGGAGAGATGCGCGCTAAACAGCCCGACCCGGCATACCGCTGCGTGACGTCTCCACCGCCGGAACCCTTCCACGGCGGATTGGACCAGTGTGGGGGGTTCCTTTTTCAGTGTACCCTTTTCTTCAGTCGCTCGCCACTCGCCTTCCCCACTGACGCGGCCAAGATTTCCGACTTCGTGGGACTGCTGAGGGGAAGGGCGTTGGCGTGGGCTGAAGCCTATTTATCTTCTAACCCGATACAAAGCTGTGACTTCGATGACTTCCTCGAAGAATTCAAAGCAACTTTCTCTCCGCCGGTTTCCGAGGATGATGCTGCTCAAAAGCTACTGGCGCTCCGCCAGGGCCGGCGTAGCGTTGTTGAGTATTTAGTGGAGTTTCGCACCGCTGTTGGCTGTCCCGATTCGGCCCTAAGGGGAATTTTCCTGCGCTCCCTGAACGATCAAATGAAAGATCAGCTCGCGTTTCACGAGGCAGCTAAATCATTCGAGGATTTGATGTCACTCGCCGTAGAATTGATAAGCGTCTACGGGAGAGAGAGGCCGAATGGCGGTCCAAGCCACCGAAACCCGTGTTGCACCCAGAACTCCGCGTGTCACCGCCCCTGTCCCCATTTAGCTCTCCAGCGGCGTGCGCTCGCTCACCGTCTCCTCCTCCGCCGGAGCCCATGCAGATCGGGCGCTCTCGGCTCTCGCCGGAGGAAAGGGAACGCCGTTTTCGGGCTGGGGACTGCTCATACTGTGGGAAGCCGGGACACCGCATCGCCAGCTGCCCGGTTCGCCCAAACGGACCAGCTCACCGGTAGGTTCGGGGATACGGGTGGGCAGCACATTGAATGCTATTAGACCCCGATTGGTTGTGTCCGTTGCCATAGTAACCAACAAAAAGACTGTTACATGCTGCGCATTAGTGGATTCTGGGGCGGAGCAGAATCTCATAGATGAGAAGCTGGCTAAAGAGCTGGAAGTACCACTCACTCTGTTGGAACCTCCCCTCCCTGCGTCAGCGCTGAATAAACAAGTGTTTGCTTACATCATTCATCAGACTGCGCCTGTGAAATTAGTCACTTCCGGGAATCATAACGAATCGCTTTCATTCTTTACCTTCCCGTCTCCCGACACCCCGCTCGTGTTAGGTTACCCGTGGCTGCAAAGACATAATCCCCACATTGATTGGGCAGGAAGCAAGATCGCCAGTTGGAGTTTGTTCTAGCTAATTGCCTGAGATCAGCAGTTCCCGCTCCACCAGCTAACCTGACCCCACCTGTTACACAAGCACCTGACCTTTCCTCCATCCCACCCGAGTACCATGACTTACAGGAAGTGTTTAACAAGGACAAGGCTTGTTCTCTGCCACCTCACCGCCCCTATGACTGCGCCATTGACCTGCTATCTGGAGCCCCGCTGCCCTCCGGCCGGTTGTACAACCTGTCTCGCCCCAAGAGGGAGTTGATGGAAAACTATATCCAAGAATCACTCGCGGCCAGTATCATTCGACCCTCTTCTTCCCCAGTAGCTGCAGGCTTCTTCTTCGTGGGGAAAAAGGACGGTTCGTTGCAGCCGTGCATTGACTACCGAGGCTTAAATGACATCACTGTAAAGAACAAATACCCTCTTCCTTTTTTTTTTTTTTTTTTTTTTTTTTGCCTGTCCCGTTTGGCTCTTTTGCCATCAGAATTGTTGTCTAAAGGCAAAGAAAGATGCCCAACAGATTTAATTTACCAAATTGACCATCCCAGCCTTGCCGTAATGGTCCATTTGATTGACCTTTTATTGTTTATTTTATTTTCACTTACTGAATACGGGACAGACTTGACTGGGGGAAAGAAGGGGAGAAAGAAAGAGGGAAAGAGAAACAGCTGAGAAGAGGGACGGGGGAGAAGGGCAAAAAACATAAACCAACAGAATGAGCAGAAAAAAAAAAGAAATAAAAAATGCATATATCAATCACCTGGATCACCTGCTGAGAAAGAAAAAAGAAAACAAGCAGAAGAGAACAAGAGTAATAGAATAAACAGCATCACAATGATATATGGGAATATGACAGTAAATAATAAATATTAAACATTATTGTGCAGCACATAAGATCAACAGAACACAGTGTGCTTCGAGGTAGGAGCCAAAAAGGGTGTAGTTTGTGGGTGTGATCACCCGTGTGTACACCTGTGAGCATGGACGCAGCCGCGGAGCAGAAGCCAGGGGGAGTTGCAGCGACGCGCCCGTGAGCTCCGCCGGCAGCCAGCCGTGCCTGAGTGACCGAGCCCCAGGCCGAGAGGCCGGGGGCACCCCACCTCCGAAGTGGCCCGAGCGAGCCCCAGGCTCCAGGCCCCGATAAGCGGCCGTCAAGGAGTGAGCCGGTGTGTACCTGGACGCCCACCCCCGGACACAAAGAACCACCAACGCACCGATGTCTGAGGGAGTCCGCCACTGGCAGGGGAAGTGGTGGTAGGGGGAGATAGGCCTCCAAACCTTGGAGGGCCTGAGATGTCCCCAGAGAGGTGGCGCCTGACACCCAACCTGACATATAGACACAGAAATACAGGCACACACATATACAAACATCCATTCCCACCCTCATGCTCTCATATGGACTTACTCCACACTCAACCAACGTGGAGACAGACATAAAGAGACGCTGTACACACGATCACACTCCCCAAGCGTACTCTACAAACCGGGTCTAGGTACCCTTGCCCCTGGAGGGGTGAACTGCACCCAGACCCAGGTGGTGTTACCCTTTTCCCTGCGGTGGGGGGAGGCAGACCGCCCCGACTCCGCAGCAGCAGGGAGGCCCCACACTCCAGACCGCAGTCGGACGGCCAACTCCTCCTCCTAGCCCCCCCGCTCCAGCAGGTCGCAGAGAACGGGGGGGAGAGAAGACTCCAAACCTCCCTCCACCCGCTCATTGTAGTGTTGATGCATGTGTGTTCTAAGGTGCATTTAAAACCCAGGAGGGCATGGAGCTACCTGCCAGAGAGCAGCAGGTAAGCGCATGGTCCCTCCTGCTAGCCCTCAATGTCTACGTGTATTTAACCTTGAGAGGTGGGCAACGACGCCAGGGGTGGGGTGTACACCCTGATGGTACTTTGGATTCCGTGTATCGTGCCCACCCCCAAGATCCTATATGTATGTGTAATGAGAGTGTGAGTAATGTGAATGTCTAAGTTGTGGGATAAAATTGAGGCAGAGGCAGCCAGAAGGGGACGGGGGGGGGGGGGAGGGTAGCCTCCTCTGCACCCTGGTGACATACCCCTACTCCAAGGTCTTGCATGTGTGGGTGGTTGTGGTGGAGCGGGAAGAGGGAGGCAGCTGGAGATGGGGAGGGAAGGAAGGGAGGGGCAGGTGACCCCTCCCTGGGGCCAGCTCCCCCGCTGACCCCAGTAGGCACCCCCATACTCCGCGACCCGCCAGGGAAAGGGGGCCCAGGCCCATCCAGACCGGGGCCCAGTGCAGCAGCGCCTCCTGGCCCCACAGAGCCCGGGAGAGCCCAGAGACGGAGCGCCCCCAGAACCTCACGCCCATCCCGGACCCACCCAGGGGCAGCCAGGCTACCAGGTCAGTAACCCACGTCCGTCAGCACAGACCCTCCCCTAGCCCCGCTGCACGCAGCCGCGAGGAAACAGTCACCTGAGAGCCAACAGAGCCCCTAACCGGACATGACCGCTACCCCGGGTTGAGCCCCCCAAGGAAGATGCCTCCGGGGAACCCCCCCGACGCCCTAAGCCTGTCCCTACCCCCACACCATTCACAACAGTGAAGGCGGGACCAAACTATGACCCCCGACCCCCACTAGGTGATGGAGCTGATCAAAGGAGCCCAGAGCAATTGATCTGATGTGGTGGCAGAGGCTGTATCAAGACTAATATAATCTAATAGATAATTTCTATATTGGTTAGAATTAAGATTATTTTTATTTTTCCAGTTCATGAGGACTGTTTTCTTGGCTATGCATAGGGCAGTGAAAACCATATGGGCGATATTCTTTTCTGAAGTGACATTATCTAAGCTGCCCAACAAACACACTAAGGGGGAAGTTGGAATGTTACATTTCAGACACTTCGATAAGTCTTCACATATCTCGCGCCAAAACTTCTGAACTGGTGGACAGAACCAAAGAGCGTGGATATAATTGTCCGGTGAATTGGTTTGGCAGTGTGAGCAGTTGTTGGTAGATGTAAAGCCCATCTTGAACATCCAATGACCTGTATAGTGCACTCTATGTAATATTTTGTATTGAATTAATTGAAGACTGGGATTTCTAATTTAGGCAAGGCAAGGCAAGGCAAGTTTATTTGTATAGCACAATTCAACAACAAGGTGATTCAAAGTGCTTTACAGAGACATTAGAGACAAGAACAAATAAAAAGCATGATTTAAAATTGATTAAAACAAGCAAATAAACTAACCTACTAATTAACAAACAAACAAACAAACAAACAAACAAAACAGTATATAAAATCAAAACAGATAAAATCAGAACAGTAGATAAAATCAGTAGTTTAGATGAAAGGTTTTTAAGCAAATCTGAGACCAGAAGTTTAGGTCTAAGTTAGCTGATAAATCCGCTTCCCATTTTGCAATAGGAAGTGATATTGATTCACCTGTTTTAGAAAGCATTCTGTATATTTTGGATAGTAATTTGGGGGTTTTAAGAGTAAGAAATTGAACCGCACTTGGTGGTGTTTGTAGTTCAACTTGACCCGGTTTAAATTTCTTTTTTACTATGGATTTAATTTGTTGATATTCTAAAAATCTTTTCTTGTTGATCCCATATTGTGTAACTAGTCTGTCAAATGAAATAAATTCTGTTCCTTCTAGTATATGTTCTAAATATTTGATTCCTTTACCACTCCAATCTGAAAAGTTTATCATATTATTGTTTTGTAATATGTCAGGGTTGTTCCAGATAGGTGTACGTTTGCATGGGATTAATGAAGACGCCGTCAATTTTAGAAACTCCCACCATGCTGTCAGAGAAGAGCTGATGTTGATGCTTTTAAAGCATTCATGTCGTTGGATGTTTGAGCTGATAAATGGTAGGTCTGAGATCTCTAGATTATTGCAAAGTGCTTGTTCTACATCTAGCCAAGGTTCATCTAAGAGGGTATGTTTTAGCCATCCTGAGATAAACTGAAGCCTGTTGGCTAAGAAGTAGTGCTGAAAGTTAGGCAGTTCTAGTCCTCCTTTATCCTTGGTCTTTTGTAGTGTTTTTAAGCTTATACGTCGGGGTTTATTTTTCCAAAGGAATTTGGACATACATGAATCTAGAGATCTGAACCAATCTTGTGGCGGTTTAGTTGGGATCATTGAGAATAAATAATAAATTATTTTTGGTAAGACCATCATTTTTATAGCGGCAACCCTTCCCATGAGTGATATGGGTAGACATTTCCATCTAGCCAGATCATCTTCTACCTTCTTTAAAAGTGGGATATGGTTTAATTTAGTTAGATCTGCAAGCTTGGGAGAAACATTAATACCTAAATATTTTATATTTCCCGATTGCAATGGTGTAGAAGAGGAATTATGGAGGGAGCAATTAATCGGTAGAACTGTAGATTTTGACCAGTTAATTGAGTAATCTGATATTCTTGCAAAAGAGTTTATCAATTCAATCACCCCAGAGATATTGGTTTGTGAATTTTGGAGAAAGAGTAACACATCATCCGCATAAAGGCTGATTTTATGTTCCACGTTCTTGCATTTTATGCCCTTAATTACTGAATTCTGTCTAATTGCTGCTGCTAGTGGTTCAATAAAAATTGCAAATAGTGAAGGGGAGAATGGGCATCCCTGCCTGGTGCCCCTCAAGACACAGAAGCTGGAGGATGTCTGGTCATTTGTTCTAACACAAGCTGTTGAGGAATTATATAATATTTTTAACCAGTTTATGAAAGAGGATCCAAAACCAAATTTGTATAAAGTTGCAAATAGAAATTTCCAGTTAACTCTGTCAAATGCTTTTTCTGCGTCTAAAGAGAATATTGTAGTTTCTAGGTTTTTACTGTATGAGTAGTCTATCAAATTAAGTAATCTACGTGTATTTGTTGATGGGTGCCTACCTTTTATGAAACCAGTTTGGTCAGGATGAATTAAGAGGGGGGTTATTTTCTCCAGTCTCTTTGAGAGAGCTTTGCAGATTATTTTAAGGTCTACATTTATAAGGGATATTGGACGATAGCTTGAGGGATATACAGGGTCTTTGCCTGGTTTTAGCAGGAGATTAATGTTTGCAGAATTCATATTTGATGGAAGTCTGCCCTTTTCTTTAATTTCCAACAACGTTCTGTAGAAAACTGGTGCTAGAATCGACCAGAATTCTTTGTAGAATTCTGCAGGAAAGCCGTCTGGACCTGGAGCCTTATTATTGGGCATACTTATCAGGGCTTCCGGGAGTTCACCTGGTTTCAGTGGTGAATCCAGTGCCATTGCTTGAGTGTCTAATAATTTTGGAAGAGTTATGTTGTCCAAAAACTGATCAATTTCTTTTTTAGATGGGTTTATTTGTGGTGAATACAACGTTTTATAGAAATCCCTGAAAATGTTGTTTATTTGTATCGGATCATATATTGTGTTCCCAGATGAATCTTGAACAGCACATATAGTTGTTTTTTCTTTATTTATTTTTAGCTGGTTTGCTAGAAATTGACCGGATTTATTACCATGTTCATAATTTTGTAGGCGTAGTCTTTGTACTAAGAATTTTGTTTTTTTATCAATTATCTCATTCAATTCTAGTTTTGTTTTGCGTATTTTGTTCAATGTTTCCTGATCTTGGTGGGACGCGTAGGCTTCTTCTAGTGATTTGATGTTTTTTTCTAATTCCTGAATATTTTTGCTTTCTTTTTCTTTTTATGTGATGAGAAAGAAATTATTTTACCTCTCATCACAGCTTTCCCTGCTTCCCATAGAACAGAAGCTGATGTTCCGGGAGTGTCATTATAGTCCAAATATGAAGTCCACTCTTTTTAAAAATATTTAATAAAGTCTTCATCTTTAAGTAGTGATATATTAAATCTCTCATCTTTGGGGAACTGGTCATTCACGCTGAAGTCCGTTCCTTTTAATTCCCTGCCGCGGCTTTTCACATGTTGCTTTTGTTTGAAGTGGCCAAATTTGGCCACGATAGGACGTGGTCTCCCGGCCGTAGCCCGAATGGGGCCGAGGCGATGTACCCGATCGAAGACGATGTTCTTCACAGTGTCCTCCGGCAGCTTCAGGTGGGTTTTGATGAAGCTTTTTACCGTGGTCTCCGCGTCATCTCCAGCGGCTTCTGGAATACCAGAAAATACCAGATTATCACGTATGCTACGAGCTTGTAGATCGATAACTGTTTCTTTTATTTTTTTATTTTCTCTATTGAGCTGGGTAACATTATCTGTGAGACATTTCAACAACTCCCTTAGCGTGGCATTTTCAGCAGCAAGCGTTTCCACCTGCTGCTGGCTGTACTCCAGGGATTCTCGCAAGCATTTAAATTCTCGGTGAAGAATCTCCACCAAGGACAGCCTTGCATCGAAACTGGACAATCGCTTGTCGATTGACTCCAGTATGCCAGCAATATCTTTGCCGGCTGGCGATGTTGAGCCGGGGGAATCTGCCGGGCGTTGTCTTTTCGACGACGGCGTCTCAGGTTTGGCCGGGGAAGCTGCACACTGGGTCTTCTTCATCACGAGATCCTGAAAGCACTGATCAATATAATCTTGGAGAGTCTCTAAACTCTCCTCATTGGTCCTCCAGGGTGTTGGAGATTATTTAGACAAATAGTGTTAGTTATAAGACAACTGATAAGTGTATTTGGTAATACTGAAGTTTAAATGAATTTGTTCAAATCTAAGCTACCATTTGCTTTAATTTTCCGCCAAAATCTCCGGCGTCTGACGTCAGTTACAACATGAGTCGCTTACCTTGTCCGTCACTTCCGTCACTTACCTCTACCGCCGTCACTTACCTCTACCGCCTCATATGTTCTAAGTCTGTTCCTGTTCCAAATACCCTCTTCCGCTGATTAACTCTGTTTTTGGCTCTCTCCAGGAAGCCACCGTTTTCACGAAACTGGATCTGCGAAATGCGTACCATCTGGTCCGAATAAGGGAGGGGGACAAGTGGAAGACCGCTTTTAACACACCACTGGGCCACTTTGAGTATTTGGTTATGCCATTCGGCTTAACAAATGCCCCTGCGGTTTTTCAAACTCTAGTGAACGACGTGCTTCGAGACTTCCTGAACGTGTTTGTTTTTGTATACTTGGATGACATCCTCGTTTTTTCCAGGACCGTGGAGGAGCATCGCATTCACGTCCGGAGCGTCCTGCAACGGTTACTGGAGAACAGACTGTTTGTCAAAGCAGAGAAATGAGAGTTCCACGCCTCATCAGTTTCCTTTTTGGGCTATGTCTTAGCAGGAGGACAGGTGAAGATGGACCCAGCTAAGATCAAGGCGGTTCTGGAGTGGCCCGTCCCGGATTCGCGGAAGAAGCTTCAATGCTTTCTCGGGTTTGCGAACTTCTACCGACGTTTCATCCGAAACTACAGCCACATTGCCGCGCCTCTCATACGCCTCACTTCTTCTAAGGTACCTTTCACCTGGCCCCCGGAAGCCCACACAGCATTATTTGATTTATTATTTATTAATTAATATTCACCAAATTAAAAGCATTGTTCACTACGGCGCCCATTCTACTCCACCCCGACACCACCAAACAATTCATCGTTGAGGTGGACGCGTCCGACACCGGAGTCGGGGCTGTTCCTCTCAGCGGTCTGGGCCTCAAGGTTAGCTCCAGCCATGTGCCTACTTCTCTCGCCGGCTCACTCCTACTGAAAGAAATTATGACGTAGGCGATAGGGAGCTCTTGGCCATAAAACTTGCCTTGGAGGAGTGGCGCCACTGGCTGGAGGGAGCCGAGCAGCCTTTTCTCATATGGACGGACCATAAGAATCTGATTTATCTTAGGACGGCTAAAAGGTTAAACTCCCGCCAAGCCCGCTGGTCCCTGTTTTTTACCCGCTTTAACTTCACTCGCTCGTATCGCCCAGGTTCACGGAATGTCAAGCCAGATGCGCTCTCTCGTCAGTACTCCCCAGACACAGAAACATCGTCACCAACCACCATTCTCCCCCCCACCTGTGTGGTGGGCGCCCTCTCCTGGGATGTTGAGGAGGTTATCTGCCAGGCCCTCCCGGGAGACCCTGATCCTGGTACCGGACCGCCTGGACGGCGTTTTGTCGCCGCTGCCGCACGTGGAGCGGTAATTCATTGGATCCACACTACACGTTTTTCATGTCACCCTGGCGTGAGTAGAACCATTGATCTTCTCAAACGACATTTCTGGTGGAAGACTTTAAGACAAGATGCGAGGGAGTACGTGGCTGCCTGCACCGTTTGCGCCCGCAATAAATTATCCACTAAGCACCCAGCGGGCCTGCTCCACCCGCTCAGCACGCCTCACCGGCCTTGGTCTCATATCTCATTAGATTTCGTTACAGGTCTTCCTCGTTCCTCGGGAAAGAGCGTCATCCTCACCATCATCGACCGGTTCTCTAAAGCCACTCACTTCATCCCACTAACGAAACTACCCTCTGCCTCTGACACAGCCCAAGCCCTAATTGAGAACGTGTTCCAGCTCCACGGTATTCCCCTTGACATCGTCTCAGACCGAGGCCCACAGTTTACTTCGCAAGTATGGAGGACCTTTTGTTCCATTCTGGGCGCGAGAGTTAGTTTAAGCTCGGGTTTCCATCCGCAATCTAATGGCCAGACTGAGCGGGTTAACCAGGAGCTTGAGGCTGCGCTACGATGCGTAGCGTCCCAAAACCCCACCTCCTGGGTCACCTATCTGCCCTGGGTTGAATACGCACAGAACTCACTTGCCTCGTCTGCCACTGGTTTGTCCCCGTTCGAGGCCTCCCTCGGTTATCAGCCTCCACTTTTCCCTGAAAATGAACTCGATCTCGCAGTCCCCTCCGCACAGCATCATCTCCGGCGCTGCCAGCGGGTCTGGCTCAGGGCCCGCCAAGCTCTCCTGCGGACGAAGGAACAGCACACACGCCATGCCAACCGCCGTCGCACCCCCGCCCCCGAATATCGGCCGGGGCAGAAGGTCTGGCTAGCTGCCAAAAACCTTCCGCTACGTGTGTCCTCCCGAAAACTGGCCCCCCGCTTCATCGGCCCGTATGAAGTTGATGCGGTTGTTAACCCAGCAGCAGTTCGGCTCAAGCTCCCTGTTTCCTGGCGCATACATCCCACGTTCCACGTTTCCCAGGTCAAACCTGTCCGCCGCAGCCCGTTGTGCCCTCCGTCTGGGCCCCCTCCTCCCGCCCGGCTTATCGCCGGTCACCCAGCCTATACGGTCCGGCGGATCTTGGCTGAGCGCCGGCGTGGGCGGGGGTGGCAATTCTTGGTGGACTGGGAGGGGTACGGTCCTGAGGACCGCCTCTGGGTTCCGTGTTCCTTCATTCTGGTTCCGTCCCTCGTCGCTGACTTCCGCGCTTCTCTCCGCAGGCCGCAGTCCAGTCGGTCGCCTGGGGGCGACCGTTGGGGGGGGGGGGGGGGGGGGGCGCTGTCATGGTCCGTGGTCCTGTGTCTGTGGAATGCGTGATGCTCGGGTAGTCACACCCCCGGGCTGGGCCATCACCGGCACACCTGCTCTCCATCACGGTGACTAGGATCTACTTAACCCGGCGCTGACGGATGCAGTTCGTTAGTCACCCCCACAGTGGTAACTAGACTTCCACGAAAGCGTGCATTCACTTCTGGTTGGAACTGTGTTTCATCCGCCTACTTGTGTCCAGGTTGCGACTCGGCGTCTCCCACCTGCCTGTCCTCCGGCTCAACTGGATCACTCGGTGCATCTTCTGGCCCATTCGCTATCCCCACGGACTTCCTGCTCACGGACTGCCACACTTTCCTCCCGAGCTCCCACGGTCCCGTTCTATCGTAAGCCCCCTACTCTAACTCCGTCCTGATGTGTTTCCCCCGCTTTCCAGCTCCCTAGTAATCATTTCCCCTTTCTATTGCAGCCTCCCACGGTCCCGATCCCGGCTTCCTCGTGTCATTGTTTCCCCGGGTTTTTAGTTTCTTGTTTTTGCTCCCTAGTTTTCCCGGGTCGCTTTTTTCGTTATTACAATAAAGTGTCTTTTTCTGTTAGCGCGGAGTCTGCGTCTGGATCCTTTTGTGCACGCGTGCCGCGGCGCATGACAGTTTTTTGTAGAATTTATCAGCAGCTGTGGAGAGATGCATTTGAATATCTTCTGGTTCCACTTTTCCTAACCTGGAAGCTGAGGATGGCTGATTCCTGACAAAGACACACACCTCCGCGCTTATCATGGGTGTTTCATCCTCCGTGAGCAATTCGAAAACGAGAGAGCAACGACCACTCATTAAGACCAGCCAGAAATCTGGCCCTTTTTGGCAGCTGTGGAAACTTCCAATAAGAAAGTTTGCATTCTTAGAACAATGCTGGTCATGTGTGATGTGTCATCATATGAGGATATTACATTTTGACTTAATTCTGCTCAATTACGTGTTTTGATCGTTGATCCAGTATGGCAGCTTTGTGTTGTGCTGCAAGTTAAAACCCATTGTCCTCATGAGGACAGCATCTAACAACTCTCCTTAAAAAAGTCGATGGACTTTAACTGGACACAATGGTTTCCAGTGGGAGATACATTCATCACTCATCCGTCACACTGGAGAAGTCACCTGGATGAGTGATAAAACAATTTTCCATGGAAAATCCAGAGGAACTAAACTTTGTTGTTGTTTCTTTGGGCTCAATTTCAGCCTCAGGAGCATCTGTCAGAAGAAAACTGTTTTGCCAATAATCAGATAAAAAGATTGTTGAACCAGGTGGTATTCTCTGGAGACCAAAACTGAACTCAAACAGTGAATTGACATTAGACTGGAATTCATAAGATGAATAGAAATACTGCTGAAGCTGAATGATTCATTCATATATGATTTTTTTTCTCCAATTCACCAGGTCTCTAAAGTTCAGTATGACTGTGGCACATGATGCAAAATAATAAATACAGAAGAATAAAAACTTTATGTGAATAACTTTACTCTTCTTAAAAATAACTCATAAAACAAGTAAAATAATAATAATAATAATAATAATAATGGATACTTTATTGATCCCCATGGGGAAATTACTTGTTTTTCTCTGCATTTGACCCATTCACTCAGTGAAGCAGTGGGCAGCCCACTAAGCAGGCGCCCGGGGAGCAGTGTGTAGGGACGGTACCTTGCTCAGGGGTACCTCAGGGTAGCCGTTAAGTGGATTCGAACCGCCGACCTTCCGATCATGGGGCGAAAAGTACAAATGTGTACAAGTTAGAGACTTTCTCACTAGGTTTACACTCTTTTGGAGTGATTTTAATTGTGTGTTAAAGAGAAAGAGATTAGAGGTAAAGTAGAGGATGCAGAGTCCATCATCACTGAGGGTGTCTCTCCTGCATGAAGTCCAGGGGCCCGTTCTTCGTACCTCGCTAAGTAAGTTAGCTGGATTTGATTGTTGACGATTTCGCGTGATCTTGGATCGTTCGGTTCCCCGAAGCTCATCCGGGACTTGCTGTCATAGCAACAGAGCCGTAAGCGTAAACCTGCTCGGGAGCAGGTTTACTTTATGTAAACAGGATTAGATCGCGGCCACGCAGGTATGTCCGCTTCATTTATACGAAAGCAACAGCGATATTCCACCACTGTTTCACCATAAATAAATAACATCAATGTAACTAAAGACAATGCAGCACTTGATCCTTTTATTGATGTCACACAGATACATACAGGTCATTTCCTAAAAAAGGGAAATGTACTATTAACATTCTATCACATGTATGTGATTATTACAGATGTAATTCATATTTCAGAGTAGCAATTGCAAATTACTTTGTGTAATCAAGATGAGAGACCACGGCTATAAAAGCGAAGGTGGATTTGGGAAGCCTGTCCAGCCATGTCCTGTCCGTATACGCGAGCCACCCATTGCGGAAGGTGCAAGATTGATAAGGAGAGTTTTCAGAATTCAGCGTATATTGCGGGATAGACAGGATCCTTTAGCTCAGCGCGACAGTGTGCTCATAGAGAGATATCGATTTTCCCGTGAGGATATTATTTACTTAACCAACTTGTTGACGAGGGGGTGCAGGACCACCACCTGTCTTTTTTTGCTCTGCCCTTTTCTTGGTTGCTGTTATAAACAAACAGATCATTCCAGGGTCTCTTTTCAAGAGACGAAAAGCAATATAAGTGATAAATATTACCATTCTGTAGAATATTCTTATATTTCACTTTTACCTGTTCCCATGTTCTAGTGGGTCCTGTTGTGGCTCTAATGTGAAAGGGGATATAATATAACATATTATAATATAATATAATGTAATATAATATTGGATAATATGGTGTGATATGATAAATCTACCCTACCGCCTACTGGTGTTGGCCAGAGGGGCCGATGGCGCGATATGGCAGCCTGGCTTCTGTCAGTCTGCCGCAGGGCAGCTGTGGCTACAACCGTAGCTGCCTCCACCAGTGTGTGAATGTGAGAGTGAATGAATAGTGGCATTGTAAAGCGCTTTGGGTGCCTTGAAAAGCGCTATATAAATCCACTCCATTATTATTGTTATTATTAAATTACTTACGAGTTTAATTTGTCAGCAACTTTCTGCCAGCCCTCTCTCCTTGCTTTTGCAGCCTTTGCAGTGTTCCCTTGCGTTCTGATTAAACTCTGACACTCCTGAAATCCCTCACTCAAGAGTTCTTGCTCTGCTGCCGAAAAATACCGAGCCGAGCGCGCTCCGTCAACATTTTCGCCGACCAATCAGAGGGTTGCCGATCAATGTTTCCACTATCGATGCGTAGCCCCTTTTACGACACCCAGTGATGTCACATTACTGCGTCCAGCTGTACTAATCGTCAACAGCAGGTGTGTTCGGGGAACCGGATTAGCGAGCTCACGGTTAGCGCGATGGTTTGGTCTTGGATGTGTCATTTGATCTTGGATGTAGTGAGCGACGTTCGAAGAACGGGCCCCAGGTGCTGGTTTTCCAGTGTGTGCGTCTGATGGCCCAAAGCTGCCTCAGAGCTGTAACACCATCAATGGCTGCAGTATGGAAGAGATGTGGGTGTGTCCTCATCTCCCAGAGGAGTCCAAATCATCATCAAACAGCCCTACAGACACAAAAACGTGAAAATATAAACAACCAGACTATCAGCAGTGATTTAACTACTTTAAGACCTCTGTGAAAATCATTTACAGTATATATCACAGAATTTAAGGCCTTTAAAATCACAGAGCACACAGAGAAAAGTACTAAACTGAATCAATTTCAGCTTTTGTTTTTCATGATGTATATTGTATTATTAATTAATTTTCATTATCTGTATCTTTACCACACATTTGCCACACAGGTGTAGATACTGTAGGTTCGGTGAATGCTGAAATTGCACTGATTAGAATATAATGGACATTCAAAGCTAAGATTCAGCGCACTGTGTTAGAGGCTGGGATTTGATGAATTCATCATATATACAACCTTTGATCATCGTTTATGTCCAGTTGAGAATGAATCTGTGCACTCACATATTAAATGAACTGAAATCAGTAGTGTGATCTCCAGTCTTGATATAAGGAATGAGAGAACTGACAGCTGTTATTTTAATCAGCCTGTCTCAGTTGTTTTAACTCTTAAGTATCACAAAGTAATGTGGTAACATCTGGACTGACGAGTTTACTGTCAGCATTTTAATTGCTAGTTTAAAGGCTGTAGGCTGCAGCCTTTGCTCTAACACTGTATGAATGTAACAGGACTCAGTGCTGGTTCTAATAGTCTGAGCTGCTTCCAGCTTTATTTGTGAAGAGCACAGCAGCTTACAAAACACGTAGCTAGCTCGTACAGCTGCGACGTAAAATTTTCATAAGCTAAGATGATCTTAAAATAACGGGGCTACGTGCGGTGATGCTAGCGTTAGCAATGTTAGCACGTTACCTTCACAGGTGGTCAGACTGCATGAACAGGCACTCAGTCAGAGGTTGGGCTCTCCGTTTCGCTGCAGGGTCCCTTCATTCTTCACATATCCGTGTCGAGCCGAATGTAAATCCCGAGGCTGAACCGCCTTTGTACAAGCATACAGGCTTCTTAGCAGGGCGAAGCTATGAGCTAGAAAAATCCAGGCAGACAGCCTGTGTCTGACCAACCAATCAGAGAGCTCCTTACATCCCACGGTGTGGCTAATTTGAATAGCAGCAGGATTTTTAAAATGAAGTTGTTAATCCAACTGCTAATCCACATGTTAATCCCTGAGCGAACAGGAAAGGGAAATGGATTTTGAAATGCAGTTTATTAAAGTGCAATTCGAAAAGGGTTTTTGAAATGCAGTTTATTAAATTGGAATTCAAAAATAAATTTACAAATGCACATTATATTCTACAATTCATTATTCAAGCACAGAATTTTTTATTTTGATGGGCGTGGCTCTTGTGGTCCTCCATAATTAAAAGGCTCTAATGCCTGGGTCTCAATCTCGCAGCCCATGTCACCCCTACTTGCGGTACGCATAATGACGTGATGAAATATTTTTTTAATTAGTATTCAAAAATGATTTAATATGAAGGCAATAAGCAGAGTGTTACAAGGCATAGTCCTATAGAATGTAGTCTCATGGGCAGTGTAGTCCGTGCTGCAGGGAGAGTGGACTGCCATACCCATTATGTGTCTGCAGTATTGCCAACTCACACCTCTGGTGTGGATAAAAATGTTGTGGTAGTGTTGTTGCTCAGGTATGATTGGATGAAGATGTTTTTCCATTCATACCAACTATCACCTGTCAAGGTCTGTGTGGAGGGAGGCATGAAAGGACCCAAAATACAGACTCAAACGTAGAGGCCAGGCTGAAACTCAAAATGGTGGCTTTATTGCTGCACACTGGAAAAACTAAACTAAACTAAACTTGACAATACAAAATAAACTTGGCAAGCTTTGCAAACAGAACACACAGACATATATGAGGGAGGACGCCACACTGAGCACAGGAAGACAAAGGACTTAAATACACACATGAGGTGATCAGGAGAAGTGGCAACACATGGGGAAACAGCTGACACACATGAACATAACGACATCACAGGGGAAACGTAAAACTAATCACAATGAACACAGGACTTCTTTCAAAATAAAACAGGAAACATAATGAAACGCAGACCTGACAACACGAACTTAACAAAAGACACGCAGACATGAAACACATGAAGGGCAAGGGAGACTTAAGGGTTAGGAAGACACAAGGGGAATCTAATAACAAAGAACTGAAATAACAACCCAGGCATAATAGGAATGAACTTAGAAAACATAAAGGACTTAAACATAAAAATAAACTAAAACTCAAAATGCTGGGTCAGAAGACCCAGAATCGTGGCATCACCAGAGAGTTCCACTGTGTTGCTGCTTCAAAATAAGCATACAAAACGGAGTTCTGATAAATTCTGAGTTGAACCTTTCCAGTGTGCCAAGAATGTTGGAGAATTCAACGATGGGAGTCCCTGTGCATTTATTAAGAACTGTTATGATGATTCTTCTACACCTCAGCATTTTCTTCAGAAGTACACTGGGAATATGACATCTATCCATCTATCCAATTTCCTCAGGGAAGTTCCCAAATTCCAAGACAACACGTTCTCACTCCCGAGGCAGTTCAGCCTGTGTCATTCAGTACCTCTCACTCTTGGACTGCAACAGGTTGCACAGGCTGCTGGAGGGAATAGGGGCACCAGAAAGGTGGAGGCAGACGTGAAGCTTTATCTTTACTAAATACTTCCTGTAAATCTTGATATCAGGAGGAGGTGAGAGCTGAGGAATATGAGTGAGGGTTAGACTGGACCGACAATAATATTAAGTCCTTGAGTTTGTTCTATCTGGCTATGTGAGGGGTGTTTTTCCAACCATGGGAAGCCAAGAATCAAAGGTGTGTCAGGAGAAGTGAAGGTGTAGAATGTGATGGTTTCCTAATGATTCCTGGAGGCAACTAAATGGACAGGTTCAGTCTGAGCATGCATGACCATGGCAAACACTTGATTATTTAAAGGCGTGGAAGGAATGGTAGGGTCAAGAGGTTACAGGGGCAGGGCCAGTTGTTTTGCTAATTTTACATTAATGAGATTCTGCTCTGCTCCAGAGGGCGATGAGGGTGTAAAGGGGCTGAGAGACTTGGTTATAACAAAGCATGAGTGGGAGCAATAGTCTTAGCGAGAGAAGAGGAGTCGCCCACCCACACCCCAAAACTACTGCTGGGGAGACTTTGGTCGCATGAGACAACAAGTGAGAAATTACATTAGGCATATTTGGGCTTTCAATGTCGCCCTTGTCCATTCTGTCACCTCCTTGAGATGATAGCCTCAATGAAATACACCCAGGGTTATGTGGTCCCTGGAATGGTTCACTTTCTCTGTTAAGGCTCAGCTGTGGGGGGAAGTGTCTTTTGCACATATTCCATGTTCTTTGCGGGGCCTTGGAAGTCTTTATCTTTATCTCCATATGTTATCCGTAACCTCGATGGGTACAGTAACCCGTAGCGGATTCCCTTTCGGCCTCTTAACAAACACAGGTATCATCTGATCTACAGGTTCATTTCATGGACACTCTGTGAAGAGAGGAGCTGAGCTCTCAACTGATCAAAACATGGTGGTGAGTTGGGTCAGGTACCACGGGAGGACGCTGGACATACCTGGCATGCCCACATTTATTGTGAGGGTGTGATAGGAATATCTGGCAGAGGCATGAGATCTTCTATCACCACCTCAACAGAAATTCCAGATCATTTCAAGAGAGACTGGACACACTGAGTCTGAATGGACACTGTTCTGCACGTCCATTGCCAGAGCAGCTTCACAGAGCTGGGGCTGCAACGTTGAGTGCCTGTTTTCAGGCTATGCTCTCAGCCAGAGAAGGATGGAGTTCTCCACATGGAGAAGCAACTCATCCCTGGCACAGAGTGGGGAGTTAATCTAACTCAGGGTCCTACTCATGAGTGAAAGCAGAGCAGTGGGAGACTGACAAACGATTGGTGCCACATCTGCAATGATGTAGGCACTGCTGTTATGAACAGGGAGCTGAGTGTAAAAGCGAAATTGTCAGTTTACAAGTTGACCTATATTGTCAACCTTACCTCACCAAAAGCTGTGGATAGTGAAAAAGAATGGAATCGGCAACAAGCGTGTTATGAAAGAATTTTCTATGACTTGTGGCTAGGCTTGTTTTTGGTGATAGAATGAGTTCACTATTTGGAACCAGTTGAAGTGGCTGCGCTATAAGATTACTCAGTGTCGACTACCACCAATCACATTGTACGTTATATTGCGCTGATCACTTGCTCCTTACATTGCACCTGCTCCTTTATATGGCTTATATTGTATGTACTGTATCTCACAAAAATGAGTACACCCTTCACATTTTAAATATTTTTTTATATCTTTTCATGGGACAAGATTGAAGATATGACACTTTGTTATATAAGCTGTAGACTGACTACTTTACATTGTATCAGTGTAAATTTGCTGTCCCCTCTAAATAACTCAACACACAGCTATTATTGCCTAAACCAGCGGTCCCCAACCCCCGGGCCTTGGACCGGTACGTGAGTCGTTTGGTACCGGGCCGCGAGAGTTGAGGCACAGGTGTGAAATGTTTAGTTTTCAGGGTTTTTATCAGTTTTCAGCGTTATTTTGTTATCGTTTTTATCGTTAACTCTGTTTTCCTGGGTCTTTTCACGTTTGTTATGAATAAATCTTCTTTTTTTCAGTACCGGTATTAGTTTTATTTTGTTGTATTTATCCGCGACACCTTAAAGGTCGGTCCATGAAAATAATGTCGGGCATAAACCGGTCCGTGGCGCAAAAAAGGTTGGGGACCGCTGGCCTAAACCACTGGCAACAAAAGAGAGTGAAAATGTCCAAATTGGGAGGGAAATCAGGGAGGGAAAATGGAAAATTGTGCCCAATTTTCCATTTTCCCTCCCTGATGTCATGTGACACATTAGTGTTACAAGGTCTTAGGTGCAAATGGGGAACAGGTGTGTTGAATTTGGTGTTATTGCTCTCACACATACTCATACTGGTCAGTGGAAGTTTAACATGGCACATCATGGCAAAGAATTCTCTGAGGATCTGAAACAAACAATTGTTACTCTGCATAAAGATGGCCAAGGCTATAGGAATACTGCCAACACCCTGAAACTGAGCTGCAGAACGGTGGCCAAGACCATACAGCAGTTTAAAAGGACAGGTTCCACTCAGAACAAACCTCGCCATGATCGACCAAAGAAGTTGACTGCACATGTTCAGCGTCATATCCAGAGGCTGTCTTTTGAAAACAGATGTGTGAATGCTGCCATATATCGTACACTGCATCACATGGCTGTCACCCAGAAGGAAGCCTCTTCTAGAGATAATGCACAAGAAATCCCACAAACAGTTGCTGAAGACAAGCAGACTAAGTTCATGGATTACCTCTGGTCTGATGAGACCAAGAGAAACTTGTTTGGTTCAGATTGTGTCAAAGACGTGTGGCAGCAACCAGGTGAGGAGTACAAAGACAAGTGTGTCTTGCCTACAGTCAAACATGGTGGTGGGATGTCATTGTTTGGGGCTGCATCAGTGCTGCTGGCACCAGGGAGCTACAGTTAACTGAGGGAACCAAGAACGCCAACATGTACTGTGACATACTGAAGCAGAGCATGATCCCTCCCTTCAGAAACTGGGCCACAGGACAGTATTCCAACATGATAACAACCCCAAACACACCTCCAGTGCTTTGCTAAATAAACTGAGGGTAAAGGTACTTGACCGGGCAAACATGTCTCCAGACTTAAACCCTAATGAGCATTAGTAGGGTATCCACAAATGGAAGGTGGAGGAGCGTGAGGTCTCTAACATCCACCAGCTCCATGATGTCATCATGGAGGAGTGGAAGAGGATTCAGTGGCACCCTGTGAAGCTCTAGTCAACTCCATGCTCAATAGAGTTAAGGCAGTGTTGGAAAATAATGGTTGCCCCACAAAATATTGACACTTTGGGCACAACTTGGACATTTTCACTTAGGGGTGTACTCACTTTTGTTGCCAGCAGTTTACAAATTAATGGCTGTATGTTGAGTTATTTTGAGGTGACAGCAAGTTCACGTTGTTATAAAAGTATGTTATGCAATATGTTTAAAGTAGCAAGTGAATAAGTATAAGCGAACCCGTTGTAAATACTAGCAATTCTACATCAATTACTCTCATGTCACACAGTGCAAGTGTCTGTGAAAAGTGAATACTGAAAACAGGAAACTTCAAGAACTCCAGTCCTCAACCGTGGCTATGCTCCCATGTAAACAACATTCCACTCCTGATACCTAATGAAGACAAAAACACACTGAGATGACTAGGCTATCCTTCTTATAGCGAAGGTTTTCCAAACAGCAGATGACGACTGTACTGACAAATTTGACTCAAGAATCCAGCGCCAACTATAGCTCAACCACACTACTAAATAGGGAGCTCCTGACGAGGCCGCAGGTGGTGATGGCTGACAACTGGCAGGTGTGGCTCCCTCCAGTGTGGGGACACTTCTGGGTTGCAATCCCTCGGTGACCAAAACATTCGGGAGTGCAAACGTAAATCACACCCACACCCACAGGGAGACAGGGAAAAAGGCGGGAGAACAACAAAACACCACACATGGAAATTGACCTTATTTACACAGACCCCCAGGCAGGAAGATCAGTGAGGATTGCCAGCCCGGATAAACACAAAACATCTACACAAAGCACCCTTGGTCCCCACACCCAGGCCCATGACAGAAACCATTGCAATCAAAAGTTTAAAATGACTTCTGCTTGACTTCACCTACATAAAAGTATTAAGCAACTTTTCATCAGAGTAATCTGTGTGACAACTTCATGTGACTGAAAAAAATGCTCCAGCATTAAAAAAACAAAAACTAAACAAACTTCTATCTATGTTCCTTCTTCCTCCTTTTTCCTTCTAATAACTTTTGCTTAGACATTTATTTCATCAACTTCAGGAGGAAAAAAAAACCCTTTTTTTCCCTTCAAGTATGTTATTTTCAGCTTTCATGTGTCACAACATGTAATATAATAAATGTCACTGACAACAGATGTAGTCAGGACGTTTAGAAGAAAAATTACTTTCTTAGCCGTGCTGTCGCTAAGGTAACTGGCTCATGATAAATGTTGAAAACCTTTAAGCACATCTCAGGCATCAATTTAGCTCTCAGAGTCTCACTGGATTAAAAAAAAAAAAAGCTTTACCCACGCTTTCAAGTTACAGCACTGTCTTGTTCTTCTTCATATCCCAGCACTTTTAACATAACTTATAACATCAAATAAAAACTTGATATCTACTGCGTCTTATCAGTCATAACACAAAACTGCATGCTAGTGTAAAGAGAAAATTCTTTCTAAAAGAACATTACCTATTTCATCACCAATCAGATTCTTTTATAATTTAGCAATAAACAAAGTACAATTACAATGTTTGTTTTGTTTTTTATAAACAAGAACAAAAACTAGGGGGGGAGATCATCCATTGAGCCAGAAATCCATTTTCTGCCATTTATCCAATTCAGGGTCAGGAAGGTGGGGAGGGTGGTTGAAATAAAGGGAATACTCATTTAATCACTTTTAAGTTATTGCATACTCATTCTGTGATCTTTGCAGCTACTGACAAAATTTAGATTGAGGACTGTGCGTGCAGGACACTAACGAGATGAATGTTAGAGGTGTGAAGGACCTCATATTTTGTGGCTGGAATGTGGATGAAGTAACTAATCTGGTCAGAAGAGAGGGAGGGTTCTGGCTCATTTAAAGTCCTTAACATCAGAGATCATAGTCCTACAAGAGACCTAACTTGTAAATAGCCAGGATGCCAGGTTACAAGCACGGCGGATAGGTGACATTTATCATTCTTTTCAATTAAAGCAAAAGGTGTGGTGATTTTATCACAAAAAGATGTGTAATTTTAACAAAAGAAATTGATTGTTAATGGCATTATCGTATGTGGAGATCTCCACAAACTCTCTCTGAAAAATATGCTCCCAACATATTTGTCTTACAGCTGTAGTGTACATAGTATGTATGAATTAGGTAGTAGGTGAGTAATACCTAAGAAAATAACATGCTCTGAAATAACAGACTGTTCCTTGAGTTATGCATGGAAAAATGTATGTGTGCAAGCCTTTGTGTGTTGTGTGCTGCTATACTCAGGCAGTGGTGTCTGTGATCGGACCTGAGTGGATTAATAGGTGGCAGAGGGGGCGACAGATGTGTGTTTTGTGAGTAGCTGCAGTACTCCAGAAAAGGCCTCACCTGATAAAGCTGTCTCTGACAAGGAAGGAGAGGGAAAATGAGAAGAAGCCAAAAGTGGGAGGTGGAGTAATATGGATGGATGGACTGAGGAAAAGATGAGTGCTCGGAGGGGATTAAGATGGAGTGAGAAGGAGGAGAGAGGATGCCAGAGGGCAGAGTAGACAGCAGTAGACATAAAGGCTAAGCAAAATTGGGAGAGAAGTGAAAAAGAAGAGCCAATTACACATTAAAGGAAGTACAAAGGTGAGGTGGAAAAGAGCAGTATAAGGTAGAACACCTTTGTATTTTCCCTTGTTTAACTGGGGATTGAAGGGTTTCAAAAGTCATCATGTTTTCCTCTTTCTTACTTT
This sequence comes from Astatotilapia calliptera, assembly GCF_964374335.1. Lineage (NCBI taxonomy): Eukaryota > Metazoa > Chordata > Actinopteri > Cichliformes > Cichlidae > Astatotilapia > Astatotilapia calliptera. The sequence continues at coordinate 1,342,521 of NC_137430.1, forward strand.
GAATTTGCCGAGAAAAGTTCAGCATTTTTAAATTTGGCCAGTTCACATAATTTTAGTATTTACAAGTACTTCAAGTAAAGCAAGTTCAGCACTTCTTGCCTTCACTGTGAGAAAGTTAGGAAACTTTTCAGTTAAATTTGAAGGTCAAATCTGACCTTTGAGCTTGCTATGAAGAGTGTCTGGGAGGAGCTCATAATAGCCTGTTTTATTTTTTCCTCTCATTCCTTCTAACTGAAAAGCAGTGTTGGTTTTCTCGTCACCCACGACAGGGATTCCTATGGTTTCCTGACCTTCAGCTACCCCAGCCGTTGCCCATAAAACTAATTTTCTCACAATCTCCAGTCTCTGACAGATAATCTGTCTCCTCAGTGTGATAATCAGGCCTAACCTAGTGTCTGAATAATTCCTTGATGCGCTGTGTACCAATCCTGCTCTCCTGTTCTTAGTTCCTCCTTTGTCAGCTGAAGCATTCCCATTGTTTCTTCCAGTCAATTCTCATTCACCTCTCATTCTCATTCATCCTCCAATGACACTGCTCCTCAGATTCAGACCAGTGCCTTATCCATCCCTCTGGAAGAGTTTCTCACTGATGACAACTAAGTCTCCCATTCTCACTCTTATTTCACATTGCTCTGTGGGAACTGTGGATGCTGAATTTGTTTTTCTTCTTTGCTCTCAGTGGACAAATTCTGAAGACACCCAGGAGAAACCAATGTGCCCTTCCCCCAGATACTCCAGCAATCACATCATATCTCTTGTGTAAAAATAAACTCTGTCAAAACTTTTATTGTGTGTTTGTTTATTCTGCAATTGGGTCCATTTTGCCTATTGACCTCCTCTACATGGATTACATCAATCTGCATGCCAGGAGTGAATGAGTAATTGATTCAATACCACTAAGATCGACAGCAATGACATCAGAATGTCATTTGGACTGTAGAAGTTACATTGGATGGTAACAAAGAGAGGGAAGGTAGTCAGAAATGAGGGTATTTTGCTACCAATTGTTATGGTTATGTTATGGTAATTGTTTTTTCAAGATGGCGCCGAGTATGGCAGCCTCGTCGCGAGCTCCCCCAAGCAACAGCTGTTTTCTGTCTTTAATTTTACTTTTCCTTTATTTTTTCACGAGCAGCACTTGTCTCCTTGTGTACGACCGACAAACCTTACTGGACATAAAAGACGGTCTTTCTTATAACTTTCCGGAGTTAGAGTTTTGCAACACGGACCCTCCGTTCGCAGACCCCCCATTCATCTCACCTGAGACGCCTTTGTTCTCTGGCCCTGGAGGCCGCAAACGCCGACGCAGAGGGAGAAGATCTGGCGTTCTGGTTCGACTGAGACGGCGTACTAACAGACCACCGTTACCCAGTTTATTACTGGCTAATGTGCAGTCTCTGGAGAACAAGCTGTGCGAGCTTCGGGCACGGATCTCATTCCAGCGAGAGATGCGGGCCTGCTGCGTGATCTGCATCACAGAAACCTGGCTATCGGACAAGGTACCGGACTCCGCAATACAACTACCGGGGTTCTCCGTGCATCGCGCGGACAGGTCACAGGATCTTACTGGGAAAAGCAGAGGCGGTGATGTATGCTTCATGATCAACAACAGTTGGTGTGATTATGCGAACGTGCACCCGGTCAAATCCTTCTGCTCACCGGACCTGGAGTACCTGATGATTAAGTGCCGGCCATTCTGGCTACCGAGGGAATTTACAGCAGTGTGTATTACGGCTGTTTACATTCCCCCACAAGCCAACACTGACCGAGCACTCAGGGAATTGTATAGCGCGATCAGCAGCGAGGAAACCGCACACCCAGAGGCAGCGTTTATCACAGCCGGAGACTTTAATAAGGGAAACCTGAAGAAAGTCTCACCCAAACTCCACCAACACATCCATTTTAACACTCGTGGAGATCGGCTACTCGACTACTGCTACACCTCTTTCCGGGATCCGTACAAAGCCCTCCCCCGCGCCCCATTCGACCAATCAGATCACCGCTCCATCCTGCTCCTGCCCGCCTACAGGCAGAAGCTGAAACAGGAAGCTCCAACCCGGAGGGCGGTGCACTGTTGGACGGACCAACAGGAGTCTACGCTGCGGGACTGTTTTGATCACGCGGACTGGGAAATGTTTCACGTGGCTGCTAGGGACATTGATGAGTACACAGACTCAGTCTGCGGATTTATCAGGAAATGCGTGGAAGATGTCGTCCCATCCAGAACAGTTAAATCCTTCCCAAATCAAAAACCCTGGATTAACGGAGATGTTCGCGCGGCACGGAGCACCGCCTTTGCCTCCGCGAACACATCGGACTACAAACACGCACATTACCAACTCCGGAAGACAATCAAAGCAGCCAAACGTGAGTACAGGGACAGGGTGGAGCAACAGTTTGACAACCCTCGGAGTATGTGGCAGGGACTAAACACGATCGCAGACTTTAGAGGGAAAACCAGCACACCGCAGACCACGGCCTCTCTGTGTGAGGATCTAAACGTATTCTACGCTAGATTCGACACAGCGAACACCATGAGACCGGACAGTGTGCGCACCGTGGATGACATCACTGCGCACACTGTGTCTGAGGAGGATGTGCGGAGGTGCTTCAGGAAGGTGAACGCACGCAAAGCTACTGGTCCGGACGGGATTCCCGGCCGCGTCCTCAAGTCATGCGCGGCTCAGCTGGCTGGAGTGTTCACGCACATCTTCAACCTTTCCCTCTCTCTGTCTATAGTCCCAGCCTGCTTCAAAATGGCCACCATCGTCCCTGTACCCAAATCCTCCACCATCTCCTCATTGAACGACTGGCGACCTGTAGCCCTGACCCCCATCGTGAGCAAATGCTTCGAGAAGCTGGTCAGGGACTTCATCCGCTCTGCACTACCCGACTCACTGGACCCTCTATAGTTCGCATACCGCCACAACAGGTCCACTGATGATGCCATAGCCCTGACACTACATACTGCCCTGTCACACCTGGAGAAGAGAGACACGTATGTAAGAATGCTGTTTGTAGATTACAGCTCAGCATTCAATACCATCGTTCCCTCGAAGCTGGACAGGAAACTGCAGGATCTAGGACTGAGCAGCTCCCTCTGCAGCTGGATCCTTAGCTTCCTGTCTGACAGACGCCAAGTGGTCAGACTGGGCAGCATCACCTCATCCCCCATCACACTGAACACTGGTGCTCCACAGGGGTGTGTACTGAGCCCTCTCCTGTACTCACTCTACACCTACGACTGCACGGCCACTGACAACTCCAACATCATTGTGAAGTTTGCGGACGACACTACAGTGGTGGGTCTTATCACCAACAGTGATGAGACAGCTTACAGGGAGGAGGTCAGCGCCCTGACCCACTGGTGTCAAGACAACCATCTCACCCTCAACGTCGCAAAGACAAAGGAGTTGATAGTGGACTTCCGGAGGTGCAGAGAAGTACATACCCCCATCACCATCAACGGCGCTGCTGTGGAGAGAGTGAGCAGCTTCCGGTTCCTTGGTGTACATCTGGCTGAGGATCTTACGTGGTCACTACACACAAACAAAACAGTGAAGAAGGCGCAGCAGCGCCTCTTCTTCCTCAGGAGACTGAAAAGATTTGACATGAATCCCCGCATCCTCAGGACCTTCTATCACTGTGCCATTGAGAGCATCCTCACTGGATGCATCACCACCTGGTATGGCAACAGCACCGCCTACAACTGCAAAGCTCTCCAGCGAGTAGTGCGGTGCTCTGAACGGATAATTGGAGGTGAGCTTCCCTCCAAGACATCTACAGGAAGCGCTGCCTGAGGAAAGCGGGGAGGAGCATCAAGGACTCCAGTCACCCCAGCCATAAACTGTTCAGACTACTTCCATCAGGAAGGAGGTTCTGCAGCATCCGGTCCCGAACCAGCAGACTGAGAGACAGCTTCTTCCACCAGGCCATCAGACTGCTGAACACGTTATAGACACCTCAGCTTCACTACTGGAACTTTAACATTATGCACTCCATACTGTACAATAATGCCACTGTTTTGCACATGTCTCAACTCTGTATATTTTTATATATTTTATTTATTGTTGACTCTATTTAATTTGTAAAATATGTGTATACACACACACACACACACACACACACACACACACGTAGAAAAACATTTAGTATACACATCCAGAAAAAAAAAATTTTTTGAATATACTATTATATATTGTACATATATTTATTAGTTTCAGAATTAGCCATTCGTATATTTTGCCTGTTTATGTTATTGTATTTTGCACAACTCTGTTGCTTGTGAAGCTCGCACACAAGAATTTCACTCGCATGTGCTGTACCAATGTACCTGTACATGCGATGTGACAATAAAAGTGATTTGATTTGATTTGACCAGAAGGCAACATGTAGACATTGAGGACAGCTACAAGTACCTTGCAATACTACGGGAAAATGGGAAACATGGAAGGGTGGCTAGCAAAGCCATAATCAACAAATGGAAAATAAGACCTGGCAATCAACACTTACACCCTGCCGCTTGTCTCATAGCTTGCTCGGATACTAAGGAAACAGAAGCCACTGACATCAGGACAAGACAGCTCCTTACCATGTATGGAGGGTTTTGTCCCAAGTCCAGCACAAGTTCATCATATAGAAGAAAAAAAACTGAAGTTGTGCGCTATTTGAACACCTTGCCTGCCTGCAGCACTAAAGGACTCTGTGAGAGACGTCTGTCTCGCCCTAGCATCACCTGTCCCTGTCCACTCCTCCACTTCAGTTCACCTCAACATTAGGGATGTGTACTGGTATCCGGTGCCATTATGGCACATAAACGGTAGTAACCAGACCGAAAAGCAGCGCATATGTTGGTGCTTTATTTCTGTGCTTTTTTTTCCTGAGATGTCACACACTTTGGATTCTAGCCAATCATTTTACCTTTCCAAAGTTTGTGTTCTCCATTCTTTAAGCACCAGTTTGAGCACCGTTTAAGCACCGGAACTCTTTCAAAAGTACCGGTTTGGCACCGGTATCGGATAAAACCTAAACGATACCCATCCCTACTCAACATACGCTCGTCATATTCTTGTATATGATTTACTCTGAGATGTTTGGTTTTTTGGTGTTGCCACAACACCTCACTGTCTTGCCACATGTATCACAAACCATGTCGCACATAAATCCATTTGTGCTCAGCCATTGTTATGAGTGCGCACGCTAAGTGGCTGCTACAAATAATCTCCACATTATTTAAGCTATGCCAAGGAGGAAATAATGTCTCTTTAAGACATGCACTCCAAATATCCTCTCCTTGTGCACATCCTTTCTTTCTTTCCTATTTGCTTCCCTTTCTCTCTCCATCTCTGTCTAGTTCCATGTTTTCCTGGTAAAGGGTTTTAGTTAAATACCAGAAAACTAAATGAGTGTTGACAGTGTCTGACTGTGATCAATGAAGGCAGAGACTGGTAACTTGGCCAGGTTACATCTAATTGAATCAGGTACTGAACACACACACACACACACACACACACACACACACACACACACACACACACAGTGTTTTAACCCTTTGTGACCATATGGGTGTTATAATGGGCGGTGCTTGTATTCACTGAATAAAAGGCTGCAGGGAGGGTTGTTTCTTTGAAGTTGGCTAGGAAACAGGTGAGAAGCGTTCAGCTTCAAGAGCCTGGTTCCGGCCAACCTTCCCTTGCTAGCAAGTTTACGTCATTGTCTTGCTGTCTTAATGGCTGATGAGTCTCTGAACTATCGGGCCTGCTGAAGCGCAGACCTAACAGTATTCACTCTGCATCTCTTCACACATAACTGTTTTTCATGTTTCCAGAGGCTGGAGGATATATTTTCTGTTTCAGATCATTTTACAATACCTTCATTTGATTTTTTCAGCAGCAGATGATAACTGGAAATGCAAATAAAGGTGTAAACAAAGCTAATGAAAAAATAACTGGTAGCCTATAGAAAACATTTTCATCCACCTTCTGGAAACATGGGACTAGAGAACCAATAGAAGCAATATAAAAACAACATCTAAAGTTAGTCTAAGTTTGACATTGAAAAGATCTCCTCAATAATCACATTTGGACTATAAATGGCCCGTACACATAGGTCTTATGAAGGTCAATACTAGATGTTCAGTAGACACAAAAAATACATCAATTTAATTTATTTAGGACAATGCATGTTAATGAACATAAATGTAAAAAAATTACATGAATGTAAACATACCAGATTATAGCCAAGAGCTAATTTCCATCTGTTGTCCATAAAACATAAAAAATAGACATAATAATTCCTAAAAGATTCATAATTCATTCATAATAAAAACTCCATCACCAAACTCACACATACACACCATTCTATTCCCAAATAAAAATGGCATGGCGGGGGTTTCCGGTATGGAGGCAATGTGGGTTGACGTGTAAGGTGAGAGCTCCCAGGCTCACTAACCAAAACTCCCCAAATTTACTCGAATTATTACTCTGACAGCATTTCACACTAATGGAGGGGAAAACTGGTCGTGAACAGAGAGGCAAGACACCAATGAAAACGGGAAAAGTTGAAAAACAAACGATGGAAAGAGACACAGATGACGATAGCGACGAGGGTATGGACGGCCTGCAAGCTAGAATCCGTGCCATCCATGAAGAGCTAAAAGCTACCAGGTTGGACATGAAAACAGACCTGAAAAATTTTAAAGACACCTTCTCGACGGAACTTACGTGTTTCAGAAAAGATATTGATAACAAATTAAACGAAATTGCCAGAGACTTAAAGGACACGATAAGTAGAGTGGATGGGGCAGAAGGGGGGGTGGCGGAGGTGGAGGAGTGGGCTACCGCAGCTAACGAGACTCTGCTTCAAGCTATTCTAGTACAAGAAAATATACAAGCTAAACTGACAGACCTGGAAGCCCGATCACAAAGAAACAACATTCGTGTTTATGGAATCCCAGAAGACACAGAAGGGGACAATCTACGGGAGTTCTTGGAAACGTTTATTAAATCGGAGTTGTCCCTAAGTGATACTGAGCTGGGAATGCAAAGATGTCATAGGGCTCTCGGCCCCAAGCCACCGCCAAATGCCAGCCCCCGGTCAATAGTGATTCACTTTCTGGAGTACAGAATTAAAGAACTAGTGCTCCGCTATGTTTGGAAAAAGAAAGAGGTCGTTCTGAACGGAATGAGAATCTACTTTGACCAGGACTATCCGACTGAAATTCAACGGAAAAGAAAGGCTTTTGCCCCCATCAAGAAAGTCCTTAAAGAAAAAGGATTTGCTTCCAGACCCCCGCACGAGCTAAACTCCGTGTCTTCCTCAGTGACGGCACCGTAACTTATGATAGCGCAGCGGAGGCCACGGAGGATTTGAAGAAAAGGAAGGTTCTGAGCTTCGTGGGAGAACAGACCCAATCCACGGACGCAACACGGGAAAAGCTGAAGAATCTTTCCTGGGAGACAGCGGGATGCCGGAAACGTGATGCATATCAAGAGAGAGCGAAGATGATGCTCCAGGCATTTCGACATGAACCAAGGGACACAGTTTGATCATGTCCTGAACTGAATACTTGAGAAATTCAGTTTCTTTACCAATTTGACTTTTTCTGGGTAAGGATTGACACTTTAGCTTTACTTTGAATAAAATTTAGGGTAAACGTTTAGGTTTCATTTTACATTTAAATATATACTGAAAGTTATATGTCGGCCTTAGAGTACTTAGAGATTAAGACATTGTTCTGGGAGCGTACTTTCCTGGTTAGTTTGATTGTTTGATTACTTCTTATTTTGTGGTATTTAGTTTATGCATAACCTCAGGAGACGTCAATTTACACAGGAGAGGACCCTTGTGAAACGAGAGCTTTCCTCTCCAAAAGGTTTTTTGGAGCAGGGGGAGCAGGCCCCAGGGAGGGACCGCTTGCCCCTTCCTTTCTTCCCTCCCCATCCTCAGCTGCCTCCCTATTCCCGCTCTACCACACCCACCCACACACGCAGGGCTTGGGGTGCAGGTATGTCACCAGGGTGCAGGGGAGGCACTCCCCCTCTGTCCCCTTCTGGCCGCCTGTGCCTCAATTTTATTCTGCAACCTACCCTCAATTTTAAATGCATGTAGACACTGAGGGTTTTCGGGAAGAGCCATGCTGCTCTCTGAGAGGAAGCTAGTACCATGCTCTCCTGAGTTTTAAATGCACTTTAGAACAGCACACAGCAACACTACATATGAGCGGGCGTAGGGAGGTTTGAGGTCTTCACTCACCCCGGTTCTGTTAGCCGTCAGGGCTGGGGGGCTGGGAGGAGGTGCTGGCTGTCAGACTGGGGTCTGGGATGCGGGGCCTCCCTGCTACTGCAGATAAGGAGGTGGTCCGCTTGCCTCCACCCCAGAGAGAAGGGTTACATCTCCTGGGTCTAGGTGCGACTTGCCCCTCTGAGGGCGGGGGTACCTGGACCTGGGATATAGAGTATGTTTGGGGAGTGTGACTGTCTGTGCAGTGTCTATTTGTGTCTGTCTACACGTTGGGTGAGTGCCGAGTATTTGGTTGTGCATATGGGGTGGGAATGCACGTCTGTGTCCGCGTGTGCCTGTTCATCTGTGTCTATATGTCAGGTTGGGTCTTAGACTCGACCTCTCTCGGTACATCTCAGGTCCTCTAAAGTACGGAGGCCTATTTCCCCTCACCACACTCCCTGCCGGTGGCTGATGCCCTCAGACGTTGGTGTGTTGGTGGTACTTGTCGTCTGGGGCTGGGCGCTCATGTATGTTCCGGCTCACTCCTGGTGGCTGATTGGCAGGGCCAGGCGCCTGTGGCCCGGCTGGGCTCCTTCCGGGGGGTGGGATGCCCTCAGACCTCTGGGCCTGAAGCTCGGTCCTCTCTGGCACAGCTGGCTGCCGGCAGAGCCCGCCGGCACGCCACCGCAACCCCCTCTGGCCTCTGCTCCGTAGCTGCGGGGTGACCTCTCCTTTGGGGCTCTACTCAGCTCTTCCCAGGAGGGTGGCACGGTTCCCCCCCTTTGGTGGTCCTCCTCGGGTCCTTGTACTCTCGGGCCTCTGGATATCTGGGGCCTGGATCTCCTCCATACCTGCTTCATACCCTGGAGGACGGGGCTGTGGCTCCCCACACTCCCTAGCAGATCATTACATGGAGAAACCTTTGGAATACAAGCATGCTGATCCACACAGGTATGCACACAGGTGTACACACGGGTGTTCACAGACACGGACTACAGCTTTCTTGGCTGCTGCCTCAAAGCACATTGTGCGCTGTCTATCTTGCGTGCTGCACAATATCGTTTATTATTTAGTATCTACTGATATCTACTGCTAGCTAGTCTATTGTGATGGTGCCGTTTTTTTTTATTATGTTGCTCTTTGTTGTTTGCTTTCTCTTCTGTATTTTTTCTCCATACAGTTGATCCAGGTGTTTTTTTTTGTTTTTGTTTTTTTCTCTCTTTCTTCCCCCCCTTCTCACCGTCTCTTCTCCCCTTTGGTTTTCATTCTCTCCCTCTCTTTCTTTCATTCTTTCTCCCTGTCCTGTCCCCCAGTCATGTCTGTCCCGTTTGTAGGAACTGAAAATAAAATAAATTCATAATTATAATAAAGGTCAATCAAATGGACCAATATGGCAAGGCCATGATCATCCATTTGGTAAAATAAATCCGCTTGGCATCTTTCTTGGCCTCAAGACAACAATTCTGATGGCTAAAGATCCAAACGGGACACACAAAAAAAAAAAAAAGAAATTATCTAAAAATGCATTAAGTGAAAATGTAATGTTGCATCTATAGAGAAGGAAGAAGAAGTATTTAGCTACTTAAAAATAGGCATTACAGACAGATACAGTTTTAGCACTGCCTGACTATGATAAGCCTTTCTACTTACGTGTAGATAGAGGAGCAGGTTATATGAAAGCTGTGATAACACAGGCATTTGGAGAAAAGCAACGCCCGCTTGCATTTTGCTCTGACTCTGTTGCGTCAGGCCTGCCTGCATGTGCAGGCCTGTGCAGCCGCAGCAGAGGCAGTAAAAAAGTCAGCTGCACGTATGCAGTCATATGTGCATATGAATTGCACGCAGGCCAAAATATAAATATATACACTGACAGCCAGTTTGTTTTTTCAGCAGTGCACCACTTTGCAAAAATTTGGCATAACAGAGGTATGGTCACCTCTATGGGTAACCCAATGCAACACGGCAGCTTATTAAAAAATCTTATTGGAAGTGATCACCTTACCAAAACAATTGGGACTTTGCAAATGTGCAGCACATCAAAAAGACAATTCTATTGTCACAAAAGGAAATAACTTTGCAGACCAAACAGCAAAAAAGGCTGCACAACAAACAACAACGCTTCGGACACTGTGCACAAATACCACTTGACGTACTAAAAACTGAACAAAAAGCTGCAACAACCACTGAACAGAACAAGTGGCTGAAATGTGGAGCACAACTGAAAGATGACTTAATGGTCTGTGATGGAAAACCAATATTATCAAAGTCTCTACACAAAACAGCACCCTTAGTGACACATGAAGTAACACATGTGTCAACAGGAGGGAAATATGGTACAGATAATCAATACACACTTTTACACTATAAATTTTGAAACTTCAGCTAAAAAAATTTGTAAGAACATGCCTATTCTGTCAAAAACACAACTCACATGGAAACTTAAGACCTAAGAGAGGCCAGTTCCCCACACCACCTCATTCATTCCACACCATCCATATGGATTTTATTGAATTGAATGAATGTCAAGGATCAAAATATGCCTTAGTGATCATAGATGTGTTTTCAAATTGGCCAGAGATTTATCCAGTGAAAAAAAGCAGATGCAATCTCAGCTGCAAAATGTCTATGTAATCATTTTATTACAACATATGGTATCCCTTCTCTGATTAGATCAGACAATGGGACACATTTTGTCAATGATGTGATCAGTAAGGTCTCTGAAGCACTAGGATTCAGCATAAGAAATCATTGTGCTTATCACCCATGGAGTGCAGGGTTAGTAGAGAGAACTAACGGCACCATAAAACAGAGACTCAGAAAATGCCTGAAATAGATAAAAATGCAAAGAGTTTAGTTTGTTTAAAAGGCAGTGTGTGTGAGAGGATTATGAAATTATTGTGTGAATGATGCTACATTTTAGATCAAAAGTTAGTAGAATTACAGAGGGTTTGTAGTTTGTAAATACAAAATGAGTTTGATTAGCCTGTAGAAACACAAAAGAGAGCAACAGGAAGTGTGTGTGTGACAGGAACTTTGCATGCCCATAAAAGGAGACTCACTGTCAAGTGAGCACCCAGAGAGAAAAACAGAAGAAACAGACTAGCCAGATGAAGCAAATGGAGGTTTTAAGAAAAGAAATGAAAATGGTATTAATGGTATGGTTTAGTGTGTCATTACAGGTCACAAATAAATAAAGGTGGACTTTTCTCAAACCATAGATTAACATAATTGGGTTGAAATTGAAGCCTGAACTCATGATGGTGTTTAGAGATGTCCACCAGATCACAACAAAGAGGTAAACAAAAATAGAAAACACACATATATAAATTGTTACATGTGAAATTATTTTTGGAAAGAATCAGAAGTAAGATAGTTTGAATCAGACCTCAGTGAAAAGATGCATGAATTGATGCAAGTGAACCAATAGATAAATCTGTTAGAGAGACAACTTTAACAGAATGGATGGCAAAACTAGTAGAAAATAGGGATATTGTTTTGAACTGCCGTGCGATGCTTCTCCAGTCTCTTGCAGATTACAACCAGGCGATTGGGTCCTCATACCAAGTACTCCTAACAACACCAACAGCGTGCAAAATTGCTGAGAGGCCCTCTTGGATCCACCAGAGCCATTACAAAAAGGTGGAAGTGAGTGACAGCACAACCTAAAGATACCACCACCCCGACTCTTTGGTGATCTACAAGGTGAAGAGAGGGCTGATTGGGTATATCCCGCCTTCTACTTCTCGCCTGTAGTCTACTCACCAGAGCAAATCGGTGTGTCTGGTCATCATGAAGATTATTCTGCTTACCACCTTGGCCCTGCTGCTTACAGCATGGACCCTGATGCACTTAAAGGATCAAGAAGCCAACTTGCATAGAAGGGCATGGACATATGACAACTCACACCTGGTCGAAGTGACACAGGACCACATCCATCCCTGGATGAACAACGCCTGGTATAGATAATATATAATCGCACAGAAGGCAAAGATTGTTATATATGCTCACACATGCCTGCTACAACACAGCATGCTACATTATATGGCAGACCTATGAACATGACCCAAGTGAAATGCGCAGCAAGTTTTGCCAGTCTAGGTTATCAATATTCAGGAATTGTCCTAAACCTCAGTGTCCCCCTGACTATTGGACTATCGTTTTGGGCTGTTTTTAAATGCATCGGCCAGCATCAACAAAGAGCAAAATCAGGAAATTGATGCCATAAGAATAACTGTTATGCAACACCGAGTTGCCCTGGACATGATCTTGGCAGAAAAGGGCGGACTGTGTGTTTTGTTTAATACAACTTGTTGTACATATATTCCAGACAATGTGTATTCTGACAACATGACAAATGCTCTACAATTACTTAGAATGGGCGTCGCCCATGTACATGTAAAATCTTTGAGTCTGTGTTTCTTTGCCTCCCAATAATTTTCTCCTCACAGAAGTGATAAAGGATAAGACAAGGGAAAGTTAGAAATTTGTAATGGTGGGAATTTAAAATATAGTATATGTGACAAAGTGGGTGAGAAGACCATTTGTCTATATTCTATATTCTTGTTTTGATTTAAACATATTTCACATGTAATCTGCAATAGGCAAACATCTACTATCCCGGGTTTGTTTATGTTCTGCACTTTTACAGATTATATAATATAACATCTTGGTTTCAATCAATTCATATAAGTTTGTTAAGTTAACATGTTATTTATTTCAACTGTCAATTGGTATTGTTTAGAACTTACCTTACCTACCTGTCTTCCAGAAGCAAAAGGAGGAAATGTAGTTTTACTTCCTGCTTTATACCTTCTGGGTTCATTTGAGGTCACAGGAAGAGACCAAGTGCAGAAGGGGAAGAACTCTTATAATTTAATAAAGTGGATTTTAGAGGGTTTATAAAGAAATAGATTTACTGTTGTGATATGTATTGATTATGTTGTGTATTTTGGGTTATAACAGGACCCGTAGCGGTCATGCCCAGAGGCATTATGGGAAACAAGCTTTAGGCTGTCGCTCGGGCTAGCTCCATGTTAAGTTATGCCGTTATAATAAATGCCTCAAGTTACGTCGTGGTCCGAGTATCATTGTTATACTAGTAACCCGGAGTGAAGATATAACAAAAGTGGCGACGAGGACGTCTGGACCGACGCTGCAGTCCGCTTGGAGTTTTACACTTTTTTTTTCCTGCTGATGCCTCGTACTGACTTGGTGTTAGACGGCGCCGGAGGGAGGAATGTACAGCGGACAGGACGACGAAGGCAGACTCCGTAAGTGACGCTAACCAAAACGTAAACGGAAAAAAGAGACGTTACGAAAAGGAACAGTTGTGAGGGGAAGAGTGCCATTCAACCAGGAGCCGAGTAATGGCTGGAGTTACTGGCCCTATCGGTCCCTTCGACGAAAGCACGGAGCAATGGAGCTCATATACGGAGCGTTTTGGATATTTCGTTGTGGCTAACGACATACAGGATGCTAAACTGGTGCCCATTTTTTTGAGTGTGATAGGCCCAAAGACTTTTACCCTGCTAAGGAGCCTGCTACAGCCAGCAAAGCCAGGCAATAAAAGTTTCACAGAGATCGTGGACACACTAACCAAACACTTCTCGCCCAAGCCCCTCGTGATCGCTGAACGGTTCAGGTTTCACAAGCGAAACCAAGAAGAGGGTGAGTCTGTCACAATGTTCGTTGCATCATTACGCAAATTAGCTGAACACTGTGAGTTTAAAGATGTTTTAAATGACACATTAAGAGACAGACCCGTGTGTGGTTTAAGAAATGAAGCTGCACAGAAGAAATTGCTCACGGAAAGTGACTTGACTCTTGAGAAGGCAATTAATATCAGTGTGACCATGGAAATGGCATCAAAAGAAGCCCAGGCGCTACATGCTACAGACAGAGTACACAAACTAGACAATGGTAAAGCAAATGCATAGGGACCATGCTTCCGCTGTGGCAAGTTAGGACACCTTGCTAGTGATTGCTGGTGCAAAGAAATGGATTGCAACAACTGTGGAAAAAAAGCTCATGTAGCACGGGCATGCAGGAACAAAAGGTGCAAGGATAAGGACTCAAAGCCTGGAAATAAAAGAGGCACTGCAAGATTCAAAAAAGAAAGACATGTTCACACAGTTAAGCTTCATGAGGATAGAGCAAATGACTCCTCAGATGAAGAAGTGTTGTCTGCAATAAATACTGTGCGAATACTGAAGGTGGATGAAACCTCAGACGGCTTTTGGGTCAAGCCCAAACTGGAGGGACATGTTGTAAAAATGCAGATTGACACTGGGTCAAAAGCATCACTAGTGTCATATAATGTCTATAGGACATGTCTGAAGCACCTTCCACTCAAACCCTCCGGCAGTATTTAAAGGATATACTGGACATCGAGTGCCTATGAAAGGAATGGCAGAGGTGACTGTTCAATACAATGGCCAAACTGCTAAGCTGCCTGTGTATGTTACGCAGAAGAACTGCCCTGCTATAATGGGACGTGTGTGGCTCAAAACAATCAGACTCAACTGGCAAGGAGTGAGAAAGCTGTCGCATGGTTCCTCTCAGCTACAGGCCATACTGGGAAAACACCAGGAGATTTTTCGTGAGGAATTGGGTAGCATGAAAAAATTTACAGTGAAGCTGCATCTCAAGCCTGACTCCAAGCCAGTCTTTATGAAGGCTAGACCTGTGCCGTATGCCATTCGGCCCAAAGTGGAGTCTGATTTAGACGCATTGGTCAAGAATGGGGTTCTGGAGCCGGTTACGACCAGCGAGTGGGCCACGCCCATCGTTCCAGTTCCTAAAAAGGACGGCGGAATCCGGATCTGCGGAGACTTCAAGGTATCCGTGAATCCTGTATTAACAGCAGAGCAGTATCCCCTTCCGCTGATTGATGACTTATTTGCTGGTCTGAGTGGAGGACAAAAGTTCAGCAAAATAGATCTCAACCAAGCTTACCTGTAAATGCACGTTGAAGAGCAGTCACGTGACATGTTGACTATTAACACACATAAGGGACTTTTCAGATTTTGCAGGTTGCCTTTTGGCATCACATCAGCTCCAGCATTGTTTCAACGAGCGATTGATCAAATCCTGAGCGGATTACCTGGTGTGCAATGCTATCTGGATGATATCCTGTGTACAGGAGCAGATGATGAAGAGCATCTGCGCAACTTGGATGCGACCCTTCAGAGGCTGAAGGAATACGGATTGAGAGTCCGTAAGGAGAAATGTGACTTTTTCCAGTCATCTGTGGAATATCTAGGGCACGTAATTGATGCAAATGGACTTCACACTGCACCTTCGAAGATCACAGCAATCGTGGATGCACCCCCACCACGAAATGTCAGTCAGTTAAAGTCTTTCTTAGGGCTGTTGAACTACTACGGATGGTTCATACCCAACTTGGCATCACTCCTGAAACCACTGCACAACCTGCTACGCAAGGAAGAAACATGGGAGTGGACAGCAAGCTGCCAAGAGGCCTTTCAAAAGGCAAAGGATTCACTGACTGCATCTGAGGTGTTAACCCACTTCAATCCCAAGTTCCCAATTCAGCTTGCTTGTGATGCTTCTCCCTATGGGGTGGGGGCAGTGATTTCCCACATTCTCCCAAATGGCGAAGAAAGGCCAATTGCATTCGCATCAAGGACATTAAACACCGCAGAGTCCAACTATGCTCAGCTGGAACGAGAGGCGCTGAGCGGTGTTCGGAAATTCCACCAGTACCTGTATGGTAGGAAGTTTACACTGTTTACTGACCATAGGCCTCTCACAACCATCCTGGGACCCTATACAGGGATTCCATCTCTTGCTGCTTCACGTCTCCAGAGGTGGGCGTTGATATTGTCAGGACATTCTTATGACATCAAGTATCGCAAATCGGAGTCTCATTGCAATGCAGACGGGTTGTCCAGGTTACCCCTTCCTGTTAAAAAACCCGTCTCTGACACAGTTGAGATCCTCTACTTCAGGGAGGTAGAGACAGCACCTGTTTCGGCTGTGCAGGTGAAAAAGGCGTCCAGAAATGACCCTGTGTTGGCAGCAGTGCTGGACTGGATCATTAAGGGTCTCCCTGCAAGTAAGGGTGTGGACCTGAAGGCTTTCCTACAGGCTAATGGAGTGCAGCACATTACGTCAGCTCCATACCATCCTGCAACGAATGGTCTTGCAGAAAGGTTTGTTCAGACAATGAAACATGCACTGAAAAAATCACAAGGCCAAGGAACACTGCATCAGAGACTGCACAAGTTTCTGCTTAACTACCGGAATAGTCCACATGCTACCACAAGGACATCTCCTGCCAACGCAATGTTCAAAAGAGATCTGCGCACTACCTTTGATCTTTTGAAACCCTCAACTGTGAAGGACACTGTACAAAAACAAGAAGAGAAACAAATCAGGCACAGGGGTCAAAAGGTCAAGGACAGAGTCTTCAGCACCGGCGAGTCAGTGCAGGCCAGGAACTACCGAGGAGTACACAAGTGGGTTCCTGCAACTGTCATTGCTCAAACTGGTCCAGTTTCATATACAGTTCAGGTGGCCGATGGAGTGTGGAGAAGACACGTGGATCAGCTACTCCGGTCCGCACCAGTGTCTGCAGCAGGGTCTTGCGGAGATCTTGGAAATGCACTCATCGACTCGTCAGCCCCTTCACACACACAAGTGGAGAACCCCACCACATCAGGAACAGTGATTCCACCTGTAAATGAGACTGTAAGAGAGACTGAGACATCTTCGGTGTCAGGAACAAAGGCTCCACAAGAGAGCACATAGACTGACGTTACCACAGACCGCTGATACCCCAACAGAGAGCGGCAGCCTCCTGTTTGTCTGAGTTATTAGATGGCCCCTGACCCAAATGAATGGGGCAGAATAATCCCCATGGGTCATGGGGGAGGTTGAGGTAGTCCACCCTCACTCCCCAAGATAGCAATTAAAAGAGTTGGTGTTGTAACCTTACAGTTAATAAGAGGTGAAATGTTTGTGAGGCTATTACTGTCATGTGCCAGTGAAAACTGAAGTTTGTGAGTAGATCACCCGTTTATTTCGTAGTATATCCTTTGTAAGAGGGGAGGAGATGTTGTGTATTTTGGGTTATAACAGGACCCGTAGCGGTCATGCCCAGAGGCATTATGGGAAACAAGCTTTAGGCTGTCGCTCGGGCTAGCTCCATGTTAAGTTATGCCGTTATAATAAATGCCTCAAGTTACGTTGTGGTCCGAGTATCATTGTTATACTAGTAACCCGGAGTGAAGATATAACAGATTACACCACAGAGTTTATGTTGCCAGTCAAGAGGAGTAGTAGAGCATTGAATATAATCATGTTCATCTTACCTACCTACTGAATGGAATAATCCAGAGGAGAAATTGTTTGATTAAGTGGACTATTTAAGCAGATGAACTCAGGTGTTTCGAGAGAAAGGTTCAGGTCAGTGTAGCTGTGTGCAGTTTGACCTTAAGTTCCGTTGATTTAAGTTCAGTTATGTTTATTTGAATTGAGTTAATTATAGAGTTGAGTTTCTTATTTGTTTCTTTGTAAATATTGTTTGGGCCACAAAATGGTGAATAAATCACTTGCTACACTGGACAGCATCAGTCTCCTGCACTTCTTTGACCGCTTAAGTCGAGTCCTACCACATTTGGTGGCAGCAGCAGTGGGATTCCAGGCCAATTAAGGAGTGGAGAAGATGTCTACACGAGCAAAGAGGGGGCATGTTCCAGAATGTGAAGCAAGGCAAGGCAAGGCAAGGCAAGTTTATTTGTATAGCACAATTCAACAACAAGGTGATTCAAAGTGCTTTACAGAGACATTAGAAACAAGAACAAATAAAAAGCATGATTTAAAATTGAATAAAACAAGCAAATAAACTAACTAACTAATTAACAAACAAACAAACAACAGTATATAAAATCAAAACAGATAAAATCAGAACAGTAGATAAAATCAGTAGTTAAATGTAAGTTTTGAAATTTAAGCTTAAAGTGTGGATTTGGTGCTTTATTCAAATGCAGCTGAGAACAGGTGAGTCTTCAACCTGGATTTAAATAAACTGAGTGTTTCAGCTGATCTGAGGCTTTCTGGGAGTTTGTTCCAGATATAAGGAGCATAAAAGCTGAATGCAGCTTCTCCGTGTCTGGTTCTGACTCTGGGAACTGATAAAAGACCGGATCCAGATGACCTGAGGGATCTGGATGGTTCATACTGGGTCAGGAGGTCATTGATGTATTTTGGTCCTAAACCATTCAGAGCTTTATAGGCCAGCATCAGAACTTTAAAGTCTATCCTCTGACGGACAGGCAGCCAATGTAAGGACCTCAGAGCTGGACTGATGTGGTCCACTTTTTTGGTCTTAGCAGATGATTTACAAGATGGCAGCGACCAACAAGGGGCAATAAGTGGCCATATTTCTGGACAAGAGAATGTGGCTGAATTGTCCAAACTTTTGCAAACTCTGATGCAACAGCAGGCTGAACGCGATGCTAAACTGGAGCAAGAGCACAAGCGCCAGGACGATAGATGGAGGCAAATCCGGCATCAGTTTGCCCAGCTTCAACAGCAAATGCAGCATGGCAATCTAGAGCATCAGTTACTTGAAGTACAAGCATCTACATCGGCTTCTTCGAGAGCACCTACTCCAGAACCACCTGCCAGCACACAAGAATCAAGGAAAGACCATGACAATATATGAAATACCAGGTCTTGTCAGGACGGCACTTCCAGCAGCAGCTACGCCAAAGAATATACAGCCTGAATTCCACTGCTGTCGAATTTGGACATACAGTCCAAACATATTTGTGGAAAGTGACTTTGCTCCATCACAGGTCACGAATCGTCCTTCTCCAACAGTCCATATGGACATTTCTTCAGCTGACCAACGGCCCGCTCCTCTTCCTGCTCATCTCACTAGTCCAACAGCTGACGATGTGACCACTCCTCCAAATGCCCACATCACCAGCCTTCTCACTGACCACCAAACTGCTCCCTTATCAGGCTGTGATGAAAACCCACTGACCTACTTGGGCTTTAACCCAGAAGATGTGCAGACCTTACCAAAAGCTGGACCTAGAAAAACCCCTTTAACAGGAAGAAAAAGTAAAACAAACAGCAATACTCACCGATACACCAGTTAAGATGGCCCTTGAAGCAGACCAGAGAAGGCTGAAAATAAGTTTCCCAAAGAAGAGGCTGTGCCAGAAACAAGGCAAATCCACTCCCACAAACCTAAAACAATCCTAGCTTTCCGCATCACGAACGAAAAATCTGAAAATGAATAACACTGAACAGGACACAGATTCCTCAGATGCTGATGAGAATTTCTGTATTGTGTGCATGAAAAACTTCAATAACTCAAAGCCAAAAGAAGCTTGGGTTAAGGTCCTGACCTGTACTCTGTGGGCTCATGAGGCCTGCACTCCAGGACAGCCATACATCTGTCACCACTGTGATTCTGATGGTGATTAAAAACTTGACACAAACACATACAGTTCAGTTGATGAAGCTGGTGCACAACTACATTTTTCCAGCTTCATTATTATGTTCAAATGTTAGTGCAAGAGTTGTAGGTTACAATGCCCACTGAGCCAATGAGGCCAGACTCAATGAAGGACAACCAAAATTAATGAAATATTCAGTTGGTGAAAAGTTGTCTTTATTAGAATATGTTCAAAAGCTATATTTCTGCACTCTGTCACACACTCCTACACACACGCTCTCACACACAAATAGCCATATAAACGTCTATAAGTGCTGTTGAGAATAGATTCCTTAATGTACAAAGTTAAAGAGAATATAGTTATGATTGCTTGCAACATTATAATATTGTGGTAATGGGTGTAAGGATACAAAATAGAAAATAGGCCTGGGATGGGAACAAAGAACTGAGGTGCAGGGCAGAAGGACAATCAACCCCCACCCCCAGGGCATGAAGCAGGAGTTACTGAGGCTGAGGAGCAGACAAAGGGCAAACAGACACTACCTTAAAAGGAGGTGGGGGTCAGGGTGTCAGCACCCTTGGCCACTGTACTAGTGTATTTCCATTGTGGGGGTGTTTACTGTAGGGGGGAGGAGACCCGAGGTTATAACTGTAACTGTTGTGTGGAGTTCTTTAGATCAGCATAGGACTGCATAGGAATGCAGTGTGCTGATCTCCAGATGCATCTGTAAGAATAATGGGAAATAAAAGGATTGTGTAAAACATGGAAACATCTCAGCGTGATCTCTACCAGGACCAAAAGAATCACAGAGACTGATGTTGTCTCAACAGTGCATTCAGGTGTTGAATAAAAAAGGATTATGTGTTAAGATTTTGTCAGTACCCTTATTTTGTTGTGTTACATCTCACCCCAGGGTATGTTACAACTAACCCAGACTATGGGGTTAGTTGTAACATTTCACTCATTGTGTTTGAGACCATGCTAGGCGATTAGCAACTGCATTGCAGAGAATATAAATATAATATAAATATATTGCATTGCATTTCAAATCCACTACCTTAAAAGCGCTCCTAGCTACAGACAGAAATGTCAGAAATGTTACAAGTCTCCCCGGTCTTTAAAAAAAGCACTTTAAAAAAAAAAGGAGAACTCGGAGGATGGTTCAAGCCCAGCTAAGAAGGAAATTCAGAGCATTGTGGACCTGAAAGCAAAGCTGCACACATTGAGGAGGTTGTCACGAGAGAATTTTCTCGCGGCCCAGTAACATCAGCAGTGCCTGTACAACAGATGGGCTAGACTCTGGCAATTTTCACAGGGAGACAATGACTTTGTATATCCTCTTCTTCTAGATCAGACTTACTCGCCAAATGGGGGCCGGCTAGGCGGACGCCTCTCCGACCTTAGTTTGGCAATGGGTGTATACGGCAGAGTGTGATTTGTGGTTCAGCTGCAGGGGGTTAGAGGGGTGGAGCAGTAGGTTCAGGGGACAGTGCCAAGGAAGGCCGGCTGGTACAGCTTACATCCATCATGCTAACCACGGCTTCCCCACTTCCGCAACTGCCATTTTTTTGAAATACTATTTAAATTCAGTGTATTTAAGGCCAAGATGAATAAACTTGAATTTTATGAGTAAACACATACAGGTAAGGTTACAGTTACGTTACAATTTAGCGCATGTTAAATAATCATTACTTCAGTAACTAGCATTGCTTTTCAAATTAAGTATTTTACAAGAAAATAACTTTTGGCCTTAGAGTAGTTTTGTTATAAGACTTCCCTTGCATAGTGTAATAGAGTTGAAACTTCCATATGAAGTGGTAGATGAGAATCTAATTCTACTTCTGTTGACAACCTGCTGCCTGTTCAGATGTTACAATTTCTTTTTCAGTGATATGAGAGATTTGAAAAAAAAAACTCAGGCACAAACAAAAATTCGTTATTCAGAATAATCAAATAGAACAGGGTCCAGAGACATCAGCATAAAATAGCCTGGTTACGGTTTAAATGATTTTCACATGAAGTTTCAAAATACAGTGCAGCTCTATTGCTTATGGACTAAAAACCTGATGCAGGATACATGCAGAAAATGCCACTTAAAATATTGAACTAAGGGAGATGACTGGACACACAATGGAGCGCATGTGGAAGGGTAGCTGGCATGGAGCGGCCACACACCGTTTAGCAGTTAGCAGCAGGTTTGGTGGCATGGGGGATTTAACTGGCACAGAAATGTACAGCAGACCAGGCTGAGAACTGGGCATGAGGACAGGGAAGGAAAGTTAGCCAGAGGCTTGGCTTTCATGAAGTACTGCAGGGTGCCTTATTAGGTGCTTGTCAGTTCTGCTGAAGTTGCCAAGTAATACTGCTACAACCTAATGGCTACAGCTGTCTCATGGCGTGATTCAAACTAAAACAGCACATTCAAAGAAAAATCCAAAGATCAACTTTCCATTCTGTAAATTATTTATCAGCTACAGTTAAACAAACATACTCATGTTTTTTTTTTTTTGTCTGTAAACATATATTATATATTTCACTGTCCTGATGCACTGCTAGTGTGTTACTCAGTGCATTATTTGCTCCCTTGGCTGAGTTTATTCTGTGTGACTTTAGGGCTGATTTTGGTAAAGCTGTCAGTCTGGTAGGTCCAACAACAGATGCTCCTTACTGACCTTGAGTCCTGAAATCAGATCAGATCAACATATCAATAATAATAATTCAATGCAAATTGTGATAGTAAAACTCAAAATATAACAATAAGTAGCACATTTCCTCAGATTTTAAAAAGTATTAAACAGGACATAAAACTGCATCTGTCTCTGTTGCAGGATGTGTCATCCTCCAAAGTCTATTATACAAAAAAAAAAAAACCCAACAACAACATGTCCCTTATGCCTAAATTAAAAGTTAAAATCATAACTGATTCTGAAAACATGGAGTCAATCCCATTCACAATGTTTGGACTTGAGATAGTAATTGTTTAATTATATTTGTGGACTGCCAGTTGTGCTGGGTTCCTGCTGTATTGAGCCTGTCCATTTCTTCATTTAGTCCAAAGTGGAGCTCGCCCCCAAGAACAAGTGAGCAATCTAGGTGTTCAGATAGTGCGCTAATACAAAAATGGAAGAATGAGGGGTCATATACATTTAGGCCATATACACTTACAAGCGCGACAGTCGGTGTGGATAATTTTGCCGCAGACGGCAGAAGCGGAGCGGCCGAAGAGTAAACTGTGAAAAGTAAGTACTGAATATTATGTCACTTATTTATGTGCAAATGTTTAATAATGATGAACATTAAAACATTACTGTTGGCCACATGCTGGCAAAGTTATTTGCCATTAGCGATGTTTGTACGTTCAGCTTTTACTTGTTTTTAAAGCCTTTAAAATATAATAATATAATAGTCGACCTTAATCTTACAGAGAATGTGATGATTTATGGATAATTAAAGTCAGTCATATATCCACAAACACAACAGGCTGAAAGTCAGTGATGCTGCTCGGTTTGCAGTCCTGAACATCACGGCACAAGCAGGATTCACTGCACTGTTAATGTTAGCTATGTTATATTGCTGCCTCTGTTTGGTGGTGTCGAGCCAAACGCACTTTAACGTGTGTTTGAACGAGCTGACGGTTCACTCGTTAAGCTGAAAGAAAAATGCTTTAATCACAGCAGTCACACATGTGTCCACTGTACCATCTGGGAACTCTTCTTGTTGAGCACTCGTAATAACACAAACACTAAATCCTGCTTCTCTGTGCTGTTGTGTAGCAGCGTGTACACCTGAGACTGTCACCTGTCTGTCTGTCCTGCACTCTCTCTCTTTTTCTTTCTCTCTGATTGTGTAATAAAAGTATGAACATGTGTTTATAAGTTACACTTGTGTTTGAATCCTGCTGCTTATCACACGTTTGATTTCCACGTGTGCAAGTGTCCAGAGTGAGGACAGACTGAGGGACCCACTGCTGCACATCATCTGTGAGGCTTTGCACCCCTGATGATCCACCAGGGTCATCGGGGTCTACGAATCAAAACAAACATACTGTGTTGGAACAACGACTACAAGAAAGATGCTTAAAAGCAGCTCAAAAGAGAATGGACTGTATAGAGACCGATTGCGTCCAGAGGCGAAGCAGCGGTACTTGCAGAAAATAGCGTGCATTGGAAATGTGGACCCGTATGAAATACGGCCGTGGAGTAGAAACCCTGAAGACCAACCGCTATTGACGTAGCCTGACATATTTTCGTACCTTGTCCGTGGAGTCAGCGCGTACAAGTCGTCATTCAAACAAAGGTAAGTCAGCTCGAGTACTGCGAGTGAAATGCGTTTGATTTCCCTGCAAACATTCAGATTAGTGCAGCATAAATTCATTCACGAGGGGAAATTACAGTGAGAATAAGTGAACCAGTCGAGAAGGGAGGAGCTGCCATAAACAAGTGGTTGATAAGACCAATCCTGCAAGGCTACTCAGGGACCTGGTTTTCTTATCAGATGAAGGAAGGGAAGACATTTGGATGATGTTGAGGCAGTCAGAATTGGGCGAGTCCCGTCACCCACTTCGGCCCCATCTGAACTCTGCATTGCTTGCTAGTGTGATATTATTCTGTTATTATATGTTACCTTATATATGTAATCAAAGTAGTTGAATTAGAATACTGCTGTAGATCATATTATACCCTTTAATATAGAGTGTGTGAGCTGTATGTAGTGTAGTTCTCGTTATACTTTTGAGTTAACAGAACATATTCACTTATTAGTTTATTAGATAAATGTGCATCACTCTGTATCCTTGATCTGCTGTGAATGTATTACATGCTTAATTGTTGAATCATGAAGAGAAGATTGTAAGCAGGAGACTCTGTGTCTAAGACAGGGGAGATAGACAGACCACATTCCATACCCCCACCTTACAGAAAAGCAGAGAGACAACTGCCGAGGTCATAACTTAGGCGCTGTAACAGAGAAAGAATGTGATGTTTTGGCTTTTACGACTAGATGGGGGCCACTAGAGACTATAAAAAGCTGAGCAACCCGTCACCATTTTGAGACTTGCTGTGACCCTCTGCATGCAGCTCTCCCCATCATGATGGCTTAAATGCTCATAAGTGTTGAATTCTATGGAAATAAATGATTGTTGATTGAGCATTTATACACCGAGTATTGTCCTTCCTTCAGCCCAAAGATTCAAAGAATTGGGAGATTTCAACAACTTGGTGCCGTGTGACCTGGATCTTTGGTGTGCTGAGGAGGTGCAGATTTGGCTTTTTGGTGAGATCGTGAGGTGAGGTGAACAGAGGGCCGGCCTAAAACAGAAAGGTAAGCACAGCCTGTTGTATTATAAATACCAAATGTGCATATTGGGCTTTCCAAATTAATCTGTTCGCTGAGTCACATGTATTTTCACAGTAAATTTGTCGGTGTCTGGTTTTTGGCGCGAGATACTAACAACATAAGTTGAGGCTGAATTCCAGTGTGTTAAATAAACTGCTTCTACCGAGAAACTAATAAGATACTACGTTGAGCTAGTTGCAGTAAACTGCTTCTACCGAGAAACTAATAAGATACTACGTTGAGCTAGTTGCAGCCACTTTACCTTCCACATTTAATTTTGTCTAATACTGGCTTCTGTAGCAATAATACGTTAGAATTTCTTCTGAAGACGCGGCCATTAGTTCAGTACATTGAAGTCGAGGTTTGTTTATTTTGTTTATGGTGTCAGTGACGTCCTGGCTTTTGCCGGCTATGAAATAGAAGTTGATTTAAGGAAAAGCAGATGCTGGCTTCACGGTGCAGTTGAACGCTGGCAACACGAGAGCGAAACACGTCCGTAGGTTTGGTTTATGATACGGCCGTGTTCCGGTGGTGCGGCCGTGGAGTGCAGTAGTGGGTGGTGCTAATTTTAGTACACTGGATAGAGGTTTGACGGTGGTTTGTGGCGTCAGTCGAGTTTTAAGGGCTGCGGTCATAATACAAAGTAAAATTTTAAGTACATAGAGCAACACCTGGTTTATGATGTCAGGTATAACTTCGGGGATGCAAGCATCACTTTTATGATGCGACTTTGCCCCGTTGTGGCGGTCATAAGCGCAGAGAAAGGGGTATTTTGGTCTATGGTGCAGTGTGCTTTAAGAAGATCTAACAGTTGAGCTCAGAAGTTTCTGTGTAATCTTCCACTGATGAGGAACGCTCTCTGTGTGTCTCACTGATGGTGTAACGCGCTGTGTGTGTAAGGCGCGCTCTGGCTATGAGTGAGGCGCGCGCTGAGTGTGTTTCTGTGTGTGAAGTGTGAACACAGTGACAGTGACGGTTGATGTGTTTGATTAGGAGGACACTAGAGCAAAGACACATTTTAGGATCAAAGGTTGATGTCTAGTGTACCTGTGGAACATTTTGCCTATGGAGTGGCGACCCTCCTGTTCGTGGACGCGCGGCCAGGACCGGCGGCGTCCGGATGCCGAGGTGGTGACTTGGGGAGGTGAGGGCCCCCGCATAGCTACGGAAATAACACTGGAACGGCCGTGTAATCACGGGTTCACATTTATTCCGGACTAGAACAAGACACATTTTGCGAACAAAGGTTGAGTCTAGATTAGTAAAAAGAAAAAGGTTGGATTCCTCGTTTCAGTGGTTGAAATTGTTGTGTGCCTGTCCCCTGACGAGTGTGAAATTAGAATAAAGAGGGAATTTGGAGCCACATAGAGATAGACGGGCATAATTGGGTGTATTACTCTGTGGTGTAATAAAAATAAAAAGGAGAGATCACAAGCAGAGAAATCTGAGAGAAAGGCTCCTTTTAAGGTAACGCCTAGTTTGAGAAAAGATAAAATTAACCTGCCTGCCTACAAATGCACACTCGCGCAATGAAGAAACAGCTTACACTCATGAACACGTGAAGATTTTCCAGCAAGGCTAAAGCAGCGAAACTTAACATACATCTGTTGTTAAAGGATAAATACATTACTGACAAATAAACTCTCTGGGTTGCAGGACAACAATTTAACTTCAAAGAAAAAGACACTGGTCTGACCAACCAGTGAAGACACGACAAATTTAGTGGTAAAAGATTCAAATTGTGACATGTTTTCTGTTGATTGATTGATACAAGTGATTACTGAATGAAAGAAAATTTCTTTTTGGGCTTTTAAACATGATCTTAAGAATTTTAACAGGTGCATGTTGTCCTGTCAACTTGGTGGGTTAGGAGTTGATTATATCGGGAGAGAAAAAACAAAAAAAAAAGGGGAGAGAAGGCTGACACAGGGCCTGGTCCCGGTGTTTCTCCCCTCTCGTTGAAATACAGCCAACACAACATAATTTTCCTGTTCGTTTGCTTTTGTTTTTTGTCTGTTTTTGTTTTTTGTTTTTCTCTTTATGTTTAATTACAGGCTGCTTTGCCGGCCCTGAAAGCCGAGGCTGACTGGACTCCTGCTCTCCCCCATACGTGACACTGACCAAATGCTGCAACAGCTGGACCCACAACAATGACCTGAGAATGTCAACAGACCTGCAGGAATGCGATCTCATGCAGCCGAGACGGAGAGCACTAAACCTAAGGCCCGTTTCACTACACGGGGGAAAATTCCCAGACTGCGTCAGCTGACAGAGCTCAGCTGTGACGAGACGCCCGCCAAGCCCGAATGAAAAGTAAGGCCGAGCGAAAGAATGCTGACCTTGATAACTTTGCATTCACACTGTGCAGGACAGTGATGGACCAACACGGATGATCGGGCGGCAAAAAGGGAGTGACCGGGACAGGAGGAGTAACTGAGGTCAGAAGGCACCTCAGAATGGACAAAAAACACAGAAGAAGATGCAGGTTGTCACCTGCGGTGAGCATGGACATTGGAGAAAGGACTGCCCCAATTGGGGTCAGAACCTGGACGGACTGAACTTTGAGCAGCAGCAACAGCAATGGTCGCAAACAGACTGAAAAGGAGGGGGGCAGGACCCCAGGGCATGCTTCAGGCCGTGGTTTACCCAGAACACCAGAACAGGAAAGTGATGAACACACACACACACACACACACACACACATCTACATGCACTGACTCAGAATGAAGAGAAACACACACATGAACACGTGCACTCGTTGAGTGATGGAGAAATGACACACATACACACACACACACACACACACACACGGGAATGCTGATTCACTGAGAAGTGATCCACATACACACACACACACACACACACACGCTGATGCAATGAAGAATGCTTTGCTAACAAATGCTTATGCTGATATGCAAAATGCTGCACACAAACATCCCAATGCATAATTTTTATGAGGAGCCATTGATTACCATTGATTACTTAGAATGTGTTATATGTCACCTAGAAGGCATTTATGTAGATTTTAGGAATAAGGTCTAAAACAGTTTGGTTATGAAAACAATGTCTGTGCATGATGTCTGTTTATGGCTCAAGGCCTTGACTGAATTCTTTGCTGTGCTTCACACAGCCCTGATGAGGAACAGTGGCACAGAGTGAAAATGATGAATTAATAGTGTAAGTTTTAGGTCGGAGTACGGCATTTTCTGTGATTGAGTTTTAATTCAAGGAGGAACAAAAGGTGTTACGGCACCTGAGGTTCTCATTCCCACACAATATTGTCCCGGCAGGAAGCAAAATTTTCCTGTGAATTTCTGGTTGATTGTTTGGTTTTGTTTAGCGCTAGTTTGATGTTATCAGTGAGCTTTGGCTTGTGTTCTTTCTCGTAAGCGAGAGAGGGATAGTTTTATGCTTGGACATGTCGGCAATGGGCCCTAGTTTGTGTTATTGTTGTTAGTGTTTTGTTGGTTATGTCTGTTTTCGTTTTGTTACAGTGCACTGAGATAAGAAAATCTGAGAGGTGTGATCCACCGGTGGTGATATGTTGATATTTTGGGAGTTCATGATTTAACAATCAGCTCTTTAAACCAGGCCTGAAAGATTGAAATTTAAAGCGCTATAAAATATTCTTACAAAAACAGTTGCAAAGTGTGCTTCTCCATGATTGTAATTGGCTTGGGAGAAATTCACTTATAGGGAACACTGAGAAGTTCTGAGTCTAAAAGGATTGCACCGAGTCAATCCGGCCCAAAAAACAACAAGGAATTGTTTTCCTTTAAAATGATGACGTCATCTTGCTGGTGATGGAGGCTCGAATAGGTTGCGCGGGAGACTCCATTATCAGCAACATCTGGTATGAATGTGTATGGAGGTATGCATGTGAATGGACTGTGATGGACTGACGACTAAAAGTTTTGACTGACTTTATACTGAGACAATGACTGCACCCACTTTAGGATTAGTAAATGCCAATAAACAATTCACCCAGCCGGCAAGAGAAGGGTGGATGCTTCGCTTTGTTTTGTTTTTTCAGGAGCAGGAGGATAAGAGAGACTGGAGGAGGAGACTGTGGCTTCACATGAGAGTGTGGAACTGCAGACTTAACTCTTGGGTTGGTAATGCTGAGTTACTGATGTTTGCATTAAGAAAACTGTGCTATATTAGCTGTGTTTTGATTAAGGTATCATGTTATATTATTGGGAATGCCAAATGCTACAGTGGAGGAAAACTATTGATATCACTCATGACTGGAATATGTTACTATTAACCATAGCAGGCCACTGTAAAAAGTCAATTAAATTTTATAGAGGAAAATCGCCAAAACTTTAACAATACCTATGAATGACTTGCCACATTCGAAATAGAGATATGCAATAATAAACATTGGGCCACGTGATTTAGGTTCTCGCTTGAAATAGTAAGTTATTAAAAGTAGAATATAATTGACAGGGACATGTGATAGGATGTGGTACTGCAAAAGAACAAGAGCAAAGTAGAGAAAGAAAAACCTATTGTGTTTAGTTTGGATAAATTCAAATTAAAATGTACCATTACACTCAGAGGATCAATATGAAATTCAATATATGCTAATTTTGTATGAAGTACATGACTGATAACTGTTCTGTCCTGAGCGTTTGTTTTTACAGCACCCACTTGACCACACCAACAGTTTCTCGCCACCAAAGTATTTGCAAAGAATAGGGAGGAATATCATCAAAACTGGGAAAGGTAAGCCCCGAAGGGGGTGATGACACCATAACTTTCACTTATGGTCAAATTCTTAAAATTTGACCCGAAAATTTGAAAATTATTCAAACATTTAGAGACAGAGTGGATAAACATAATGTCGCAAACCACATAAGGATGGAGCATTTGAATCAATAAGATGGTGAAATAACACGCAGTAAAATGTGGATCATGTGGATTATGTTTATTCCAGTGTGCAGAGGAGTCAATTCCCTTCACAAAGTTTATAAATTCACTTGAACCAAACTTAGGAGCACCCGGTGCTGGAAGAGTTGATAGTCACAATACCCAAGGATAAGCACAAGAGCATGACTGATATGATGGGACTGGGATTTTGCTACACTTAATTATTGCAGACACAACTAGAACTATAACTGAAACTAATTAAAAAATAAACTAAACTAGCAAACAATTGGTAAAAACTGATTAAAACTGATATAAAATTGAAAATCTGAAATCGAAGCTAAATAAAAATAAAAACTAATGAAAATTGCAAAATTATTACAACCCTGGTCCAGACTAAGATGGCGTTGGACATCTTCAGGGCAGAAAAGGGTTGGTGTGACAAAGGTGTGGTTTGGCTTGTTGTATGTACATTTCAAAATGTTACAGCTCTGGATGGACCAGTTACCAGGGCATGGAAGGATGACAGACTTTATTACATGAGGAGAAGGGAAATTTCCGGGATTGAGGATCCTCTGGGATGACAAGGCTGGAGCAATGGTACTCGAGAGAAGAATTTCTGATACTTTCTGAGATATGATGTCACTAACCTTGTATTTTAATTGTCTAGCTCGAAATGAATTGACACATGGGAGTGTGTCAAAAAGGGGGAAGTTGAGTCCGAACACCAAACAATGGTTTTATGAACATCTTA
Source organism: Astatotilapia calliptera (assembly GCF_964374335.1). Classification (NCBI taxonomy): domain Eukaryota; kingdom Metazoa; phylum Chordata; class Actinopteri; order Cichliformes; family Cichlidae; genus Astatotilapia; species Astatotilapia calliptera. Next base: position 1,373,136 of record NC_137430.1, read on the forward strand.
TGACGTTATTTCTGTGTTTAATAATTTAGGTATGGCAAAACTTAAGCATATAAGGTGTTACACTTAGAAATGGTTCATTAATTTTTGATTTCTTTTACACACACATAGATCATGATTAGAATAAGTCCCTGGGTCAGAGAGTCCTGAACATAATATTTTAAACCAAATTTGAATCATTAGAACAACAATGGATAACAATATTAGATTATCAAGGCTAGGGAGAGAGGTGTTTTGGTTTTCTGTCTCTTGCAGAGAAAGAAACAGACACCAGACGGGGACACGGAGATGTGAGGACCCTTCACAGCAGGGACAGATGTAGGGACTGCCGAGACAGCAACTGGGGTCAAGTGTCATGGCGTTTGGGCTCCTGGAGAACATGGATCCCACAAACACAGCAATAACCATGAAGGGGTTGGCGAAAACCAGGAACACCAGACCAACGAGGTTCAAGAGGCTCTTGGCAAAAAGGGGGACACGCCGGTGACCCCAAAACACACAGATCCTTGTTTGAAATCGGGGCAGAATAATCCCCAGAACTGTGCAATGACTAAAGGGTGGTCTAACCCCGGAGGTCGAAGAAAGAAGCTGAGAATCACCCAACTGGAAGACACTGGTAGCTGCAGCAATAAAAATAAAGGTTAAAAGCTCCTTAGACAGAGGTTCTAGCCTAAGTACGTTTGAAAGGTATAAGGGGGCATTAAAAAGGGGGTGGAAAACTGGAGCACCAAAATAAAGCTGTCGGAGAATTGGGGAGTGATGGGAGTGTCATCTGTAACTGCTGTTATGGTTGTAAATCTAACCTTGCTTGCATCTGAACTGCGTGAACACAGAGGTCATCCCACATATGGTCCACCCGTTAAAGGGGGACAGAGGGCCTCAGGACCAAGAAGAACTGGACCTTGCAATGCTGGAGTGTATGTTGTAAGTGATCTCTTTGAAGAAAAGAGATCAAAGGGGGAATTGTGATATTATTCTGTTATTATATGTTACCTTATATATGTAATCAAAGTAGTTGAATTAGAATACTGCTGTAGATCATATTATACCCTTTAATATAGAGTGTGTGAGCTGTATGTAGTTTAGTTCTCGTTATACTTTTGAGTTAACAGAACATATTCACTTATTAGTTTATTAGATAAATGTGCATCACTCTGTATCCTTGATCTGCTGTGAATGTATTACATGCTTAATTGTTGAATCATGAAGAGAAGATTGTAAGCAGGAGACTCTGTGTCTAAGACAGGGGAGATAGACAGACCACATTCCACACCCCCACCTTACAGAAAGCAGAGAAACAACTGCCGAGGTCATAACTTAGGCGCTGTAACAGAGAAAGAATGTGATGTTTTGGCTTTTACGACTAGATGGGGACCACTAGAGACTATAAAAAGCTGAGCAACCCGTCACCATTTTGAGACTTGCTGTGACCCTCTGCATGCAGCTCTCCCCATCATGATGGCTTAAATGCTCATAAGTGTTGAATTCTATGGAAATAAATGATTGTTGATTGAGCATTTATACACCGAGTATTGTCCTTCCTTCAGCCCAAAGATTCAAAGAATTGGGAGATTTCAACACTAGGTTTTCTGTTTTGTTTTGTTTTGTTGTTGTTTTTCTGAAAACATGGCATCTGAGAGCGGAGCAAGCAAACATGTCCGCCTCGATGGGCTCCGACTTGTTGTTTATTATTGTTTACTTTTTGCTCTGCTTGCACTGGATGAGTGCAGTGCACTGTTAACATACCCATAACAGGCACTACTTGACATCGGTAACTCAATCCTCTGTACTATACCTTCCCACCGCATTTCACCCTTCCACCAGAGCTTCAAGTTGTTTGCCCCAGTAGCCACCGCCACCACCACTCCCAGGAAGGCCCTGAAACACCAAGCCCAAGTGAGTGTTAGGAAAGTATATTTTCTAGCGCTTATTCGCTGTGTATTTTGTTTTATTTATTCAATGACAGGCCAGTATATTAAAAGCCACCTTTGAGTTATAAACTGTGTCATAGGTCATTAGATTGTTTAGCAAGACTGAAAACTGTGCAGAACAGGAAGCTTTGTGCAGAGTTGCAGAGAGCATCGCCTGCGTTTGTGCTGCTAAAAAGAGAACAACAGGAAATGACCTTCGGAACGTAAAAACTAGACATGAGGAACTAGGGTGCAGATGTTTTTGCAGCAATGTAGCAGATATATAGAATTAAAATAGATAAAGTGACCGTTTTCTAGGGGAGGAGGGAGCAGACTATATTATACACAGCGGGCCTGTAATGCTTCAGATCTGCAGATGATTAGCACCATGCACATCTCTCTTCCGTAAGGTAACGATTGAATAAAATGATTATAAATATTTTGACCACTCTGAGTCTGTGTCTTCTCTGTCCGGTCAGAAGAATAAAAGAACCTGGCTCAATATGAGTCAGCTGACCCCAGGAGAGCACTTCGGAGATGGCGACGTAAGCGAGGCAAGAGGGGGGCTCCATACTAGGCTAAAGCTCGGGCCACCTGACCACCGCAACCCAGCCTCTTGTTAGCCAATATGAGGTCTCTGAAAAACAAACTCGACAAGATAAGACAATACAATGCAATACAATACAAACTTTATCTATAGAGCACATTTAAAAACCAGCGGTATACCAAAGTGCTTAACATAAAAGACGGAAAAGTAACATGAGTATTATAAGGCCTCAGCAAAGTATCAAATATACTCACAGCTCATTGCCACTAATACACAGAGGTAGTATAAAATGCATATCAAGTAAAAAACATAGTAAAAGCACAAGCCATAAAAAATATGTATAAAGAAAAATAGAGTAAGTCTAAGAGTCAGGTACGAGCATTAACAAGCAGGAAAAGCAAGATTAAACAAATAGGTTTTTAGCCGTGATTTAAAAGATTGGATAGAATCGGACGCCCGGATCGCAATCTGAAGGTTATTCCACAACTCTGGTGCAGCCAGGGCAAACGCCCGGTCACCTCTAGACCTCTAGACACCTCAGAAACTGAAACAATCGAACCTTGTCATCAAACCTGTTAAACTCTGGACCCCAGAGACTGAGAGCATCCTACAGGACTGCTTTGCCCAAACAGACTGGGACGTGTTTCAAACTGCAGCCACTAAGGAGAACTGCTCTGTCAAAATACAGGACTACGCTGAATATGTGACTGGGTACATCAGCACCTGTGTTGACAATATTGTGCCCACCACACAAGTCAGAAAGTTCCCCAACCAGAAGCCCTAGATCACCAGTCAGATACGACACATGCTGCGTACTCGGTCTCTCGCATTTAGATCAGGCAATGAGACGGACAAAGCTGCAAAGTATGGACTGAGGAAAGCCATCACAGTGGCTAAGAGGCAGCACAAAGAGAAGCTGGATGGCGGATGTGGCAAGGCCTTCAGGACATCACAGAGTATAGGGCCACCACCAGCACCAGAATCATCAGCTCTGCAGGTCTTCTGGATGATCTCAATGCATTCTACACCTGCTACGAGACCTCCCAGACCCTCCAGGCCTCCCAGACCCTCCAGACCCCCCAGATCACCCGGACCTGCCAGAATCCCCCAGGCCAACCAACCCCTACCCCTGCCAGCAGTCTCAATAGACCAGGTGCATAAATCCCTGAGGAGGATCAAGCCCTGTAAGGCAGCAGGACCAGACAACATCCCGGGATGGGCCCTTAAAGCATGTGCCAATGAGCTGGTGGAGGTTCTTACCTCCATCTTCAACTTCTCCCTCGGCCAGAACACTGTCCCCACATGATTTAAGACCACAACCATCATCCCTCTACCCAAGAGAAGTCCAGCCACCTGTCTGAACGACTATAGACCAGTTGCACTCACTCCAATCATTGCGAAGTGTTTTGAGAGAGTGGTGCTGGCCTACATCCAGAGCAACATCACAGACACTCTGGACCCCTTGCAGTACGCCTACCGGCCCAATGGGTCCACGTCAGACACCATCGCTGCTCCCCTTCACTATTCACTCTCCCACCTGGAAAACAAAGACTCATACATCAGGGTACTTTTTGTTGATTACACCACCGCCTTCAATACTGTCATCCCACACAAACTCACTCACAAGCTGGCAACACTCGGCCTTTACCCCACCCTATGTGACTGGCTACAGGACTCTTTGACTGGCAGGCCCCAGTCCGTCAAGATCGGCAACAGGACTTCAGCGTGCATTATTACTAACCGTGGCATCCCACAAGGTTGTGTCCTCAACCCTATCCTCTACACCTTATTCACCCACGACTGTGTCACCTCCAACATAGATAACATCATTTTGAAGTTCGCGGATGACACTGCAGTGATCGGTCACATCACTGGAGGGGATGAAACAGCTTACAGGGGAGAGGTGGCCAGTCTGGTGTCATGGTGTGAGGACAAAAACCTCACCCTCAACACTGACAAGACAAAGGAGATGATAGTGGATACGAGGAAGAAGAGGAGGCCTCACCAGCCACTGTTTGTCCGGGGCCTTTAAGTGGAGAGGGTGATCAGCTTTAGGTACCTGGGCGTCTACATCTCTGAGGACCTCACCTGGTCACTGAACACCACACAGCTGGTTAAGAAGGCTCAGCAGTGGCTGTATTTCCTGAGGAGACTGAGGAAATTTGGTATGTATTGTATTATTGTAGTTTACCTTACAACATAGAGCGCCTTGGGTCAAATACTGTTGTGATTTGGACTTACAATATGACAGGAACTTATGGTCGCAGTTTTGAACAAAGTGAAACCATACCTTGATAAAGATGCACTTCGTACTCTGTACTGTACCCTGGTTCTTCCATATCTTACATATTGTGTGGAAGTATGGGGAAACACATATAAAAATACAACTAATCCATTAGTCACAGTACAGAAACGAGCACTGCGTATTATTCACAAGGCTGGTTATCTAGATCATACTCACAAACTCTTTCTTCAGGCAAAGTTACTTAAATTCCAGGATCTGGTTAATTGCAATACATCTATAATCTTATACAAAGCCTTTAATGAACTTCTACCTACAAATTTACAAATTATATTTGAAATTCGAGAAAGGGTTTATAATGTGAGAGGCTTCGGGAATTCAAATTACCCAGAACTCGAACAACCCGTAAAGGTTTTTGTGTGTCTGTATGTGGTGTGAAAATCTGGAACAGTCTGAGTTTACAACTGGAACAATGCAAAAATATTCATAGATTTAAATTCCTCTACAAACAGTTGGTCTGGTCACAGTATACTCAATGATGTTTTAGTGTGCTCTGTAATGTCTGTTCTCTTACCATTGCTGGTATGATTCCAAAAAAAAAAAAAAAGTGTGTGTGTATATATGTTGTTGAGACTAGTAGTTAAACATATGCCATTTTATGACCAGTAGTCAATGTAGTAAATTAGGTTAACAGCTGTAGGCCATATATTATCCTTTAGTTCTGATGGTGTGCTATGTATGTAGTTTAGTCTGTATTATACTCTTGAATAAAAGAAACATAATCATTTTGTAGTTCATTAGATAAAGTGTGCATTACTCTGTATCCTTGATCAGCTGTGAATGTCTTACACTGTTTTCTTGAAATGTTTTATTGCTGAATCATGTGAAGAAGGCTGTAAGCAGGGGACTAGGTGTCTGGGCAGAAGAGATAAAACCACATTCCTTACCCCCCTTCCTACTTCACACAGAAAGACAGGGAGGCAAGGTCAGGAGCCAGGCTCGCTAAGAATTAGAAAAACATGTGAAGATGCAGCTTTTATGACAAGGAGGGGGGCTGTTACTAGCTATAAAAGTCTGTGAAAGTTGCTACCATTTTGAGACATGCTGTTGACCCTCTGCAGGCATCTCTCCCTTCCGGACGTTGTAATGCTCTGATTGTTGAATTGTATGGAAATAAATGATTGTTGATTGAGCATAAATACACCGAGTATTGTCCTTCCTTCAGCCCAAAGATTCAAAGAATTGGGTGATTTCAACAACTTGGTGCCGTGTGACCTGGATCTTTGGCGTGCTGAGGAGGTGCAGATTTGGCCTTTGGTGAGATCGTGGGGCAAGGCGAACGGAAGACCGGTCTAACAACAAAAAGGTAAGCACAGCCTGTTGTATTATACCAAATGTGCATATTGGGCTTTCCAAATTAATCTGTTCGCTGAGTCACATGTATTTTCACAGTAAATTTGTCGGTGTCTGGTTTTTGGCGCAAGATACTAACAACATAAGTTGAGGCTGAATTCCAGTGTGTTAAATAAACTGCTTCTACCGAGAAACTAATAAGACACTACGTTGAGCTAGTTGCAGCCCACTTTACCTTCCACATTTAATTTTGTCTAAAACTGGCTTCTGTAGTAATAATACATTAGAATTTTTTTTGGAGACGCAGCCATTAGTTCAGTACATTGAAGTCGAGGTTTTGAAGTTTGTTTATGGTGTCGGTGAGTCATCGTTGATGCGGCCATGAAATAGAAGTTGATTTAAGGAAAAGCAGATGCTGGCTCACGGTGCGGTTGAACGCTGGCAACGCGAAAGCGCAACACGTCCGTAGGTTTGGTTTATGATACGGCCGTGTTCCGGTGGTGCGGCCGTGAGTGCAGCACTGAGGGGTTGCTGGTCTCAGCACATTGAATAGAGGTTTGAAGTGGTTTGTGGTGTCGGTTTTTGCCTCGAGGGCTGCGGTCATAAAATAAAGTAAAATTTTACTTGCCAAGAAGTACATAGAGCAAAACCTGGTTTATGGTGTCGGGTATAACTTCTGGGGACGCAGGCATCACTTTTATGATGCGATTTTGCCCCGTTGTGGCGGTCATAAACGCAGAGACAGGGGTATTTGGACTTTGGTTGTGCTTCAGAAGAATTTTAACAGTTGAGCTCAGAGGTTTCTGTGCAAACTTCTGCTGATGAAAAGCGCTTTCTGTGTGTCTCATTGTGGGTGTGCGAAGCTGCGAAGCGCGCTCTGGGTGCTGTTTTGTGTGTAAAGCGCGCTCTGGGTGTTGTTTTGAGTGTAAGTGAGGCACGCTCTGAGTGTGTTTTTTGTGAGTGTGAAACGTGAACACAGTGACAGTGACGGTTGATGTGTTTGAATAGGAGGACATTAGAGCAAAGACACATTTTAGGATCAAAGGTTGATGTCTAGTGTACCTGTGGAAACTAATTTTGTTCATGGTTTGGCAACCCCCCTGTCTGTAGACGTGCAGGCAGGTTAAGTGCCGAGGTGGCGACTTGGGAACTGAGGACTCCCGCTTAGCTACGGAATAACACTGGAACCGCAGTGTAATCACGGGTTCACATTTATTCCGGACTAGAACAAGACACATTTTGCGAACAAAGGTTGAGTCTAGATTAGTAAAGAAATAAAAAGGTTGAATTCCTCGTTTCAGTGGTTGAAATTGTTGTGTGCCTGTCCCCTGACGAGTGTGAAATTAAATAAAGAGGGAATTTGGAGCCACATAGAGATAGACGGGCATAATTGGGTGTATTACTCTGTGGTGTAAGCATTTTAGGAAAAAAAAAAGGGAGAGAGAGTGTAGGAGGTGTGTGGTGGTGTGAATATGTCGGGTCTTAAATCTGACATAGAAAGAGGAGAAATGCAGGGTGAGTGGAAAACTTCTGAAGAGCAGGTGAAGGAGTTGTTGCGGGCGCTGAAGGTCATGCGACCTGCAGACGTGCCAGAGAAAAAATCAAAGGTTGCAGCTGTGACAACAAAAATTAAGGAGTTGTGTGATAATGAAGGAGTGAGAGGAGAATCAAGAGGGTCGTTGGCAAAAGTGCTTCTGGGAATAGCACAGAAGCTCCAGAAAAAAGAACATGAGCTTAGTAAACAGTTAGAGGAGGTCTCATTTTGGGGGAAGCGAAGGGTCAGACAGGAGTTGAAGGAGGTGCAGGAGGAGAAAGCCCGTGTAACGAGGTGGGCTGTGACATGCCAGGGGGTGGAGCACTGGATGAGGGAGAGAAGGGAGGAGCCTGAGAAGCTGATGCTGCCGGCTTCTCCGGTGAAGTCATCGCTCACTGGCTTTCCCCCTCCCTATCAGGCCCCCGCCCCCCTTTACCCTTTAGCCCAAACGACCTACTCCACCCCCGAAGAGTGAAAGAATAAAGCAAAGCTCCACTTTTGTTAATGAGGAGGGAGCTTGTGGCGGAGTGCAGTCACCGCCCATGAAACAGTCTCCCCAGCAGGAAGAGACTGAAGAAGAGCGGGCTGTGCGGCTGCTTGAAACAGCTATAATGACTCTAGAGCAGTGTCATCAAATTTCTGATGATGAGGCAGGAAGTGGAGTAGTTGTTGCACCACAGGTTGAGAAAGGTGAGGTGTGCGGGCCTGATGGGGACGCATACGAGGGCTGGCTATCCGGCACACTGGATGATAATACGCCAGTAAGTGTCTGGGAAAAGCAGAAATTAGATGCAGGGCCGGAGCTAGGAGGGGCCTTTCACAATAGAGCAGCTAGAGAAAAATCAGGAAGAGGCAGAGTAGTCAAGCCCAAACCTGCCAACAAACCACACCCCATGATGCGTCGGAGCCAGGAAGATAGGGACACTTTGTCTCTGCCGGGGACATTCCCCCTGGTGGTGACCGCTGGGGGTCACATGAAATACAAGCCATACGGGGTGGGAGATGTAACTGCATTGATTGAGTTATTACCTCCTATTACAGACGGAGGTGCGGGGTGGTTGAGAGAGTTTGACAGAGCAACAACAGGTGTTCAACTGGCCCTGGGTGATTTCAGAGCTGTGGTTGCCAGATGTGTCAAAGGCACAGCACTGGATGACATAGAAAAGATAGCAGGTACAGCATTGATGGTTGATAGCAACCCGTTTTGCCGTGTTGTGAATGAAATATCACATGCATTACGTGAAAAATATCCCACTCCGAATGCTGCTAAGATTTTGAAGTTGTTGTGGAAGCCTGATCAAACTCCAAGGGAGTACATAGAACAGGCTAAAGCTACGTGGGCCCTTAGCACTGGCCAGCATCCTGGTAGAGAGGAGATGCAACAATTGTGGTTTAGAGAAGCTGTGTTTTTTTTTTTTTTTTCTCTGTGACCTGCTGGAGCAGGGGGGCTAGGACTAGGAGGAGGAGTTGGCCGTCCGACTGCGGTCTGGAGTGTGGAGCCTTCCTGCTGCTGCGGAGTCGGGGCGGTCTGCCTCCCCCCACCGCAGGGAAAAGGGAAACACCACCTGGGTCTGGGTGCAGTTCCCCCCTCCAGGGGCGGGGGCACCTAGACCCGGTTTGTAGAGTACGCTTGGGGAGTGTGATCGTGTGTACAACGTCTCTTTATGTCTGTCTCCACGTTGGTTGAGTGTGGAGTAAGTGCATATGAGAGCATGAGGGTGGGAATGGATGTTTGTATCTGTGTGTGCCTGTATGTCTGTGTCTATATGTCAGGTTGGGTGTCAGGCGCCACCTCTCTGGGGACATCTCAGGCCCTCCAAGGTTTGGAGGCCTATCTCCCCCTACCACCACTTCCCCTGCCAGTGGCGGACCCCCTCAGACATCGGTGCGTTGGTGGTTCTTTGTGTCCGGGGATGGGCGTCCAGGTACACACCGGCTCACTCCTTGGCGGCCGCTTATCGGGGCCTGGAGCCTGGGGCTCGCTCGGGCCACTTCGGAGGTGGGGTGCCCCCGGCCTCTCGGCCTGGGGCTCGGTCACTCAGGCGCAGCTGGCTGCCGGCGGAGCTCACGGGCGCGTCACTGCAACTCCCCCTGGCTTCTGCTCCGCGGCTGCTGAGTGAGCCCTCATCTGGGACTCCCCTCAGCTCTTTCCGGGACAGTGGCGCAGCTGCCCCTCTGTTGGTCTTCCTTGGTCTCTTGTGTTCTGGGGGCCTCTGGATGTCTGGAGTTTTGATCTCCTCCACACCTGCTTCACGCCCTGGAGGACGGGGCTGTGGCCCCCCCACACCCTCTAGCAGATTATTACATGAAGGAACCTTTTAAAAAAAACAAAAAACAAGCGCGTCCATGCTCACAGGTGTACACACGGGTGATCACACCCACAAACTACACCCTTTTTGGCTCCTACCTCAAAGCACACTGTGTTCTGTTGATCTTATGTGCTGCACAATAATGTTTAACATTTAGTATTTACTGTCATATTCCCATATATCATTGTGATGTTGTTTATTCTATTACTCTTGTTCTCTTCTGCTTGCTTTCTTTTTTCTTTCTCAGCAGGTGATCCAGGTGATTGATATATGCATTTTTTTTTCTCTGCCCGTTCTGTTGGTTTTTGTCTTTTGCCCTTCTCCCCCGTCCCTCTTCTCAGCTGTTTCTCTTTCCCTCTTTCTTTCTCCCCTTCTTTCCCCCAGTCAAGTCTGTCCCGTATTCAGTAAGTGAAAATAAAATAAACAATAAAAGGTGAATCAAATGGACCATTACGGCAAGGCTGGGATGGTCAGTTTGGTAAAGTAAATCCATTGGGCATCTTTGTTTGCCTTTAGACAACAATTCTGATGGCAAAAGAGCCAAACGGGACAGGCCAAAAAAAAAAAAAAAAAAAAAAAAGAGAAGCTGTGTTAAAAGGTGTGCCCGAACAGGTCAGAGTGGCCATGACTGATAATCCCGACATGGAGGGGGCGGAGTCTCAAGAAACATCTGGTGCATCGCTTGCAGAAAGCTCATGATGAGGTTATGGCTAAAAGTGAGGATACAGATAACATGAAAGAGCAATTGTTGAAATTACAGCTGGGTGAAGCGAGGGTAAAAGCAAATGAAACGAAAAAGGATGAAAAAATAGCTAAAGTAATGGTAGCTCAAGGTTACCAGCAAATGGGGACAGATGTTGATCCTAATGTATTGCCAGTAGACACACAGGGACCTGCGCGAGGCACAAATTGGGGTGGCCGTGGGGTCGGTAGAGGAAATTGGGGTTCACGTGGTGGTCAGCGGGGAGGAGGCGGCGGCATGGGCAGACAAAGGGGTGCGCTTAGAGGTCCATATGTGCCAGGGACTGCGTGTTTCAACTGTGGTCAGACTGGACATTGGGTTCGAGAGTGCCCTGACCCGCCTCAGCAGTACAATACCTACATGCCACGTTCGGCCAGAAGGAGGCGTGGACAATGGTCGGCACACTGAGTGGTTTGAGGAAATATTTAATGAGTGTTTAGATGAGACAACTTGGGAGCTTAACTCTCAGGACATTTATGTTGGTTCAGCTGGAGTGGCAGCGTTTGTTCCACTCCCTGAATATAAAATGAGTTGGTATAGAATGGGGGATGAAGCGGTTCCCCATGTGTCCTTGGCAGTACATGAGGGTCATCAAGCAAAAGATTTAGGCCCAATGGTGAGAACAGCCACAAGGGCCACAGATTGGCAACAAACACAACTCACTGATGTCTCATACTCACCCAGTTGTAAAACATATCGAATTTCTGTGACCGCCACTGATCAGAGTGTGTTAGAACACAAACTTTTAAAACGAACACATGGCAGGGAGAAATCTGATCACGAGGAAGCCGTTAAAGGCTTAACAGAACTCCCAGACACTCTGTGGTCTAAAGGTCCCACTGATGTGGGTTTAACATTTTGTTCACCCATCACATTTGAGTTAAAGGATGACACCCCTATTTGGCGTTCACAATACAGACACAGTCCAGAGGCAGATAATGGGATTGCAGAAACAATTTCAGGGCTCCTGCAGGTGGGTGTGTTGGAGTCGTCTTCCTCTGCATGGAATACTCCGATCCTCCCAGTTGAAAAATCAGGCACGGGCAAGTATCGCATGGCACATGACCTTAGGGCAATAAACGCTGTCCTTAAGACACCAACAGTACCTGTACCAAACCCCTACACAGCTCTGACTAATTTATCTCCAGATCAGCGGTGGTTCACATGCATAGATTTGGCAAATGCTTTCTTTTGTCTCCCTCTGCATCCATCTTTAAGAGATATTTTTTCATTTACTTACAGGGGCCAGCAGCTGCGTTACACACGGCTGCCGCAGGGCTTTGCCCTTTCACCTGGGATTTTCAATCAGGTACTTAAAAATGCTCTTTCTCCATGTGTATTACCTGAAGGATGCACACTGATCCAATATGTGGACGATTTGCTGATTGCCGCTAAAACAGCTGATGCTTGTTTTCAAGCGGCAATGACTGTGCTTCGTCAGCTGGCTAAAACAGGTTTTAAAGTAAGTAGAGAAAAACTCCAACTTGTCAGAACTGAAGTTACATTTCTAGGTCGTGTGGTGGCGATGCAGACGGTGGGCATGTTGGCGTCCCAGAGGGAAACAATTATGTCACACCCCCAGCCACGTACAGTTAAGGAAATGTTGTCATTTCTTGGGCTCACAGGTTACAGTAGACACTACATTCCTGACTATGTGGGCAAAACCAAACCCCTGAGGGATTTGGTGAAAGAACACGGCATGAGAGACCTCACAGCTAATCTGAACTGGACCACTGAAGCTGAAATGCGGTTCATTGAACTAAAACAGGCCCTGTCTCGTGCAGCAGATTTGGCAATCCCCGATTATAACTCTGATTTCTCAGTTGATGTTTCTGAAACAAATGGAGTAGTAAATGGTGTGTTGTTTCAGAAAAAAGGGGGAAGGAGACAGGTGCTGATGTATATCAGCATTGGCCTGGATAACACAGAAAAAAGACACCCCATGTGCACACAACATGCAGCAGGGGTAGCAAAAATAATTCAGAAAGTGGCTCACATTGTGAGAGGGCACCCACTGAAAGTGCTCACAACACACAGTGTGGTGGCCTATGTGAACTCACAGGCATTTACAATGACCCCACTGAGACAACAGAGACTGACTAAGATTCTGGAGTCTCCAAACTTGACCTTCACACATGAAGGGATTAACATGGCAGATCAAATGGGGGGGGGGGGGGGCACCTCATGACTGTGCACAAATAGTAGAGGTTGAAGAGAAAGTAAGGTCTGATTTGAGAGCAGAACCGGTGAGTGAGGCAGATGATTATTTTACAGATGGATCCGAGTGAAGGATTGAAAACAGGTTAGGCAGTGGTGAAAGGAGTTGGAGACCAGCTGCATGTGGAGAAGTCAGGAACACTGGAAGGGTCTCAGTCAGCGCAGAGAGCAGAGCTTATTGCAGTAATAGAAGCTCTGAGATTAGGGAAAGGAAAAAGAGTTAACATTTATACAGACTCAGCATATGTGTTTGGAGCAGCACATGTGGAGCTGGGGCAATGGAGGAGGGCTGGATTCAGAACAGCCACAAATAAACCGATCAAACATGAGGAGGAGATGAGACAGCTGGAGGACGCTCTGAAAGAACCTCTGGAGGTCGCTATCATAAAGTGTAAAGGGCATGACGAGTCTGACACTTGGGTGGCAAAAGGAAACAGAGCAGCCGACGAGGAAGCAAAACGGGCGGCAGGCTATAAGGAAGGAAAACAAATGGTAAGTATGGGTATGGAATGGGGAGACCTGCCAGCCCAACAGCGAGAGGACATCGAAAAGGCGCAAGGAGGAGCCTCACCCGAGGAAAAGGCGGTGTGGCAGGAAAGAGGGGCCGTACAATCGGAAGGATTGTGGGAGTGGCCCAGATGGAAAGGGATTTGTGTCATTGGTGGCATCCCTACATGAAAAACCTGGTAAGGGAACATGTGAGAACCTGCCTGATTTGTGGACAATACAATCCGAAGCCCACCGTGAAACCAGAAATGGGTAAGTTTCCTTTGCCAGAAAGACCAGGCCAGGAAATTGTGATTGATTACACTGACATGATAACTACTGTTCGAGGGTCTAGATATCTGTTGGTGTGTGTGGATGCGCTGACTGGCTGGCCAGAGGCCTGGCCAACGCGCAGAGAGGATAGTAAAAAAATGATCAAATGTCTGGTGAATTATTATGTCCCCTGGCATGGATTCCCAGAGAAGGTAAGATCAGATAATGGCACTCACTTTAAAAATCGAGATCTCGCTGAAGTGGAATGTATGTTGGGGTTGCAACATAGATATGGTACAGTTTACCATCCACAATCTCAGGGGAAAGTGGAGAGAATGAACCAAAATCTTAAAAACAAATTGGAAAAAATCTGTGCACAGACAAATATGAATTGGGTTGATGCTCTTCCCATAGCCCTAATGAGTGTAAGGTGCGCCGTTAATCAGCGCACTGGGTTCACTCCATATGAGCTGCTGACAGGAAGACAATTTCCAGGCCCTGCAGCAGGTGTAAAAGAATTAAGAGAGGAGGTAAACGTGTCTGAACATGTGAAACAGTTTAAAGCACTAAAAGCTCTTGTCTCTAGTTTCACTGCGCAGGTGGGAGACCCAACCGGAAAGGAGGTGACCACGCCAGAGGCGAAGTGGGTGTGGCTGAAGGTGTATAAGCGAAAGTGGGACGAGCCCAGGTGGACGGGACCTTTCGAGGTGACCACTCGAACCTCTCACGCGGTCCAGCTGAGGGGCAAAGGCGACACTTGGTACCACTGGAGCCAGTGTGCGGCGGCAGAGGAGCCTAGGCGGTCGGAGAGGCTCTTGGCGAAAAAGGGGGACCCCAAAAAACACAGATCTTAGTATAGAAGGGGCAGAATAATCCCCTGATCTGTGCAACGACCAAAGGGTAGTCCACCCCGGAGGTTGAAGAAAGAAGTCGAGAATCACCCGACGAAAAGATATTGTTAGCTGCAGTAAAATTAAAGTTAAAAGTGCCTTAGGCCTAAGCTCTAGTCTAGAAGCTATTAGCGAGCACTGAAATGGGGGAGGGAAAGTCTAATGCAAAAATAAAGTTTCTGGAGAACTGGAAACTGATGGGAGTGTTAGCCATGATTACTATTGGTGTGCTAACTACTGTTTTTCTGTTGTGTGAGTTGCCCAGTTACAGAACTCATCCACCTCCTCTTCCTCTCGCAGACCCTGAGGCGACCAGATCTGAGCGCAATGTAGGTGAGAAACCAGATCCTTGTTTGGAGTATTATGGAGGCATAGAGGTGGATTACATTAGAGGATCCACCACAGCCTTCACTTTTGATCTGTGTTCCGTGATAAAGTGTGGGGAGGATCAGACTAGTTGGCGCGGGTACGAAGTGTGGACATGTCATGACATAAGATTCACGAATGCTTGTCTTATAGGTAAACCCACCGCCATGGGGTACAGCCCGTGTGAGGAGTGGGAAATGGTGACCGGTTACACCCTCCCAGGATGGGATACACGGGGCCGATGGGAAGGGTTTGCGATTCAGCGTGATTTCAGTAACACTCAAAATCCACTTACAATGTCTATTGGTGGGTGGCAGGTTACACCGCAGCGGTACAGGAAAGAAGATAAAGTGTTTTATTTAGTGTTAGGTGTAGATGTATTTGGGAAAGACCCGAGGGGCGTGATAAAGATAAACTTTAAAGACCCTCCCTGTAATTTACCCAGCAGCAACATCGCATCAAGCTGTAATTTATCCAGCAGCAACACCGCATCAAGCGAAGCCCCCCCTTCCGTGTCTAAGGTAACAAAAATGGACTACACAAAGTGGAAACCCCGACAGCTGATGTCTCGTGCCACAGGGTATGTGGACAGCAACCTGTGGTTGGACTGGCTGATTGAAAATGCAAAAGAGCAAAAGGTGTCTGATTGTGTGGCATGCGCTACAGCACGCCCACGTTTATTTACTGAACCGGCACCTCTGCATCCAGAGGACCCATGGGGTTTTGATTGCATGCTCCGACTTACTCGGAGAGCAGTATCTTCAGGAAAATGTGCGCCATTGTCTGCTTCATTTCCCCCAATAGATATAAACACCATTCCCGGACCGTTCACACCTAGGAAAGCTAATTACACTTGTTTTAATTTTACTGCAGATGATCCCGGAGCACAGGAGTATGACGCTGGAGAGATCCCGGCTGATTGGTGTGAGGTCACATTTCCAGGAAGAGGGGAGGGCGCGCGTGCGGGCGCCACGGTTGTGGGGACTTGGGCTCGAGCCGGTTTGTACTATTATTGTGGTGGTGGGAGTCTGCATGTGCGGATACCAAATGAAGCGGTTGGTGTTTGTGCCATGGTCAGACTAGGAGCGCCTCTGCTGATAATAGGGGGTAAGGGTAAATCCAAGGGGGTAGAGGGGAATGCGCGACGACCACCTAGGCGCAGACGTCAGGGGTGGCCTAAAGGATCTTCTTGGTCGTTTGATTTAACTGTTAATTCACCCACATATATAGATTCTATCGGTGTTCCGCGTGGCGTCCCAAATGAGTTTAAATTAGTAGATCAGATAGCAGCCGGTTTTGAGAACATCCCAGTACTTTCTGCCTTGTTTCCCGTCACCCCCAACAAAAACGTAGATAGAATTAACTATGTGCATTATAACGTTCTCCGACTGTCAAATTTGACCCGTGATGCGATTCAGGGGTTAGCGAAACAAGTAGGTCCAACCTCTCTGATGGCAGTGCAGAACCGGATGGCGCTGGATATGGTTCTTGCTGAAAAAGGAGGGGTTTGCGAAATGTTTGGACAAATGTGTTGTACTTTTATTCCCAATAATACGGCTCCGGATGGCTCTGTAACTCGAGCACTGGAGGGGCTACGAACTCTGGCCCATAATATGCATGAACATTCAGGTATTGAAAATCTGCTGGAGGAATGGATGACTTCTGTTTTTGGGCAATGGAAAGGTTTTGTTATGTCAATCATGGTCTCATTGTCTGTTTTCACTGCAATCCTAACCACATGTGGTTGTTGTTTGGTCCCTTGCCTCAGAGCACTAGTAGTTCGTCTTATTGACAGGGCCGTAGCCTCAGGGCCGGAGGGCCGGGGGGTCATGATGCCTCTGTTAAAGGATGAGCCTGAGGAGTGGAGAGACATGGACCTTGTGACCCTGGAATGCGTGTTGTAAGTGATCTCTTTTTTAAAAAAGAGATCAAAGGGGGATTGTTGAGACTAGTAGTTAAACATATGCCATTTTATGACCAGTAGTCAATGTAGTAAATT